>NC_143395.1:416340738-416940738 GCF_052110815.1 Crocodylus siamensis | reverse complement strand
CTGGTGTGCTGTTTTCTCTCCCACCCTGCTCTAGTTCAGAAGTACCAGAAAGAGAGAAGACAGTGTTTTCAGCAGCCATGGAGCAAGCTGAAGACTGACCAAAAGGGCGATGGGGGCTGCAGGGCAAGAGGAGCGCTCTGCGCTGTCAAGGTAGTGTGAAGTGCCACAGATGAGGCTCGTGGGTAGGAAGTAGAAAGGAAAGGGTGCTAGCTGGCCAAGGGAGGCTTTGGAGACAGGGAGCAAAATTACAAGGGGGGGTCTGAACCGGAGGGGTAGTGCGCGAGAGCTAATTCTTGCTTGAGCAAGGCAGGCAGCAGTATTTTGCATGTGCTGGGCTCTATGGAGCTAGGGCTTGGGATAAGTACATGTGTATCAAATGGAGGGACTTTCTCTCTCACTTGATCATATTTAACTTCCCTTATACTTGCACATCAAAGCTAACTACAGGGGGAGGAGAGGAATGGGGCAGGAAACCACACAGAGCCTGCTCTGTGACTGTGGGAGAAGAGTCCAAGCCACTGAGATCCACTGTGGTGCTCTTCTGCCCAGGATAGATGAAACCAGAACTGCTGATTAGAGAGAGAGAGAGAGTGAGCACACTTAAATCAATAAAACCCCACACAGCTTTTTGGGTTGCTTTTACCCATAATTCTAGGTGAAGGGCTTCCCTACTTCAGCTTTTGCTTGAGAAATCTCTGCCTTTTATTAGGGTTTTGCAACTACTGAAAAGCAGAGGGCAAATATGGGCATGCTGCATCTTTGAAGGATGAACTGGCAAGGAACCAGGACTAGAAGGGGACCCCCCAGGCCATCAAGTCCAGCCTTCTGCTTTTGCAGGCAGGCATTTACTCAAAGGTTGCTTAAAATCACACGTTTTAACCCTCCTACATGGCATGTACAAATCATGAAACCAGAGATGCCAAGAACTACGGCAGTGGTGCTTGACAAATGTCACCCTGCGGGCCAGGTGAGTGGTGTGGGGCAAATCGGCTGGCCAGATTAGGTCCTGCCCCCGGGATCTGGACCTGTGGCCCCACACTATCCCCGCATCCTGGGATCAGACCCTGGGGTCCTGCTGCCCCTGGCCGCAGGGCCATGTTCTCCAGCTTTTGGGGCTCCCCATACATCTGGAAATTTGACAGCAGGAGAGTGGTACCACTGCTTCTCTGCTGCCAAATGTCTGGACCTGTCAGGAGCCCTGCAGACCAGGTGACCGCTTTGGGGCCAGATCTGGCCTGTGGGCGCACCCCTGCTCTACCACAGTGATTCTTAGCCAGGGTGATGTGGCACCCTGGGGTGTCATGAGATCCCCGTTAGGGTGCCAGGCAATACTAGCACTGCTAGGTGTGCAAACACTTACGTGATTCCCAAAATAAACTAAGAGATTTCAAATAGGAATCCACAGTGTTAAAACCATTCTGATGTAGGTGTTCTGAGTTCTTTGCAGTAGGGGATTTGTTCTATTATTTTTCTGTGGTCAAAAAATGAGCGAAAACTAAGACCTGGTACTTTATAAGGGGTCCTTGAGTCTGAAAGGGTTGAGAGCCACTGCCCTATAGTGTGCTGCAGGTGAAAGCAGAGGAGATGAGGGCACTGCCAATTAATTGCCTTTGCAATGGGAGAGAATTCATTGCTTAATATATAAGCTCAGAAGATCTAGGAAACAGGACCATGGTGCACACTGTAGAGGAATGCAAAACCCCTCAAGTCCTTGTCTTACCTGACCTAGGGACATGTAGGGGAATTCCTTCCTAACCCCAAATTTGACACCAAGTCCAAGGAACCAACATGACTTGCAGTTCCCAGGCTGAGTTTGCCAGTGAGGAGAAAACCATCATCAGATGTGTAAACTGATCCTTTTTTTAGATCATTCAAAAATGCTTTTTCAAGTCTTTGCTTAAGGTAGAGGCCAGGGAGAGGCTTCCTGTGGAGGAGATTGAAGAATGAAAATGGGTGGATTCTCTAGGCCTTTTGGAGAAAACCTGTCTGAGATGCAAATGTTGAGTCCTGTTGAAAAAAGCCCTCGAATCAAAATTTCTGCTCTGACATGGCTTGTCCTTAGTTCTTGGAGTCAGTATGGGAGGTCAAATAACAAATCCATGGTGGTGCAGGGTTGGGGGGGGGGAGTCTATGGCAGCCGTCCCATTCAGCAAAATCTACAGAAGGGAAAAAAACCCGTGATTGTTTGGAAGGGCACGAAACCTTATTCCCCAGGAGTTCATTTAGCTTTGAAAGGAAATGGAAGTACTTAAGTGTCTGGGCCCTCACCACAATCCTATCCAATTGTATCTCAAGCTTGCAAAGCACATTTCTTCATGCCAAAAAAGGCAAAACGTCTTAGCTACCCACGGTTTGGAAGGCTGCATTGTGGTAGCTGGGATGTTTCCCTTTCTGAACTTCTGGCTTTGTTTGAAAAGCTGTGCCCATTGTGTGTCAGGGAGGCCAGGAAAAGACAATCTGTTTCACAAGCACAAGTGACCCATTTGCTTTGGCATTTTTGCCACTGGTGATCAGTGGGCTGCAGCTTTTATAGCGTTCCTTACTCTTTAGTCAGAGGGTGGAGGGGAAAAATGGAAAAGCTTCTTGCTGGAATTTTACACCCTACCATTTGGGGACATGCTGTTGGGTCTTTCTGCCACATCTTAAATTGTCTTTCCAACACTTACCGTCCTGGAGACTGATCAGTGCTGCTCATTATCAGTTGTACCCGTGTTTTACTCCAAAGCCTCCACACCCCTCATTCATCGATTTCTGCTCGACTTTAACTTAGTAATCTGTCCTGAGTGACCAAGTTAGGGCAGCACAGATGTTGGCAGTAATCATGTACCGCCTGTCTTCCATGGTAGGGCTCTGCCCGTTTATAAGGCAGACCCTAGCATTAGGGGTCTGCTGTGTTCAGTGTGGGACTGGTTGTCCTTCCTCCCCCAGGGGCAGACGTGGGACTTGATTTGCTTGCTCTGTTTTGCTTAATATTTGCAGAAATTTGTGTGCAAGATTCTGAATGAGAATCAACATCCCTTCATTGGTTAACAGTGGAATAGAGCTGAAATACTAGCAGACATTTCCCCCAGAAATCGTGAAACCGCGCACCAGGGAGACGATAGCCTCTGACTCCTGCTAGCTGTCTGTGTCCTCCTTCAAAAGGAAATCTGAAACTGCTCATTCAGTACCTTATTACTAGCTCTTCTTTGTATTTTGTGCCTATAAATTAAATTTGGGGTAACTGTAATAATCTGAGCATGGCATAATAATAGATAAGCACTCTCGTGCAAGGTAATTTATTTGCCTGAAATGGCTGTGTATAATTGGATCCCTACATGTTGGCAATCACCCTGTTTTAATTATTTCCATTAGCAAACATTTGTGGTGTTTAGCATTTTCCCTTTTCAAATAAAAAAAAAAGATTTCTGGGCTATCATCTTTAACATCTTGCAGAGAGATCTTAAAGGGTGATATTTCAGTAACCTGTAATATTCCTGGCAGTATTTACCTTCTGGCTAAATTCAATATGAACAAAATGGACAAGGGCAAATACCTTCACCTATTCAGGTCATTTTTTTCATAAGAAAAATAAAACGTAGCGGTGGAAAAGGCCTGTTAGATTATCTTGTCCAATTCTGGCGTTCTTCACAGCAGCTGGGCAGAATTCTACTTGTCCAGGGTGAGAGAAAGATCATTCACTTCTTTATTACTTTTGTGCTTGTGGAAAAGAATGCATGAACTTCTGTGGGGCCTAGCAGGTTTTATTGACCCATTCCCCAGGAAGATCTTTAATCCCTATTGCTTTGTCTGGTCTTTTTTTTCATTACTTGTGAATAAAATCCCACCGTTAGAACTGTTCAACCTAAATTCTTAATTTTCCTCCATTAGTTCTAGTTTTTCAAAACCATCTCCACGTTTTGGAATAGTACCTCAGACTACCTTTAACAGTTTCTTTTTGACCTTGGTATTCACCCCCTTAAAATACTTACAAAATTCAACTTGCAATATTCTTCTTGTATGCTGGGAAATGTTTGTCCTTAAAATTCAGAGAACTTTAATCTCTTTAAAGGCAACCCACGTCCTTGTGTCCTGGCAAAAGAGCCGAAAAGGGGGTGAATGGGTATAAGTATACTATTTTTAATAACTTTTAAAAATGAGAAAAGAACTAGGTAGGGGTGAGCAAAATGTGGCCTGGGGGCCAGGTGCAGCCCCACCAGCCATTCTATCCAGCCCGCGGGGCCCCTAAAAAATTTAGAAAATTAATATTTATCTGCCCCTGGCTGCCTATCATGTGGCCTGTGATGGCTTGCCAAACTCAGTAAATGGCCCTCCGCCCAAAATAATTGCCCACCTCTGAACTAGAGTAAATGGGTAGAGCTTCTGGGTATGGTGCTGTTTGGGTTCGAGATAAATAACAGCAGAATTTCAATAACAATGAAAATGTAACAAGGAAACATGCAATCAGGACTCATAGTAGAGATGATATCTTTTATTAGACCAACAAGATTTGTGCAAAAAATTTCAAATTTTTTTTTGCAAAAATCTTGTTGGTCTAATAAAAGATATCATCTCTATTATGAGTCCTGATTGCCTTTTTCCTCTAGACCAATACGGCTATGACCTGGATACTTGACACAAGGAAACAAGGAATCTTTTTACCTCCATGCTTGTGGTCAGCCAGGTGGAGGGTGAGAGAAGATTTTTTTCTGAACTTTGTTAGTCTTGAACCACCACCACTGCTTTTGGAGCAATAAGCAAATCCTGAAATGATTTGGAAATACTTTGTGTATAACAACTACAAGCAGTTCTCAGACTTAGGACACAATTGGTTCCTGAAAAACCATGTCTTAAATTGAAATGTTGTAACTTGGAACTGATTTTCCCACAGGAAGCAGTGTTATAAATGGGGGATTGGTTCCTGAACCAAGGCCCGATACCCTATTTTCACCAAAAATAACCCAGAATTTTGTACTCAATCAATTATAGATGAGTAATATAGCTACAATAATGTATTTATATTGTAAATAGCAATCATATTGATCTGGAAGGACTTCTTTGAGGTGACTTTACTGGAGTTTTTGAAGGGTTCTTGGCTGGAGTCTTCTCAGGAGTCTTGGCTGCAGGTTTTTCTGGACTCTTGTCTGCTTTTTTAAAGAAAGTGTCCAAGGACTTTTGGACAGATGTTCTCCAGGGAGATGAGTGATGCAGCGAACTTGTTTGCTGGTGGGGTGTAGTGTCATCAAGCGTTGGAAAGTTGAAACTGAGGTCAAAGTCGAAACAGGGTGTCAGTTTATAAACGTTGTAAGTGCAAAATGTGGTAACTCGAAATGCTGTAAGTCGAGGACTGCCTGTATGCTGCCTTGCTTATCTATCATTCTTTTACATTGGCCATTCAGATGGCCCATATTTCTAGGTAATAATAGTTTGTTAATTGTTTATCTTCTCTTCCTTGGAAGAGAAGCTAATGAAATGGGCCATATGTATCATTTTTATTCTCCACACCAACCTGAGTTATATACTCACTTCTTTCAGCAACTCCGAACACTTCTCTATCATGGGAAATGGTGGCAGCTCCGTTGTTTAACATATGGCGTTAGACTGGTGTGACGCACTAAAGAGGATCCTATACCTGAACGGTAGTGGACTGGGTGCTCAGATCTCTTTAGTTTCTTTAACCAGTATGATTTTATTGAGTGATCTAGCCATAGAAGAAGTTCCCTGTTTTGTGTGTGGAGTAAAGGAGTATTGGAGATGGCTGAGAGGAGTAGTTTCCTTGAAGGTTAGGTAAGGAGCTCTACGAAGGGAAAAATACTTAGTTGGATTTGAATATGCAGAACGAAGTCTGAAACAACAGAGAAGTTCTTTTTTTAAATTAGTTGTAATTCTTAATGCTTTCATATATAAAGTATTCTAGTATTATCAGTGGTCGTTTCTTTCATATTGGCTTTAAATTAATAAGTTAAGCTTGAGTTAAATAACAAAAGTTTGCCTGTCTTTTTTTAACCCAAATTCATAATTTTAGATAAAATGTTTTAAAACGGGGGGGGTGGGGGGGGGGGGGGGGGGGGGGGCAACCTTTTTGGCAGGTGCGCCACAAATTATCCCTACTTTCTCCCCAAGTGCCACTCTGATTTCCTTTCCCTGCCCAGCCTGCTGTTCTGCTTCCTGCCTTATACGCTCTGCTGCTCTGCTTTCTGCTCCCTGCTGTCTTTGCCACTGTATTGCTTGTCCCCTGCCTGATCTGCCTCATGCCACACCCAAGCCAGTTGTGGGATTGATGCTACAGGTTGGCCCTCCCTAATCTAAAAGACTCCATATCAACAGATGTCCTTCCAAACACACGTACGCACACACTTACTACATTTCATAGATTTCATAGCTATTAGGGGCTGGAGGGGACCTCGGGAGATCATCAAGTCCAGTCCCCCTGCCAGAGGCAGGAAGTCTCCAGAGATCAGATGCTCCCAGCAAGATAAGCATCCAAATGCCTTTTGAATGAGTCCAGAGTAGTCTGTTCTAGATCTTGGACACTCAGACTGTAAAGTTTTTTTCCTTGTATTGAGTCTGAATCGGCCTTCTAGAAGTTTGTGGCTTTTAGACCTAGTTATCCCTTGGGGAGCCCTGGTGAACAACTGTTCTCCTGGGTCCTGATGCACCTCCCCTTATATACTTACAGGCAGCCACCAAGTCCCCCCTGAGCCTTCTCTTCTCCAGGATGAAGAGTCCCATGTCCTTCAGCCTCTCCTCATAAGCATGAGTCTGAATCGGCTCTCTTGGTCTTTGATTGTACAGGTAGCTCTCCTCTGGACTCTCTCTCTCTTTCAATAAAAGAATATAAACAGTCCCAAGCAGCAGCCCGTTATTTTCTTCCACACATAATTTACTGACTGGTGCTGTTACCAGTACCAGTAACCCCAATGAACTTTCCTACGTGGCACCCACAGAATCGTAGAAAATGAGGGTGGAAGGGACCTCAGGAGGTCACAATTAGTCCAACCCCCTGCTCAAAGCAGGACCAGCCCCGACTAGATCAACCCAGCCAAGGCTTTGTCTAGCCAGGTCTTCAAAACCTCCAAGGATGTAGAGTCCACAACCTCTTTGGGTAACCTGTTCCAGTGTTTTACTACCCCCCTAGTGAGAGTTTTTCCTAATATCCAACGTCAACTTCCCTTGCTGCAACAGGAGCCCATTGCTCCTTGTCCTGTCATCTGCCCCACTGAGAACAGTTCAGCTCCATCTTCTTTGCAACCCCCCTGCAGGGAGTTGAAGGCTGCTATTCAATCCCCCTTGGTCTTCTCTTCTGCAGACTAAATCAGTCCAGTTCCCTCAGCCTCTCTTCATCAGTCACGGGCTCCAGCCTCCAAACCATTTTCATTGCCCTCCACTGGACTGTCTCTAACTTGTCTGCATCCTTGCCCCATTCTCATCCCACTGGCCATATATCTACTCAAACACCTGGGCTTTTCAGCACCTAGGTGTGTTCACTGTTCAAAATGAAGTGTGGTCACGTGGCTGACTGCAATGGGAAGGGCCATACTTAGCACCAGTCCCGTCACAGGGGTAGTTGGTTTTCATATGATCTAAATGGTCGGGCATATTACATGCTTTCTCTTTTTCTCCGGTGGATGTGAGGTATGTGTCTGTAAGCCATACCATGTTCAGGCTTGCAACAAATTAATTCCTTTTGCAAAAAGCACTGAAGTTACACTGCTCTTTTGCCAGTTTGGCACAGGAAATCTGCTGGGATCTCAAGTGTAATACTCTGTCAGTGAAGTCTCCTGTCCTTTTTTTTTTTAGATTCAGCATGCCATTCTGACGGGCAAAACAGCTTTTTTTTTATTATTTAAATGAGCTACTTTGTTGCATGGAGTTACTAATTTGATACGGGTTCAGTGCGTTTCTGTACACGTGGGAGTAAAAGGACTCTTTTGCCAGTTTGGAGCTGGTGGTTTCTCTCTTTCCTCACGTGACTTACGGATTGGAGTGACCTGGAGGATCTCCAGCACTTTGCTCCTGTCCAGCTGGTGCATCTGCCGTCCTCCTAGCCCTTCGCTTCTTATTTTTAAGTCCCTTCTTGCTCTCCACAGCAGCTGTTGCAATTATTTTTGGCCACGTTAGTCATTTAAGGAAAAAGAAAATGGGTGGGAAGAACACTGCAGAGGAAGGAAGTGCTTAGAGTACCGGCCCAAATGTTCGTGGTGACGATGGCCAGCTTGGCTCTTCTGTCTGTCTCTGTCTGCTCTCCCCTTAAATGGGGCAGGATTGCAGTCTGCCAGTGGTGGGGGGTGATATCAAAGCCCTCCTAGTTATGTTGCTCTCTGGATTGTCATCTTGTAGCCATCTTAGGCCTTGTGAACAGGTCGAGCTTTGAGCACACGTGCAGTGCTGCTGGCTGCAAGCGAGTTTGGGAGTCTCAAACAGAGCCTTGGCCTGAATCGGCAAAGCAGAGCGTGAGAAGTCGGTAGGGCCTTTGAATCGGCTGCATTGACATCCTTGTTTCCCTCCTTACATCTGCCCTCCAGACTGTGTAAACTTTTTCCTTTCATCAGCGTATGCACTGGGCACCTCTCCTCTTGTCCGCCAGGTTTGGAGCCAGGCTACAGAAAGAAGACTGATACACATGTTCTGGATTCTCTCCAGTATTTTTTTTTCCTGCCTCCTTTCAAAAGGCAGCAAGAGCTCTGGATCTGGAAACGGATAAAAGTCAAGAGGATCAGCCCCCAAAGGATAAGGCTTCAGAGAGTTCCCTGGGCTCTAGAAACGGTATGAAATGGTGAGTAAAATCCTTTGCATCATAAGCAGGCATGGTTCTTTGGGTAGATGTGATATCAAAGATCTTGGCCTGCCTGTGTGCTTAGAGCGACACGGCCCCAACCAAAACCCAGTTTGCATCATAAGAGTGTTTGCTACATGCCTAGACCAGAAGCTGTCACATAAAGAAAGCAAGGTAGCAGTGCAGAAAGAAATCACGATCCTTTTTGCTATATTTCAGCACTGGTGAGGTCACATATGGAGTCATGTGTCCAGGTTTGAGCCCCCCACTGCAGAAAGCATGTGGGCATGTTGGAAAGAGTCCAGTGGAGGGCAATGAAAATGGTTTGAGAACATGATTTGTGAGGAGAGGCTGGGGGAACTGGGTTTATCAAGTCTGGAGAAGAGCAGACTGAGCAGGGATTTGATAGCAGCCTTCATCTCCCTGCAGGGGTCTGCAAAGAAGATGGAGCTGGATTGTTCTCAGTGGGGGGCAGATGACAGGACAAGGAGCAATGGGCTCAAGTTGCAGCAAGGGAAGTTGAGGTTAGATATTAGGAAAAACTTTCTTACTTGGAAGTTAGTAAAGCACTGGAACAGGTTACCCAGAGAGATTGTGGACTCTCCATCCTTGGAGGTTTTGAGGACCTGGCTGGATAAAGCCTTGGTTGGGATGATCTAGTTGGGGCTGGTCCTGCTTTAAGCAGGGGGTTGGACTAGGTGTGACCTCCCGAGGTCCCTTTCACCCCTCATTTTCTATGATTCTGTGCTTTTCTAGGTAAAACACAGTTTTCCTCTTTATGTGAGACACTGCGTCAAGTTATTGAGTCCTTGGGCTCTGCCTACAAGGCCAGCTCTTGTTGTCCACGTACCTAGAATTTCTCACAGGCACCATTATAGTCTCCTCCTGTTAAAATAAAGCTTTGACGTAATCCTCCTTCAGGTCCCTCTTTAAAACTCATCTTTCCTGTAGTGGTCTGTATCCAGTTCTTTCTCAGAGGCAAGGAAGAGCATTTTGTGCCTGAAACCTTGTCTAACATCTCACCCAACTATCTAGTTAATCCAGTAAAAATATTACCAAACAACTCTTGCTTCCGTAAAACACGTGATGTGGCTGCTGTTCATTTTGTGAATTGTTACTATTGTATTGTTTCTTTGCTTTCCTTTTCTCTCTCCCTGAATGAGTTCATTTCGTGGGTGTTTTGTGTCTTGGCATATGCCAAGTCTGGGAAATCTTTGGAGCCATAATGTGCAATGGGGCCCTGATCCAGTATAAATAATAGATGACTGCATTCTGGAAGCACTAATCCCCATTAAGAATGTCACTGTCCAGCAGCTCGTGCGCTAAAAGAATTGTTAGACAGGAACTACTCACCAGAATGAGCTCCCACATTTAAAATATAAAGGGCAGAGACACTTGAACACCGGTAGAGCCCACTTCACAGAGCAACCTCTCCCTTTCTGTCCTCACAATCTTTCCTTGTGCTCAAAGGGAATTCAGAAAACACTCCTAGGTGAGGGGCCTGGGAATAGAAATGTATAAGCCCATTGGACAGTAAAAAATCTGGACTCAATACAGACAGCCACTTTATGGCTCATTACAACCTAACAAATGCTGTTATTAATCTCCCTGCACATCACAGGTACTTCCCTTTGCCTTCTCAAATGGTCTCACTCTTCCACTAACTAGATTGCCTATTCTTACGTACCTTTTTGGCTTAGAACAGCTCCTGATAACACCTCTTCACGTCTAGTTCACGTCTAGCCTCCTCCATCCCTCCATGTAGACTTTGCAATTAAATGGAGTGTTTTCTCTGCTGTTTAGTTCAGTCTGTCTGCCTCTTTTTTTTACACCTGAGGAAGGGCACTTGATGCCTAAAAGCTTGTCCAACAGCTTGCCTGACTATACAGTTGGTCCAATAGACGATATTACAAAACATCCTTGCCTCTGGACTTTTGGCAGTGATGATGACGACTGAATACCCTGGTCTGAAAGTGTATTTAAAGTAAGTGTTAGTAAAGGGGAAATTCAGAGTTTCAGTTGCTCTGGCCTGTTCTTGAGAGTCACCAACCAGGTGTGGCTAAAGACCAAGAAGTCGCCTTTGATGCATCTGTCCTGTAGGGTTATTGCAATTTAAGGCCACTGTATAGTCTTTAGAATTTAGTCTCTTCCTTTCTTTAGTGTTTTTAATGATGGGTAGAGCTGGATGTGATCCAAGACTTGATGTTTTGTATGAACTAGCTCATTTTCATCCTGAGTTAAAACTAAACTAAAAAGAAGCTTTGTAAAATGCCACTCGCGCTTCTCCAGAAAACATAGTGGGTTCATAGTGGGTCCTTTCCCAACCAAATCCATTGCATTTGCTTATGACTGTGTTTACCGGGCTCACTTTTCACTCTGCTTATGAAAGAATTGCTGTCCCTGTGCTTTAGTAGTTTACTGGCTGAGAGCATAATTAAAATGTTTGTTTGAAAAGCATTTAATTACAATCCTTTCTGTAGGCACACTCAGAGATTCAGTGGTGATATTTCATCTATCACCTGGCATCGGATCATCCAGAAATGATTTGCAGAGATGAGCAGTGGTTATCCCCATTTTTTGCATGATGAACTGAGGCAGAGAGAGGGCAAGTTTCAACAGATCAGTGAATGAGCTGGGATTGAGCCCAGTTTTTATAGGGCACTGGCAGACATGCAGCCCTTGCTCTAACTCGTGGTGCTTTACATGAAGCACCGTGAGTTACAGTGCCCCCCACCCATGACCCAACAGACATTTGCCTATTGGCTCAGGGGAGGGGAAACGGGATCGAGCTGCACTTTGGAGCCGATGGAGCCTACCTGCAGCCTCTCTCTCCTAGCCCAGCTTGCTTCCTGTCTGTCCCAGCTCCAATGTTGTGTGCAGGAAGCGAGGGGAAGCAAGCTGGGGTTTGCCCAGCCTGAGCTGGAGGGGGTTGTTTGGGTGAGGGCACAAGGGGCTCCAATCAATCCCTCTTCCAGCTCAGGCCAGGCAAGCCCCAACCTGCAGCTCGCTCCCCTTCTCCTCTCTCCCTTCCCTTTCTGCATACGGCATGAGGGGGCCGGGTTGGGCTGCATAAGCCAAGCCCCGATCTCCCCATAAATTGACCCCAGGGAACAGAAGTTCTCCAAGGCTCTGTGAGCACCTTCATCTGACCCCTCATTTGATGATCGTTAATTTGTCACCTTACTGGCCACTTTTAAAGCGCTCTGCACCCATGCACGTGTGTTGCAGCATGGCTGTAGAGCACTTTCAGGGGGCCGATCGAGTGACAAATGTAACTTCTGTTTGCACCCTTACTTCTTTTCATTTGCTTTAACCTTCCTGTACATATTGTTTCTATGGACAATAACTGAGGGGACTGCATTTAGAACTTACCTAACTTAGAAAGTCTAGAAAATAGCTCTAATAACCTTCTCTTTTTTTTTAAAACTATTTTTAATAATACAGATACCGATACTATATATCTAACTATAATAATATAGAAGGGGACAAAGTTTGAAACCTAATTTTAAAGCACAGAAAGAAAAGCTCTAAGTGATGATGTTGAACTGGTGAATGATACAAGCTGGTGTTAAAAGCTTACAAAATAAAGCCCCGCCAAGTGTCCCAGGAAGGCTTTTCCAATTCTGCATGGAAAGCTATCATAAATTTTTCTTGTAACCCCTGTTGCAAGCCAGGGAGACTTGAAAAGTGAACTTTTCTTTATCGGCAGAGCAAAGGTATTAGCAGGGCAACGTCCTGGTATTACCCTGATCTCAAAGTTTATTTTAATTGCGATCAGTATAGAAATGTGAATTTGAGTTAGGAGAGTTACGGTAAGGAGACGTCAACAAAAGCCTCTTTTCCTTTTTGTGTGTATGAAATGCAAAACATTACATGCATTGATGCACTCTCAAGCTGGTGGAGTTTTTTTTTAGCATCAGATAAACTGATGCAAGCAAAAATATACAGTATTGATTTTTTTTTTCTGTGGTTTTTGAAAGGCTGTTAATGCAGCAAGTACCCAAGAGCACTCGTATGTCTGTCTGCACAGTAATCTCTAATAAATTGACTTTTTTAAAACCATTTTTAGTGTGTAGTTTCAGTGACTTGATTTGTGGAAGAGATGATATCTCATGGCATGTAATTACTCATTTTTGGGTTGTATAAAAGGTTGGAGGATGAATTCTTATGCATTATCTGTAACACTCAGCACCCCTCCTTTTACTCTCACAAGTTCTGCTGTATGCCTTCCTCCTCCTTGTTGGCTATAGAAGATTGAGAGACAAATTTCTTATTTTGGGAAACAAAATATATACAGCAAACCCATATAGCTTTTAGTCCTGATGCAGGATATTACCATAAAAGCAGCGACTTACATTCCAGAGACTAGCTATTTTTCCCCCCTATGGTTACTAGACAGTATAGCAGTTTAATACTCATAGTATACAGTGTTTTGGGGGGTTTTTTGCTTTTTGTTTGCTTATATTTCCCTGAAATGTAGCTAGTGTTCATATTCTCGGTACATTATTTTTCTCTGTCTTTTGCTGCTGGTATCTGTTGTTAGTGGGTTTTCAGCTCCATATCTCAAAACCTTGGGTTTTTTTCTCATGCATGCCAGATTTCTCATGAAATCTCTGTACATTTTCACACTAGACTGCCCCACCTAATAAATTAAGTCAAGGAGGAAGTATAGGAAGGCAGATCTGTAGATAGATCTAAAGCAGTGGTTCTCCAACTTTATAGCCTCAAGGCACCTCTCCGCAAGTTTTCAGGGTTTAGCGGCACCCCATTTCAAAACCTAAAATAAACATAGTTCTGGTTGTAGCTGTGTCGATCTAAGCACATAGGCAGACAAGTTTTTTTGGGTAAATCCAGTATCTTTTATTAGACCAACTCAAATAGAAGCTAGAGAGACTGCAGACCTAAGTAGAAAAAAGAGGAAAGGTGTAGGAGTGGCAACATCCTATGTATACAGTGCATATGCATAGTAATAATTGGTCTAATAAAAGAGATCAGATTTACCCAAAGAACCTTGTCTGCCTATATAAACATAGTACGCATATTATTAATATAAAGAGTGTTTCATTAATGTGTGATTAATTACATGCCTTACTATATTATGATACAATATAAATGTAATATAGTCAACTCTTTGGTCTGCTTCTCCTGGTGCCTGGCCCCATGCACGTTTGTTCCTGGTATGCCACCTGGACTCCCTATACATGAGTCCAGGGCACCACTGGGGACGGTTTCTGGCCTTAGTCACCCCAGAATGATCCCTGCTGAACTCCAACCCTGGGAGCAAAATGGACAGAGCCTGGGGACACCCGGCTGGCAGGGGTAAGACACCGGGCTGCGCACAAGTGGCACAGGGAAGTCGCTGAGGTGGGCAGAGGGGCAGGGGGGAACAGCAGAGCACACAAGGCTCATGCGTGGGGAGAAGGACTCCGTCCCCAGCCCCCATCTGTACCTGTGAGGGCAAGCACAGCCCCTGCCGCCATGGCTGCTTCTCCCGGCACTCACCTGCTGGGTATCAGGGCTGCCTGCCTCTGTGGCTCCTCCCCGCATCCCTGGGAGCAAGCAAGAAGCTGGGGCATGAGCTGGGCTGAAAAGCACATCTCTGCATTTGTGTCTCCTCACTCATCCATTTGCAGCAGAGCAAGCTGCTCGGAGCTGGGGGTGTCAGAACGTGGAAGTGGACAGCCCTGGTGCTCCTTGTCTGCGGGCGTGGGGAGGAGGGAGTGCCCACTTATCTCATTGCACAGGGGTTGAGCACAGTGGCACCCCTGAAGGGGACTCATGATGACTTGGTTGAGAATCTCTGGTCTAAAGACTTCAAGATTGCTTTGACAGCTGAGAGGGCATGGGCAGGGGATCTGGGAAGAGAGATCAGCGGTGGTTTGTTGTGCTGCTCTTCAGCAATGTCTTTTACCCTCTCTGCTGGGCTGGTGCCAACCCAGTGTTTCTTTGCATGCTCCCGGACAGCTTGAGCATCCCCTTCCACCTTATGCCATGAGTGATGCTGCTGTCACCGTCTCTCCTCATCCCTGTCTCTCCTGTTTTCTAGCAAAGTCCTCCAAAATCACTCTGGTGCTTCTTGCCCAAGTTGTCTGTCATCCTGGAGACAGGAGCAGTATCACAGCGTCAACATTGCAGTCTCTGGAGAAGGAAGCACAGCGCTCTGTGGAAAGGCAGAGTTGAGAGTTGCCATGAAAGCAGCAGTGGTCCGCAGAGTCCCAGAAGCTGTCTAATTCTGATGGGCTAAAAGTCTTAAAGAAAATAAATGCACATGAGTGTAAAGGCTGTGGTCACAGCAAAATGCACTGGGGCCCGGCCCCTGCCCTTTGTGTATACTGCTACTTATGATACTGTGAAGCTGGTCTCATGTTCCTCTTTTGTATTCCTGAATCCAGAATGAGCCAAGGCTCAGTGTACAGGATGCCAAAAGCACCTTTAGATCACAAGCACCCATTTTCAGATAAAAAGCTCAAGGAAATAGTCATCAAGGAGGTGACGGATGTGTGTTATTTCAGGAAAAGAAGGAAAAAACAAAACAGTTCCAGACTCAGAATTATTGGGACTTTAACTCTTGGATCCACAAGCAGACCTTCCACTGTCCTAAATCTGGGTATTATGATATTACTTGGGAACAATTTTTTTTCTTCTAGTTGAGGAGCAGACAACTTCTTTGTCACTAGCTTGCAAACATCAGTAAAGCTTTGCCAACCCTGATCATCACCACCCCTTGTAAGGCAGAATGATAAGGAGAAATATTTCTCCAGTGGCTGGGCCACTGAAGATGACCAATGAGCCTTCAAAATACTGTATTGTCCTGGGTATACTATGCACCTGTGTATATGAGGATACCTGAGAGCACTTATCCTTAATGTCCACATCCCCTGCTTTTTCTTACTGAGGTCAGCTGCGACATGGGATATGATGCAGACCCAGGACAGCCAGTTTCCTGGGTGCCCAAGTCAAAGAACGGACCTCCTGTCTCTCTCTCTGTCCCCCTCCCTCCAGCTGGTTCCTTCCAGCCCTCCGACCCTCTTCTATGTTGAGGGCTTTAGAGGAAGTCTCAATTTCCCCTTCCAAAATAGTCAGCGAGATGATGTGCAGAAAACTCTTTTCATCTGAAAAGGGCTTCTGTGGGACCTGTCATGCAAGATATTTAGACCTAAATGAAGATGGAAATCCTGCTACCTATCAGCGATGTTGTTGTGCGTGCGTTGGCCAAGTTACACAGACATGTTGGATCACATTGCCAAATGGGAAAGCTACCAGTTAGCAATATTAGGTTAGAAAAAGACCTGGTTTTCTTTTTTTGGTGAAGGCTGTTTTATTTGTTTTGGTCTAATATTGCTCTGAATAGCACGTTAAAATAAAAGGAAGTCTGGGGTTGTCCTCGTTTAACGTCTTCAGAATAGATGTACGCTGGAATTAGTTGAAGACCAAAGGCAAATTGTACCTCGTGTGTCCTTTTTTGCTCATTTTCTATTTGGAATCAGATAATTGCCACGTTTTCATCCTTCTACTTTTGGCAGGTCCTGAATTGAATTTCTGGAGGTCTTCTTGTATCTTAATCAAGAAGAAGCGTTAGTTGTGTGATTTTTCGTCAGTTTTCCTCTCATTAAATTGCTGCCTCTTCTCCGTTGCCTGTTGCCTGTGCTCTTCTTTTATCTTCACGTGAACCCCTCCTCTTCCCTGGATCCTCGCCTGTATCGTTGTCTTCGGCTCGTTGTGTTTTTTGTGTATTAGTAGCAATGCCTCTCTCTCTCCTTTCCCGTTTAGATAGCTCTCCATGCAGTATTGGTTCACCTACATTCAGTGACATCTGCATTGGAGGAAGTGCCATTGCATTTAGACTTCATTTTGCACTTGAGTTGCTTCACTGGGACACAGCTAAGTCGTGTGTGCGGGTAGAGGGGTTATTGTTCTCTCAAAATAGCCATATGTCAGCAGGCATCCCCTCTAGAGTTTCCAGGATGATGGCAATAGTAATTTTGTATATGATTTTTCCCCCCCTTTTTAATTTTCCACTTGGAATGTTGTATTAAAACATTATGATTCGCATCTCTCTGAATTAAACCCAGCACTCGCTGCAGAGGTGCCAAGTTTAAGTCTGTAGGGGAGGTGGTAAACAAAACACATTTCCTTTCTGCAGGCGGATCCTCCCTCCCTCTGGAGCGCAGGAAATCATTGCCGCTCAGAGCGTGCGGGGAGAGGGGGAAGAGTTGAACAGCATGGGGGACTTTTTGTTCCCGGTCACTTGGGGTTTTCAGCATTTACTGAAATGCTGATTTTTTTTATTTTATTTTATTTTTTTTACACCACTGCTCAGGAGGTAATGGCTTCCACGGGAGAGACCGGAACATTTGTATGCTAGGCTTTTTATTGTGATGGGCTTTTAGTAGGTCAAGGAAATGCACATGGGGGGCTTTTAAAGTGGGCTATGAAATCATTTTGCTTAGCTTTGTTTTATCACTTCTTAAATAAAGACTCTTTCCCCTCAGGTTGCAGCTTTCAAAGCAGTTGAAGCAGAACAATAATGGCAGCGTTTTTGCCAGCGCCAGCTAATTTCAGATATAGCATTAAGTATATTTAATCCACAGTTGCACAGAGGTGTTAGTTATGGCCATTTTTCCTCCTGGCTTGGTACTAATAATACAGAGATGCTAGCATTAAAAGAGGAGGAGAAGCAATTCACAGAAGTGGAGTATACTTTTTGTTTCAGTAGGTTGGCCATTGCTGCATCTGTCTGCAAAATCCTTGATAAAGGTCTCTTTCCCCAGACAGTCCAACAAGACTTTCTAGATTCTCTACAGATGCTCTCTGCTGTCCAGAATAACCATTTTCCTAAAAGCTGTTATTCCCTTTTTCTTGCACCCAGTCAGGCTTCTGCCCCTTAATACTTTTCTGGATAAAATGGTTGAAGTAGCAGTGACTGTCCTAGAAAGGTCTGTCATGGCACTTGCGCTTGTACTTTTTGGAGGTGAGCTCTGTATTGTTCACAGAATGTATCCAGCTAAACCAGTCTGTAGGCAAGCGCTTGTGTGTTGCTGGCTGGATTTGCTGCTGGACCCAAGGCTGGTTAACCTTATACCTCTTGCTTGGTTTCGCCAGACCACACTTCTCTTCTGACAGCTCCCTTTCATTTCTTCCACGCAATCTAGAAAGAGTCTTCTTTCATCTTGCCCTGTTTCTATCAGGTGTGTTCAATGTTTAGCAGTCTCCTCCCCACCCCTACAAAAAACACCCTTTCCGATTCCTTGCTTTCTTAAGGCAATAGGGCATGAATGCTTCTGCTTTCTTCATTTCGCACTGGTTTCTACCTGCCAAGTGTGTTAAATTGGTATCTTCTTAAGGCAGAGACCTACTAACTGTTTGAGATGCTATGGTAGGCATAGAATCACAGAATCAGTGAGTCGGGAGGGACCTGGACAGATCATCGAGTCCGCCCCCCTGCCATGGGCAGGAAGGAGCACTGGGGTGGGAGGGGTCATAAGACCCCAGCCAGGTGCCTGCCCAGTCTCCTCTTGAAGCTCCCCAGGGAAGTTGAGAGCACCACCTCTCCAGGGAGCCTATTCCAGGCTCTGGCCACCCTCACAGTGAAGTCGTTCTTCCTAATATCTAACCTAAACCTCTCCTCCCTCGGCTTGTGGCCATTGTTCCTGGTGACTCCAGGGGGGGCCCTGGGGAACAGACTTTCCCCGAGTCCCTGCTGCTGGCCCCTGATAAGGTTGTAGGCAGCCACGAGATCCCCCCTCAGTCTCCTCTTGCGGAGACTGAAGAGATTCGGGTGCCTCAGCCTCTTCTCATAGGGCTGGACACGGAGGCCCCCGACCATACGAGTGGCCTCCTCTGGACCCTCTCCAGGTTCCTCACGTCCCTCCTGAAGTGCGGCGCCCAGAGCTGGACACAGGACTCCAGCTGCGGCCTGACCAGCGCCGCACAGAGGGGGACCAAGACCTCTCTGGACCGGTCAATGATGCCCCCGTTGATGCAGGACAGGCTGCGGTTGGCTCTGCCTAGTGCTTCGTTGCATTGGCGACTCATATTCATCCTGGAGTCAATCCTGACTCCAAGATCCCTCTCTGCCTCTGTGCTGCCAAGAGGGGCAGCCCCTAACCTATAACCATAATGCTGGATCCCTCTCCCCAGGTGCAGCACTCTGCACTTGTCCTTATTGAACCGCATCCTGTTCAGATCCGCCCACTTCTCCAACCTATCCAGGTTGGTCCCTGCCTGCCAGGCGGTCCCTGCCTGCCGGTGCATTCACTTTACCCCCCAGCTTGGTGTCACCAGCGAACTTGAACAGGGTGCTCTCCACACCCTCGTCCAGGTTGCTGATGAAGATGTTGAACAGCACCGGGCCAAGGACTGAGCCCTGGGGGACTCTGCTGCCCGCACCCTCCCGGGTCATAGAACCATAGAATCATAGAAGTCGGGTCAGGAGGGACCTTGTAGATCCTCAAGTCCGACCCCCTGCCTGGGCAGGAGAAAAACTGGGCTCAAATGACTCCAGCCAGGTAGGCATCAAGCCTCTTTTTAAAGACCCCCAAGGTAGGAGCCAGCACCACTTCCCTTGGAAGTTGGCTCCAGATCCTAGCTGCCCTGCCAGTGAAGTAGTTCTTACGGACGTCTAATTTAAACCTCCTTTCCAACAACTTGTGGCCATTATTCCTTGTTATGCCAGGGGTGCTCGGGGAAACAAGGTCTCTCCCAAACCCTTCTGGTCCCCCCAGTGAGTTTATAGACGGTCACCAGGTCCCCCCCCCAGCCTTCTCTTGTGAAGGCTGAACAGGTTCAGGTCCTTCAGTCTCATTGTAGGGTCTGCCCTCTTGTCTCCGGATCATGTGGGTGGCCTCCTCTGGACCCTCTCCATGTTGTCCACATCCCTCCTGAAAGTCAACATCGACCTGCCCACCACCACCCTCTGGGTGCGCCCCTGGAGCCAGTTGGCCACCCATGTGACTGTTCATTCGTCGATGCCGCAGTCCCTCAGCTTGCCCACCAGAATCGGGTGGGACACTGTGTCGAAGGCCTTCTGGAAGTCCAAGAAGATGACATCGACTTCCTCCTTCACATCTAAGCTCTTTGTTCCCTGGTCATAGAAAGAGACCAGGTTAGTCGGGCAGGATTGGCTTTGCACGAACCCACGCTGGTTACCCCTCAACATCACTTCCCCTGCAGGGCTCTCACAAATGTGGCCCTTGATAATTTTTTCAAAGACCTTCCCCAGGATAGAAGTGAGGCTGACTGGCCTGTAGTTGCCAGGCTCTTCCTTCCTCCCCTTCTTGAAAATAGGCACCACATTGGCCCTTTTCCGGTCCTCAGGGACTTGGCCCGAGCACCAGAAGTCCTCAAACAGCCGTGCCAATGACTCCGTGATGACACCAGCCAGTTCCCTCAGCACCTGCAGATGAAGGTCATCCGGGCCCGCTGACTTGGGCACATCTAAGCCCTCCAGGTAGTCCTTAACTAGGTCTGAACTAACAGTTGGGGGACTCGCAGCCTTCCTGGGCCTCTCCATGCTGTCACCTGAGAGGACCCCATTGTCAGCGGACAGAAACACGGAGAACTTGTTGGAGAGTTCGGCCTTCTCTCGCGCGTCTGTTACCAACTGCCCCGCCCCGCCCCGTAGGGGTCCAACGTTACCCCGAGACTTCTTCTTGCTACCTATATGCCTGAAGAAGGACTTTTTGTTATCCTTAATCCCAGTAACTGATCTAAGCTCCAGTGCTGCTTCTGCCTTCCTCACCAAATCCCTACAAGCTCACGTCAGGGAAGTGTACTCCTTGGTCCCTGCCCCCTGCTTCCACTGCCAGTACGCTTTTTTCTTGGCCCTCAGGCCAGCCTGGATATCTGCACTCAGCATGAAGGTTTCTTGGACCGTTTTCCCACCTTCCTGCACAGAGGAATTGCGTCCTGCTGTGCCCCAAGGATAGCCTCCTTGAGGAAGGACCACCTTTCCTGGACCCCCAGACTAGCTACCCCCAGGCTCTGAGTGCCTCCCTGACTACTGCCCTGAGCTCATCAAAGTTGGCTTTCCTAAAGTCAGGCATTTGCGCTGTGTTAGTTACCCTCCCCACGTTTCTCTGAATAGCAAACTGGATCATTTCATGATCACTGTCCCCAACCTCCCTTGTATTAGCACTTCCCCCACCAGGTCATCCCCAGAGGCTAACACCAGATCCAGTATGGCGTCTCCCCTAGTGGGGATGAGTACCTCCTGCAGAAGGTGTAGGTCCTGTACGCACGTCAGAAACCTTTGTGAGTGGCTCAACCTGGCCGACTGCTCCTCCCAGTTGATGTCAGGGTAATTCATATCCCCCATGACCACAACATCTGTTGCATGCATGGTCTCCCCCAGCTGCCTGGAGAATTCCCGATCCAGCTCTTCCTCCTGATGTGGTGGCCTGCAGTAAACCCCTACCACCAGATCCCTCTCCCCCCGCCCTCCTTGAAGTCTGACCCACAGGGTATCAGCTAAGCCTTCCTCTGGTCCCATTTGGAAGGTAGAACTGGTATACTGTTCCCTAACATAGAGCGCAACCCTCCCACCTTTTTCCCCCTTCCTATCTCTTCTAAACAACCTATAGCCCTCGATGTCTACTGCCCAGTCAAATGTTTCATCCCACCATGTCTCCACTAGGCCAACCAGGTTGATTTTACTACTTGCAAGCAGGAGAGCAAGCTCCTCCTGCTTGTTCCCCATGCTCCTTGCATTAGTGAAGAGACACCTTAATCCCCCTGTGGGAGCCCTGGGCACCCCCCCTTCCTGAGATACAACTGGTCCCTTGGTATTTACCTGAGCTCTTACCTGGGCAGGTCCTACACCTCTCCTGTGGATCCCCATCCCCCGATGAACTTAGTTTAAAGCCCACCAGAGGAGGTCAACTAGCCTGTAAGAAAACAAACTCTTACCTTTGGGGGAGAGATGCTTCCTCCAGGACCAAGCAGTTGAGGAGTTATTTCATGGCCTGTATTTTACCACCATTACACAGATCTGAGTTCTTAGACTTGTCATTTCACCTGCTGATTTTTGTGCAAAGGTGATTTGAACATCATCTTTTAAGTCAACCCGTCCTTCTCTTCACCTGCAGGGAGGCATTTGGCACGTCTGTTTTTATATCCTCATTGAGTGTGTGGATGTATCTATGCGCCATTCCCACTTATGTGGCCATTGGCAATTTTTTTTTTAAGTACCTGTATTGTGGCCAAGGAACTTTTACCATGACTTCAGACAACTAATGGCTGCCTTTAGGCTATAAGGGATGTTGGGTGCCATCAGGTCATGGTAATTCCATTTAGCTGGTGACCGCTCTCCTGGTATCTAGCAGGCATAGTCGGGCTTGGTAGTTTCGGACATCCTGTAATGTTGTGGCAGCTGTCATTTACCACAGGGTCCAGTTTCTTTCTATGAGCGGATCCTTCCCACACCACACATACATGCTTAGCCACCCAATAGCAAAGGGTGAGTGCGGTGGTTCTTAGCTTTGTTGGGTTGCCTTCCCTTTTGGAGTCTGCAAGCTTTTCCAAGTCTGTTGCTCTGTGGCGCCTGTACATGCCACGGGTTTTAATCCTCGTCACATTAAATAGGTTTATAAAATTTAAACTTGTTTATTTTGGAGCGTCACACAAGGTTTGCAAACGAATTAAGCCTGGTCTCTGGCCAGTGCTGCAGGAGAGCAGGATGGTCCAGCTCTGCCCCCCTGCCTGGGGCCCCCTGCCCCATGCCCTGTGCCCATGCCAGTGCCTCTGCCGCTGGGAGCTGGCAAACCACACAAGAAAAAAAAAAGAAGCAATTCGAAAGTGAAAGCCATTCGAAGAGGTGAACTACAAAAAAGTTGCAGCCATCTGGTGGACAAAGAAGCTCATTACATGTCTTTGAGTTCCTTTGTGTTGCACGCAACAAATCTATGGATGTGATGCTTTAATTCCCAGTGAGCCAAACTAAACTACATCCAAGGAGTTTTAGTTTAATGTGCCAGAAAGACTTTTAAAGTGTCTGGAAATCCCGCTTATGCAAACAGTCACACAGTTGCAGTGCAAGAAAAGGCAAAAAAATGTAGCCTGTACAGAGGCCCCTGGGCACTAACTTTGTCTTTTGTTTTTTGCATGTGTCCTGAAGGAGAGCACCCAGTCTAGTATCACTCCAAGGTGGACAGGAGTCCAGCAATGGGCGAATGGTACTGTCTACAAGAAATGCAGAGTCGTTTTTTGGCCAGTCCCCCTAGTGCCTGTCCCATCCCATCTTTAAAGTGAAGGAGTCTAGAAAGAGTTCCATAACTCAAATGATTTCAGGCTTCTTTCTTCCTTTTTATAAACGCAAACAGTGGATAAAAACCTGCCTATGTATTTTTTGGGGGGTGGCTCTCTAGAACTGGACTTCATGCAACGTTTCATAGAGATGCAGTGCATTCTAAACTCTAATGTGATAACCGGTGGAACACAAAGGTCTTGAGTTGAAAGTCATAAGGGAAACCTCTGCTTATATTTTTCCTGCAAAGTTAAATACAAGTAACTCTTCTTGAGGGACTGGAGAAAGGGCTAAGGTCTATTTGAGAGAATAAAAGTAACATGCAGTCATAAATTGAAGACTTCCAACAACATGTTGACTTGAAGCATATGTCAGTGAAACATCTGAGCTTTGCAGACCATTTTTGTGCTTACGCTATAGCAATCACATTTAAAACAAATAAGGAACATGTACTGTAGGGAACAACCCTGCACTGATGGGAAGAAGGGTCAATTAAATGACTTAATAGGACTTTTTTTTTCCTCCTCTATATTGAATCTATGATTCATATAAATTATGCCAAAGGGAGTTAGTTGTTATTGTACAGCATAAAAAATCTGCAAAACTAAGGGCAAAAATGTATTGCAATATATGAAGTAAAGTGCAGTTGTCTTATTATGATTCCTGAATGTATAAATGGCACAGGGACATTCACATCTACCATGCGTCAAGGCAGTCAGGAGCTGAAACTGCTTCCATATCCTGGGAATAAAAGAATTTAGAAGCAAATAATAGCAGATTGTGCAGGGTGTGCAACAGAGCTGAGCGAGAGAGAACAGCACAACTTTTTGTGAGCTTAGGCAAATTGCTTGGGTTCAGATACCCAAAAAACTTTAGGACTTAGGAGCCTAATTTCTTTTTGAGGATCTGGATCTTGGTCTCTCTTTGCCCAAGTTTTTCACCTGCACACTGGGGATAATATAACTTTGCATCATAGAATTGTTAAGAGGATAAATCCATTAAATATTGATATGTCCAGAGACTCTGGTAAGTGTCATTTAAATACCATGTATAGATACTTCTGGCACCAGGCACTGCTTCTTTTCTGATGCTATTTCAGTTAAAAAAAAAAAAAAAAAAAAAAAAAGTTATTCATATGTTGCTTAAACTTGACATACATTTTACATCAAATCAGTCATGAATGTTACCCGAGAAATTTGAATAGAAATGAAGCAATACAAATGAAAGAAAGTGGCCTGAGTGAGAGCACTGGAGAGTGGGTATAGACAACTCGGCAAAAGTAAATTTTTAGGAGACATCCGAGATCTTTAGTTTTTTGCATAAGACAAGATAGGCAGTTCCAAGAGCAGGCACTAGTATGTAGGAAAAGGAGAGAAAAATAATCAAGTGGGCATTGAGGAGACAGGATGGAGTAGGACTGGTGAGGATGACAGGAGGATGAAAAATTTAAGCAGGGCCGAACTGTTTAAAGCAACGTATAGCCATTTTGAATGCATAGAACCATATATTACAGCCAATGTTGACAAACTCAAGTGCACCCTGACATGCTACCAAAAAAAATGGCATTGTTTAAAATTGGGAAATCCATTCTGTTCAATACGTTGTGCAGAGCAAACCTAACGTGAGAGGGAAGATCAGTGTTGTGTAAATAATAAATAATTAAGGATTGGATAAGTTCCTGCTTTTTTCACTGAGGATGTAACCTGGGGTGCTGTCAGTGAAATCGGTCCATGCCCCCATTGCAAGAGATATCAAATTAGGAATATAAAAAAGGGGAAGAGTGGTACTTGCAAGGGTTAATTCCATCCCAGGAATGGGAGAAAAGTGTGGATAGTTTTTCGTTCTGCTTTTCTGTCTCTAGCTTGCCCCTGGGGGCAAGGTTTTTGGAAAGGTCACTTTGTGTGGCTTAATGGTATCACACTGTACGCATGCAGGAGATATGGGGGTTTTAAATGAGGTTGCATCATTGCAAACTAAACTACATCCTTATGCAGTTCAGTTTGCAACCGTTTCATGCGTTTCAGCTATTTTGTCATCTCAGCCCCGGCCATGAGAGAGGTGGGCAGCCTCTGCTGAAAAAAAAAGGAATGGGCCCCTCAACACTTCTGGCTTCAGCAGACAACTGCTGAAGGCAGAAGCGGCAAGGGGCCTGATCCTTTTTTTTTTTTGCTTTTCAGTGGAGCCTGCCCATCTCTCCTGTGGCTGGGAGGCGAGGGGTCCCTGGTCCTTCTCTCTGCGGCAGTGGTGCTTCCCAGGACTGCTAGTGAGCCGGGTGCTAACCCAGCTCGGGGTTGGGAAGAGTTGGATCAGGCTGGGTGCTGCCTCCAAGCTGGGGCAGCACCTGGCCCACTACCAGCCCTTCCAGGCAACCCTGGGGGCTGCTGTGCAGGGAAGGACCGAGCCCCCCCCCCCCCCCAGTTCAGGGACCTCTTAGCCTGCCAGCAGCTCACACCCAGCTGTGGGCAGGCTCCTCCAAAAGAAAAAAAAAAGGATCAGGCCCCTTACCATAACAGTGATGGAAGCCCCTGAATTGAAATGGTGGGTTTCAATTAAAAACCTACCATTTCAGTTTAGGGGGTACAGAAGGCCACTGTAAGGACTAACCCCCGTCATGTGTACAAGCGCCCTAGGAGACGGACTAGAATCCCGGGCCTTGAGTACACTTGACTGGGTTTGTTGGTAGAGCCGTACCAGCAAACCGCCTTAGGAGAGATGCAGCATATCCTGGCAAGAGTAATGTTGTTACAGCATAAACCAGTTCCTTGCAGAATAACTTAATCCCCTGGGTAGGATGGGCATTACACCCCTGTCTGGCATAACTATGCCAGCAAAACAACTGAGCATAGGCCAGAATTTCTCTTTCAGCGGTGTGTATTTCAGCCTGGGAAACTGGCTGAAAGCAGTCAGCCTTCTTTCCAGGTCAGGGCAAAACAAGGTGAAGCTGGTAAGCAAGGTGAAGGATGTAGTTAGCTTTTTAACCCATTGTCTCTGAACACAGTTTTCCAGCTAAATAACAAACGCCTCCTTTTTTGAAAGGATCCCTTTTGCTGCTGCAATCACCTGCTGGCTGTGTAGTTCCCTAGAGGGGCAAAGTCTCATTTGGATGTGCTGAAGGGAAGAAAGGTGAGAAACAGGCACAGAAATCGGGTCTCTCCTCTTGAAATAGTGGAGCTACGGGAGCTCTTGCCTCTAGCAAAGTTGGAGGCCTGGTATCTCTTCCTAGTGTAGTAACAGAAAGATTGTATAAGCATTAGAGGCTTGGTGCACTTTGTGGATTTGTGATTGCGGATGGAATGGGTGAGACTGAACAAGACGATAGCAATAATAAAAATAAAAAAGCCTCAGAAATGTTTTCCACAGTGATAACCCCCACACTTCCCAGCCCCCAAATGTGAGACTGCAGTCTCTTTCTGGTGACGGGCAAGGGGTGGTATTCATGTCCAAGCGATGCTTTGGGATCTTTCATCTGCAGGGAAGTCTGGAGTGGGAGACTGGAGTCAATTCAACACAAGGCTTTATTTGCAGGTGGTCACCCAAGTCTCTTCTGATGAACCTGTATGAGGGTCACCGCTGGTTTAATGTGTTGCACTCTTTTTTTCCCCATTGGCCAGAGGCTGAATGATGGTTAGGCTTTCCCAGTACCCGGCGGAGAAAAGGACTTGAATTGAGAATGAAATGATTAAGATGAACAGGATGAGAAGGGTGCCAGTGGTTTGAGAGTAACATTTGAGGCATTAGACAAGCATGGTGCTTGCTCCTACTATGGAACAGGCACTTTGTTCATCTTTTTGCAGTGAGACCATTGGAGCCTCAGACTTGAGGCCAACCCCCCCTGTTCCCCTTCAGCACAACCATTAGAATGGTTTCCTTGGACATTGTCCCAATTACCTGTTTTGTTTCCGAACCCATGGCTAGTTTAGTCCAACATGTTCTTCGTGAGGTTACCTTGAATACGTGAGCATCCGCTTCCTAGTCATTTATTCCTGAAGGCCCCAGCTGACATTATGGCCTTGTCTTGATCAATGCTTGGCAGATGAAGGATGAGCCTTGAAAAGAAATCAGAAAGACAGACAATGGAAGTATTGTGACAGATGGGCAGCAAAGGCAAAGGTAGACTAAGGGTTTGTCTACACTGCAGTGGCAGCTGGTTGCAGCACGAATGGACTTGAATTCAGCATATGGACCTAGCCCGCTGGTGTACTTTAAACCCAGAAATTAGCTGGCAAGGCTGCACTCAAGCACACCTGTGAATGCGGGCCTGAGCGCAGTCGAAGTGGGGGAGGCAGAGTGGTCTCGCTGGTGAGAACTTCCAGGTTTGGGACCACCACGGGTGGGGGATGGACCAGGTCTTCAAGCCCCCTGGGACCTACTGCTGGTGAAGTCCTCTTCTCTTGGAGCTGTAAATGTAATATTGTGTTCACTTGCATTAAAGGTCTGCATGGCTGCGTCCTACCCACATAAGGTAAACTAATACAGGCTTGATAATATTCTCGTTGGAAATCTCTGAAGACTTTTGACACAACATCTTCATACGAAGATCTCCTGCTTTGGATCCTATTCTGTTAAAAGCTCTTCACACCTTACCTTGACTGTAAAAGCCATCTATTTATTAACTCATCTTGCTTGACTTCAAAGTCTTTGACAACCTTAATTTTCAATAAAATTGGAACAGGGTGCATGTTTGTTTGCATTGTGAAAGCATGTTGGTGAGCAAAAATAGGTTTTTACAACAGAAAGTAAGGATACCTTTCACTTTATATTATACTTTTAATTTCTTAAAGAAAACCCCATAACAACCATTATTAAAGTCTAAACGTATTAGAATCCATTAAAATAATGTAAATTAAGCAACATTAAACAGGATATATTTACTTCCAAAGTTTGAAGGAAACCAAGCTGATAGAAATCACCGGCTTAGCGCTTGGAACCAGATTTGCTGAAATGTTTAAACCACCTTTTATTTGTATCCGCCTCTTCTACATGGGCAGAGAGAAGATTTGCTTCATTTCAGTTTATTCAGTGAGTTCAGTTCAGTGACTGGTTTATTCAGTTGGGAAACCTACTGGGAGCCGAAAAGCTTGCTTTTCGTTTAAGTCTAAGAATAAAAATGATTTATGAGAGGATGAACTCTATTACTTCTAAGATCTTGAAGAAATTGGTGGCCTGAAATAAGTTCAGTTTGTAAACTGCAGAAAATATTTCTTTGCTTGATAAATTACTTAGTGGAAATGTACGCTATGTTTTGATTGGCTTGCTTTTTTCTTATATCCAGCACATTCGTGTTATTTAACGAATAAAAACATTTAAAATGTTGATTTCTTGTGCACTTTGAATTAAATTCTCATTTCCAGCCAAATGCGGTTTGATTGAAATCACAAATACCTTATTGATCATCAAGTAAATAAGATATACGTCCTTGACCACTTTCTAACATGAGAGAGAGAAAAGAATTAAAAATCCAACTGCACGTATATCTAATGCGTTGTATGGGCTAGCAAAAAGTAGCCCATGCAGATAAACACAGTTGAACATAGTTGAAGAGTTTTGCCAACCAATAACTACCAGCCCTTCTTTAGGGAAATAATAAAAAAAATACAAGTACGAAACGAGGTTAAAATTAATTATTTAAATCACTTTCTTGTTTGCTGCTTTAAATTTGTGTTTAAAATCTGATTTGAATTTCTTTGATTTAAATCCACCCATCCTTCCACCCATACTGCCCTTATGATTTCTGCAAATTTAGCTGCTGTATGCACTTTCTTCTAAATTGAAGAGCAGAAGAGAGGTGCTAACTGGGAGGATTATGGCACATTGTCAAAATGCCATATGGACATTTGCATAGCAGTTGTCTCACCTGGTTCTTGACTCTACAAGAAAACCCCTTAAATAAATTCACAATACATTAAAACATTCACCATGTACTCAATTGTTGATAAAAACAATATGAGAAAAATTTGGACTTGTTTAAATTCTTTTTTTGGTCTCTACTGTGCCCTGCTGTATACCTTATTTTGGTAGTCTTGCAACAAGACAATAAGAGATGGCAACACTAGCAAGGCACATAGCAGAAGAAAAGCCGTTAAAGGAAAAAGCGGGAAGAGATGATATTTGACGGACTTTGTTAAAAATCATTTGCTGTGCATAATGTATACCCAGCAGTTAAAACCAAGTCTTGGGAAGTTGAAATGGTCTAACAAGAGTTGAAATGGCAATCTCCCCATGAAATATTTGCTTCAGGATCCAAGAATCCAGTTTTAATTAAAATACATACGTTCCTCATCTGTGTTTCATTAGGGCAAGTCTTTTAAAGCCTTGGGACAAAAATATGGGTTCTGATTGGTGCTTTTGTCACAGTTATCCAGAGATGTCCAGCACATGTCTGTAGTTGTCAGGGGCCCTTAATGTTTTCCCCTTTCACTTTATTTTATTGCAACAAATACAATTAATGCAGTGGTATGCTGCTACTCTGAAGTTAAAGTGCTCCCATAAGCCGTCAAGGCCACATTAACTTTCCCCAGTTTATCAGGGAAAGTGCAAAGTGGTTAATAGAATAGGTGCTGCTCACACAGTCTTTATCCTGTCTATTAAATATATTTCCACCCCGTGAGTATAAAATTTAAGTGCATCTTCAGTGATTATTCTTTTTCCAAGGAGCCTCTGAATTTTTGGAGTCATAATGACTTTGCAAACTAGAGCAGTGATTGGAACCGTAGCAGGTTGCTGGTTTCAATAAATATCTCTGTGTGCGTCTTAGAATCAGGACATCTAGATGCCGCTGCATTACGCATAAGGAATAACACTCAAAGGGGAGAAAACGAGGAATCAAAATAGCCATTAACTAATGCGACTGCCGCGTTAATAAATTTAATGCCTCATTTGCAGCGTGTCTGAAGCTCACCTCCTTGTGTTGTGACAGCAGCGCGTCTGTCAGCACTTCATTTTAAGGAAGGGAGCACTGTCAGGTGAATATTGCTTTACCCTTTGTACTTGACTAAAATGGCAGATTTTAAACAATCCTTTTCTTTCAGGCTTTTGCCGTGCCGTTAGCCTGGCTGTATTTTTGGACGTGGCCCCCCTCCAGTGCCGCAGGAATGAGTTAGTGGCCTCAGTACTCCAGGTGCTCGGGCTCTCTCGGGAATATCCATTTCCTTTTCCCGCAATGTGGTGCCTCTCTATGTACTACCCCGAGCTGCTTTGGCCTTTTTATTCTCCTCTCCCTCCCTCTGTTTCTGAAACCCGGTTCCTTTTGTGGATTTCTTTTCCTGATCTCTTTCAGAGCGACTTCTTCCCATGTTTCTCACTCCTCTCGAAGACTCACATTCTGAATTACATTTCCCTAGGTGCATTAACTTGCACTTTCCCAAGGTGAACCTTATTTGGTTATGTTCTGCCTGTCTCTAATTTCTCAACGTCCCTTTTCATTATTTGTCCCCAGGGGCATTCACAGCCCTTCTCAGTTTAGGTTAATCCGTGCATTTCATTAACACACTGCTTACACCTTCTTCAAGGTCATTAATTAAGATATTAAAGAGGATGGAATCTAACACAGATCCCGATGGTATTCACTTAGGCTTCTCCTGGCTCTCGACTTAATGCTTCGCAATTTGTCCCTGAGCTTACAGCCCTTCAGCCAGCTCCTCTTCACATAACGGTATCCTCATGCAAAGGAACCAGAGTTCATTTTCATTTGTGGGCTTCTTTTTCTGAGCCTTCTGTTGAACATTTTAGTAAAGTTTGAATAAATTGCATCTACCACTGTCTCATACATCCATTACTTGCATAGTGATAACAAAATAATCAGGTTTTCTGGCAAGATACCTTCTCTTCCTTGCTGCCTAATATTTATGGCCCAGTTATCCCCCAAATCTAGATGTTTGCTCATTTTGTTTTACTTTTGTTCATTTTCTGGAGGTAAAAACAAGATCATTCCTGTCTGTTTTTGAAGATGAGTGGGATGTTTGTGTGTTGTGAGTGTCCCGTCCCCCCCCGAGTCATGTGAAACTCTTCTCAGTTTATTTTGCAGTTTACAAATTGTCAGCGACAGTAAATTCATTTCCTGGTGTCGTTTGCTTTCCTGAGATTAATGTAATATTTTCTGACTTATTTGTCACGTGGAATTCACATGTGCTAAGTACTCCCTTTACTCATTTTTGTAGGTGATGTTATACAATTTGTATTTAATGATTGTCCAAATATTTGGGGTAAAGTTTTGGGTTTTTTATTTTTTTAAAGAAAATATTTGCGTCTTTGCCATTTGGAGCAATTTTACCTTCCTGTTTAATAACGGGCATCTCAGAGCTTCATCTGCGAGAGTCAGTTATATAAGCCTTTTTATTCCTGTAAGCCCTTTAGATGACATTCATTCATTCTGCTTTTTTGTTGCCTTAACGACAGGCGGCATTTTGTGCCTCCCTTTCATTATTATTACGTTTTTAATAGCACATCTTTGAGCAAACCTTCAGAAACCCACAGTGGCTGCTTGGAGTGTGCTGCCTCCTTTTGTCCAGAGGAATTACGATCTCTTAATTATGAGCAGGGCCCCGGGCTGGTTCCAGACTGCAGGGTTCCTCATGCATCAGGTTTGGCCTGGGGCATGGGGTGGTGGCAGTGGCAGTGGCAGCAGCAAGGCAAGTGGCAATGGGCCAGGTGTCTGCAGGGCAACCGAGGGCCCTAGATTTTGCAGCAAGCCTTGTTCCCTCTTGGTTTGCTGGTGGGCTGGCTGAAGTGGCTCCATAGATTTCATAGACATCAGGGCTGGAAGGGACCTCGGGAGGTCATCGAGTCCAGCCCCCTGCCCAAAGGGCAGGATGTCAGCTGGGGTCATAGGATCCCAGCAAGATAAGCATCCAATTTACTCTTGAAGGTGTTCAATGTAGGTGCTTGAACCACCTCCGCTGGCAGACTGTTCCAGACCTTGGGGGCTCGGACAGTAAAGAAATTCTTCCTTATGTCCAGCCTGAAATGGTCTTGCAGGAGTTTGTGACCGTTCGACCTCGTCATCCCTTGGGGCGCTCTGGTGAACGAACGTTCCTCCAGATCCTGGTGTTCACCCCTGATAAACTTATAGGTGGCCATCAGATCACCCCTGAGCCTGCGCTTTTCCAGGCTCAAGAGTCCCATGTCTCTCAGCCTGTCATCGTAAGATCTGTTTTCCTGACCTCTGATCATGCGCGTGGCTCTCCTCTGCACTCTCTCAAGCTTCTCCACATCCTTTTTGAATTGTGGAGCCCAAAACTGGATGCAGTACTCCAGCTGCGGCCTCACCAAGGCCGAGTACAAGGGGAGAATGACGTCCCGGGATTTGCTCGAGAAGCATCTATGGATGCAAGCCAGCGTTTTGGTTGCTTTACTAGCCGCAGCATCGCATTGCAGGCTCGTGTTCATCTTGTGGTCAATGATGACCCCCAAGTCTCTTTCTTCTGTAGTGCTATCCAACGTAGCACTGCGGAGCCTATAAGGGTGCTGCAGGTTTTTCCTCCCAAGGTGGAGAACCTTGCATTTTTCGGTGTTAAACACCATCAGGTTCTCGTCTGCCCATTTGCTGAGCTTGTCCAGGTCAGCCTGGATCACCCGCCTATCTTCTGGCGTGGATGCTTTGCCCCAAAGTTTGGTGTCATCTGCGAACTTGGCCAGTCCACTCCTGACTCCAATGTCCACATCATTAATGAAGATGTTGAACAGGATGGGTCCCAGGACAGAGCCTTGAGGGACCCCACTGGTCACAGGGCACCATGATGAATGACTGCCATTGATTACAACCCTCTGGGTCCGACCACGGAGCCAATTTCCCAGCCAGTGGATTGTGGTGGAGCCAAGGCCACAACCAGCCAGTTTGGCCAAGAGGTGATCGTGAGATACCAGATCAAAGGCTTTTTTGAAGTCAAGATATATGACATCAATCTCTTCTCCCTTGTCCAGGTGATAGGTCACCTGGTCATAGAAGGAAATGAGATTGGTCAAACAAGACCTACCCGCAACAAACCCGTGCTGGCTATCCCTTAGGATGTTAGCCTGGGCCAGTCCATCAAGGATGGCCTCCTTAATAAACTTTTCTAAGATCTTCCCCAGGAAAGAAGTCAGGCTAACGGGCCTGTAGTTAGCCAGATCCACGCTCCTCCCTTTCTTGAAGATCGGCACCACATTGGCCTTCTTCCAGTCTTCGGGCACTACACCAGAGCACCAGGAGTTTTCAAAGACCCGTGCCAGGGGCTGGGCTATGACGCTCGCCAGCTCCTTGAGTACCCTGGGGTGCAGATTGTCAGGGCCGGCTGACTTGAAGGTATCCAGCTTCTCAAGGTGTTCCTTCACGAGGTCAGCATTGATGGAGGGTAGGGGATCCCCATCACCCGGATCTCCCTGTCCCATAGCAGGCATGGGCGTCCCATGTGACTGATGAAAGACTGACGCAAAGTACCTATTTAATAGGTTGGCTTTTTCCTGGGCGTCAGTTGTCAGTTACCCCATCTGGTACAGCAGGGGTCCAACGTTGCCTTTGCTTTTCCTCAGGCTCCCCACATATCTGAAAAAGGACTTTTTGTTGTCCTTGATGCTTGAAGCTAGTTGGAATTCAGTTGCAGCCTTGGCTTTCCTGGTTTGCTCCCTGCAGGACCGGACCAGTGCAGAATAATCCTCCTTGGAGGTGAATCCCATCCTCCATCCTTTGTAGGCTTTCCTTTTTAGCCGCAGGAGGTCCGCTAGGTCCCTGGAGAGCCAGGGGGGCTGCTGTGCCTTCTTGCTGCCTTTCCTCCATGTTGGAATAGATTTAGCTTGTGCACTGTGGATCGCTTCTTTGAGAAGCAACCGCTCTTCTTGAACTCCCATCTCCCTGGGGTCATGGTCCCTGAGGGCCTGACCGACAAGCTTCTTGAGCTTGTCAAAGTCGGCTTTTCTGAAGTCAAGGACTTCTGTGTGGCTGACTGACTTGCCAGCTTTACAGATGGTGAAGGTGATCAGCTCGTGGTCGCTGTCACCCAGCTTCCCATCGATCGCTAGGTCGCCGATTAGGTCGTCCCCCGTAGCCAGTACCAGGTCGAGCAGCGCTTTGCCTCTCGTTGGCCCATAGACTTCTTGAGTCAGGTAGAGGTCATCCACGCACGAGAGAAAGCTTTGCGACTGCTCGGATTTTGCTGAGTGATCTTCCCACGAGATGTCCGGGTAATTGAAGTCACCCATGACAACCAAGGTCCTGGAGCAAGCGGCCTCAGTCAGTTCCCGGGCGAACTCCTGGTCAAGCTCGGGACTTTGAGTGGGAGGTCTGTAGTAGACTCCCACCGTTGTGTCCCCTGTGCCGTTTTTTCCACGAATTTTTACCCAGAGGGTCTCTAGCTGTCCATGCCGGTCGCCAACATCAGCTTGCAGGGACATGTAGCTTTCCTTCACATAGAGAGCTACACCCCCGCCCCTTTTGTCAACACGATCCCTCCTGTACAGGGTATAGCCCTCGATACCCGTGGTCCAGTCATGGGTGGAGTCCCACCAGGTCTTCCTTATCCAATGACGTCATCATTCTTTGCACTGAGCAGGAGGACAAGCTCCTCCTGCTTGTTACCCAGGCTCCTGGCATTAGTGTTCAGGCAGGCAAGTGTGCCCTTAGGGGCTCTTGCCTTGCCCACAGATTGTGCCAGGGCTGGGGCAGGGGTGGGCTCCCTTAAGTGCCTTGGTCTGCTGGCTTTGCAAGGGTCGCTCAGCGGGCCAGCAGTGGCAGTTGTCCCGCCATCCCCCAGCGGGCTTAGTTTAAAGCCCGGTGGAGCAGGTCAGCCAGCCTGGCTGAGAAGAGCCTCCTCCCCAGGGGAGAGAGGTGGAGGCCATCTCTTCCCAGCAGCTCGCTGCCTCTCTTGCCGAAGAGTGGGCTGTGGTCATGGAAGCCAAAGCCTTCCTGATGACACCAAAGACTGCGGAGATGGTTCACTGCGTGGATCCTCATCTCCCTCTTCAGCCCATAGCCCGAGACCGGGAGGATTGACGAAAACACCACCATGGGGCAGATCCATCCTGTGGGCCATTCATTTGACACCTCTGTCTTGAATTTAAACTTCTCCTGAGATCTTTTCCTATCTCCACCTCTTAGGGTCCAGACAGAAGTCACTTTTGACACATTGTAATGGGCTTAGCAGTGTTTCAGAAGGGGATCCTTTCAGCTATGGGACACACATACATTGGGTAACCACATTATGGTCAAGGGAGTCCAAGGTAGGGGGTCATCGCATGTGTGCGTGAGTGTGTGCACACACACATCCTGACTCTGCCCTGGTTGTGGGGGAGGATGGGGATGGTGTGGAGGCTCATAGCTGGGCTCCATCTTCCATGTGCAGAGTCTAGACCTGGTCGAGAGCAGGCCCTCTCCCCCCTTGCCACCAGCAGCTCTCTTAGTCCTCCATGTGTAGCCTCGACATTGGCCTTAAGAGCAGGGTAGGGCTGGCGGCCATCCTGGGTCACCCCGTGCAGGTGCCCAAGTTCCGACCCTGGTCCTTTTCCCTGGCCCACCCCTCCCAGGCAGGAGGAGCAGCGCCCAGCCCAGCTGGGCCCCATCTCCAGCCGCTGCTCAGGAGCAAGGCTAGGCAATGCAGGTGACAGCAGCCTCTGCCTGCAGCAACCAAATCCGGGACTTTAGTTTCAATTGATGCCAGCTGCCTGGGCTGCCAGGACAGCCTGCAAAACCTAGGACAGATGGTCACCCTACACGTGCAGTCCCTGTGGTGCCGTCTGAGTGGATCACTTCAAAACCTCCAGCCAGGGGGCATAACAGGAGGCTGCAGCAACTCTTGGGTCTGTCCCACCTCCCAATGTGCTCCCTGAACAGGATGGGAGGTAGAAGGGAGGACAGAGGACATCGGAGTAGAGAGGTAAGCAAGAGTCTAGCAGCAGGAAGGGAACAGCAAGTGTTCCCCGTTGCTGGGATCTGACGTTCCAGCCCTGATCCCCTGACCTCCCCTCTCCCTGTCTCAGCAGAGCAGAGAGGTTGAGGGGATTGCTCCTGGAGAAACTAGATTTGGTGGTAGAAGGTTCTCTGGGAGTTGGCAGGGGGGTCTGTCCCTGCTCTCCCCTCTTCTTCCTTCCTCCCTCCCTCCCTCCCTCCCCCCCACCCCATCATGGAGGGGAGCAAGGTCCTATGGGATTCTGGAGGACCTATGGGTCCCATGTCCCCATGCACATGTAACAAAAAGTAAAACACTTCAAGATATCACCTCATTGCGAGAGGTGCTATTTTGGATCACTGCAGCTAATTTTGAACGTTTCAAAGGGCACTCATGTGAGCTGGCCCTTTGACATGTTCCAGTCATTATTGGTCTTCTCATCTGGAGTGGTTTTTAATTCTGCCTCTGATTACATCTTAATTGTTCTACAAATTAATTCCTCAAAACTTGCTCATATGAAGTCGTAATACCCTGTCACGGCTGTATTCTGGGATTCCAGTCATTATTTACTGGATGAAGCGGTGTGTTGTCACTGGTTCCTAGCTTCTGTATTTTCCTGTTGTCGATATTTATAAGACAACGATCCAAGACAGTTTCTTCTCTAGTTACTGTTTCTGTTTTCTTCGACACATCTGGGCATGTTGGATTGTGTTAATTACCCTCAGGCTAACGACCCATGGCATTGCTAATTCAAGCTAAAGCATCCTGGGCAAATGAACAATCAACAGACTTGTGGGTTGGGGGATGACCTTCTCAGCAACGCAGCAGCAGAAAGGATCTTGGAGTCATAGTTGACACCAAGATGAACACAAGTCGTCTGTGTGACGAAGTGATCAACAAGGCTACCCACACTTTATCATGCCTTAGCAGTTGCATGACGAAAAGGTCCAGGGAGGCGATACTTCCCCCCTCAGTGCACTGGTCAGACCACAGTTGGAGTACTGTGTCCAGTTTTGGGTGCCGCACTTCAAGAGGGGTGTGTACAACCTCGAGTGGGTTCAGAGGAGGGCCACTCATATGGTTGGGGGCCTGCAGGTAAGGCACTATGAGGAGAGATTGAGGGACCTGGATCTCTTCAGCCTTCGCAAGAGAAGGCTGAGAGGTGCTCTTGTGGCTGCCTATAAATTCATCAGGGGAGGGCAGCAGGGAATAGGAGGTGCTTTATTTACTAGGGCACCCCCTGGGAGTAACTAGGAACAATTGCCACAAATTGACGGAGAGTAGATTCAAGTTGGACATTAGAAAGAACTTCTTCACAGGAAAGGTTGCCAGAATCTGGAATGGGTTTCCAAGGGAGGTGGTGCTCTCCCCTTCCTTGGCGGTCTTCAAGAGGAGACTGGACAAGCACTTGGCTGGGGTCATCTGACCCCAGCACTTTTTCCTGCCCAGGGCAGGGGGTCGGACTTGATGACCTGCTGAGGTCCCTTCCAGCCCTAACATCTATGGATCGTGTTTCATCTAGGGGCCAGACCTGCACACTGGATGGATCTCCAGAATGTGAAGTAGTCAGCATTGCTTCTGGTTCCAGTTGGCATAACTGCTGTGCAGTAACCCTGCAAGCAAGCTAATTAAGCACTGCTGAAATGGAGCAGGATGCTACCTAGCATCACACGAGTATCCAGGCCCAATTTTCCAAATTTGGGATAAAGTTCTCACTTGGGGACTCTAGGGGGCACCAAGACACAGCCTTGAAACTTGGTTTTGTTCCAGAGAAGGTGGGATGATTGATCACTTTATCTCAGCCCCTTTCATCAAGCATGGAGGGAAGACTCTTCACTGGAAGACAAAGGGTTGGTTGAAGGAAGCTTTAGGGTAGACTTGAACCAGATGCCTTTGCCATTCCCTGGGATATGTGAGTTGTTATTTTAATGCTCATGGGAGTAACCTGCTTACAGGGAGCCTACAGCCAGGTCTGAAGGACCCCCTGAAATAAATTAGACTTCAGCAATCTAAACAAAGCCTATACACAGGGATGTGTGGGATTTGTCTCTTGGGTTGGCTTTTCGGGCATTTCTGACAACCTGCTATCATTTGATTATGTAGCTTCCCTTTACATAAGGCTCTCATTCTCTTTTCGGTTTTGGATTTAATTGTTCAATGGGTAGAATGGAAGCTCTGTGTCAAGGTTTGAAATTTTTCAAGGAGTAAAAGGAATTAGCCACCCAACACCTACTGATGCCATTGAATTGGATTTCAGGTCCTAACATTTGTTTAGGCTCCTTTGCAAATCCCAGCCTTAGTAAGTCCCGGTTTTAGTAACCGTTATCTTGTGTGTGGGAGAAAATGTCACTTCAGTGTCTCAAGTGGTACAGAAGATCTTAAAGAAAGAGAATTTATGGGTAGGAGGAGTTCTGGCTTCGGGTCCAGCCTGATAAAAAGAGCGTTCGCAGTTAGGTATTTGAATTCTTTAGTGTGTTAGACAGTCAGTGAATGCTTATTTTCATTTGGTGACTAGCTGTTGAGTGTACTTCCTTGAATCTAATTATGCTAGCACTACATTATCATTATAGCAATCGTGAACCTACCAATGCAGGGTTTTTTTTTTTATCTTTATGTTCTAATTTATTTTTAATCTATTTTATAGTCCCTTTACCCAGTCCCTGCTATCAGAGTCTAATTTTGTCGAAAGGAGGACAAAAAGAATTGAGAGGAAAGGGAGATTATTATGAAAAAGTAATTGCAACTATAAGACCATCATAGCACAGCGACTACCAAAACAAAGGAAAGGAACTTGGTCTTGGCTCTGAGAAGGGAGGGATGCAATTCAAGGCACTAATATTGCTACAGTATTTGAGGTGGTACATTTATTAAAGAACCCCAGACCACAAAGAAGTCACAGATTGAGGTGACAGCTTTTATTTCCTAACCGGGTGGCTTCAAGAATTGCACGTGATAAGGAAATGTGAAATGATTTGGGTTTCTGCTTGCTGGAAAATGGAGATTCGATCTGTAGCACAACGCTGGAATCCTTTGTTAGGATTCCTTGCTGAAGTTGATAAAGGTAAATTGTCTAAAAATAAAGCAGAGGCCATCATATAATAATTAGGAAAGTTGGAATAACTGGAAGTTTGAGCAAATACACCTTACAGAGCAGTACTGTAACTAAGGGGCACGTGGCTGGGGCAGGAGCTGGGGGGTCGCTCAAAAATAGCTGCAACCATAGAGGTGGCTCATTGTGCTAATACAATCGGTACCGTGATAGCTGGCACTGTCCACGGTGCAGAGGTGCCTCGCTGTGCCTCGGCTACACGAACTAGGGAATACTTGGAATCAGTTAGTGGGCTACGTTCCTAAAGCAGAGGGCAACTTTGCTTCTGGAAAGGAGGTTGCTGATGGTGCCACGGAGAATAAAAACTAACCATGATCCCCGTGAAAAGTCATGGTTTGAAAGCAAGCCGGTTAGTTTTATGGCACAGGTTTGTTGGAAAACCTGGTGCACGTGCAGAGTGAGTGGGATTTTGTAGGGAGCAAAGGGAAAGGAATGTGTAGCTGTTTTTTTTTTAACCCTTTTAGATCTGGTTTTATGCCTAGCTGCCAAATCAAGACTGCTGATACCAGGAGGATGGCAAAAGCTACTTTCTTGAGTAAAGACCTAAATAACTGGGTTGTGTGACCAAGGCAGTAGCAGTGGCTGGGTAGCAGCTGCCTCTCTTGACCCCATTGGAAATGGGTGCTTGGGGCTGGTGTCCTGGTCTAGAAGCTATTTACACTACTGCTCTTGAGAGCCAGCTTCTTTCTTTGCTCCGAGACTAGGCGGTGTTACTCATTCCAGGACCTGCTTGGTGTGGGATGAATGGATGCATCACAAAGCCAGGTATTCTAGCTTTTTTCGAAAAATAAAATCAGCCCGCTCACATGCACCTCTTGGAACAGGGAGTTCAACACTTGCAGAGCCTGACATCCTTCCCAGTGTTGTGAACAGGTTTTCTTTCTTCCCCACCCCATTCCCTCTCAAGAAAAATCTTTCCCTCTCTATAAGCTACATTTTGAGCAGCTCTAGCTAATGCTGTTTTGTCATCGCAGAGGGATCAGGGACTTAGCAGAAACCGTGAAATAGATCTTTTGTCTTGAAGAGCATCGAAAATGCAGACATTGAGCCAGTGTGTACCATCCTGTGACGGACCTCCATGCGGGAAGCACAGGTGAGAAGGAAACAGGTGGTGATGGCGTCTTTGGGATTTGCTCTTGGGCTGAGCTTGCGGAGAAAGCAGGATAAGAAAGCAAGAGCGGCCTTTCAAAAACAAAGCGAAACTGAACAAAAAGCCTTCTTTGGGGAAGGCAATGCGGCCCCTGTGCTGAGGGTTTTCTGCTCATAGCTTAGCCCCCCGTGAGCCGATGTAACATTCAGCCTCCCCTACAGATGTTGACTATTAACAGCAGCAAAGGGAGGAGAGAGAGAAGCATGTAGGAGAAAAAGGACCCTCTGCTCCATCCTCCTCAGAGAAAACAATATGACTAATTTTGATTTGTGTCTTTGAACAATTAGGCCGCGTCCAGACAAGCACAGCCATGCAGTATGCACACACATATTGCACGCTGAGTTCTCTGCACTGCAAGGGAGCAGTGTGGAGGGGTTTTTTGATTCCTGGATATCCAGGGGCCAAAAAAACCCAGGGGGAAACAAATGGAGTGGTGCATGCGACAGCAGCATGCACCATCCAAAGCCAGAGCCTGGTCTGCTGGAGCCACACTCTGCTACCAGTCAGGCTCTGTGCGCCTGGATCTCCACTGCTGCAGCCCCGGGAGGCCCTTGGGACCCCAGGTAAGGCTTCCCTACCCCACCCGGGGCAACTTGCCGCACGCCAGAGGGCACATGGCACAGGCATTCCCTGGGGACAACTAGCTGCTAGTTGTGTCCGGGGAACCTAATGTCCGTGGACATCTGGACGTGGCCTTAATGGTTTTTTTACTTCTTGGACTATTCAGAGACAAGCTTCACATCTTTCTAAAGGGGGGTGATAAGTCCTTTCTCCAGGTGCCCGCCATAACATTTCTAGCATGCTTCTGGCTGGTACCGACAATGCGGTGTTAAAACATATTCCATCAACAATGTCATGCTCGTCGATGGATGAAATAGTCTTCATCAGAGCCTTTACAGTGCCTCGAAGTATTATGCTTTCAATTACGGTATGATACAAAGAAGCTTATCTTTTTTGCTCGTGTTTGTCACTTCAGGTGCCTGGAGGATTCCTGAGAGGTCTCCCCTGCTTTGTCTAATGCAATGCAAGTCCGTTCAGAAGAGCAGTCTAGTCAGACTCTCCACCACAGGGCACAGGAAGCAAACCTTCCCTCTTGCATTCATTTAAACATTTCCCCTAAATAACATCTCCAGGACAGCTCCTATCTATCTGGGGGAGTGTCCGTAAAGCATGGTGCATGCTTAAACAGGATAATTGTTATCGTAACACGAGTGAAAACAGAGCAGCAAGGTTTTGATTTTTTTTTTAATTTTGAAGATATGAATTGCTTACTAGTCTTATCTCCCAACAGAATTTTTTTTCAGAGGTTTTAGAAGTCTCCTAGCCTTCAAGGCAGTTGCACTGTGTGCCTTGCTTATGATCTCTGGCTTTTGGTGCATCCACATTTACATTAGCCAGGTAGGCTGTGCTTTCTCCTGGTTGGTATAACTGGATCAATAGGCTTTTGCTATGTCAGTCATCCTCTTGATCATTATTGTTGAGCTGGTTTGCAGCATAGACCCGGTCCTCTTTGCCTTACTTGCAGAGGGATTAGAGGGAGGATAACTTAGTGGTGGTTGGAGCTTATAAGGAGTAAAATGGAGGTATTTAAGGGAGAAGCTGACTGGTAGGGAGGAGTAGGAGCAGGATGTGGCTTTGTGATCAGCGACTGGATCGGGTTTGATGTGCTCAGGGGTGACTCAAGAAGATGATTCTAGCATCACTTATTCTGAATAGACTTGCCTGGAACAAGGCAGCATTGGGAAAGGAGGAAACTGTAGCATTTTAGATGTGAAATGATTGGAGCGGTGATGTGAAATGATAAGGGTTTGGTTGAGACTGCCAGCTGTGTGGACAGAGGAAAGACTGGGTGTTAGAGATGCATAAGAAAAGATGGCAAGACATAGAGATGACCTCTCTACAGGGGTCTGCTGAAGGCAAGATGACTCCCTGGGTCATGGGCCTGAGTGACTTGGCAGGATGGTGTGGCATTGTCTGTAAGGATAGACACCATGAGGACAGGGGTCAATTTGGTGGGTGGAGGGGGAGACTTAAAAGCTTGCTTTGAACCATTTCAGTGTAAAATAGGTGGGCATTCATAAAGAGATTGGAAATACAGGTCAAACCTGGATGAAGAGGGAGAGCTTATCAATGGAGACTGATTTTGTGAATCATCATTATGAGATGGCACTTGGAGCCATGCTTGTAAGGGAACCCTGAGGAACGGCCACTGAAAGGGAGGAGGAGAGGGAGAAGGCATCTCCCCAAATAACCCATTGAAAGAACAACCAAAAAGAGCCAGGCCAGGATGGGACCGAATGCAAAAGCAAACTGAAGACCGCATTTCAAGGAGAGGGAATGACTGACAGCATTGAAAGCCACAGAGATGCCCAGGAGAGAAGGGTGGAATGGAGTCCCTTTGATTTGGCTTGGAGAGAAATGAGAGCCGTTGCAGTTGAGTGGAAAGGCAGAAGCGATGAGAATGGACGCGGAGGATAGGAACAGGTGGGATTCCCAGCAGTGCCCGCATGAAGAGTGCCCGAAGAGCAGCTGTCCTCTCCGCATTTGCATCTTTTTAATGTTTGTTTACGGCTTTTTCATTAGCAAACAACCAACTCGACTCATTTCCTTTATAAATTAAAACACAATACCCTGGAGTACAGCTTTATGACTTAGTGTTGCAGGTTTCTGGAATAAAAGTTTCACCTGTATGTTGAACTTTTTAGTCTTAAGCCTACAGCTGTTAATGAAAGATGTCAGATACTGAAAGGACTTTTGCTCATCTGCTCCTTCCTCATAGTGATTTTTTTCTTTTTTTGCCTTTTCTATCTGCTTTCCATTCATTTTCTTTCATGTGCCTGTTCTCTTGCCCCTCTCCACCCTGAGAAAGCATAGTCTTTTCACAAAAAAAAAGTTTATCTCTCCTTACCTCTTATAGATGTACCCAGTTAACATCTATGAGAAAACACCTGCCTTTTGTTTAGCTCATCATTACTCAAAAACTAAGTCCAAAAGCTCTCTTTGAAGAGATCACACCTTTTCTGTACCAAAACCACAGGTAAAAAGCATAAGCAAGAAAATGGACAGGTGTAAGTCCTACAGGTATGAGTGATGCAGATGCAGGAAAGGAGAGTGCCCAAGACAGTGGCCGATCTTGTGGGCAAGGCACAAGCTGAAAGGGCCAAGTTACTGTCACTCTGCAGGGCTTGGGCTGGGAACATCTCCCAGTGGAAGGAGCCCAAGTCTGGGGAAAGAGATACAATAGCAGGGCGCCCTTCTCTTGTGTGGGATTGCAGGTAGATAAATGGAACAAACCTTATCGTAATTCAAAGCAGAAATTATTGGGTTGGGAAGGAAGTTTTCAAGCCCTATCCAAACAGGGGATGGCAGGCAAGCAGAGCCAGTGATGACATTTATCTCATCTAGTTGGTGAATTTAGGATTGAGACTCCCTTTGCCAGCTAATCGGCACACGGAGCATGGTTATACACATGCTGGGACTGTGGAGGAGCTGTGTTTGGGGCGGATCTGGGGTGCACTTGCACCCTCCTCTGATTCCTGGTTCATCCAAAGTTTAAAGCCAATTCCCTTGCAGTGGTGGCAGCTCTTCTAGCCAGGCAGCAGAGATGGAGTCAGTTGACTTAATGGCTCGTTATAATTTGCTCGATTCCTTCTAAACTCTTCATTTCACAGGTGTTAACCACCCTCTTTCCTTTTAAATGGTCTTTAATAGTTCCACTACTCCAGCTGTCCTTACTTCTGCTCTCTGTTAGCTGCTCCTAGTAATGCAGCTCCCATTTCACAGTCCTGCAGACTTTTTTTTTTTTTTTGGGGGGGGGGAGGGGTTTAACTCTGTCTAAAAATATTAACTCAGGTCTGGAAATATTAACTCAGGTGGACACTAGCTTGGGGGTGAAAATCACTTTCAATAAGGCATTGGAGGCACTGTCCTGGTGCTCAAGATGGCTTGGTTTTGTTTTATGAATCTGAACAAGAGATGTACTCATAACTATAATGACTCCAGGACTAATGAAACAACATCTTGAGATTTATTTTTGCCAAGTTTGTTGTGTTTTTATGTATAATATATGATATAGCAAATTAATGCACAGTCCAGTAAAGGGTTTTTTTGGGTTGGTTTTTTTTTTTTTTTTTTGCTAAAATCTTAAATTGAATAATCTAGCTCTAGGCCCATACTTACTAGCGAGTCTCCTGGTTTCTTTTTAACTGGATAAAAATGTGTTCTGTGTTATGTGGGATGATGCACCACGCCATCTGCATCCTCCGTTTCAAAATTCTTGATCCGCCCTGGCTGTGTTTATTCGTTGCTGTTGACTTTTCAGCCCCAGAAGAACAAATGCTCTGACACTTGGACCTGAAGCAAGTTTGGCTGTCAGGCTGTCTTTGCTGAACGAAACAGCAGTTGACAAAGACCTCCCTTTCTGTATGTAGGACCAGAAAGAGAGTGCAGTGGAAAGGCTTGCTTGGCTACGCGATCACACAGCTTTTCTGGACGGCTGACTCTTCAGCCTGCTCCTTGCAAGTGCTTTTCAGCAAGCTGGTCTGCGGGAGGATGGGAGCACTGTAAGCTGATTTTGTTCTGCTTATTTGTATTTTTTGTTCTTTCCTTTTCCTGTGCCTAAACAGTTTCTGCTCTTCCTCCTCCTCTCCCTCCCATCACAAAAGTAAGTCATTTTTCTACTTTCAAGAAGTGTTGCTGAAGCTCTTGGAACTGAAACCACAGCATAAGTTGTCTTGATAAATGATTGTGTGCATTCATGAAAGGAAGCTAAATTGAGGCTATGTTATATTTGGTAGCTCTTGGAGCGGTCAGGCTGCTCTGAGTACAGCGTGTGCCTGGAGAGAGAGAAAAATGCTGCAGCGTTGCAGAGTTTGATGTGATGAAATTTGCCACGTCCATTGTTTCTGCTGGAATTTGCTCAGAAATTGCAGTATCTCCCGGGGATTACATGTGTTAGCATTGGAGGATTCCTTAGGACTGTGAACCAGAAGCTTGTGAATAACGAATAAGAAACTCTAATATTAAAACCTGGGTGACCTGTAAGCAACAGATATGCATATTATAAGGCACAATGCAGTAGCACAATACGCTTCCAGGAGGCTGATCTATTCGAAAACCATTTTCACTGTGTGAAGGGCACTCGACATAACAATGTTAATGGTGTTTGGATATTTGACTGAAAGCAAGCCTGCAGCTTGAGTCCCTTCCAAAGGCCCAGTACAGAATATTGTGCATGTGCCTTGTGCTAGGTACTTCCAGGCGCTTCAGTAAAAGCTGTGATTTATATCTTCCTTTTGGGCTTCTCTTTTTCTCCCCTTTTTCACCCCGTCACCTCTTGCCATCACTCAAGCATCTCCTGCCAGAGAGGCTGGCTGAGTTATAACCAGGGATCCTGGTTTTCTCTGATTTAAAAAAAAAAAATCCCCAATTTTTGGATATAAAAAAAATTAACCCCAAACCCACACTTGTCCATGTTTAAACTGAAACACCACTAATATATATATGAGAGAGAGGTTTTGCATTTTAATCATCAAAATATATATCCATGCTAAGTGCTGCATTTGGGGTTATTTTTTATAACTGAAAATTGGGGATTGTTTTTTTTTTATCAGAGAAACCCAGGATCCCTGGTTATAAAAGCAAGTAGGCGTGTCGCCTGGGTTTTCTCAAGAAAATCCCATTTGTTTCACTCAGCTAGTATGCTCTATATTTTGCTTTATCCTAAAGGTGACTTTTTTTATCTTGGGAAACATGAACTCAGGTTGGATCAGAGGTTAGAAGAAATGCACCGGGTGAATCTTTTGATGCTTGGATCATTCAAAAGCATCTGGGTTTTAAAACTTAACAGGCCCTGGGTCCTAAACTGGGTATTTGGTAAGTGAGGAAGACGAATGTTAAAGCAAATAAAATAAAATAAAAGGGTTGTTTTTTTGCTGGTTTTAAAAAAAAATAGATGTCAGGGTTTTGGACTAGATGTGACCTCCTGAGGTCCCTTCCACCCTCATTGTCTACGAACTATCAAGTTTGCCGCCAGCTGTGCCATGGGGTCGTATCCGTTCTGCTCCTTCCGCCTAACAGACCTACTTTGTGAACTTCCCCATTTCTCCCTCTGGGGTGGTGCAGATTGAGACCATGTGTGCTCAGGCCCCGCCAGGGAACGGGAAGCAGTTTGTGTTCTTTCCCAGGAAAGCTTTCCGCCAGGAATCTCACCATCCTTGTTTTTTTGTTTTTGCTGTTTTAGAATTGGGAAATGCTGTGAAGATCCTAACTGCCCTGCATCCTTAGGCAGATAACTCTTTGGATTATCTTCAGCAGAAGGAAATTCAAATACAAGAGGTATCAGACTAATGTCTTACCTTCATCCTCCAGTTACAGCTTAGACTCCAAAGACCCTTCTCTCTGCTCCCTTCCCAACCTGATAATCACAGGTAGCCACACTGTTAATGTGCCCTGCAGCAGTTTCTTTTAATGACACTTAATTTGTAACTGAGCCTTATTTGTGTTATATGGACCTACGTTTTGATAGGACTGCCTGGCATTTACAGTTGAACAGGTGGTCACAGAGACAAGTGCAAAAGGTAAAACTCCAGCAGCAATGTTATTGAGCTTAGTTGCACAGCATGTCCCATGTACTTTATGGTAGGCATTTTATGACATAAATGCTAAAGATTAAACAATACTTTATTCAGCAAAATAGGAATAGGATGTGCCACATGTTGTGCTGTTGAGTGAATAGTTAGGATCTTCACTTCTATAATTCTTTATTTTTGTATGATGCCTTAATGTTACATAAACTTCGATTTCAAGCTTCATTTGTGTTTTATGTAACACTTCTGCCAGGCCCTGGCGGCAAATTCGGGGTGGGGGGTTGGCTCAAGCTCCAACCCAGAACCCTGGGAAAATCAACACTGGAGGTTTTTACAGACTGGTAGACCAAGCCTTGGTTGGGATGATGTAGTTGGGGCTTGTCCTGCTTTGAGCAGGGGGTTGGATTAGATGTGACCTTTTGAGGTCCCTTCAACCCTCGTTTTCTATGATTCTGTGATTTAGTGGGGAGACCTGAAAGAACAAGTTCCCCACTTGCAAGCAGTTTGAATCCCCAACTGAGTGTAAAAGTTCATTAAGTGGAAAAGAAAGTAACCAAACCTTAGCTAACGTCCTACCTGCAAAACATCCCAACTATGAAACAACACCCTGAATAAAAAATAACACTTCATAATATTAAATGCCTTAAATATTAATTCCCCCACATGTTAAATTCTCCAAAATATCAGATAGCCTAAAATATCAAACATTTTAGAGTATTATATATTAAACACCTGAAAATAGTAAACTTTCTGGGTTTTTGATTGCAGTCTTAACTGAACACTCCCCATGCTGGGAGTTGCTACATTGTCCAGGGCAGGGATAGAGGAGTTTCCCTCCAGGTCACTGGGGAGACTCTCACTGTGGAGGTCATGCTGCCACTTGGGGGATCACCTCTTTGGAGACCACTGCCTTTTGGGTTCAGGATCGCTGCTGCTGCTCCACGAGTGCTGCTGGGGGTTGCAGTGGAGGTCTGCTGCCTGCTGCCCATGGGGATCACCACCTGTCCCTTCCCTGTAAGCACCTCTGGAGTCTCCACCAACTCTTGCTGCTCAGGATCTCCACCGCTCAGGGGGGAGGTATTGTCATCATCACTTTGGGAACACCATTTAGGTCCCCAGCAGCTCTCACCACTTAGGGTCACTGCTAAGTGCATCCTCTCTGGGTTTCAGCTACTGGTCTCACTAGTCAGATGGCTTCTGAGCTGCTGCAGAAGGCAAGCGGACCTCTTTTCTCTTCCCTTTGATGCATCTCAACACGGTTCTCACTGGAGGCGGAGGGAGGGAGCAGAAAGAGCTCCAAGCTCTCCTGCTTTTCCCCTCCTCCCATTCTTGCTGTAACACCCAGACCTCAGAGAGGTAGAAGGGAACCCTGCTGTAGGTGTCTCCTCTGGTCCCAGGAGATGGATGAATAATCCCAGGTGGAACAGTGTGAGGATGGTGAGTCAGGGGCTGATTTGGGGCTGGGCATATGTGAGGTTGAACTGATGAGAGATCTGGGTCACAGGGTTCATTTGAAGACAGGAAGGAAGAATTAATAGTGACATAAGGGAAGGGCAGACATCAGAGTCGGTGCCTGCAGCATGGGTAGAAATCCCCGCAGTCAATAAATTCAAGAGAGCTGGCAACACTAATGGTTTCTCATGCTACGGGCATGGGGGAGTTAAGTCTGCTTCAGAAATGTAGACCAGAACACTATGGACAGGTCTTTTTTACTCTTAATTTCAAGGTTTTTATAGTTTGACTTGTGATTTTTTTAAACTCTTTCGAGGTAGGGAATACTACATTTACACTACATGCAGGCACTTTGTTTTTCTTTCCCTTGAAAAAACAAATGTAAAACAACTGTTGTTAATGTAACTTTAGTGTTATCAAGTTACCATAAAATCACAGGACATGCAAAAGCCCATGGGTTTAGATCCATGTTTTAAGATACATTTCACATTAACAAAAGTATAGCTATTTGCACAGTTAACTAAACACACAACTTAAGAAACACAAACCTTTCCTCCACCCTTTCCTCTTTTTATGTCTCAACTTCAGCTTCTTCCTCTCTGGCCTTGAAAAAGCCTGTCTTACCCTTCTATATCCATTTAATCACTGCTGCAAAGATAATTTTCCTGGTTCCTTGTTTTTGACCATGCCACCCTTTGGCCAATATCTCCTTCTCCACTGCATGAAACACAACCTCTGTACTTCTAAGACACTTGGCAGCCAATTTTCACCCGGTCTGTCATCCCTCACTGTCTCAAGCCTCTGATGTCTCTCTCCACTTAGGAAAATGATTCCAGTTTTCATTACCCATTTGTTAAATTTTCAGGTGGGTCAGATGTGAGCATCTCTCCCACATCACTTCTCCTTGGCAGGAGCTGTTCATGCATAACCACCCCAGTGCCCATCTTCAGATCTGCCCTTTAAACCACTTCTCTGCCACAATGCATACAGCAAACCTCAGAAATGATTAGGTTGGGGGAGAGAGAGACTCTAGCATCACCACTTTTCTTCATGACCAGCATTATCTCATTATTATCTTGTGTCCCCATCTTTGGCTGTGCCTAACTGTTGTTTCCCCTCTTATATTTCAACTGTAAGCTCTTCCAGGCGTGGACTACCTGTTTGTTCGGTGTCTGTTTCGGCTTGGAGCATGATGTGACACTGATCTGCTGGAGGCTCGTAGGCATTTCCATAATACATATAACAATAGTTATAAATGAATGCAGTGTGTGCAATGGAGCTGAATTAGCCAGTAACCTTAACCTTGCAATATGGTGTTTTTTTGACACAGTGCAGCCTTCGTTTGTAATTCTGCAGCGCTGTTTTGAAAAACAGTTTCTATGACCAGCCTTAGAAAATGATACTGTACTGAAATGTACCTACTAAAATTATTATAGCTCGTCTCTGTTTATTACTTCATCCTCATCCTGGCATTAACTTGTTCACTCAAATCAATTTTAAGGAAGAATTATTGGTTTTTGTCTTCCAGAATTTGGAATAAAATGTTGCTGGGAAATAAAGGCATGTTACTGAGAGTTTGCAACTCTACATTCCCTCTATAGTTTAATGCAGCACTTGAGCATGACCTATAGGCTCAAAACCATCAATAAGTTTTATTTGGATAGGTCCTTAAAATTTCCTTTCAGCTATCTTTACAAACCTTCTCTAAGGGTTTTTTTGGAATAAGTTGTTGAGCACAAAGTGAACAAAATGGGATTCCAGTAATTAAGCAGCTAGTTGACTGTATCTCAAAAAAGCATGTACACTAAACAGTATTTCTTCCTTTATAAGTTTGGGATTTAATAAACATTTTGAGTGAACTTTATCATTAGAATATTTTTATGGATAGAATTTGGTGTGCGACTTACTGTGCTTTCTTTGATGTATATATTTTTCAAAACTCAAACTCTATTTTCCTCATTTCAGAATACATTATAGTCTGAATTCTTATGCATAGTAATGCCGTTTCTCTGGGGTCCATTTTTTGGGGTTTTTATTTGAATTCTCCCTCCAGCAGGTGGTGCACACCTCTCTGTTATTGCATTATAACTGTCTTAAGGTTGACTCCCCTCTGACAGGTGACTAACTCCTTTGCTCTGAGATCTCCGGCTTTCTTGAGTGATGCCACCCTCTCTGGAGAAAGTGTTTGGTGATAGTGAAGATGGTTTTCACAGGTCAGGGCTGTATGGGTCAGAGCCCTCTTAAACTTGCCTGGGAAATGAAGAGGGATTTCTCTAATGTGCCTCTGGAGAAATAAGTCGTACTACAAAGAAAGGATAGCTCATTCTCCCACATCCTTTGGGCCATATCAAGAGTAGGAAAATAGGTCATTTTGTAGAATGTTAGTTAACACTTTGAAACATGACCTATTTTCCTGGCAGTGGCTGCAAAGCAGATGAAGTTTTCTTGCAGAGTAAGTTTTCTATGAATCTTGAGGCTACTTTCATGCGCGAGATTCAAGAGAACATAATGGAAACATGGATATATCCGAATCCCACCCCTTTGTGCCGTACAAACAGGTGGAGCATGGACGATTGCTCCCAAACTCTTGACGAATGTTAAGTTGGAGGACACGGTATGCAGACGAGGAACTGGGAGCGGTTCCAGCTCCATGGCCATGTGTTGTGATTCATATGATAGAATGGGGCAGAAGAAAAAGTTGACAAGCTGTCAAAATTTGCTGTGTGCATCAAAACCGGTCAATCCCATGTAAAGGATTATCAGCTCCAGCAGTGAGAAAAGGCCAAAAATCTGATATCCCTACTAGAGCAGCAACTGTTTGAATTTCTGTTAATGAGGATTTTGAGATGACCTGGCATTCGACGTGGGCTTTCTTTTCGTTGCTGCCTAGAACAGCTGCCTCGACCAGCACCTTCCAGCATGCTTTGTTGCATGGTTTTATTTTAATCAGCTTGTTACATAATGGCGAGAAGGTCTTTGGCAAGTGTATGCAGGTAGTGGAAGGATAAGGATCCCTTGAAAGCAAATGTGCTTAGTATACATCTAGGCTTTCCAGGGCTTGGATCTTGGAGGTCTGTCCAGGTTTTCCCAAGCAGCTACAAATCTTAGGAGTTTGGAAAGGCAGTCAATGCTCTGACAGGCCTTATTTCATAGGAACTTTTACTCCTGAAAATGCTAATGGTCCTTTATGAACAGTGCTGGCTATTTCAGTGGAAGACATGAAATCCCTATTTTATGCCTGAATACATATAAATAGATTATATTTGGATGTTTCTTTCTTACTTTAGTGGGTGATACACTTATACCGTGAAGTTGGATCACACAGGGTGCATCTACGCATGTTATTAATGCAACGCAATAAACTCGGGAGCAATTCAAGCCAGAGTCTGCTGCTCTTGGGCACAGTGTCTACAGGTGTGCCCAGGTTAATAGCAATTTGAGCTGGGACAGAGCAGCCCTGGGCTGGCAGGAAGCATGGGGGTTCAGTCCTAGGCTCCGGGTGGCAGCAGCGAAGGGGCTGGCAGGAGCCAGCAGTCTGGCCCCCGGCTGACTGGGTGCAATTTGTGCCCAGCGGTCACTGTCTATATGTGCATTTCATTCCACTTAATGACTCTGCCATAAGACAGTACTGTCTCCAACGGTACTATCTTACAGCGGAGTTAGTTACTTTACTGCCCCATAATACCAGTATGTGTGAACTGGAATGCTTTTCTGTGGAGCTAATTAGCCTACTCCGCAGTAAAGCGCACATGTAGATGCACCCCCAGTGTCTTCTAGTTAACTTTTGTACAGATGTTGTTCTTAGTCACGTGTGATCCTTTAGATCATCATCTCATCAATCCCTTTGTTTCCGTATAGCGTGGCAGGAAGGGCCACTGCATAATTATACATCATATATAGTTATGATTGTGAAATTCCAAGGTAAACGTAATCACTCCCCAGATCCTTCTTAACTGGCCAAATGAACACCCTCTTTTGGTTATTTATTATGCATGATGATGTGGTGTCACACCAGCACCGTTCAGTCAAATGTCCAGATCCCCGCATCAGTCCGAACAGCCCGTAATGACTTTTTGTGGCACTCTGCAACTCATTGACAAAACAAGTTTCCATCTCAATATCACCGACCTAACATAATGTTTTACAGAAGAAAGAAGAGCAGAACAACCACAATAAGACAACAGGTCCCATGAGGAAAAAAAAAATCTGAAAGTTGAAAGCTGGCAAAAAAGGAATTCCCTTTAGACATAAGGTGCAGGGAACACCTTGGACCAGAGAGTTTTTAGATCCTGTGGCTCTGCTACCCATTTTGAGCCCATCAGCCTAGGCAGCACATTGATGTCTGATGGTTTGCTTTTGGTTGTCAACTCAGCAAAGTCTTTCCTTCCTATCTTGGTTTGTGGACATAAGGAGAAGAGGGGTAGGTTTTTTTTGCTTTTTCTCTACCGTTTTGGTTTATTAGTAGCAATAGTTCACATTTTCTCTTTCTCTCTAAAAAGTTTGAACATTTAGTGACTTTGGCACAACCAGTTTTTGTTCTTGGCATGTCCTGGGATCAGCATATCACCCACTCACCTGATTGAGGGCTTGCCTTTGCCACAAAGCTATGTCACCTACAGGCATGAAAAGATTGATCTCCCTGCCTGTTTTAGCTATGCCAACAAGCCCTGGGTCCCAAGACAGCTCTGCTGACCAGAGCTGCTGGCTTGGGTCAAGTTGTTTGAGAGGTGGTGTCACTAATCAGTTCAGAAAAACTCCTGACATGTGCTGTCTTCACTCTGAGCTCCACCAACTCAACTATGCATACATTGCTATAGTGGCAGCAGCTCCATAGCACAGATAAACTCTTAGCATCCATCAGACCTGCAGGGACCGCCATCTACTTGCAGTGCCAGGAGCTACATGCCATTGCTGTGCTGTCTTTGAGTCATGGCTTAAATTGCTGTCAAAATCTGAGGTGTAAATTCCCTGAGTGGGGAGGAGAGCACAGTCCTAATCAGGACTGCACAAATATTTTCTTCCAGGCTCATGCAATATGCTACAGAGAAAATACGAAGAAGCTTTGTTGAATATCTCATAGTAGGAGGTCCACTTGAATACTGATTTCCTAGTTTTCCAGAATAGTGCAGTAAGGCTCTCAGTCCTTGTAGCTGTTGAGTGGCTAGTATTGGATTAGAGCAAAGGTTCAATATGTTGTATGTACCTTGTCCTAGTGCCTTGCCACCGTGCATGTCCTACACAGCCACTCGCACAAAGGCTTAGTTGGGGGTAGGGGCCTTTATTTCTGATGTATAATTTACCACGTCTTCCCAGTGCGTCGGCCTTGTTTGTACTGATAAACGAGCGTTCTCTGTGCTCAGCCTGCAGAATTATTTGCACGTTGAACACCGGGCTGCTCTAACATACCTGTTTTTGATGAGGTACGTTTGAATTCGGGAGTTTGGTTAATAACCCGCACCGTTCAGAAATTCTTTTGTTAGCTCAGGGAAGCTGCGTGTTCTAATAAATAGTGCCAAAAGGGACAAACTGACATTAAAAGCATTAATTAGTCTTGCTTGACTGCAAAAAGAATAGAGTTGGTGTGAGCCAGCTTTTGATTTAGCCTTTTGCAGCCCTTTTATTTTGTCTAAGCTCGTTAAAGAGCCCATATCACTGATTTCTGTTTTCTGCTCAGTTGCATAATTAGAGTTCAGTAGGAAATGCAGTGATTAAGCCATGGGACTATGGTGTCCTCTCCAATGAGATATTTCTGAGGGTCCTGTCCCCCCAAACAACTCGGCTAACGTGTTGCATAAGTTTTAATGGAGAAATATTCTCAGCTTGTAGGTACTACCACTTGTAGAAGTGTTAGGTATCTTGTAACTGCATAAGAGGGTCTGTCCCAAGCTCTGGGCCCCTGTGACAGATTCAGTGAATTACAGTTTATGCGGTATTGGCTCATTCGGTGCTACCTTGGCAGCCACGCAAATGCAACGGCGATCAACAAGCTCCACCAAAGACATCACTACCGTCAGTCCTCCCCCCAGGCTGGGAAGGAAAGATGGGTCTTGCTGTGTAGCCCAACAATGTAGCCCAACTCATTCAATATATCTGGACTTAAAAAAGCCTTTGATCTGGTGCCCCATGATCTCCTCATGGAAAAACTGGCCAACTGTGGTCTGGGCTACACCACAGTCGGATGGCTGGGGCATTGGCTCTGAGTTCAGACCGAGAGAGTAGCGGTCGATGGTAGCAAATCATTATGGCGCTCCGTGACCAGTGGTGTCCCCCAAGGCTCTGTCCTTGGACCGGTTCTCTTTAGCATCTTTATCAACGATGTGGACATTGGTGTCAGAAGTGCATTGTCCAAGTTCGCCGATGACACTAAATTTTGGGGCATAGCGTCCACATCAGAGGACAGGCTAATGATCCAGGCTGACTTGGATAAGCTTAGTAAGTGGGCAGATATAAACCTGATGACATTCAATGCCAAAAAATGCGGTACTCTACCTCACGGGGTGGTGGGGTGGAAACCCGCAGCATGCTTATAGGTTCAGCAATGTTACGCCCGCTAGCTCTACAGCTGAAAAAGACTTGTGGGTCATGATTGACCACAAGATGAACGTGAGCCACCAATGCAATGTCGCAGCTGGTAAAGCAAAAAGAACTCTGGCTTGTATCTATAGATATTCATAAATCCCAGGATGTCATCCTCCCGCTGTACTTGGCCTTGGTGAGGCTGCAGCTGAAGTACTGCATCCAATTCTGGGCTCCACAATTCAAGGAGGATGTGGAGAAGCTTGAGAGAGTCCAGAGGAGAGCCACATGCATAATTAGAGGGCAAGAGAATAGGCCTTATGAGGAGAGGCTGAGAGCCATGGGACACTTCATCCTGGAAAAGCACAGGCTCAGGGGGGACCTGGTGGTAGCCTATAAGTATGTAAGAGGTGTGCATCAGGACCTGGGGGAACGTTTGTTCACCAGAGCGCCCCAAGGGATAACAGGAACCAACAGTCATAAACTCCTCCATGACCGATTCAGGCTGGACATAAGGAAAAACTTCTTTACTGTCTGAGTCCCCAAGGCCTGGAATAGACTCCCTCCATAAGGGGTGCAGGCACCTACTCTGGACTCATTCAAGAAGCACACTTGGATGCTTATCTTGCATCCTTTGCTGGGATCCTTTGACCCTAGCTGATTTCCTTTCCTTGGGGCAGGGGGCTGGACTTGATCTTCAAGGTCCCTTCCAGCCCTAATGTCCTATGAAATCTATTAAATGTGGCTGAGATGCCTGTGTTGTGTGTGTGGACAGACACCCCCGTGGCATGGTTTCCATAACGGCTCCTCCTGTGTATCTGCTCAGCGTACAGAAATGTAATAACAATTCAAACTGAAATCATGTTCTAGATCAGTGATCTTCAGCAGGAGTGCCACAAGATCCTTTGAAGGGTGCCGTGATGTTCAGTGTCTAGGGGAGGAGGGGAGTGCTGGCACCTCCATAGACCAGTTATCTCTGGCCACTTCCATCAGCCTTTGGAGCAATGGAGGTGTGGGGGAAGGAGCAGGGTTACAAAGCACAGGTTTCTGCCCCCCCAAGAGCCATTGCACCGCCCATCCCCATGTTCCAGCAGTGAGCTCTACCACGGGCAGGCAGGCGGGTAGACATGGGGCTGCACTTCTTCAGCCCAGCTCATTCCCCCCCAGAGCTGGTAGAAGGGCTGCAGAGAATGGGTGGTTCTGGTCACTGGCATTCAAATCCTTGGAGGAGCAACCTCAGTGGCAGAAGCCATGCTCACCCCCTCACGTACAGGCTGAAGGCAGGAAGATGGCAGATGTTGGAAAGAGCAGGGCACAGCAGGCACCTTCAGCTGGCACCAGCCTCTGCATCAGCAGTCACGATCACCCCCTTCCATCTGCTGCAGGGATAGCTGCCTCCTTCAGGGGTCTAATGACCCAACTTTAAGCCCCCCAGTTTGCTCTGCTGAGTAGCCCATGCCAGCTCTGAGCACTGTGCACCACCCCTCACCATATTCTGAGGGTACCCTGCCTGCTGCCACCACCCTGGAAGATCATTTTAAGGGCGCCATGGGGTGCAAGAAGGTAAGCCCTGTCAGAAATACATTTGTCCATAAATGGGGCACCACTACACTGGGGTTGCCTCCAGGCTACAGAGGTTGAGAACCTCTGGGCTAGATTGTCATACAGACTCGCATTGATTAGACCTGGCTGCAGAAGAGGCTAGTTAGTGCCAACCTGGTTTGATTTTTTTTTTTTTTTGGCTTATATTTTGTGTGCGAATTAAATTGCCCCCACTTGTGTTAAAGCTCCACCCTGTTTTATCAATCATTGCACCACGTGCTAGAAAAGAAGAAGGTTGCTTTTGGGTTAGATGGAGTTTGTATTCACATTAAAAAAAGACCAGTTTTGTAATTGTATTCACATTAAAACAAGAACAGTTGCCCACATCTGTTCCTGCACAGTGGCATCTCGGATGCTGCAATTATTTTCTTTTTATAATTATATTTGATATGGTTGAGCACTGTGAAAATGCAAATGGGTTGGGTGGCTGCTGATTGTGATGTTTCTTAATGAAGTCACATAAGGCAACATCAGACTAAGATTGAGAATTTCTTACCATTATCCCTGTCACTCAGGGATGCTATTTATGGAGTTGTCTTGCCTTGTCACGAAAATTGAGAACCCCAACAAATTATGATGATTAATGTATCTTTCTGCTAGTCCAATAAAAGGTGAGGGTCAAAGAAATAAACCTTTGTTATTTGGTAAACCACACATGAGGATTGTCATTCAGGTTTCTTGACAAGTCATAATTTAAAATGTTGACAGCCCTTTGAGTGAACAAGTCCATTTGCAGCCAACCAAATGGTGATTTTTGGGTTCCCCATGCTGAATGCTGGTGGAGCATCAGATTTTCTTTGGAAGTAATATGTCATAATAAAGTAGGACAGACCTTCAAGGGATTTCTGTGTCATTGGATCCCCCATAGCAGACCAATGGGTTACAAGTCTCAGTTTGCTTGATAAGCATAATAAATACTCAAGATGCCAAATCTTGCTTTGGACTTGGATTACTTGGTATGCTCTGGGAATCCAGGTGAGGACTGAGATGGAAAAATAAGTCTCCCATGTAGTTCGTATAGGGGGTGCATACTGCCCGATTGCATAGTTTAATGCCCCAAGTTGCAAGTGATACTTCAGTACCAGATATTTTTTCCTTACTTTGATGAAGATTTTTTGCTCCATTCCCTTCTTCATTAGCCTAGTGATCCCCCCTTCCTTGTGCTCTTGTTTTCATTAGGTAAACAACTTCTTATGGCTCTTTTCCACTCCGGCTTTCAAATCCTTTTTTTTTTGGAACAGAGGAGAAAATTAGTAATAGCTGCAGGCTTATTTTTCATAACAAAAAGACTAAATTTTTATGAGAAACAGTTTCCCCAAACCTATTCAGCTAGAGTCTAATGATAGGTTGTCATTTCTGAAATATTTGCTTTTCTGGAAGAGTTCAAACCTTAATCCTATGCCTTTTTTACTGGGATCTAATTCTTCTTTTTCCACAACTATTTGTCTGTGCTGGTGCCTATTAAGCACAGGGGTCTTTTGGAAGAAATCAGCTCTGGCCTGCGGAGATCACAATCTGAAGAGACAGACACGCTAACAGAAGACCTAAGGACTGCATGTCAACTAGTTTCTCCCTGTAGGCAGAAAGATGGAAGTGAGTCTTTAAGAGGGAAAGCACGAGCCCGGGAAAGTAAAACCATGCATGGAAACATCAGGGAGGAAGGCATAGAAGTGTCTGTTTGCCAGGAAGGGGCTCCCATTCTCCATACGGCTTTCTTATGTTGAAGGGACATCAACTAAAGTCCTGCTTTGAGCAAGGGCTTGGACTAGATTACCTCCTGAGGTCCTTTCCACCTCTCGTTTTCTATGATCCTATGAAAGTAGTGCACTTAATGTTCAACTTCAATAAAACAGAGAGAAGTGTGCTACTTCATGTGCAGAAGTTTGGTAGTTCCAACTTCAAGCCTTTAAAATCAGGAGTTGGACCTCAAAAGATCGAGACTTAAAGAACATGGCTGTTTTTCTCTTTCCTCTCTGGTTTTTGAAGCTTCAGGAACATATGGGTCCCATTTTCGAGCTTTCCTCTGAAAGCTACAGGACCAGAACTGGAGCTAAGGACTGGGAAAGGAGTAATATTGTGAGATCCACAAAAAGATGCATGCCAATTGGAAGTCACACTACAAAAGGTTACATTCAAAATCTCTTATTGAAGCCTGCTGTCCTTCAGATACCTTCTTCTTTTCTTTCAAAAAATCAAAGTAGGCCCTTGTGCTTGTCAACCCATACACCTGATCAACAAAGCCAGGGGGAAAGGACTCTACCAGATTTGTTGTTGTGTTTAGTTAATTTAATTAGACTACTGAGGGAAGATGACAGAAGATGGGAAGCTGTTGTAACACATCCTATATGTCCCTGGGGGATCATCTTGCTTTTTGGGGCCTTGCTGTATTAAAAGCGTTGTGTGAATTTGTGCAATGCATTTAGAACCCAAGTAGATAGCACAGACGTGTTTAAGAGGCTCCATATGGAAAAGAGGAAAATAGAGCCCTTCAAAGCAACAAACCAGGTCCCCTGCGTATCCCACTTCAGTTTTCATATACCTGAGGATCACCTTGGGATGCGGTTGTAGAAAGCTTTACTTAAAGTGGAACCACATCTGGGTGAGCGAGTGTCCTCTGTGCCACGGTCCCAAAGGAAAACCGAAATCACCCTTAAGCTACGTTGCTTTGAGATCTGAAAACATTACCAGCAAGCATAGATCTTCAGAACAGGCACAGCCGAAAACACCTCTGAAAAATCAGCTCACCCTCCCCGTACCTGACAAGCTGAGCCAAGGGCAGGCTCCCAAGTCTCTGCTTCTCTTGTGCAGCTGATAACATCAGTAGCGCTTAAAGCAGTGTAAGCAATGCAGGGCCCTGATCTGCTCTAGTCATTGATATCGTTGGCTGGAGAAGAAACAACGTGCTTAGGGCTTGAGCTCAGGTTCTGACGGGTAAAAAGCACTTCTGTTTACCTGGAAGAACTATACGCTATCCCTTTATCTTTTTCTTAATCCAGCTAAGCAGCCCTTGAAAGTAGCACGCTTTTCTTCCAGACAAGGTGTCATCTGGCAGTACCGCTGCTGGCCCAGTTTTGGCACAAGCAAACAATTCAGTGATTTTCTCTTTAAATTTTTAACATTTTGCCTTCTAGACTAACCTGTACAATCAGCATTACCGATTTCTGTCCTCAGTGCATGTGCACCTGTGCCCTCTACTGAAGGCCATGCCAGCCTGGCTCAGGTATGTATATGTGCCCTCCTTTGTGATGGCAACCTCTAGAGTGGTAGCTCTCAGCGGAGGTACGCTGGCATCATGGGGTGCTGCAAACCTCTGAAGAGTGCCTTGGGGTGCCATGTTATATTAGGTGTGCAAACCCAGGGATTTCAAGTAGGAATCTATAGTGTCAAAAGCATTTTGACCTGTTGTGGACTTTCTGGGCTCTTTGCAACAGAAGAATTGCTCTAGTATTTTTCTGTAGTCAAGCAATGAGTGAAAGCGAAGAGCCGGCATTTTCCAAAAGGGGCCTCGAGTCTAAGCAGATTGTGAGCCGCTGTTCTTAGAGGCTTATCCATGCATAGTGGGGACGTTTCGTATTCACTCTGTGTCTGCGACCTGCAGTCTTCCCCACTGAACTAAATGGGTCTGCCTACTGCCAAAAACTTTAAATTGACTCTAATAGCTGGAGGTGGTGCATTAAAATGAAGACTTGAAGTTCCTGGTAGATCAGGCATTCCACTGGATTGCCTTTAGCCTGCAGATACACAGCCTGGCTTTTTATGTGGATTCCTCATCAGATTTTCAGCAACAGTTGCTCTCCTTGCACGACCAAGTAGAAGTAGTCTACCTCTTGATCACCAGAGTGCTATGTGCTCAGATACTGCAGTCATTGGGAAAGGGGAGTTGTATGAGAGCCTAGAGAGAAAGAGGAGGTGCCTTCTTGGCAAGGGAGCTTTTACATTAACCCACTTTTGCCATTCTTCCAGACGTTGAGAGTGAAGTAGTTTGCTGTTTAAACAATATCTATTCGATTGCCTTCAGTGAGTGGCCAACCTGTGGCACAGGGGTATGACATGTAGCAGGCTGGGGAAGGGGCAGACAGCACCGGAGTAGGCAGGGCAGGAAGCAGAAAGCAGAGCAGCAGATTGGGCAGGGGAAGGTGGTCAGCATGGCACTCGGAGAAAGCCCAGGCTAGTTTGGGGCACACTTGCCGGAAAGGTGACATCCTCACTGGCGTCCTAGATGTTGTAGGAATACCAACAAACATTAACGAGGAAAAGATAATTTATTTTCCTTCTATTAGTTGTTTCCCTACTACGCTAGGCCCCAACCCCAAGCAGTCTGAAAAAATGTTGTAGCCTCTTGGAAATACAGACTTTCTGGGTTCAAGCGTGATATCGGTCCAGTTCTTCTCAGATTTTCTAAGGGTGTCTCTAGCATTAAGCCTCCAACTAGACAGGTAATCCCCTCTAGATTCCTGACCTAGTCTTGAAATTACTATCTCCTGCCTTTTCTGAGCCCTTAGGGTCTATTCCAATGTATTTTCCCTTTCATCAAGACAGCTTTCTTAATTGCTGTGACTGTTGGACACAAATCTTTCTTACTCTTCTGTCTTGCGGACCTCCTTTTCTTCAGTTCCATCACAATAAAGTAGCTGCTGGAACCGCGCCAGGCCTTTAGCCCAAAGTGTCTTCTTGCTTTCATATGCGACAAGGAATAGTCCTGCCAGCTTTCTGTTCTAATCCCTTTTTTGAGAGACAAAGAAATCGGCCCTGTCTAGACGTCAGAGCTCTGAAGATTGTATTTGCTTTAGAATGCAGTAAATTTAAGACTGGGGGTTCCCTCGTCCTCCTTTTCATCACACATAAAAGTCCTCAAAGCCTCCAAATCTGCCATTGCAAGATGGATTAAGTCTCGTGTAACGAGCCTACAATTCGGCAGTGCTTCAGCGTCCCTAGAAAGAGGAGAACATTTTGCAGCCAAGTATGAAATGGCATGTAGGGAGGTTTGCAAAGATGCTGCCTTGCACGGCCCCTGTAGTGTGTAGGCTAAGGATTCGTCACGTCGGGCCTTGCTTCCTATCTGCTGCTGCCTTCAGGCACAAGTTACAGGCATAATTATCAGCTGTTCTTCAATTTTCTCACTATGGATAGCTTTCTCTCTGCAATTGTTTTCCTTGAATCCACATTTAAAAGGTTGTTAGATAGAGTGGCAGCTTATGGTTTAGATCTGATTTTGAACAGAAGCAGCAAAACCCCTCAGTTTGTCTGATTATTTACTGTTTCATTCTGTTTTTTCAGTGATGGTATTTTTTTTCCCCTCTTTCTCTTCTTTGTTTAGGGGGAAGGTTAAGCCATTTCTTACCTTCAGTTAAATGCGTCGGTCAAGCCTTTGTATCTTTGTTTTTCTAATGAGGTTTCTGGAAATCATGCGAGAATTGGCAGCTGTCTTGTGCCAAGGTTTCCTATCAGGTTCTGGGCCTTTTCCCTAGAAGACTCTTCTGCATTTTAGCTGTTGTGGAGCAGTTTCTTGTCTCTTGCTTTTGAGGTTGGTATAATTAAGCCTTTGGGGTAGAAAGGTGCAATTCTGTTGGGAGTTAAACCTGCTTGCATCAAGGCTGGATTCACTCCAGTGAGTTTGAGGATGGATAGTTGCTAAAGAGCTGCACTTTCAAGTCATGTGGAATAGCTTTGAGATTGCTAGGCTCATGGCTGCTAGCGAGTGCTGGTAGTAATTGTAGACACTCAGATGTCGCATAAGAACCTGAACAGACTGGAATTTCTCATCTTTGAAGGGACTCGAAGAAAATAATATATATTTGGATCCAGAGCTTCCAGGCCAGTGGCTCTCAAACTTTTTAGACTCAAGGCACTCCTGGATAGATATGAGAGACCCACTGGAAAACACCAACTCTTAGCTTTCCTCATTTTTTTTTTTATTGCAAAAAAATAATAGGCAGGCCAGGTTCTTTGGGTAGATGTGATATCTTTAATTGGACCAACTAAATAGTTGGAAAAAAATTATTTGCCAGCTTTCAAGGGCAAATACCCTTCATCAGGCTTAGAGAGACTCTGCATAGGCACTTATGCCTGACAAAGGGTGTTTGTGCCCAAAAGCTTGCAAATAAATTTTTTTGCAATTTGTTAGTTGGTCTAATAAAAAAAAGATCACATCTACTCAAAGAACCTTGTCTATCTATGCCCTTAGACCGGGGTGGGCAAAATGCATCCTGCTGCCTGTCATGTGGCCCTCACTGGCTTGCTGAAACTCAGTAAGTGTCCCTCTGCCCAAAATAATTGCCCACCCCTGCCTTAGACCAACACAGCTATAACCAACAACCTTGCAAAATAGTAGAGCAGTTTTTCTGCTGCAAAAAGTTCAGAAAAACCAAAACTGTGGTGTGCACATTTAAAAGTGCATGGTGCCCCATGGCACCCTGGAAAGGATCTCAAGGCACCCCAGGGTGCCACGGCACCCCGGTGAGAATCACTGCTGTAGACTGACTGTCATCTTTGCTCTCCCACTCCTTTCCTCAAGGCAGTCGGGGTGAAATTACTTAAGTCTTACCATAATTGCAGATATGTCTGTTTGCTTACTCAGGATGCTCCTTCTTTTCTTCTTAACATGGTCATTTAGCAAGATTTCCTTCTTGCCCAGGGACACAAGGCTAAGGATAAAAATAATTGCGTCTCAGTTGAGTTGTTTAGGACTGTCTTTTTGTCATTGAATCTTCGAAAAGTTGGGCTGGCAGGACCCCCAGGAGGACATTTAGTCCAGCCATCTGCTCAAGGCAGGATCACCTTTATCTAAAACAGGGGTGGGCAATTATTTTGGGCAAAGGGCCGCTTACCAAGTTTTGGCAAACTGTTAAGAGCCGCCTTTCCCTTTCCAGTGCAGGGAAACAGGAACAGCCCCATGGTTCCAGGCCAGAAGCCTTTGCTAGGCAGGGGTTTCTGGTTGAGGCGGCAGGACTGGGCAGACCTTGCTGCTGGGTCCTGCCACTAGCTTCCTCTAGGTCCTATTGCCCCTGGCTCCATTATTTTTGACAGGCAGCTAGGAGCAAATAAATATTCATTTTCTAATTTTTTTTAGGGGCCCCGCGGGCCGGATAGAATGCCCTGGTGGGCCAGATCCCATCCCCAGGCTGTATTTTGCCCACTGTGGCAGGACAGTCCCTAGGGGTGCCGTGACCTCCCCTAGCGCCCTTGCCTACCATGCCAGCCTGGGTCATGAATGCACCCTCTATCTCGCCTGCCATGTCTTTGATCTTATTATTATTATTAATGGGAGGCTGCCTTCCTTGGCACGGGGCCGGTTTTGCTATACCGGGGTTCCATTCTATTCCCTGTGCTGGTCCTCTCTCAGGGCCTACCCGATATGCTCACCCCCTCTCCCAGGCCTGCTCAATATACGCGCCCGCCCCTGGGGCCTCTCTCAGACTGCGCCCTTTTGCCCTCCCTGGGTTTCTCAATGGGCTTACTCCGCTCTCAGGGCTCCTCAATTACAGGCAGTGTCCCTGAGGCCTCCTCCACCCCTACAGCCTTGCCCGGTCCTCCGGTCTTACACAAACAACCAAACAGAAAACCCAAAGCTCTAAGCCAACTGGCTGCAACACAAAACTAAGCCCCCCGGCTATAACATACACTCCTGCCAGGGTTCTCTCCCCCCCGTCTCATCATGTAGACTCTCAGTCAGACAGCCGTGCCATGCCCTGCTCCGCTCTGCAGCAGAATTGCTGCTCCTCCGGCTGCCAGAGTGGAACTGGCTCTGGCCTTAGCCTTCTCTGTTTATAAAGGCCAGGCCCTGCCCCCTGGCAGTCAGCTGACCCAATTAGTTGCCATAGCAAGTGGCACCTGCTGCCCTAATGAATGGCAGCTAAACCCATTTACTACTATTCAGTAGCAGGCAACCTAGTGCCCTGCTACACCCACCCTTGATCTAAACCATCCTAGACCCAAATGTTTGTCTAACCTATTCTTAAAAGCTTTGGGAACAACCTCTTGATGCAACTATCAAGCATAATGCTTGAAATATAAGCACTTTACGCTGTTGCAGGTACAACAGTGGGACAGGGCCATTGTTCTTGTCCTGCCACTGCAAGGTCAGCTTCCAAAATATACTCAGTAGGTTCAAGAAAGAGAACCATGCCTCCTGCTGTAGAGGAAGGGGGGAAAAGCCCTGCACAGTCCATGCCAATCTGATTGCGGAGCAAAATTCCTGCCTGATCCTAAATGCAGCAGTTGGTCTGGGATTTAGTTTTCATGTCTGGAGTGATTTTTATAAGGTGAGAAAGAGATACCTGCCTTCCAGCTACCCCCAAACACAGGATCCAAATGGCTTGATATAAGCTTTTCTAGCCTTGATTTTCTGCCAGAGCCTCCTGGCTGGTTTGTGGGTCTTTTCTGATTCTCACCTTATTCTGTCAGCTCCCATTTTGCCATGTGCTCTTTAACAGGCATCTCTGTATGTCTTTCCCCACCAGTCATAGCTTTCTCAGTCAACAGCCACCGAGTAAAATCAGCCACAAAGCCTCGAAGAATGGCAATAAAAACTGACAGGACTCGGCTCTATTTTCATTTGCTGCATTTGGGAAGAGATCAGAGCAGCAGCAGGGGCACTGCAGCAGTTGTTTTCCGATTTAGCTGGTGGCAGTGCTGTCTTCCTACATGCCAGCCGCGTGATGGCTTTCCCTCTGCAGAAGCAACAGACAGTTACTTAGGGAAGTGTTTTACATGTTCCAGGTTAGTAGGGAAGTGGATTTTTAATACAGTTGAATAATAATAATAAAAAAATCAATTCAGTCATCATACCAGCGGACCTTTTGCTTTTCACTTGGCAGTCCGTAATTTATGTATAAGCTTTCCAAGGGAATTAGAATCTGGCTGAATGGCAGGTCTAGCTGATTCCAGTGTGCTTGGATTTGGGGTTACTAAACACTTGGCATTTCTCATTAAACAGCGGAGATTTCAAATGTAGTAGTTGCTCTACTTGTTGATTAAAATAAATCCGATGACCTGGAAGCCATCTGCTTAAAAACCTTAATTAATATAATGAAGCTGCATGGAAGGCAACTGTCAGGGTACTCCTGTTGTAGCTTATTTACAATCAGGGGCTTCCTGTAATGTGTCCCTCCATTTAATGCCCCTGCCTCCTAGATTTATGGTTTTTCCATGTCACCGGAGCATCCTTGGGCTCCCTTCCCCCATCCAACGGGGTGGAGGAATGGCGAACTATTCTCATCGGCAGTGGGTTCGTTGCCTTCCAGAGAGTCTCGGTGTAATTCAGTTATGAATCATTGCTTTATTTGTCATGTCAAGCTCCAGCAGGATGGTTTAAAGTGCTTTTAGTCGGCAGTAATTTGAGGCACTCTGCCAAGCTGTTCAGCTGTTGTCAGACCTGGCAGTGGCTGCAGCTGATACGATGATAAAACGCATTCTGACTGCAGATTATTTCAGTGGCTGCAGGAATGCTGTTCATTTTTACATGTGGCAGGCAATAAGAACTAATTAACAGGCATATGAATTTGTTGGGCTTATCCCTGAGGATTACAGAGAGGGTGTGGGAAGTGGAAGCTGTTAAAGTATATATTTTAGCCTTCGTAAAGTGAAGTACATTTTCCTGAATGGCATTTTATATGCTAACCTCTTTCTTTTTTTTTTTTAAAACTGAAAAATGATCAGCAAGATATTGGTGTCTCTCGTGCAACCAGAATGTTCTCTGCGTGCAAGAAGGCTTCATAATAAATATTCTGTGTCCTCAGAGAGAGGGAGTTTGCTGAAGGGAAAGCCTTCATGGGGGGAAATTACCTGGGTATTTGGTATTTACATTTGTGTTTCGGTTTGAACTTAAGATTCCCGTTGAGTTTACTAAGGATCCCAAGCTTGATTTACTAAGGATCCTAAGCTCGATTTAAAAAAAAAAAAAAAATCAGAATTTTTCAAGAAGAGAGGGCACGAGTCATGTTACATTTCCAGTGAGTTGCTGCTCAGAGAAACAGTTTTAACACTGTCTTTAATATTACAAAAATCTCAGTACAGGCTGGAGGTAGGGGCATGGATTTTTGTGCACCGAAGGAAGTCTAGTCTTATTTTTTCCTCTCCAACTTCCAAGAAGATGACCTATTTCACAACATGGAATAGTAGAAGATGAGAAATGTGTAGCAGGTTGCTTTCAGGTTCATCTATGAAAAATACATGGGCACATCCATTCTTCTCCTTATTGGCCTCTTCTTGTCTCCGAACTCACTGCTTCCCATGCAGCCCTGCAGTGATATTCCCCTAAGCCTCCATTGGGTGTCTGTTTTTTAAAACACTCCTCCTTCCCTCTGTTTCTTCATCTCTGCTTTCTTGCTTTGAAAGTCAGACCCCAAGCTGGTACTTGTTCCTCCTACTAACTTGTTTCCTAACAGCTGTCATTTACTTCCCCTCCTCCCCCCAGATCCCACCTATGAAACAAGAAGCATGTTAAAAACATTTGCTAGATTTACAATCTGATTTTGGGACTCTTACCATTCTGTTTCCTGACAGTAGATCTCTGTCATACTTAAAACCTGATGACTTGCAAATAAAAAACAGCTTCCAGCTAATTCTGTACCCTTTTTTGGCAAGAAGTCAGGCAAAGAACAAGGGAAACTAAATGTAAAAACTAGTGAGTCTGAAGGTGTCTCATTTCCCGGGGAAAGGAACTTTGGTTTTATTGGAGATGAGCTAGGTGCAATTTTATAGGAACCAGATCTGAACATCAAATGTTGCTGTTCTCTTGTGTCACCCTTATGCCAATAACACAATGCAGTCAAAGGAACAGACTGGCGTATGTAAAATAGAGCATTTATACTCCGAAGGGATTGGTGTGTGATGGTGACATTGAATTTTGTGTGATCGGTGCAGTTACTGCTGTCCTTCAACGTTAAATAAGTCTACAGGGTGTTTTTTGAGGCCCCTGGCAGGCTTTAAACCAGTGGTGCAGTTTGCATCAGAGGAGTTTTGTCCCATTCTAAGCGTTACACTGCCTGCCATGCCGTATATGCATAGTAGGAGGTGCAGTGTTTGGGATGGGGGATAAAATTCTTCTGATCCCAATCATGCCATTGTTGAGCTGCCCCCAGTCCTGCAGATCAGGCAGCGGGCAGCTCTGTCCTGGATCTAGGGCTGCCCCCAACCCCCAGTAGGTTCCAGACCTGGGGCTTTTGGGGCTGGGGCTGAGGCTCAGTGGTGCTCAGGCGACTGTTGGACCTGGCCCTGACAGCCCCAGCTTAATATGAGACTCACTTGGTGGCACACAGCGGCTGAATGTGTAGAACTGTTATTATTTGTGGTGCGACAAACACAAATCACACCATAACTGTAACGTGTGCCAGGGGCTTGAGGATCGGGAATTTAATGAAAGGCAATATTCCCAGTGCTTGTTTGAGTATCAATTGTCTAGCGGCCATCAAAACAATAGGCATCTTGCTGAGTTCACGCCTTTGTCAAATGGTAGGTAAAACAATTGGAACGATATCTAGACAACCTACATTTAACTTCTTTAGTACAGAACTAATTATTCAGCACTTCAGGAAAATGGGAGGAGTTTAAGGAAGGGTAAGTTTCCCAGCAAGCTTCTTTCCATACTTTCTTCTGGGGTTTTAAGGCACAGTGGTATCCATTCTGCAGTTTGATTGTGCAGAGCCTGTTCTCAGGATATGTGTTTGGGGCTTTACCTTTTATAGTTTAGGCAAAAGACTAGATAGTTTAACAGTTTTCCTTTGATCTTGGGGCCTTGAGAATCGGTTCTGACCAGTTCCTCTGTGGTCTTTGGAAGATGCTAATCAGACAAAATTTAGTGCTCTGGGAAAACATGATCCCTAAGAGGCACCAGCGGTTCCTTATCTTCACCTGGGTGTCTATAAATTGGGGCTTCCTAGATTGGATGGTGCCTGCTACTTCATCAATTGATTTCCTATCTTATACACGTGACACATTTCATGCTAACAAGGTTCAGAAGTTCATTAGCACTTTGGCTCTGTAATGCCGACCTCAGAGGTATCCGGGAAGTTGGCTCAAATCTTAGCATAAGTATGCAGGTACAATATAGAGCTATAGAAACTATGTAAAGTTACGTGATTCATTCCACGGTTATTAATATACTTAAAGTTGCAGTGTGCGCTTGACATGCGATCCAATCACAAGTCTGTAGAAACAGCCCATGACTACAGTTCCTTTTCTCGGGCAGGCCTTAAATCATCCATTTAGAAGATGACATGTTGTCTTGAGAAGGAGCTCCCGACATTCTCTACTAATCATAGCTTAACATCAGCAGACAGTTACCGAACAAGAGGGACTCGGTCCGTGTTACAAGGTAATTGTCCGTTGTGGCTCCTGTAGATCTTTAGTGACCAGAACTGGGTGAAATTTGCACTGGGGTGCCATTACCTCTTCCTTCCCTCAACCCAGGCCTGGAATCGCAGAAGCAGCCAGTCTGGCCAGGCTCTGAGCTTATTTTATCTTTAAACAGCTTGAAAACTCATGGTAAGAAATACAATTAGAAAGTAGCCTTTAGCTACTTTGTATCAGGTAGGGTAAAGGGCTAAAACAGTGTTTTATGAGTGATGTAAAGGCCAGTTAATGATACTTTTTTGTGGCTGTACTATTTTTTTTACGTGTTTTACTTCTTTTTTTTTTTTCTCCATCAGTATTCAGGGCAATGAGTGATGTGGTACTGAAATCCCTATGTCCTTTAGACAAATAAAATACAACATTCTGCTCTTTCGGTGTAGCTTTTATTATCAGTTGCCGTATCTCAGAGTGGATATACTGAAGCCCTACTTTGATGTAGAATGTTACTTCCAGTTTTTCAACAAGGAACAGGGCAAGGAATAGCTTTCCTGAATTAAATCAATCTATATTTTGATCTCTCTGCCTGGACTTGCTAATGTTCGGCAAGAAGAATCTACATCCTAGGTACTGGAAATAGCCTGAAAGCTCTGCTTTCAAAGACCTTGACAAAATCATTTAGCTAATCAAATGCGACCAATGATCCATGAGTCCCATATCCTGAATCGGAGAAGTGTACTAGATGCATCAGTGGAAGGTGTAAGAATCCCTGTAATGGGCAATTATGCAATCAGCTGCCCCTAGGAGAACCTTCTTTGCGACGTTTTCTGGCTGATGTTTAGTTTATGCCCAGAGGCATCAGGATTTAATGCAAGTTTGGATGTTCTCATTTGTCCATATAAATCTCAAATCCCTTTTCGAATCATTCGGAGCTCTTGGCCTCAGTGACAGTGCTTGGCAGAGAATTCCACAGGCTAATTATGCATTTGTGCGAGAGGAAAAAAAATTAATCAATTTTTAATTTGTTGCCTTGTAGATTCATCCGCTCCCCTTGCTCTCTCTCCTATTAGAAGAAGGGGTGAATAAGAGTAACTGATGTATTTTCTTTGTACTGCCCATTATCTTGAATACTCCTTTCAGGTCCATCCTTATTCTTTTTTTCCCCATAGGTTAACAGTTTATTTCAGTCCTTTCAGTTGCATGCAAGGTGATATTTTTTGGGAAGGTGGGTGGTGTAGAGGGAGAAAGGGCATAAGGGAAGGGGAGTCAGGTGCTTTGGAAGCCTCCTTTCTTTCTGAGGTGGCACGGCCAGTATTGAGCATGGCATCTCTGAGGATGCCATCTGTGACATCTTCAGCTTTGTCTTCTAGCCTATTCCTTTATATCCTTTATATCCTTGCTCTTCAGCTTTTTCAGGCTGATGGCTCATATTTCAACAAAAAAAAGGGCAATAATGGCACCAGTGATAACGATACATAGATAATGGGTGAGTGCATGTGTGTTTTAAGAGGCAGAACCCTAAAGCAGAAGTATGTGCTGGACTGCAGGTATGGGATTTTCTTTGCTTTACATTTGACTAGTATTTCCAGTGTCTTCTACCTTCCCTTCTACCCAGCTGAACTGTTTTTTGTGGGTGCCCAGGGCTCTCAGCCATTGGGAATCACTGTTGGGTATAATCTAACAGTTCTTGGTTTTTGAACACCTTTGCATATGGAGCAGCTCACGGTGATGCCTGGGTCACTTTCCTGAGTAGGTGCAATAGATTTAAAACTCCATGCTGTGAATGAGCAGAATAAATTATTTTTCTAAATGTAGTCCTTGCATCTGTCAACAGTAAATCTCATTTCTCAGATCTGTGTTTGGTGTCTCTGAGTCCCTTTTTTTTTAGTATTTTAGTACAGGTTTCCCTTGATTTATGCGTGTTCTTTATATACGAATTTGCTTTTATGTGATGAGCATATTTAGCCCCATAATTCATTATATGTGAGGTAACTTTGCTCTTATGCGATCAGCATAGACGCCCCCCCTGCCCAAGCAGGTAAGTCTGTGGGGGGAGGGGAAAGGGCCATGGCCCCTCTCACCCCAGCCCTGAGCTGCAGCGGCCCTGGTAGCAGCCGGTGCCAGCAGCCACTGGGCTGCACTGTGCTCTGCCTGTCCTCCTTTGCCTGGGCTCACCCCAGCTCCTGGGCGGCGCTGGGCCATGGTGCAGGAAGCTGGTGTTGGCTGCTCCTGGGGTTGCTCCAGCATGGGCTGTGGCGAGTGCGGACAAGCAGAGCCCCGAGCGGCACGAGGTGCAACACTCATCCCAGCCCCGGCTGCAGCAGCCCCAGGAGCAGCCTCCACCAGCTGCCTCCACCAGGGCATGGCGCAGCCCAAAAGCAGAAGTGAGTGGGGGCAGGTGGAGCACGGTACAGCCCAGCGGCTGCAGGCAGCTGGCGACAGCTGCTCCTGGCACCACTGCAGCTGGAACTGGGGTCAGTGCCGCTCTGTTCCCTTTGCTTTGCTGCCTTGTGCAGCACCGGGAGTGGCACCCCTCCCCCCACCCCTTCCCTAGTCCCAGCCTCACTCCCTCCCTCACTGCCATGGGAACCTGTCCCTATTTGTTGCATTGTGAAGCAGGTTCGCTTTATGCGAATTCAATGCATGTGCCATGCTCCGGGAATGCATGTACAACATAAATCGAGGGAAACCTGTATTTAGTATTAATTTTGACCAACATAAATAATCTTATCCTTGCAAATGTTGGCATTTCACTTTGTCCAGTTTCAATGATAATATATGAAATGACTCTGGTCTATGTAAGGGATCTGAGGGTGACTTGCTGTTTAACTTTGGCAGGTTGAAAATTGAACATTTAATCCTAGTCTGTTCCCTGTTGCTTAGTCAGTTTTAGTCCATGACAGTTCTTACCTCTTTTTTTTAATTGCTCTTTAGTTTCCTTTATACTCTCGTGCATGGGATTTTGTTTGGGTTTTTCTTTTGGATTTACTGAAAAAAAAAAGACAAAAGAAACTGGTTTTCCCTAGGGTTAGGAAAAAGACATTTAGAAAGCCCCGAGCCTGAATTGATTCAGTGTTTGCAGGTTAATCTAAACTGCACAGAGTGAACAAATTTACAAGTGGACAGACATCCACATTTCATTCAGGAAATGCAGGCATGTACCTGCAGTGGCTCAGGCCAGAAGCCCAGGGGCACTTGAGCAGCCCTCCCTTCCCTTTCCACAGGGAAGCTGAACTGAGAAGGTGGGGCCTAGTGAGGCCCCAGCAGGTCTGAGTATGACTGAAGAGGGGTTTAAACCCCCACCTTGACCTGCAGGGTTTGGAGGGTGGGGGGAAAGGGGGCATGGCCAGACCCCTGTGGCGGGGGAGGAGGGGTCTGGGACAGAAGTTGCACAAGCCAGTTGTACCCAAATCAGTTAAGTCTGATGCTACATTCAACCAGGTTTACCTTAAACCAGTTTTGGCCATTTTGAAACTGGTTTATGTACACTGAGCTTCTGTCCTGTTATGGGTTTAAACCAGTTTCTGTGCAACTTCTGTCCTTAGTCTAGCTGTTATGATATAGAACTGCTTAAAGTATTCTAGTTGATTGAGAGGCATCTTTTGTACAGAAGTTGTGCTACCCTAGCTCTCTTTGTTCCTGTTGTATTGTGTTCATTTAGGTGTTTTATCATTGTATTTTTATTTCTGCCAGTGTACTCAAATAAGGCATATCGGGCTATACTTCCCACAATTCCCTGTAATGCATTTGCAAATGATGCATACAACTTCTGTTATCCCCCAGTGCTCTGGTGCAATTAATAATTTTAATGAGATTACATATTTTTGTAAATGCTTTAGCTACTTAAATTCCTTCTCAACTCTTAGGTGGGCACCATTAAGTTTTATTGACTGACTTCCATTTAATCTGTCAGTTTGCTCTATCACATCACCTTGGCATCTCAGTCTTATGGTTCCTCATCTTCGTTCCTTGGACAAGAATATGCTTGAAAGAGGCTTCTAGTAGATCTAAGTTGTTTCTGGTTTGTTTTTGTGTATTTGCCCATCTGGTTTTTAGCTCATCCCTGATAGCCCATCCTATTTTCCTGCTAACATTTTATGCTACTTTCTATCTGTTTGCACTGATTTGAGTTTGCGTGTCCTGAAAGATGCATTTTTTTTGCTCAAATGTCACCTTGTATCTTACTGCTTAATTATATTTAATAATTTAATGTCTCCCCTAGCTTTTCTGTTTTCGTTTTGGGGTCAAAATATTTTCTGAAACTTGTATGATGTCCTTCAGCAGTCTCCCTGCTGAGCCGAAGGTTTTTAATTTTCTGACTAATATTTTTTCTTCTTCTCTTTCCTCTTTTTTCTTTAAGCTCTGTGTCATTGTGCTAGGTTTTTTGTATGATTTGTCCCCTGAAGACACTGGCCTTTATTATATTAAGTCTTTTGTTGCTTGATGTTCCTAACTGTAGCTTTTTTCAAGCCAACACTCAAGTGTTATTTAGGATGAAACGGAGATTAGCCTCTTTTCTTCTGAGCTAGCTATTCCAAGGGAAAAAAAATGTTTAAGGTATCGAGAAATTGCTTCTCTAAACCTCGTCCCAGTGTAGCAATCGACCTGTTCAGCTACCCACATATAAAACATTCGTGTGTCACAACAAAGCAATGTTTAGAGAAACTGTTTCTCGACACTTTAAATAATTGCTTTTTGGAGCAGTCTGTTTTGTAGCGTAGAAGAGGAAAGGCTGTTTTTAACTGGCAAGGCATAGCGTAGAAAGTACCAAAGAATAATCAGGCTTTCTGCAGTTGTACTAAATGAGAGCTCTGGTTTAATATGATCTAGTCTTTTAGCATATTTGCAGATTGACCACTATGTATTCCAGATGCTGGGTAGGTTTTCTTCTCCTTCTCCTCCCCCAAGACTTAATCAAATAAGTGATATTTGTAACCTTTTGGCATTTTGCATTGCGGTGCTTCACATTCTGCAAGGATGTAGCAGTAAATTGGATGGCAGTATTGTGTAACGTGTTTACTTGGTCCAAGTACACGTAGCCCCGTCAGCAGAGCCTGAACTCGGGCTGACCTTGAAAAAACCATAGACTGTAGAGAATAAAGATGGAGACAGCATGCCTTGAAATAAAACAGCCCAATAAATTATCTATTCATGTGACTACCGCAGATCGTCTCCACCGACTCTATTGATTGGCTTCAATTCAAGAAGCTAAGTTTTTTGCCGCATGTACCCAGCAAGCTGAAAGCTTAACATGGTGTCAGGAGTCATTAGTGTAGAAGCACGGAGAAAGCACAAGCAACTTTGGATTAACATGCACCCATTGCTTGAAGAATACAATTAAGATTTTGACTTTTTTTTGTTGAAAACCTCAGCATTTATGGGATTGTTGCCCAAAAAAGATGCACACAAACATCCAATAAAGGTTTTGGGGGGCTCAAAAGTTAGATAGTGCTTGCTTCCGAACATAAAGCAAGAGACCATTGGGGGTCATTGCTGTGCCCTTGGCCTGGCTGTACGAGCAATCGTGGTTCAAGGGCCAGGTGCCTGGAGATTGGAAACTAGCTAATGTCCCCATTTATAAGAATGGGAGAAAGGAGGACCCAGGAAACTATAGGCCCATAAGCCTCACACCGGTCTTGGGGAAAATCCTTGAAAAAATTATCAAGGATCACATCTGTGAGAGGCCAGCAGGAGAGATCATGCCCAGGGGAAATCAACATGGGTTCATCAAAGGCAGGTCCTGCCAGACCAACCTGATGACCTTTTATGACCAGGTAACTAAATCCCTGGATGATGGTGTCACTGTGGACATAGTCTTTCTGGAATTTAAGAAGGTCTTTGATGCTGTCTCTCACCCCATCCTCGTTAAGAAATTGAGCGACTGTGGCATTGATGCCTACAAAGTTGGATGGGTCAAAAATTGGCTGATGGGGCGCACCCAGAGTGGTGGTGGACGGGTTGTACTCGACCTGGCTGGATGTGAATAGTGGGGTCCCCCAGGGCTCGGTCCTGGGGCCTACACTGTTCAACATCTTCATCAGCGACTTGGATGAGGGGGTGGAAAACACGTTGTCCAAGTTTGCTGATGACACCAAGATGCAGGAAGAGGTAGGCACGCTTGAAGGGAGTGAGAGGCTGCAATTAGATTTAGACAGACTACAGAAGTGGGTGGATGGTAATAGGATGTAGATAAATGCAGGGTGCTGCACCTGGGGAGAAGGAATCCACAGCACACATACAAGCTGGGGAGCCCCCACCCCTTGTGAGCACAGAGGTGGAAAGGGATCTTGGAGTCATTATTGACTTGGTTGGAGGGCAACAGGAAGGCAACAGGGCAGGCCCTACAAGGAGAGACTGAGAGACCTGAACCTGTTCAGACTTAGCAAGCGGAGGCTGAGGTGGGATTTGGTGGCTGCCTACAAACTCGTTAGGGGAGATCAGCAGCAAATAGGAAGGGGCCTATTCCCCCCAGCAGCACCTGGGGTGACGAGGAACAATGGCCAGAGGCTGCTGAAGAACAGGTTCAGGTTAGAGATTAGGAGGCGCTGTTTCACTGTTTCATAGATTTCATAGACATCAGGGCTGGAAGGGACCTCGGGAGATCATCGAGTCCAGCCCCCTGCCCAAAGGGCAGGATGTCAGCTGGGGTCGTAGGATCCCAGCAAGATAAGCATCCAATTTACTCTTGAAGGTGTTCAATGTAGGCGCTTGAACCACCTCCGCTGGCAGACTGTTCCAGACCTTGGGGGCTCGGACAGTAAAGAAATTCTTCCTTATGTCCAGCCTGAAACGGTCGTGCAGGAGTTTGTGACCGTTCGACCTCGTCATCCCTTGGGGTGCTCTGGTGAACAAACGTTCCCCCAAATCCTGGTGGTCACCCCTGATAAACTTATAGGTGGCCATCAGATCACCCCTGAGCCTGCGCTTTTCCAGGCTAAAGAGTCCCATGTCTCTCAGCCTGTCATCGTAAGATCTGTTTTCCTGACCTCTGATCATGCGCGTGGCTCTCCTCTGCACTCTCTCAAGCTTCTCCACATCCTTTTTGAATTGTGGAGCCCAAAACTGGACGCAGTACTCCAGCTGCGGCCTCACCAAGGCCGAGTACAAGGGGAGAATGACGTCCCGGGATTTGCTCGAGAAGCATCTATAGATGCACGCCAGCATTTTGGTCGCTTTACTAGCCGCAGCATCGCATTGGAGGCTCATGTTCATCTTGTGGTCAATGATGACCCCCAAGTCTCTTTCTTCTGTAGTGCTAACCAACGTAGCACTGCCGAGCCTATAAGGGTGCTGCAGGTTTTTCCTCCCAAGGTGGAGAACCTTGCATTTTTCAGGGTTAAACACCATCAGGTTCTCGTCTGCCCATTTGCTGAGCTTGTCCAGGTCAGCCTGGATCACCCGCCTATCTTCTGGCGTGGATGCTTTGCCCCAAAGTTTGGTGTCATCTGCGAACTTGGCCAGTCCACTCCTGACTCCAATGTCCACATCATTAATGAAGATGTTGAACAGTATGGGTCCCAGGACAGAGCCTTGAGGGACCGCACTGGTCACAGGGCACCATGATGAGTGACTGCCATCAATCACAACCCTATGGGTCCGACCACGAAGCCAATTTCCCAGCCAGCGGATCGTGGTGGAGCCAAGGCTACAACTGGGCAGTTTGGCCAAGAGGTGATCATGGGATACCAGATCAAAAGCTTTTTTGAAGTCAAGATATATGACATCAATCTCTTCTCCCTTGTCCAGGTGATAGGTCACCTGGTCATAGAAGGAAATGAGATTGGTCAAACAAGACCTACCCGCAACACACCCGTGCTGGCTGTTCCTTAGGATGTTAGCCTGGACCAGTCCATCAAGGATGGCCTCCTTAATAAACTTTTCTAAGATCTTCCCCAGGCTAGAAGTCAAGCTAATGGGCCTGTAGTTAGGGTGGCTAGGCTCTGGAACCAACTTCCTAGGGAAGTGGTCCTCGGTCCTGCCTTGGTAAATTCAAAAAGAGGTTGGACGAACACCTGTCTGGGGTTATATGATCCCAGTGTGTGCTTCCGCCAGTGACAGGGGGGTCAGACTAGATGATCTGTTCAGGTCCCTTCTGACCCCAAACTACTATGAAACTATGACCCTGGAGAGATTTATAATGAATGGGTTTTTTTAAGCAAAAATGCTATGTTATTTTGAGTAGCCTCAGATGGGATTTGTCTGTGCCCAAGCACAGTTTCACTGTCGCTGGCAAAAATGCCAACAAATGCATTGTGCTGGCATGTGTGATGTACTGCTGAAGCTGTGTGCAACTCCCTATGGATTCAACTTTGAAGACTTTCCTTGCTTTTGAGAGTTTATGGCACAATGCAATGACATGATGTATTGGTATCCCACAGCTGGAAACAGTATATAAGGTTTTTTTAAAAATTATTATTATGAGCTCACATCTTGTGTGTTCCCCAGTAGTGATGTCTTTGGGAGAGATTTGGATGAGTTTAAAATGAAATGTAGTTGTCTTTTCCTACCTGCATGAAAGCACACAGAAATGATAATCACGTTGTAGTTATGTGTTGTTAATGGCTGTGTTTTCTTTAGATGCGAGGAAACAGTTTCCTCTTCATCTTGCATGGAAAACGAATAGACTTTTATAGGCTTAGATTCACTGCTCTTGGCTAAAGAGAAAGCAGCAAAAGGAATGAAGGACAGGCGCGATAAGGCAAAAGAGATGGCAGTAAGTAGAAGGCTAAAGTTTTAGTAAGGAAACTCTTCTGATTCCCATTTTTCCTTGTCACCTTGAGGAAGACTTAGTTTGAAATGTCATCATTGCTTGGGTGACGGGTGGGACAAAGTATAAACCAAGTGCTGTTATTCTGGCTGGCTGATTGGTGGTAGATAGATGCGTGTAGTATGAAAACTGTACAGGAGGGCTCCAAAGCTGATGGTAGCAGTTCATCCCAACTGCCTGTAAAGGGATTTTGTTCCAGATCAGGGGAGTCTCTTCTGCTTCAGGCTGGACTATAGCAGGTCCTGATATACACTGTAATTCTACAGCACTAAATTTCACTTTAAAACAGAGTTGCTTAGGGAAAGAAACAGCAGTCAGCAAACCTGTTGTTCAGAGGAACAGTATCGGCACAATGCTTTTCATGTACCAAAACCATAAGGCCGCCTACTTGTAGATGAGGTTTGCTGTGTTCTTGTATTTGCTAGATGCTATTTTTAAGACAGAGGTCTTTCCATCCTGACATCTGGTCCTTCATGAGGCTCTTTGTTCTGTTTAAAAGAAAAATTGAGATAAGTGAACAAAAGCTGGGGAGTGTATGTATGCATGCACACATGTATGTGCATAGTGTATATCTTTCTGAAAGAGTAAGCATCCGTACCTCTAACACAGGGGTGTCACTCACCTGCTGTCCCCCCAAGCTAGATTTGGCTCCTTTTGGGCCAAATCTGGACTGGTGGGATGAACAGCAGTGGCCATGGGTCAAGTGGCATCAGAGAGCTGCGTTATTTGCCCCCTGCTGCCAACATGTCTTCCCCAATGGGGCTCTGCACCCTGGATTTCAGTGCCAGCCCTGCCCTCAAATCCCCAGCCCCTCTAGGAGAACTGTGAGCAAGGGGATGCACCTTTTCAAGCCAACTCTAGTCCTCAGGCTGCTGTGTTGGACATCCCTGCTGTAATGCATTACTTTAGGGGTAGTCCAGCTGACATTGTACGAACAAGCTTGTATGGCTAAGGAGATTGTCTTAAAGTTGATGCTGATAAGATGCACATCTATGTAAGCATGTATGTACAACAAATCCACCTTTAGCTCTCCACCTACCGTGGAGCTTAGCTCCCCTGCCTATAACCTTGGATGGCATTGGGAGGGGACCTGGCAGAACTGATCATCTTTGTCTTTCTGTTGGGTCTTGCAAGGTTGTAGAAATCCTCTGGAACTCCTTTGTAACCATCCCACAACAGGCCTTACCTGCCTCCAGCCCCGAGAGCCTGTGGAATGCAAATGCAAACTATTTCTTGAAGTTAAATTAGCTTAAATCAGTGAAAAATGGAATCTGTAATATACCCTGCTGCCAGAACCTGATTGGGACTGGAGTTCAGCACAGATTACGGATCCAGGGTTCTTCTAGTGGTGCGTTGAACAGATTGCCACAAATCGTGGAAAACTGGATATTAAATGAAACAATGTTATCCCAGGTAGCACACCAGGGCTTTTACAGTTCTGGAACTGAATCTACAATATGAAATTTTATTCATTCCTAGAGCCATATGCAGTCATGCTACAAACAGCTATAATTCAGTCTCGCTCTCGCTCTCTCATAGCCTTTGAGGAATAAATTTGCTTATGCAAGTGACTGTTTCATAGGTCCTGCATAAGTCAGTAAATAGTTGCAGTGCTCCTTCCAAAGCCCATATAGGTATAGACCCCAGTGGGGCAGTCATCTCGCTGTGGACACCTCCATTGGCATTGTTGGGGTTCCTGGTTCAGGCAGGTAACCATCTTTTGAGAAATTCTTTGCAAGTAATTACATAGACAAGACCTAGGGTGTGAGATGCACCACAGAGATGGCTATCTTTATATGAAAGAGCAATAAAAGTCTTGCTATTTCATTGCTCTTCTTTTTAATAGTATTTGTATGGTACTTAGAAGGACTGGGTAAAAGCTTCCAAGCAGGTTTGAAATGGTTTGAAACCATGTAAGTCATCTGTGAGCAGCTTGATATCTTGTATTAGAGGCACATGGTTTCTAAGATGAAGTGTGTTGGAAAGGAGATCATGCATCAGAAATGTCTGTGATTTTCCTTCTTGGTGCTGCAATCTGGCCCTGAGCAGAGCCACCTCCAGAGCAGCACCAGGTGCAAGCACTGAGCTGGTGGGCTGCAGAGCCGAGTATATAAGCCCAGACCTTTCATTTGAGCTTTGGCTGCTAAATACCCCACGCCTTGTAGCAGCACAACCCTGCTCCAGCGTGGCTCCTGCCCCTGGAACCCAGCACCTTGTCCCTCCTTATGCTGAAATCATAGACTCATAAACAACGAGGGTTGGAAGGGACCTCAGGAAGTCTCATCTAGTCCAGCCCCCTGCTCGAAACAGGGCCAGCCCCACCTAGATCATGATGTTAACATTGTTAGGTGTGCAAGCGTGACTCACCAGATAAACCCAGAGATTTCAGATAGGAATTCATCTTGTTAAAACCATTCTGCCCTGTTGTGGGCTTTCTGAGTTCTTTGCAATAGAAGAATTGCTCAGTTATTTTTCTGAGTGAAATCAGTGAAAGCTAAGAGCTGGCATTTTCCAAAGCGTGTCTTGAGTCTAACTCGGGGTGCCCAGAATCTAACAAAGGGAGCCTTGAAATTCAAGGCAGCTGAAAACTACTGTCTTAGACAGTGATATATATTTATCAGTGCTTCAAAGGATAGTGCAAGCCTCCGGTAAGCTCAGCTAGTTGTGTAATGCTTTAGAGTTGGGGATGGTCATGAACGTCTGCCCCTTTGCTAGTGATTAGCTGATTCTGTGAAGTTTGAGGATTATTAATTCTGGTGAATTATATCCTAAATGGGGCTACTGCAGGTGGCATCCTTTATTTATAAGTTTAATCCTTTTTTGGAATTTTACTCACTTTGCTTCAGTCTGTGCCTGAATTCTGCAGGTTAGTGAGGACGTTGGCTTGAAAAAAGAATAGAAGTTATGTCTTTCTTTGCAAGATGTAGTTATCCAACTTGTGCCTGTCAACAGCTGGAATTTGTAACTCATCTTCTATTTAATTAATGTTTTAGGATTAAAAACACAACTTACTTCTCATCATTACCAGTGAAGTTTCTCTTGATTTAGGATGGAAGGCCCCTGCTTCCTAGATCTCTGATCAAGCACTATCGAACAGACCTAATGACTTGCCTCTCAACAGGTCTACATGGGATGGTGTTTTGTTGTTCAAGTTCGGTTGGGTTTGGGCACTGCTGATTCAGCCCGATTTGGCAGGCAGTGTTATCCTCAGAATTTGAACTGTTCTAGGGAGCCCACGTTGCTGGAGATGCTGTCTTGGGTGAGATGTGAAATCGGGTTTCTGATTACAGGCTGTCGGGGGTGCTAAGTGCCTTCTGCCAGTGCAGTATCCTGTCTGTCTGTGGTTCTACTCTGGATTATTAAACCTTACGGTTCCAGCACATAACCACCTTGTGTCTCTAGGTTGCAATTCTTGACTTCAAGGACTGAAGTTTTTACTTGTTCATGTTCACAGAGCCAACCCAACTCCAAAAAATGGCTGATATTTCTTTTAACTTGTACTTCCTCACCCGAGCTCCTCACTTGGTCCCAGATGGTTACCTCTTTGCAAACTAGTTGAATGTAGGAACAACCTCGCTTGACCTGCAGAGCCTTTATTTGCTGGTGGTGAATGTGTGAGAGGGCAGGAGTACATCTTGACGCTCCAATCATCAGCTGTTTGTGGTCCTGATTGACTTTGTACTTGAAAATAGCCATAGTTGATGTGGAAACGAGAGTGTAAATGCGTGCCTTTTCAGAGCTGTTTCAAAATAGGACTGTGGCTTCAGATATTAGTTGGTACAGTGTTTTATTTTTTAATGCTTGGCCTCACCTACAATGCAGGACTTCTATAGCTTGGTTTCCTCCTTCTACTTCTGAGATGGTTGCCTGTCAGAAATGAGTGAAGTCTGACTCTAAATCTTAAAAATACATTATGTAGTTGATAAAATGGAAGAAAGAAGCGGACACTCCACTCCACCTGAGTGACGCACATTTTCTGTTTGCTGCATCTCTTCTATGATGGTTTAGAAAATGCTATTAAGGGGAAATAATTCAAATGATGTTGCTGGTGTTAAAATACAGCGTTACCTAAACTTAGTGTAATTGCCTTGGCACTCCTATTAGTTGAACCCTAAGCACTTTCCAGTGTTTACTGGAGTTCTTCTAAAAGTAGTTAATCTGGAATAATTTAGTTGTATTCTAACCTGGCTAGTCTCAAAATGCCACTCATGGAGAAGATGCCAAATAAGCCCACCTGTTTTCTTGATACTTCTATTGCTTACTTAGCCCAAGCAGCTGAGCAGGAAACAAGGTGGCATGGTTAAAAGACAAGGTTGAGTGTTGAAACACTGTTCTGGAGCTACCTCGGTCTTAATGTCAGTTTGGCAGGAGTTGAAAGGAAGGTCCACCGTCCCTCTTATCACTTTGCACTTCCCTGCTTGTGCATCACCCCAATCCACAAACCTCACAAACTCGTTACCCCACTTGTCTGCTCAAAATGCAGTCACCGTAGATCTCTTCTGCACTGAATGATTCCCTTAAGATGATCTGCAAGGCCATTGCCCTCTTGTCTTTCAGGCTGTTCCCTACAGCCGTTTTCTTTCGGAAAGGCTACAGCAATTGTTTGGTTTTTTTACAGAAACAGGAGTCTGATTCCCTTATGTTGTGCTGTGTCTTGAGATCTTACCGATGTTTCCACTGCTATCTCTTCCCCCAGCCTCGTGTGAGCTGAATGGCGCCTCAAGGCACACAGTCCTTTGCAGGGGCTGGTATGTCAGTGGTGCCGTCACAGGAAACACCGGGGCAGCACTGTGACCCATACATGTGCTTCGGAGTCGCCATCCCTTCCTACCTCCTCCTTGATGTTGGCAGAGGGGAAGTAATGAACAGTGGGCTGGTATTAGCAGTCAGCTGCTACCTGCCCCATTTTGGTCCAGCTGCTCTAATAAGAAAGTAATGGGAGGAGAACAAGACTCTACCCATCTCCTGCCCATTTCCAAATGGGGGTAAGGGAGCAACTTCTTGTTCCTGTGTGCGGTAGCCACGCTGGAGGTAAGAGGAGGGGGGTTTGCTGTAATCAAAGTCTAGCTCAGGTCTTATTATATTGTGTTACGTCTTTTGGAGCAAACTTCATGCTGTCTTTATCGGCATGGTGTGGTACCGTCTCCATTTTGGATACTGTAAGAAATAAGAAAGCCGCTGAATGATCTCTCAACAAAGCTTCCATTGCTCACATGGGAACAAACTGTGAGCCACTTTTAAAAAGGACTTCTTGTTCATTGGAATTTGCTGCATAAGACTTGCCATACTGCATCTCAGACCAAAGGTCAGTCTAGTCTAGTATCATCTCCAGCAGCAGGACATAGCAGTTGTTTCATTAAAAAAAGAAAAGAAAAGAATCATCCATCTCCTGTGAGACCATCCTAGTCATCAGTAGTCAGAGGTTTAGGGATGTCCCTGTGCTTCTGTCTACATCCTTGACTGATGGGCCTGTCCTTCAGAAATGGCCTAATCTCTTTGGAACCTCATTATGCTTTTGGCTTCCAGTTGCAATGAGTTTTACAAATTGACTAAGGACTGTAAAAAAAAGTACTTTTCCTTTAGTTTTAAACCTGCTTGTCTGATGATACTACCAGGAGTCTTGTATTATAATACTCCACGTTTTTAGAAATAGTGAAAATTGTTCCTTATTCATTAGAATCGCATGTAGGGTTTGTAGACTGTCATATCCCCTCTCACTTGCCTCTTTTCCAAGATGAAGAATACTAGGTTTTTTTGTCTCTTCTTATATGGAAGCTGGTTCATACCCCCTAATAATTTTGCTGCCTTTCTTTGAACCTTTTCTATTTCCACTATGCCTTTTTTGAGACGGGGTGACACAGAAGTGGGTGCACCATGGATTTATATATAGCAGCTGTACTTCTTTGTTCTACTGACAAGACAGTATGGAGTAAGGAAGATAATGGGTGGCATAAACTCTGTGTGTGTATATCCTGGATTGCTGCTCTGATGAAGAGGTTGCCATCCAAATATAAAGAGGCTGCCACAAAATTAAATATTATTTGAAAAATCAGTAGCAACCTGGAGAAAGTTTGCATGCAATGAAGTGCAGTGGACCACATTGAACCATGGAGGTGGAGAAGTTCCCTTTAAAACCTACTGCAATATTGCAAGAGGTCATATTTTTCTGTGATATCTGTCTAGCTAGCTAAGCAAAATAGGTCAGTTAACTCCTCCAGGGATGCATGTCTCTGTTTATGTAGGTGTGGTGTCAAAGCAGGTGGTGCCTAAATAGATCCATGAGCCAAATAGGTTGGAGCAAGAAATGTGCATGCTCTGTTGCCATAAATGAGGGTGCTTGCATGGTCCTGCTTTGGTTTCCTACCTGCTCTGGAGCATTTCTTGGACTGGAGTCAGCAGCCTCTGGAGTTGTCTTGGGTTTTTCTTTTGCAACTTGTGACTTGTTTTCTAAATACTGGCGTCTTTTCAGTCCAGCTCAACTTCTCTGCCCTGGCCTGGTCTGGGAGCTAAAGCTGGACTCCCTGATATCAAAGTCTGGCTGCCTTTTTTTCTCTCCTGGCATTTTCCCCTCCCCACTTCACCAGCTGCTTGTAGATCAGGCAGAAGTTAAGGTTTTTTGTAGCCTCAGCTCAACATTATTAGGCAAGGATTGGTTCGGAGCATATTCATTAACACCCATTGATTTGTGTTTAATTTGACAGAGCTGGATGTAGCCCAGGGCCTGCCAATCTGCCATGTGCCACAAAAGGCTTGGGAAGCCCATGTGTGTGGCCGGTGACAGATTGGGGTGGGGGGAAGGCATCATAGGGCAGATAGGGCGGGGAGCAGAAAGAAGAGCAGCAGATCAGGCAGTGTGTGTGTGTGTGGGGAGTATTGGAGGGGCTGTTGGGAAGGGGACAGGGCTTAATTTGTGGCACGCCTGCCAAAAATATTGGTTCCTACTGCTAGAGCCTTTGTTGATGCCGCAGAGGCAGTTATGTTCACGATACAGCAATTTGCAGAGTACTTTCCTAATGTCAGCAAGAATTTGTACACCGTACATAGACAGAATCCCTAAAACATTGGAGGAAAAGAATTTAGAGTTGAATAATTGAAGTACTGTAACTTTTTAAGCAGGCTTGGATTTCTTTTGACCCAAAATGCATTTGTAAGAAAAGGTCCTAGAGGAATATAGATGGCTTTGTTCAGTACATTACTCTGCTGACCAAACACCCTTCGCCTTTGTGTCTTGCTGGGCTTTCCAGAAGGAATATGTTCTTTCAGGATATTATTCCTTGGTCCAAGTTAGGCCCGTAGTCAGCCTGGTGTTTGTCCCTTAGGTGGTCCTCATATCACTCCTTGATAGAAAGAGTCTGCTTCAGAGGTTTCAGGATTTTAAAAGGTCATGGAATTTGTCCTGGAAATTAGCCTCTGGTATAGGATCCCTTCGAGTAACACTGGAAATAGTATGCTTCCCTGTGCATTTCTTTGTTCTCATATGCTCTGTAGCAGGGACGGGTAATTATTTTGGGCAGAGAGCTGCTTACTGAGTTTTGGGAAGCCATCGAGGGCTGCACGACAGGCAGCTGGGGGCAGATAAATATTAATTTTCTAAATTTTTTAGGGGCCCCGCGGGCTGGATAGAATGGCCTGGTGGGCTGCATTTTGCCCACCTCTGCTCTGTAGGATCAGATCTTTTTATCCAAGAGGAAATATTTGTCCCATACCAGAGGAACAGGAATATGGCTTTTTTTTTGTTTGAGCCGTGACTCTTACAGTTAATAGAGGTCAACTAAAAGAAAGAAGGTATTTTCCTGCTGCTGAAGGAGACAGGGCTGTGGTCACATTCAAGAGGTGAAGCCCACATCCCATTTAAAGTCAAGGCATATCCCAGGCTGGTATTATGTTAACTTTCTGTACAGAGAGGGAATTGAGCTTTGTGTATAAGATCTCCTGGTAGGACTGTAGAAGACAGCACACTCTTTCTTCCACCACTGTTTAGGTCACTGCAGCATCCCTCGGTTTGTCAGGATCTTAAGCACAGTGCTGTTATTGGCGGTGTTCAGTAGGGAGAGGGTCACCTTTCCTTGCACTGTGTCTTTAACTGTTCTGGAAAACAAACCCTGTTATTACAGAATGAAATCTTCTTTTGCAAATTAGCTTCCTGCATTTGTATGTACCTTTCTTTGTCTTTTATGCATGAAAGTAATGTCTGCATATCTACATGGTCCCTTTCACTAGGCATATGGCAGCCACACTGATGGGTATAGTAATTTATCTTCCCTGCATCCTTGGAAGATGGGTAAATATTATTATTCTCACTTTTTTTGTATGAGATACCAAGGCATAGAGAAGACCAAGTGATGTCCCCAGAGTGGCTCAGGAGGCATGTGGCAAAGTTGGGAATTGAACCCACCTTTCTTAAAGCTGAGTTCAGTATACTAATAATAAAACAATTCTTCCTTCTAATAGGGATGCACCTGGTATGATGAGGGTGGCTTTTTGCCTGAGGAAAAAGGAATGTGGCCCCTAGGATTGGCAGTAACATAATTCAAGCTGGACTGGTTTGTAATTTATCTCCCAGGTGGTGACAGTGGTGGAAATCCCACTGATCATGTCTGTTAGATCAAATCCCCCAAATTTGTTTTATATACTTTCTGATTTTGTCCGAGCTACTGTCCTTCAGCCACAAGGAGTGTCTTTGAATTTCTATTCATGTTGTTTACCATCGTCATTCTCATTTCAGTTTACTTTTTGTCCTTCTACTAAATAAGCAGAGAATGTTACTGCTGTGACATCCCATTGCATTACACACTGTGTCATGTGCACCCCAATTACAGGAGTAAAGCAATTGCATTCCTAGCCTGTCACTTTCTGATTTTGTCCGAGCTACTGTCCTTCAGCCACAAGGAGTGTCTTTGAATTTCTATTCATGTTGTTTACCATCGTCATTCTCATTTCAGTTTACTTCTTTTGTCCTTCTACTAAATAAGCAGAGAATGTTACTGCTGTGACATCCCATTGCATTACACACTGTGTCATGTGCACCCCTACAGGAGTAAAGCAATTGCATTCCTAGCCTGTCACTTTGACCATCATCCCTTTCTTCCCTCTCTGTCTCTCATCAGACATCACTTGCTTGTCTTTTACTTTCAAAACCTTTCAGAGTCCATCCTTACTCATTCAGTATTGAAATGTTGCATCCCACATCTGGTTGGCCCATGAGACCAACTTCTGTCGCCCACTTGCTAGGCTTTAAGCAAGCCCCTTTGTGTACCCCCCCCCATTGCCTCTAACACTATTGGTTCTTGGCAAAACCCTGGTGACCCAGCTCGGCAGAAGATGTACATGGCTGGCTTGAAGACAGCGATTCTCAGCATGTGGAAAGCCATGGATTAGTTCCAATTCATTTCCCAGGAGTGTATGTTATAGCCGGGGAGCAGAACCAAATTGGTCAAGCCCAGACAAAGTGGGCATGGCCAAGCTGCCAGGGAGCCTGCCTGTTTGGTTTTGCTGCTGTGGCTGCACGGAGGAGTTCTCTCGGAGGTATAGATTAATAGATTTTAAAGCTACTAGAGATTGCTAGAATCAGTCTAGTTTGACCAAGTTGTTGAATTTCACCTGGCAGCTTCTGCCACAAGCCAATATCTTCTGGGTAAGCTAGAACATATGTTTCAGGCAGACATCTAATCTGGGCTCAGAGCTCCTGTTTCTCCCAAAAAGGATTTACAGTTTGGTTTAAAGTGGGTCTCATTTCTGAGCTCTGCATTGAAGTTGTGAATTATACTGAGTCCTCTAGCAGCTGCTCCTGGGATGGCTCACGTCAGCAGCTCCTCCTGCAGAGCCACGGGAAGCTCCAGCACATGCCAGGGAAGCGCAAGTAATGAGGACGGGAGAGGTGCCCTTTCATAGATTTCATAGACATCAGGGCTGGAAGAGACCTCGGAAGATCATCGAGTCCAGCCCCCCGCCCAAAGGGCAGGAAGTCAGCTGGGGTCATAGGATCCCAGCAAGATAAGCATCCAATTTGCTCTTGAAGGTAAAGAGCCTTTCACATCATGGAGTACAGAACAGGGACAAAGCAGATAGCTCCGTCCACCAAGCTCCACTTATGTGGGCAGGGAAGGAGTCAAATTAGCACAGATGATCAAGAACTTGTGTAGGTCCTTGGAGACCTGGAGGCTCCTCCAGGTCCTTGGAGAGTCAGTTGACATGAGCCGGGTTTTTGTGGGGTTTAGAAACCCTTTCCACTAGAAAGATACCATCCTTCCCAAACCAAACCTATCAAATGTCTGATTATAATAAAGAGTGAGCAGAGGGTCTTGCTTTTCGAATGAGTTTTGCATTTTGATGGTTCTGAAGGGTGTTAGGACTTCAGCTGTCAATGGTGTAATCCTCAGTGAACAGCTGCGATGCTACCAGTGTCCATGCAATGCACCAGTGTCTGTGCAAGCACGTTTCTTCAGCACTGTGCCTCATCCTGACTGCCAGGGGCATCTTGTGAAAAGAGAGGATTTGTACTTTTATTCCCATTCAAGTCCCCGGTGTGTTCGTGTGGGGACACATTAGTCTGACTCGTGGAAAATTTCTATCAGGGTGGACCAAAGCCACCGTCTCATCTGAAACACGTTAATTATTGGGCAATAATGACATTTAAACTGACCTTGAGATGATTCAGAGCTGCATCTTGTACTGTTGGTTCCCTGGACCATCTAGTGCATATTGGACACCTGAGTACAGTTAAGCACTTTCACTCTGCGATATGGTAATAGAAATTGTTAATGTGACTGTCAAAACTGAGACAGATTAGGATATGCAATGGCTGTTTATCAGATGTTAAGACAGAAGGAATGGATGCATGCATCTCAGCGACTTTTTAAGCACTTAGCACATTCACTCACACTATTTTTCATTAAATTAAAGGCCAAGTAACTGAGATTATGACTTTTTCCAACAGCAAGCAAATAAGAAGCACACCATATATGAAAAACATGTGATGAACTTAAATGAAATCTGGTAGACCATATGCTAGTTAATTAGCTAAAGACATTTCAATGCACCCCTTTTTGTATATGTATGGCAGACATTTAGCATTAAAGCCATGAAGCTGTGTCACTTATATTGGTGAGCAATTATAGCACACTTGTAGAAATCTTTAACTCAGTATCAGCCAAGTATTAAATGCAAAGCCAGGCCTTTCACCCTATTCCAGAGGGTGGTGAACTCAGGCTCTGGACTGAGAACAAGTCATGAAGCTGGGACACTTGGCTGGAAACAATCTCCCTCTTGTCCTCAGAATGCAATGTAGGGGGTCTCAGTAGGAGCATCTCAGCTTACTTAAGTGGTCTGCTATTGCAGAGAGGAGACCCTAACCATTCAATAAGCATATGGAAGATCATATATTTGTAGCAGTCATGCTGTGCTGATGGCCTGACTTCTGGGACCAATTCTGAATGAGCAGTAATGAAGGAGAAAAGAATCCTTTGCAAACAATGAACTGTATCCCCTATACCCTATACAGGAGGGATCGTGTTGACAAAAGGGGCGGGGGTGTAGCTCTCTATGTGAAGGAAAGCTACATGTCCCTGCAAGCTGATGTTGGCGACCGGCATGGACAGCTAGAGACCCTCTGGGTAAAAATTCATGGGGAATTCGGCACAGGGGACACAACGGTGGGAGTCTACTACAGACCTCCCACTCAAAGTCCCGAGCTTGACCAGGAGTTCGCCCGGGAACTGACTGAGGCCGCTTGCTCCAGGACCTTGGTTGTCATGGGTGACTTCAATTACCCGGACATCTCGTGGGAAGATCACTCAGCTAAATCTGAGCGGGCGCAAAGCTTTCTCTCGTGCGTGGATGACCTCTACCTGACTCAAGTAGTCTATGGGCCAACGAGAGGCAAAGCGCTGCTCGACCTGGTACTGGCTACGGGGGACGACCTAATCGGCGACCTAGCGATTGATGGGAAGTTGGGTGACAGCGACCACGAGCTGATCACCTTCACCATCCGCCGTAAAGCTGGCAAGTCAGTCAGCCACACAGAAGTCCTTGACTTCAGAAAAGCCGACTTTGACAAGCTCAAGAGGCTAGTCGGTCAGGCCCTCAGGGACCATGACCCCAGGGAGATGGGAGTTCAAGAAGAGTGGTTGCTTCTCAAGGAAGCGATCCTCAGTGCACAAGCTAAATCTATTCCAACACGGAGGAAAGGCAGCAAGAAGGCACAGCAGCCCCCGTGGCTCTCCAGAGACCTAGCGGGCCTACTGTGGCTAAGAAGGAAAGCCTACAAAGGATGGAGGACGGGATTTACCTCCAAGGAGGATTACTCCGCACTGGTCCGGTCCTGCAGGGAGCAAACCAGGAAAGCCAAGGCTGCAACTGAACTCCAACTAGCTTCAGGCATCAAGGACAACAAAAAGCCCTTTTTCAGATATGTGGGGAGCCTGAGGAAAAGCAAGGGCAACGTTGGACCCTTGCTAAACCAGATGGGGCAACTGACAACTGACGCCCAGGAAAAAGCCAACCTATTAAATAGGTACTTTGCGTCAGTCTTTCATCAGTCACACGGGATGCCCATGCCTGCTATGTGACAGGGAAATCTGGGTGAGGGGGATCCCCTACCCTCCATCAGTGCTGACCTCATGAAGGAACACCTTGAGAAGCTGGATACCTTCAAGTCAGCCGGCCCTGACAACCTGCACCCCAGGGCACTCAAGGAGCTGGCGAGCGTCATAGCCCAGCCCCTGGCACGGGTCTTGGAAAACTCCTGGCGCTCTGGTGTACTGCCCGAAGACTGGAAGAAGGCCAATGTGGTGCCGATCTTCAAGAAAGGGAGGAGAGTGGATCTGGCTAACTACAGGCCCATTAGCCTGTCTTCTGTCCTGGGGAAGATCTTAGAAAAGTTTATTAAGGAGGCCATCCTTGATGGACTGGCCCAGGCTAACATCCTAAGGGACAGCCAGCACGGGTTTGTTGCGGGTAGGTCTTGTTTGACCAAACTCATTTCCTTCTATGACCAGGTGACCTATCACCTGGACAAGGGAGAAGAGATTGATGTCATATATCTTGACTTCAAAAAAGCTTTTGATCTGGTATCCTATGATCACCTCTTGGCCAAACTGGCCGGTTGTGGCCTTGGCTCCACCACTATCTGCTGGCTGGGAAATTGGCTTTGTGGTCGGACCCAGAGGGTTGTGATTGATGGCAGTCACTCATCATGGTGCCCTGTAACCAGTGGGGTCCCTCAGGGCTCTGTCCTGGGACCCATACTGTTCAACATCTTCATTAACGATGTGGACACTGGAGTCAGGAGTGGACTGGCCAAGTTTGCCGATGACACCAAACTTTGGGGCAAAGCATCCACACCAGAAGATAGGCGGGTGATCCAGGCTGACCTGGACAAGCTCAGCAAATGGGCGGACGAGAACCTCATGGTGTTTCGCACCGAAAAATGCAAGGTTCTCCACCTTGGGAGGAAAAACCTGCAGCACCCTTATAGGCTCGGCAGTGCTACGTTGGTTAGCACTACAGAAGAAAAAGACTTGGGGTCGTCATTGACCACAAGATGAACATGAGCCTGCAATGCGGTGCTGCGGCTAGTAAAGCGACCAAAATGCTGGCATGCATCTATAGATGCTTCTCGAGCAAATCCCGGACGTCATTCTCCCCTTGTACTCGGTCTTGGTGAGGCCGCAGCTGGAGTACTGCGTCCAGTTTTGGGCTCCACAATTCAAAAAGGATGTGGAGAAGCTTGAGAGAGTGCAGAGGAGAGCCACGCGCATGATCAGAGGTCAGGAAAACAGATCTTACGATGACAGGCTGAGAGCCATGGGACTCTTGAGCCTGGAAAAGCGCAGGCTCAGGGGTGATCTGATGGCCACCTATAAGTTTATCAGGGGTGACCACCAGGATCTGGGGGAACGTGTGTTCACCAGAGCGCCCCAAGGGATGACGAGGTCGAATGGTCACAAACTCCTGCAAGACCGTTTCAGGCTGGACATAAGGAAGAATTTCTTTCCTGTCCGAGCCCCCAAGGTCTGGAACAGTCTGCCAGCGGAGGTGGTTCAAGCACCTACATTGAACACCTTCAAGAGTAAATTGGATGCTTATCTTGCTGGGATCCTCTGACCCCAGCTGACATCCTGCCCTTTGGGCAGTGGGCTGGACTCGATGATCTCCCGAGGTCCCTTCCAGCCCTAATGTCTATGAAATCTATGAAATCTAGCCAAAAAACATAGTATTGGGGAACAGAACCACTGTATGGATTCAGGTTCATCACGCCATGCATTTAATCAAGAACAGCAACTACAATTGCTGTAACCAGAGCTGTGAGCCATAGGAGGCCCTTATCTGATTTCATGTGATTTAATTTTTAAGAACAGAGCAGTAGTAAATATGGAATAACTGGGAGCACAGTGATGCACATCCTCCCTCATCTGGGTTGTCCCTACATATCTGAGGTCCACTTCTGTGGGTGAAGCTTACAGGATTGTTTCTCTAGTTCTGTTTCCCCAAACTTTGACCAGTCACCTGTGAATTTTCGAGGAATGCTGGAACAGCTGGGCAAGGGGCTAACATCTTTATATAAGTGCTGTGAAATGTTTGCCAATGGATCTCTCTTCAGCATAGTCCATGGACTGATATACTTCTCGTAGCAGACTGCTGAACATCTTAAACTATGTGGAGAGATTCCCAGATGACATTATCATACCCGAGTCCACACCAAGGAGTTGAACCTTTTCTCAGTGAAGATTATTTCACTAAGCAAAGGGGACATTATTTTTTCAATGTTACTTTTTAATTGGACAGGAGATGAATTTGTACACCCTTAACCTCAGAGTTTGTTCTGTGATGTGCCTCTCAGGCTGCTTGCAAGGGGGCAGTCAGTTATGGATGTAGATTTACTTGCTAGAGATCATTAATTCGTTTTATTTAGGCTACTGAACAACCATTGGAGGGAAGCAAGTGTAGGTACCAACACAGCAAGGAAAGCTGACCAGGGAGATTGGCACTGGTGATAGTATGGTCTTAATTTTGAAAGAAGATGGTGCACGGGAAGCATCAAGTCATGGTGAATACTTCTGTGTCTCTCATTTTGCAGCAGGGATGGTGAACAGGGCCTGAGAGGAGAACTGCTCTTCTTTCAGCCAGTGTCTACAGATGGATTTTCTAAATCAGCTGGCAGTGGCGAGTGACAGATTGGGAGATTAGCATTTGTAGCTGACCCAACCCAGCAGAAGAAGATTACAAGTTGTGGCTCAGCTGACAAGCAAGCATTTGAAAAATGTTATGCAGAGAATGGGCACTGGAGAACATCCGGGAGGCCGAGAGGAAAAGAGGCAGGGTGGAGAATCATGAAATGCTGATAATCGAGGCAACGTGGTGGCCTAGTGTTGTTGCTCTACATTGCCGCCTACAAGAGGTCTTGTTCTTTCTCTTTTCTGTTAAACTAACCTGGCTGCATTTAAATATGTAGCGAAGAATGCTTCAGATCTTCCTTGTTCCTGGAGATCAAGGAGAGAAGCAGGATCTAATTCTTCATTCTTAACTTGAGACTTGTCTGTTTTAAAGACTGGATCCAGACTTATGCTAGGCTGCTCCTCTTGAAGTTGGAATGACCAAAGAGCTGATGTTAGAGCGGCGAATTTTGCTGGGGTTCATCCCAGAGGTGAAAAGGGCCTTGCTCCTTTGCCCAGATCTCCAGTCTGAAGTTTTGCTTGCAGTTTTGCCCGCATCTAGAATGGTGCCATGCTAATGTGGAAACGAATAGTTCTAGCTTGGGGAAACCTGTGCTCCCTCTCTAAGTGCTTAAATGCTAGAGGTACACATCCAGCTAATTACTTGCCTGTGGCAAACAGATTGCCTAGGGGGAAATTGAAGTGTCACTCTTAGAAGGTTTTCTAATTACCTTTATATAGCCTTCGGCCACATTAAAAGGAAAAGTCTGTCACTGTGTTATTTGAAATCTAAGTCTAGAGCTTGTTGCTTTATTAAAGCAGCATGGTGCTGAATCACTGGGGTGTGATTTTACACTTGATCATTTAACTATTATATATTTAGATTGCTTTATTTGCACTGTCCTCTAAATAGAAAATTACCACACATTGTCTTTAAGATGCTGATCGTTTCCTAGGTTATGGACAGAATTTACACATAAACCGGTTTAATCCAGAAACCGGATTAAGCCTCTAAACCAGTTTCAAAATGGCTGAATCTGGTTTAAGATAAACCTGGCTGAATGTAGTATCAGACTTAACTGATTTGGGTCAAACTGGTTTATGAAACTTCTGTCCCAGACCCCTTCCTGGTTCAAGTTAAATCACAGCCCGTAGCTTCCCAGCATGCTTTCCAGTTCTGGGCTGGGCTGTGTTGTCTCTTCCAGAGAGCAGGGTTGGCCCTGCCCCTCTGCTCCCTAGCTGAGGATTGGCTGACAAGGGAGCTGTGGGTACAGTCCAGTCTCTGGGGGGGAATGCCCCCTGCTCAGGCAAACCCTGGCTGGGGCAAGGGGCAAGGGATGAGGGTCAAACACCCTTCTCCAGCTCAAACTTACTGTGGGCTGCAACTGTGGACTACAGATCCCACAGGTACCTGGAAGCAGGAAGATAAAGAGATGAGCAACCCTGCAGAGTCCTGCTACTATGAGTCTGGACTGCAACTCTCAGTGACCTCAAGGGCAGCAGGAAAAGGAAGTGAACACACAGCCAGAGAGCTGTGCTCTAGCGCCCTCCTCCCCGGCTTCTGGCCTGAGCCACTTCAGGCAAATGGCTGCATTTCCTGCCTGAATCAAAGGTGAATGTCTGTTCACTTCTGTTTCAATTTAAACTGTGCAACTTAGACTAACCTGCAAAGACTGAATCAATTCAGTCTCAGGCTTTTTGACTGTCTGGACATAGCCCTCGAGAAAATTGGGAAGGAATTTTGGGAGGGATGCTTTGTAATATTTGCTGTTTAAAAAGCAACAACAAAAAAAACCCCAAGGCATTTTTTTGATAAATTGTTTCCCAAGTCTGTGAACCTCAGCCTACTGCTACTTCTCTGAACACCTTTCTTTCAGAAGTATTTTTCTCAGGGTTTCACACTAAGAGCTCTTAGCTCTATCTCAGTACTACCACTTCATCTTCTTGGTTGGCTGCAAAGTCAAAAGCTCTAGGAATGGTCTTCCAGCAGATGCTGAGCTGGTCTGCCTTCCCTCCTGACCACGTGCCCTGTCAACTACTGTCTCTGGGATCTCACCGTTTGCTGCATGTGTTTCTCAGCGTATCTTCTGGAAGGTATCAGTGCACCTTCTGGAAGTCCTTATTACATCTTTTCCTCTGCCCTCTTTTCATTCCTGACCCAGAAATACATTGCTATACCTTAATGTGTACATAGTATTCTGGAGATGCCCGTTGCAGCTATGTTAAGACAGTTGATTTTTGTGCTTCAATCATGGATTCAGTTTCTGTGGTATAAGAGCACCAAAGCATATTCTTCCCCAAATTACAGCACGTAAGGCTTGAGTGAATTTCTTCCAAATTTATAAATAAATGAGCTAATTTAGTTGAAATTGATTTTAAATTGGTCCTTTAAAATTCAGCATGTTGTAGGAAACTGTTTTTTCGTCTCAAATAATCTCCTTTCAGCCCTTATTTATCCATATAAAAACAGATAGAAAGCTTGGAATAGGGCTGGTGTTGTCAGGAGTGGTGATTTTTAAATGATGTTTGTATTTAATGGTAAGTTTCCCGTTATTCTTACCCTTCAGCAGTGGTTGAAAAATAATGAGAAATTCACTTTTTCCTAAATGAATGTTGCCTGCTATTGTTCATGCTGGGACTGAGGCTGCAGGTTGCCCTCAGTCTTCCTGTACCACATGTAGGTAATACCCCCTTGCCATTGCACTGTGCATGTGGGCAGCCCCCACTTCGGCTCGCTCACTAAGTTAACGTGTCTTGATCGTCTTGATTTCTTTTAATTTGAACTTGACCTCCAACTTTCTTGAGTTTGTTTTAGCATCATAGAAATCTCAGAGAGGTGGGGCTGGAAGGGACCTTCAGAGATCATCTAGTTCTGAGGCAGGATCACCCTTGGTGAAGATTATTTTTTTTACCCTTAAGTTAACAGGTTTTTGGGGGGTGTTTTTTGAGTGCTCAGTGTGATGAAATCATCAGCAAAGCTAACTGCACTTTATTATGCATCAGCAGATGCATGACGAATAGATCCAAGGAGATACTTCTCCTCTATGCGGCATTGGTCAGACCGCTGGTGGAGTACTGCGTCCAGTTTTCGGTGCCGCATTTCAAGAAGGATGTTGATAGACTCCAGAGGGTCCAGAGGAGGCCACTTGTATGGTTAGGGGCTTACAGGAGAAACCCTATGAGGAGAGACTGAGGGACCTGGACCTCTTTAGCCTCCGCAAGTAAAGGCTGAGAGGTGATCTTGTGGCCACCTACAAATCCATTAGGTGGGACAGCAAGGGATTGGAGGGCGCCTCTTGGGGTAACAAGGAACAATGGTCACAGACTGACAGAGAGCAGATTTAGGCTAGGTATCAGGAAAATCTTCACAGTAAGGGTTGCCAAAATTTGGAATGGGCTTCCAAGGGAAGTGGTGCTCTCCCCTACCCTGGGGGTCTTTAAGAGGAGGCTGGATAGGCATCTGGCAGGGGTCATCTGACCCCATCACTCTTTCCTGCCTAGGCAGGGGGTCAGACTCAGTGATCTGTTGAGGTCCCTTCCAACCCTAGCGTCTATGAATCTATGCTCAAGAATCTCCATGCTTGGAGGTTTTTAAGGCCCAGCTTGACAAAGCCTTGGCTGGGATGATCTAGTTGGGGCCAGTTCTGCTTTGAGCAGAGGGTGGACTAGAGGTGACCTCCTGAGGTCACTTTCAACCCTCATTTCTATGACTCTGAGATTCTAAGGTACTTTTAAACATGACTTAATTTGATTCAGACTGAATCCACAATACTGTATTTTCAAATCATGGCTTTTGCATATAGCGTGCTCATGTGATGTGATACAGCAGAATTAACTTTAAAAACCATAGTTCAACAGGTGTTGAGAATTAAGGCAATACAATAGTGATGTACAGGGAGACTTTTTATCATGATTTAAACACTAGTGTACACATCTTATTGCAGTTTAAAGGCTGGGTTTTCAAAGTTAAGTGCATAAAAAGATGATGGTTATGTACACAGTCAGATGTTGCATTTTCCTAAGATTTTCTGGGCTCTTGACAGAACCATGCTTTACACTCCTTGCCCCAAAGAACTTATAAGTAGGGACTTACTGAATTTGGGACGGCTGTCTCCCAATTTTGCAGTCCCAGTAAATAGCATCTGCAGGCTTGATCAAGCCCGTGGAAGCCATTAACCATGTCCTACATTGCTTTATAATGTGCCAGTTAATGGTTTCCATGGATTTGATCAGGGAATGAATCCCATGGAAGTCATTAATTAACATGTCAGCAAGCAGTGTAGGATGGGGTTAATGGCTTCCACAAGCTTGACCATACGCCAGGAAGGCAGGGCTGCAACCTGCCATGGTGGGTTTGTGGGCAGGCAAGCAGTGCTGGGCTGAACATTTGCAATGCAGTGAAATGCAAAAAAAAAAAAAAAAAAATCAAACCAAAAAAAAGGTAGAAGTTGGGCTTCTTTGCAAGCTCCTAGACTGTTCCCTGACTGGCTCCTGGACTGAGGCTATGTTAGGGGCTCAGCCTCTGAGTTGCTGCCTCTCCCTTCCTCTACCCACCCCTCCCTTTCCTCGAGCTTCAGGATGCCAGGGCTTCCCACCGTTTTCTGTTTTGCCACTCTCTTTTTTTTCTTTTCCCCCACTTACAGATTTTGCCCTTTTTCACGGTCCCCGTGCTTTTTTGCGTGGACCAGGCTTTTTTGAGGCGCCCAACAGAATTCACAATTTCCACAAAAATCCTGAAATCGCCAATTTCAGTAGATCCCTACTTATAGGTTGAACTCTAACTTTGCAAACACTTGGCATGAACTTGAGTTGATGTTCATAAGAGTAGTCCTGTTGGTAGCAGCGGGATTATTAACACGCTTCGTGTTGGGCACGTATGAAGTGACGACAGTGTTGAGTTCTAAGAACAGCTAGATGATGAACGTGGGCAGATGCTGATGTGGTTGTGCCCAGATGTTGATATGTAACATGCTGCATGTCATGGTAGTGTGGGTATGTTAACGCGTTAGAAAGCAATTACATTTATATTATTTGTGGTGCTCAAGCTATCAGTGTTAAGAAGTTATTCTGCAAAATGCCATTAACTTCAATGATTATATGCTTTAGCTTTAATTAAACTTTTCCTTTTTTATATATAGCAGCATAGAAGTTATTTTAAAAGAGGCAGGAATCTCACATGAAGGATAATTAGAAAGATTTTGTAGATGCAGTCTGAGTTGTGTGGCAGCAGCCTACATGAAAGATTTGGCGTAACCTATGGACTTTAGATGATATTTTAAAAAAGACCTCTGAATCATTTAATTTAGTAAAATTGGTTTCTGGTGATGGGGATTAATGTGAAATTAGGGCATTGTGTAACGAATTAAAGCTTTTATAACTTTTCATCAGAGTGGGAGTCATAACATCAAAGGCAGTCTGATAGAAAATAAGATTTTTATCAGAGCTAAATTGAAAGTCATTGTAGCTCTCTGTGTGGAGGCTCTGGCATCCTTCAAGTCTAAGCAAATGAGAATGACAGATTTGTGAATTAAACTAATAGAATCTTTAGATGCCTACTTGAATTTTAATGTCACTTAATATCCTCTGACAATTGAGCATGTTAATTTTTTTTTTTAGTAAACATTGCTTTTAAGGAAAAGATTAGTAGAATCTTAGTTGCAACTATTTGAAAATATCAGTCGAGACAGAGAAATGAGATTGTGTCTCGTGTCATTTGGCTTCATTGGGCCATTACAGTTCGTATTTTAAACCAAAGAGCAACATAAGTAGATCCATGCAGGCAGCCTAAAGCCCTGATCCTAAAAACACTTACACACATGTTTGGCTTTACACACAAGAGCAATCGATTGGGACCAGTAGGACTGGCTACTGTTATACAACACTTCAGCATGTTTTAGCTTTACCCGCGAGCCAAGTGCTGATTTCCTTTCAGTTCATGGGTTCTGTACCTTTCCATGGGGCAGACCATCTCCTTAAAAACGACTGGAAGCGGTCTGTTTTCTGTAATAAATATATTAGTGTTGGGTGGGGGAGAGTGGGAGAAATAAGTGTACTGGCTACTTCTGCTTTCGCTTACACTTCTGTCTACCTCCATGCTCTTCAAACTTCTGTTTTTCTCATGGGAAGATTTAGAAGGCCATTACCACTTGAACGCCCCCTTTTGATCGTCACCTCGCATCCCACTGCACGCAGGTTGGAGAAGTTGTGCTATAATGGGGAATGCCAGACTGCAATGGTTGAGTTGCTTACAGTGCTTGCTCTTGCACCTCTCTCTTCTTTTTCTTCCTATTAAAGAGGGAAAATCTAGAAACCCAATCTAGATGCCCTGCAATGGCTTTCAACTGTCCACATGCCATGTCTTGTAAAAGTATTACTGCTGCTGGGGCTGACTGACTTTGGGTGGTACTTGTGGTATGCTTAAGCACTGGGCCACATACGTAAGAAATGCCCTTTCATTTTGGATCCGTTCTTCTCAGCTGAGTTTTGCACACTTCTTCTTAAAATCCACCTCTGCGATGCTGGCCACAATGCACCAGGCTTCATAGTGACTATGCTTGACGTACTAAGCCACTGCTTACTACATTTATTACAATTCATATATTGTAAGGCCAGAAGGAACCAAAATGTTTATCCAGTCTGACCCCATGCATAATATGGGCGGTTGAACTTCAGCCAACAGTTCCTGTATTGAGCAAGCAGCTTGCGTTTGAGCTAGAGCATGGTACCCAATCTCGATTGAAAGACCCCCCAGCCATGGTTCACCATTGGATGCCGCTCACTGCTACCTGGAGTTTTCCTTGTCTGATTGTCTGTTGAACACCCCTTGCCTTTTTTGCGTCTGTCTTTAGTTTGTAAAATTGTCAGTTCATTTTGTGAAGTCCCAGGCACAACTCGTGAGGCTTCATACATAATCCATACAGTAGTCAAAACGGCTCGTGAAGTCAGTTTGAATATTGAACAAGTAAAGCCTATAGCATTTTGTCCCCAAGATATTAATATGCCAGCCTTGCCCCATTCAGATTTAATTCTAGAAATAGGGTGTCAAGGTGTGTGGAAGAAGTTCAGAGCCAGCTTTAGAAGGACTTGATCCAGAGGCCAGTGAAGATTTTCGTTAAAAACAAACTCAGGTGCGCAGAGATTTATTCTTAATTCTGGGAAATGATGAGCAGATTTTGTATGGAAATATTACAGTATTTGAGGGAAAATTTGATTTCAGTGGAATTTTCTGTCCAAAATTGAACAGATTTTGTTTCGAGTTTTCCAGACTTAACTCTTTCGCTCACGTTACTGCATGAAACAAAGCAAGGATTCCCAAACCATCATGATTTGGGTATAAGTGAGCAACTGCGGGGTCAAAGTACTGTGGTCAGGGTCTGTCTTCACTTTTTTCCACGTTGGTGCTTGCTACTCCCTCATGTTTGTATCATTTCTAGACTATAACTGGACTTCCTTACTCTGGAAGCATCTCAAATGCTTACTTTTTATATAATAATGGAGTAAGAGCAGCAAGGTCTGGCCCTGAGACTAAACTCCTGTCAGTCTTAAGTGAGTCACCTTAACCTGCTTCAGATTTTTCATCTTCTGAAAAATCAGATGGCTGAAGTGATGGATTACTTGATAAATATTTAGTGCTTGGAAGTTGAAAAACACTGCCACTTTTTTCTTGTGTCCTTATATATATATTTTTGGGAACATTTGAGTAGCTTGCCATTGAAATTTGACTTGTCAAAGGAGGGTGGGGTTAGTAACACTGACAGATCAGGAGCGTGCCGAAAGCAGCTCAAAGAATAAGACCTGGTTCAACTAACAGAGCAGTTTTCTGCCCCTTTCCTCCAGCACAGTGATGTGTTCCCAGAGAGATCTTTCGAATCCAGGAGAAATTCCTCCCTAAATTCCCACAAATCAAAGGTAGGGAGATCTTGCGTTCGGTTGTTCAGTAGCGTCCCTTCCAATCAGCCTCGCAAAACTGTTCGTATCTGTTCTCCTGAAGCGAATCATTTTGTTTGACGAGGGGCCACGGCATCGGCATTTTATCATTGTCGTGCCTGTGGAGGGTGAGTACATTTATGCTCGGCCTAGTAATTTTTGACAGTGCTGTTGAAAGTAGGAGTTAACTCTTGCGTTGTTGCAAATGAGAAGATATGAGTCTTTCTGCCAAAGGAAGAGCAGAAGGGTGGAAGACATAAGAGCTGTCAAGACCAGTTACAGCAAAACTGAATCTGTGCATCTATGTTGCCTAGTACTGGAGAGGCAAAATGAAGATTGAGAAGTGAAGCAGTTGCAGCATATACTGAATAGGGGCTGAGCTGTCCACAGGCAGAGGAAACACGAGGGAAATGAAGTGACCAGAATGGTGTATGCTGGACTGATTGCTGCTTGGAAGACAAGGGAACATGTGCAAGGACTTCACGAGAAGGAAACAGAGGAGTTGTCATCAAGATGCTCATGTCCCAGAGAAGTATTTTTGGCAAAACGTGATGAGTCAGAATCATTAAGATAAAAGAATCGAGTTAATCACTGATTTCCTGAGGACGCGGCCCAGCTGGAACAGACAACACTGGAGGTTTGGATTCTGAGAGCAGAGCAAATGCGGGTGTTTCAAGAGGAAAAGCTGCAAAGAAGATACCGATTGGAATATGCCATCGGCCTAGTCTGAGAGTATAGCGAGTGCCCAGTTGTGAATGGGATCAAGATTAAACTTCTTTACCTTCTAACTCCTGAAGTTAAATCCAAAGCGTGGATTCACAGTTTGCTGTGGTTCATAAGTAAACAGGTCAGCATTTCTTTGTGACAGCTGCTTTTGAGCAACTGAATTGAACATAATTTTTCAGTATAATAACCGTAATAAACTAGCGCTCTGTCTGCTGAAACCCCTCCGCCTCCCCTGCAAATCTGAGAGCTCCTAATCTGTAGGCAGCATTAAAACCTGGCTTCTCAAAGGTTGCCACCAGTGACCAGCAAGCACAATCCATCTATCTTGTGGGTCGGGGATATGTTATGCTCTTTACGCAATTCACCCAACTGTAGGTTTTTACAGTCAAACTCTTTGAGTGAAAAATAAGAATAAACTAACTCTGGAGGAGCGGAAAAGTACAGCTGGAAAGGCATGCAGTATTTATGCAGGAGTGATGTTAAGGAACTGTATTTGAACCTGGGTCCAGGTTTTCATAGTTAGTAGGGTCAGAAGGGACCTGAGCAGATCATCAAGTCCGACCCCCTGCCATGGCAGGGAAGAGTATGGGGGTCAAACGACCCCAGCAAGGTGATTGTCTAGCCCAGTGGTCTCCAAACTTTTTTGGTTGTGCACCTCTATCAGTAAAAAAATTTTGAGCATGCACCCCCAATGTATGTATATTTATATAAATATAAATAGAAGTTCTAATATTTTCTTCCCGCACCCCAATGGATCATCTTGTGCACCCCCTGGGGTGCACACACCCTGCTTTGCAGACCACTGGTCTAACTTTGTCTTAAAGACCCCCAGGTAGGAGCCAGCACCACTTCCCTTGGAAGTTGGGTCCAGATCCTAGCTGCCCTGACCATGAAGTCGCGCCTCCTGATGTCTAGTCTGAATCTCCCCTCTGCCAGCTTGTGACCGTTATTCCTGGTCACTCCTGGCGGTGCTCGGGGGAACAGGGACTTCCCCAGTGCCTGCTGGTCCCCCCCGACTAGTTTGTAACAGGCCACTAGATCCCCCTCAGCCTTCTCTTGTGGAGGCTGAACAGGTTCAGGCCCAATAGCCTCTCCCCGTGGAGCCTGTCCTGCTGCCCCTGATCATGCGAGTGGCCTCCTCTGGACCCTCTCCATGCTGTCCACATCCCTCCTGAAGTGCGGCGCCCAGACCTGGACGCAGTACTCCAGCTGCGGCCTGACCAGTGCCGCATAGAGGGGGAGGATCACCTCCCTGGACCTGCTCGAGATGGATCTGTGGATGCATGACAAGGTGTGGTTGGCCTTCCTAACTGCCTCCCCACGCTGCCGGCCCATGTTCATCTTGGCATCAACGAAGACTCCAAGATCCTTTTCTGCCTCTGCCCTGACGAGAAGGGAGTTGCGCAGCCTGTAGGTATGGTTCTGGTTCTTCCCCCCCAGGTGCAGCACCTTGCACTTGTCTGTGTTGCATCTCATCCTGTTCTCATCCGCCCACCCCGTAACCTGTCTAGGTCTGATTGCAGCCTATTCCTCCCTTCTAGCATGCCCACATCCCCCCACTTCTTAGTGTCATCAGCAAATTTGAACAGGTGCTTTTTACCCCCTCGTCCAAGTCGCTGATGAAGATGTTGAACAGTGCGGGGCCGAGGACCGAGCCCTGGGGGACCGCACTGCCCACGTCCCTCCAGGTCGAACATGACCCGTCCACCACCGCTCTCTGGGTGCGGCCCTCCCGCCCGTTGGCGACACATCTGACTGTGTGGGGGTCGACACCACAGCCCCCAGTTTCTTAATGAGAACGGGGTGAGAGACAGTGTCGAAGGCCTTCCGACAGTCCAGGAAGACTATGTCCACTGCTACCCCTGCATCTTTAAAACCCCTGTTTTTAAGGTGGCAGCCCCAGGACTCACTCCCTAAGCTGTTCTGCCTTTCAGAAGGATTTCAGTGCATATCAAATGCATACACTTGGCTCTTCTGCCTGTAACAATTAGACCATGCCCATCTCCAGAGGCACCACCAGAACCCAGTATTCCTCCAGTGTCTAGCAAATGGTTAACCACATATCACTCTGCTAAGTAGGTGGTCTGTAAATGAATAATGGCATAGGAATACTTCCAATTAGTTCTTTAGCACACAATGTAGATGTCTGAGTACTGGGGATAAAAGTCCTAGGTATCATAGAAAAGGAGGGTGGGAAGGGACCTTGGGTGGGAAGGGACCTCAGGAGGTCACATCTAGTCCAATGCCCTGCTCAAAGCAGGACCAGCCCCGACTGCATCATCCCAGCCAAGGCTTTGACTAGCCAGGTCTTAAAAACCTCCAAAGATGGAGAGTCCACAACCCCTTGGGTAACCTGTTTCAGTGCTTCATCACCCTCCTAGTTAGAAAGTTTTTCCCAATATCCAACCTCAACTTCCCTTGCTGCAGCTTGAGCCCATTGCTCCTCGTTCTGTCATCTACCAGCACTGAGAACAGCCCAGCTCCATCTTCTTTGCAACCCCCCTGCAAGGAGCTGAAGGCCGCTATCAAATCCCCGCTCAGTCCTCATGGGAGTCTCCATGTCATCCTGATTATTATTTTTTTTTTAAGTAGCAGTCTAAAAGAAAAATCTCCAAGTGAAGCCCCACAAAATGAAACAAACCCACATTGGGAGAACATTAAGATCAATCACTGCCGTTAGGAAATGTCACCTGTCATTTTCTTACTTCCTAAAATACTGGTGTTAAACTTCACAACCTCAGTTTTCTGTTAATGTCCTTTTGTAGGTTGTACATGTGTTGCTTTCTTTATGTGCCGAAGTTACCTTCTGTAATCGGTCTCTCTCAGGTAAAGTTATGACTAGGCAGGCACTTCACTATTCATCTCCTGTTTGTACTCATCTTACCTCCTTTCGTCTGAAATGTTTTGTGCTTCTTTTCACTCCTTATGACTTATTTTATTTTATTTTTGCTGAGTGGGAAAACTCAGTAACATTGATTTTAAAGTCTTTTTTTCTGTAATCAAGTTAAAGAAACTGCTGATGTGTGTAAAGCTGTGGACCGACTTCATGCTCTGATGATGTAAGTTATTACGCTGAGGAATGCATATTTTTGTTCAGTTTGAAGGGAAAAAATGGTTGCAAAACAGTTGTAGTTGGGTGAAAGAGTATCTTATGGCTGGCTCTAGACATCCTACAGGCTGATTTGTAGTTGTGTCCTGGAAGTAGTAACGCTGATGTATTCACATGGAAGTTCAAGCATAATTCAGTTACTTGTGCCTTTGAGTGCTTGGATTGCATGCGGGACACTGAATAAAATGTGTTTTGTTCCTTTATTAACACAACCCAGTGTTATCTTTGCTTCCCTGATTGTGGTCAGGTTCTTTGATCTGATGCTTTTAAGTTTCTTCATACTTTTCCCCTTAAGGCATATTGTATTTTCTTGCATTATGACACGTCCCCGGATAAGATAGACACCTTGTTTTTTTAAAAAGCAGAATGAAAAAAAATTCTTTCTTTGTAATAAGTAACTGAGTAGCAGCTTCCAGGGAGCCAAGCCTGCCCATTGTTCTGCTCCCCGCGAGTCTGCAGATCTCACTTTTTGCTTTTGCCAGTTGCGGCAGAAACTGCTCCTACCATATTTCTCGCATATAATGTGCATTGACATTTCCAGCATCTTTGTTTTCGGAAAAAGGTGTGTTGTATGTTAGAAACTATGGCAGTCCCTCTTCTGTTTGTTACATTTTTCAGAAGTAAAATATGTTGCGCTTCCTGTTTTAAAGTGAGATTGACTATTGGTTTTTGGGGTTTTTTTTTTTTGTCTTTTTCCACCTCTGCAATGTGCTTGCAGGGTACTAAAGGTTGCTGAGATCACGTGAGTACTCCAACTAGAGTATTTCCTAGTAAGTTCATATAAATAGACCAGCTAATTGCCCATCAAGAATGACAGGGGGAGTGGCAAGGGGGAGATGGAGCCCCACCACCCTGCACTGCTGCCACCTCCCAAGAGCTGGGGGGGCCTTCCCCTGCTGTCCCCTTCCACCCCCTCCACTAGCACCTCGGCCACTGCCGCCTCCAGAGCTGCTGGCTTTGCCCCCCTCATCCCCTGCACTGCTCCTTTGTGGTGGCGGATGGCGCCATGATGTCCCCTTCATCCCCACCATTATGGCAGCGCTCTGCTGCCTCCAAGGAGCAGGGCCAAGTGGAAGGGGGGCAGCCCTCTGCTCCATCCCCTCCGTTCCCACCGTCATAGCGGTGCTTCGCCCTGCTCTGATTTGTTGTTTCACTAACCTGTTAGACGCACCTAATTTGTATCATAGAATCACAGAAAATGAGGGTTGGAAGGACCTCAGGAGGTCACATCTAGTCCAACCCCCTGCTCAAAGCAGGACCAGCCCCAACTACATCATCCCAGCAAAGGCTACTCGGGTCCTAAAAACCTGTAAGGATGGAGATTCCACAACCTGTTCCAATGCTTTACTACCCTCCTCTTGATGGCAACTGGAGCCCATTGCTCCTTGTCCTGTCATTTGCCCCCACTGAGAACAGTCCAGCTCCATCCTCTTTAAAACCCCCCTGCAGGGAGCTGAAGGCTGGTATGCATTCCCCCCCATAGTCTCCTCTTCTCTAGCCTAAATAAGCCCAGTTCCCTCAGTCTTTCCTCACCAGTCATGTCCCCTAGCCCCTGAACCATTTTTGTTGCCCTCTGCTGGACTCTCTCCAAATTGTCCACATCCTTTCTGTAGTGCAGGGCCCAAAACTGAACACAGGACTCCAGATGTGGCCTCCCCAGTGCTGAACAGAAGGGAAGAATCATTTCCCTTGACCTACTGGCAACACACCTACCAATGTAGCCCAGGATGCCGTTAGCCTTCTTGGCAACAAGGGCACACTGCTGGCTCCTATTCATCTTGTCCACTGTAACCCCCAGGTCCTTTTCTGCAGAGCTGCTGCCTAGCCAGTCAGTCCCCAGCCTGTACTGGTGCATGGGATTGCTCCCTCCTAAGTGCAGGACTTTGCACTTCTCGTTATTGAACTTCATGTGACTTCTTTTGGACCAGTCCTCCAATTTGTCTAGGCCATTCTGAATCCTAGAGCCCTACCCTCCAGCATATCTACTACTCCCCCCAGCTTGGTGTCATTTGCAGACTTGTCAAGGGTGCATTCTGTGCCATCTTCCAGGTCATTGATGAAGATATTGAACAAAACCGGCCCCAAGACTGACCCCTGGGGCACTCCACTTTATACTGGCTGTCAACTAGACATTGAGCCATTGATTACTACCCTTTGAGCCTGATGATCCAGCCAGTTTTCTATCTGCCCTAGAATGCATTCATCCAATATGTACATCCTTAGCCTGCTTGTGAGAATGTTGTGGGAGGCTGTATCAAATCCTTGCCAAAGTCAAGGGGTATCATGCCCACTACTTCCCCTGCTTCCACAGATCCAGTCACCTCATCATAGAAGGCAATCAGGTCGGTCAGGCATGACTTGCCCTTGGTAAATCCATGCTGACTGTTCCTAATCATCTTCTCCTCCAAGTGCTTAGAAATGGATTACCTGAGGATCTTCTATCAGTAGGTTGCCTCCCCCATTCAGTAAGGGACCCACACTTTTCCTGACCTTCCTCTTTCTACCAACATACTTGTAGAAACTCTTTATGTTCTCCTTCACGTCTCTTGCTAGCAGCAACTCCAATTGTGCTTTGGACTTCCTGACTTCATTCCTGCATGTCCAAGCAATGCTTTTATACTCCTCCCACGTTGTTTGTCCAAGTTTCCACTTTTTGTAAGCTTCCTTCTTGTGATTTAGTTTACTGAAGAGTTCCCTGCTAAGCTAAGCTGGTCTTCTGCCATACTTGCTAGTCTTCTTGCTCATCAGGATGGTTCGTTCCTGTGACCTCAGTGAGGTTCTTATAAAATACAGTCAGCTGTCTTGAACTCCTCTCCCCTTCAGTCTGGCTTCCCAAGGGATCTTGGCCGTGAGTTCCCTGAGCAAGTTGAAGTCCACTTTTCTGAAGTCCAAGGTCTGTACTCTGCTTCTCTCCATCCTTCCTTTCCTCAGGATCCTGAACTCAGTCATCTGATGGTTGCTGCTGCCCAAGCTGCCATCCACTACTACATTCCCCACCCATTCATCCCTGTTTGTGAGCAGCAGGTTAAGAAGAGCATGGCCCCTAGTTGGCTGCTCCAGCATGTGCACCAAGAAGTTGTCCCCAACAATCTCCAGAAACTTCGTGGATTTGGTGTGCACTGCTGTATTGCCCTCCCAGCAGATGTCGGGGTGACCCAAGTCCCCCATGAGAACCAGGGCTTGTGATCAGGAAACTTCCACTAGCTGTTTGAAGAAAGCCTCATCCACCACTTCCTCCTGGTCTCGTGGTCTAGAGCAGTGGTCTCCAAAGTGGGGTGTGCACAAGACGATCCATTGGGGTGTGGGAAGAAAATATTAGTACTTCTATTTATATTTATTTTTTTATCTAAAAAAAATAAGAAAGAAATTAAGCTTTACTAATATTTAATACATGGATTGACACTGGCGCCCTCACTCGGTCCATATGTCAGACGGTCACGTGTCACGTACGGTACACGAGTAGTACATGTATATAATTTATAAATAAATAAATAAACATATACTGGGGGTGCATGCTCAAAAATTTTTTACTGATAGGGGTGCGTGATCAAAGAAGTTTGGAGACCACTGGTCTAGAGCAGACCCCCACCACCACATCACCCTTGTTGCTCTCTCATAGATTTCATAGACATTGGGGCTGGAAGGGACCTCGAAAGATCATTGAGTCCAGTCCCCTGCCCAAGGGACAGGAAGTCAGCTGGGGTCATAGGATCCCACCAAAATAAACATCCAAATTTCTCTTGAAGGCGTTCAAAGTAGGTGCTTGAACCACCTCTGATTCCAGGCGGTTCCAGACCTTGGAGGCTCAGACAGTAAAGAAATTCTTCCTTATGTCCAGCCTGAAACGGTCTTGGAGGAGTTTATGACCATTTGACCTTGTCATCCATAGGGGAGCTCCAGTGAATGAACGTTCCCCCAGATCCTGGTGGCCACCCCTGATAAACTTATAGGCAGCCATGAGATCACCCCTGAGCCTGCGCTTTTCCAGGCTGAAGAGCCTCATGGCTCTCAGCCTGTCATCATAAGGTCTGCTTTCCTGATCTCTGATCATGCGCGTGGCTCTCCTTTGCACCCTCTCAAGCTTCTCCACATCCTTTTTGAATTGTGGAGCCCGAATCTGGACGCAGTACTCCAGCTGTGACCTCACCAAGGCTGAATACAAGGGGAGAATGACGTCCCGGGATTTGCTTGAGAAGCATCTATGGATGTAAGCTGGCATTTTGCTCACTTCACTAGCAGCAGCATCACACTGAAGGCTCACCTTCATCTTGTGGTCAATCATGACCCCCAAGTCCCTGTTGTCCGTAGCGCTAGCCAGTGTAGCACTGCCAAGCCTATAAGCATGCTGCGGGTTTTTCTTCCCAAGGTCTCCTCTGAGCCTAACCCAGAGACTTTCAACAGGCCTGTCTCCAGTTTCCTAGTGGAGCTCTGAGCAATCATATGGCTCTTTTACATACAGTGCAACTCCTCCTCCTCTTCTCCCCTCTCTGTCCTTCCTGAACAGTTTGTACCCATCCATGACAGTGCTCCAGTCATGAGAGCCCCCACCAAGTCTCTGTTATTCCAGTCATGTCATAGCTCCACGACTGTGCAAGGACTTCCAATCCTTCCTGCTTGCTTCCCAGGCTCCATGCATTCATGGAGACTAACCAGCAGATTGCGCTACTTTTTCAGGAAGAATGAGAAGGCCTTCCTTGTTGCCTTGTCCTGCTCATGCTTCCTCCAGGTCACCGACTATCCTCAAGGCTTTGGTCTCCATCCTCTGGGAAGCCTCATTTAAAGCCCTCCTCAGCAGGGTAGCAAGCCTGAATGCAAAGATGCTCTTCCCTCTCATCGTCAGGTGGATCTCTTCCTGTCCCTTGGACAAGCAGACAGTTGTTGCTTTGTACTACCATCAGGTCCCACTGAGTGATGATTTAAATTTATCGCTGGGTGTAGCAAAAGTAATGAGAGCTGCAGTGGCAGCTTGGCTTCAACTTGTGCTTTTTATACGTTTTTAATATTAGAAAACTGCAGATGTTTGCTGTCCTAACATACACAAAGCTGTTTAAGAGTTAGCTCGCTCCTTTGTATGGTCTTCCTCAGGTTAGAGCAGACATTTTTCCCCTGACTGTGTTTTCATACATTTCATTGCTGGATGCCTAATCTGGTTATAACCTCCGGATCCCAGTAGAATATACATGTTTGTAACTTAATGTTCAGGGTTTTTTTTTCCCATTTTTTAATTTTTGAGCAGCATGAGACCAGTGAATTTGAAGTTAAGAGCTGCTTTGTTCTTATTAAGTAGCAGTTTGATTCTTAGCACGATCAAAGACACGCAGGCCTGTTTTTTTTCTGAACGACAAAGTTTTTTGGTAGATGAAGAGAGTTGCAAGCCTGTTGTTTTGGTGCAGACTGCCGGTGCAAAGCTAAGCAATTCTGCTTAACCTCTCCCGGCCTCAGTCTCCCCAGTGCGTAACACACGCCTTACTGATCTGTCTCTCGGATGAATTGTTATGAAAGGCCTTGTATAATTGTAATATATTTATTTTGCCCTTTCTTGCCCGTATTTTCCATGTCTTGTTTTTCAGACTTAACATGTCAAGTGCTTTACTGAAGTGCTTTGCCTTAAGGCAACCTGCGTGGGAGTTTCCAGTTGTTCATCTAATCCTCTTCCCTCTCCTTTGGTATCTGCTTGCTCTCCACATTTGACTCTGATGTGCTTCACCTCAATGACTAGAGTTTTATTACTCTCATGCTGTACTGCATCCAGCTAGTAGTGTCTGTTTTCTCTCGGTGACAGGGCAAAGAGGTTGTTTTGTCGGTACAGCTGATGCAGAAGGGTTTCTGCTTCTCCGCGAGAGCCTATAGGAACTGTTGAAATGCATTTAAAAGTGATGGGGCAAAAAATAGTCCCCAGGAAAAATATATTTTCATTCTAAGTAATGGGTAGGATCTGTTGTCCATATCCAGAATTGTAAATATGCGAGAGAGACTTTTTACATAAATGCAGCAAAGTAACTGCTTTGTTACATTTGTCATTGAATTAACTATCTCTGATATTTCCTTATTTAAACCACTTGATTGCATCAGATGATGACCCTGCTCCCATTTTATTGTTTTCCTAATATCACATTCTGAATATGCTCTTCTTAGCATCTCTACTCTCGAAATTGGAAAGTCTTGAATAGAAGGGTTGCTATTGTCTAAGTTGCTGTCACTCTTGTAACTCAGTGCTTGCATCAGGCCCGCATGAGTTTGGTTCAACAGAATACTTTTCTTGCAGTGTTTTTCCTAGGAAGGCCTTGTTTACACACATAGGTTGTGCCACCTTAACTATACCAGTATTGTTAAAGCAGTCCATCTCCTTAATTTGAGCAAAGTTGTACCAATGTGAAGGTGTTTTGTATCAGTGTGGTTACTACTTCACAGAGAGAACTACCCTATTCACATGCTTTTAACTGTGTCTACACAATGGGTTGTGCGGTAACTGTCTCTTCCCAAACCAGTCGAGGTCTAACAGTTCAATAACTGCGCGTGGATTTAAATCAAGGTGCCAGACTCCTTGTTATGCTTGATTTAGGGCAGGGTCTTGCAGTTGTCTCCCACATCCCAGGTGAGTGCTATAACCACCAAGCTACTGGCTGTTCTGGGATGAGTCCATGAAAAAACAGAAAGAGAAAAAAAAGTCTCTAGTCTTTTGCTCTAATTGCATAGGTTTCTTAGTTTCTGTTCAGAAGGGACCTGAACAGATCATCAAGTCCAACCCCCTGCTCTGGGCAGGAACGAGTGCTGGGACCATAGTACCCCAGCCAGATATCTATCCAACCTCCTCTTGAAGACCCCCAAGGTAGTAAAAGAGTCTACATTATGGGAGAACTGTATCCTGCTTGGCTGTAGCTACTAAACTGGTGCTTTTTGGGTGTTGTATAAATAATTAGTATAATTGTATTCTGAAATTAATGGAAAAGTCGATGTGGCGGTCTGTGGAAGACCTGTATATATGAAGCAACATCATATATGCACTGTAGTCTGGAAAGCTGGAATTGTAGATGATAGTAAGAATCTGGATAAGATAAGGTTAAAACAAAGCAGAGTTTTAAGAGTGAGCCATCGCATTGGTCTTCTGAGACATGGAGAAAGCTGTGGAAGAAGGAAACAGTTCAGACGCAAGAATGATGCTGGGGCCAGATTTAGCACACAAAATGTACAATTAAAGAAACAGCCAAAACAGATGGTGTATTGTGCAGGTACCAATGTCAGACTGAACCTGTGGTGGTGGTCTGCAAAAATTCTCAAGTTCATATGCGGTCCAAACCTCGTTGTTTGGTTTTCTCATTTAAATTGCTCATAAACTGGCGATCACAAAACACCGGTAGCTGACTTTTACCTGGCTTTTTCAGGACAAGCCTCAGAGTCTTGAAAAGACCTTGAACATGTTAAATATTTTGCTTCACGTGAAATGTATACAAAAACTGTATTAGGCAATATAAAGCAACTTAAATATTAGGCTACAGTGGCAGGAACCTACTGAATACAAGCGTACCTATGATTATACACACTCTTTTCCATGGTTTGGGGGTGGGAGAAGAAGAAGAAAGCACTGCTTCATTGATTTTCCTAGTTTAACCTTTACCAGATGAATCAGAAGGTAATTTAATTATTTTTGGAGAATCCCAAATGAGGGTCAAGTTTCAAATGACTTAACTGAAAATTTGTCAGGAAATTATTGGAATTTAAACATAATGTAAGGTCAGAAGGTCTTATTGTGTTAAAGAAGGTTTTGGACAGAATACCATTAGCATGTGATTTGTATATAATGAATTTAAAGTGGCGATTTTCTGACCGAGAGAGAAATGTATTTTGCTGGTTTATCTTTCTTTGGTCACAGTCACTTATTATTAGCTCTGTGTGTGTGTGAATTGTTTTTAGACTGTGAGTACAAAGACTCAAAGGAGAAATTCCCATTTTATTCACCCCCAAATTCAGGTATATGTGCATAGGTCCCTATTCCCACTGTCTCTTAGGCGCGTAGGAGCTGAAATCCCATGGAAAGACGGTGAGAAAGTCAGTTTGACCCACAGTCTAAATTTAAACAGACACCTTTCCTTTCTGGGTCATCCAGAAAAAATTCAAACACAGCACAATGCAGATGTTAGATTGATTTATTCAGATGAACAAGAACCAAAGAGAGATGCCTCTCAGTTATTTCGAAGCACAACTAATAACCTACGATCTTTGGAAGGACACTGTCAGTTGGAAAAATGTAGTTGGCTTAAAACAAAAAAACCCCAAGTCCATGACAAGTACTTTCAGGTACGTGTCCTGGAGTCCTTTCCCCCACCCCTCATACCAAGTGCCATTGAAAAATGACATTCTCCTCCTTGTTTTCTCTCTCGTCTCTCGCTGATGCAACATATCCAGAGCAAGCAGGGAAGGTGCCAAAGACCCCGATCCCACAAACACTCACACAAGAGTGGTCCCGTTGAGCTTAATTGGATGACTTGTTTGCATGAAATTACTCATGCACATAAATATAGGCAGGATCAAAGCCTGCCTGGGAAACGGGGAAGCCGACTACCCGGATCGTGTTGTGAAGTGCACAAATAAACTAGCGTGTTCTTCGTGCTCTTTCATTTTAGGTTGGGGTTGTAAGAATAGTATGCTGAAAAAACAAATGCTCAGGCAGAAGAGCGATTTTTTTTTTTTATTAAAAAATAAAAACAAAAAAGGACCACGGCAGGCATCCCTTCGTAGATGTGTCCAGATGGACAGAACGGACAAGAGGACAGACGGAGCAGGCCGCCGTGATTCAGCTTCTCGTGGGTTGGCAGCGGCACATACTGCTGAGCTTCACACTCCTTTCATCGTGCTATCTCGAGGCCCTCTTTTGTTCACAGAGGCGAGAGCACCAGAGTGTAACTATGCCTCCACTTAATAGCATGGAAAGTTCAAGCTCAGCATTCACCGCACAGAGCAAGCATTTCCCTTTCCATTTTTATACAGCCCCGTCTGAGGGTGCTGCTGCAAACCCCCACCCCGGGCAAACCTTTTTGGACTGACATGTTGGGCCGCTGAGCGATGTGATGGAGCACCTCCTAGGCTGACCTCTCCTGTATTTCTATTTACACTTCATCTGAAGTCATTTCCCAGCGTGCTGGAAACATGTCATGCACTTTCACTGGAAAGATAAAATAGATAAAAATGTAACCAGGTTACAGCAGGGAAGTATTCTGGGATTGTTTGCTCACCGGTGATTCCCATGGCATCTCTTCTGGGATTCTTACCTCTTCGACTCTTCGGGTCGAGTTTGAGCAGCTTCTAAGCAATGTGCACGGGCACCATGGGGACAGGGAAGCTGTGGAAGATGCAGGCACTATAGTGATGCTTTTGTTTGGCTGTTCACAGTGAATGCCCATTAATGTTTTTATTGTGGATTCGTGCCCACAGATATGCATCAAAAATACGATACTGAAATCAGGTTCATTTTGCTACTCTTGTTCTAGTTCCATTTCAACAGTGCTTTTTAAACGATGCCATTCATACATTTGAATGATCCTGTGCTTCGAATATATCGGAAGCCAACCCAAATGCTTTTAAACAAGGTTGAAAAGAAGGAAACCCTTTCTGCAAAATACAGGTTACATTTATTCTCTCATGCTCGCTTGAATTAGAAGCCCTGCACAACCAAACAGGGGGAGAGGCATAAACCTCTGTTCTGCAATATGCTCAAAACCTTAACGCAACCGGGATCTTTTTATCTTAATGCAGTGGATGTTTATCGTGCTGGGATCATTTAATCCCTGCAGACTTCCTGCCTCTGGCAGGGGGTTGGACTCAATGATCTCATGAGGTCCCTTCCAGCCCTTGATGTCTATGAAATCTGTGCCACAGAAAAGGTTTTCTTTAAATCCTCAAAAAAGGGCTTTTCTTCTCTTTGTTTTTTCTATTTATATAGCACCCAAAGTGTAATCTGTGCTTGAAGTGTTAGGATCATAGTTGTGTATTGTGGTGCTGCCTAGAGGCGCCATCTGAAACTGGGGACCCCTTGTAGTGGGCACTGTACCAGCCCTATAATGAAGCAGTTCCCTGCCCTGAGGGAGCTTGCAAACTAGACAAAGCAAGTAGAGCCTGAGAGCGGGGGATGTAGGTACAGAGGGACAAAAGACTTGCCCAGGGTCCCACAGGAAGCAAGTGGCAGAATCCAGGTTTCCTGGTTTTCCCTGTGGGGCTGGAAGGGACCTGCACGGCGGGATCATCCCTAGCCAAACCATCCCATACAATCATAATCTAAACTCTACAAGGCTACCACCAACCTTGACACAACGCAGACCTCACACCTGAACCTGCCACAGGTAAAGCAGGGGGAACCACAGCAGCCAATGTCCTGCTTCGATGAAGTGATGGCAATATGCGCTCAAGAGGTGTTGGGTAGAAGGCCACGTCCCCCACTACAGAGGAAGGCAAAAACGCCCGCAACCTGTACCAGTGTGACCATGGGGAAAATTCCTTCCTGACCCCAGTTATGAAGTTGGTCTGACCCCAAGCGGAGGAGCACGGCCCTCTAACCAGGAACCTCCGGCTCTGCTCCTAGCAAGAGATGTCCTTGCAAGTCCCCAGCCTCAGCTGCACCCAACACCCAATGCCTCTGGGGGGGCTTAAAAACACCCTGACACGTATAGCAGAAAAAAGGGTGGGGAAGCAGTCAGCAAAGCTCAGAACCATGGGAAATACCCAATGCAGAAAATAGGCATCGCTACACCTAGATCATCCCTGACCACGGGCTGTTTAGCCTCTTCTTGGACACCTCCAGCAATGGAGAGTCCACAGCATCCCTAGGCAGCTGTTCTGCTGCCTCCCTATTCTCACAGCGACAGAGTTTTTCTGGATATCCACTATGAACGTACTTTAATGCAACTTCAAGCCATTGGTCCACATCCTCCTCTGCAGCAAAAGAGAAAAGGTGCTTTCTCTCTTCTTGATGGCAGCCCTTCATATATTTGAAGACTGCTGTCATGTCCCCTCAAGTGCTTTTCCACAAGCTGAATATGTCTGATTCCTGCAGCCTCTCCTCTTGACTTGCCTTCCAAGCCTTGATCATCTTTTTTGCCTGCCTCTGGACCCTCTGTAACTTCTCTACGTCCTTTTTAAAATGTGGAGCCCAGGACTGCATGCAGTACTTCAGTACTAACCAGTGCCGAGCATAGAGGGGCTATCACCTTCTGTGTCGGGATAGTTTCTTGTTGGGCTTCCAACACTGCACCTCTTAGGAGCTCCCAGCCCTCCTGGGCACCTTTATCCTTCCATCTGTTCCTCCCATGACACCAAACCTATTAGGTCCTTGAGTCGGATGAAATCCGCCTTTTTGAAATCTAGCGTCCTAATTTTGCTGATTTCGTGCTTTCCCTGTCCGTTGTTCCTGACCGTGCTGCCTGCCAGGGGACGTGTTTGTAGGTCTCCTGCACTGCGATTGCATAACTCACAAATAGTAGTGACCTCCAGAACAGTTAGCAGTGGGTCAAAGCTCATAGGTCATGTTTTCCATCATAGGAATGTGCACGGATTTTGCCAGCGAATGAAGCAGACATGCTGGGCTAGACTGTAACTTTATTGTCTACCCTGACTATAGTAGCTCCTGCTTTTCCTTCTGCAGCCAGTGTCACAAGGCTGGGGCTGTGCAAGGGAGAGGACCCCCTCTGCTACGGAGCCAGAGATTGACGGGTATATCCTTTCCCTGCACATTTACCCCAGTTATTTTTTGTTTCCCTCCTGCTCCCACCTCCCTCATCTCCTACTGCATGCCTCTGTCCTAGAGCTCAGCTAAGCAGTCCTGACTTGGCACCTTCCCCCTGTGCTTTTGTAGCCTCCTGTTCTTGCTTGCTTCTCCCAGGTCTTTTCCAGGTAGGGTTGGAAGGGACCTCAGGAGGTCGCATCTAGTTCAACCCCTGCTTAAAGCAGGACTAGTCCCAACTACATCATCCCAGTCGGGGCTTTGTTGAGCCGGGTCTTTAAAAACCTCCAAGGATGGAGAGTCCACCACCTTTCTGGGTAACCCGTTCCAGTGCTTCACCACCTTCCCAGTGAGAGAGCTTTTCCTCATATCCAACCTAAAAGTCACTTAGCACAGCTTGAGCCCGTTGCTCCTTGATCTGCCACCAGTGAGAACAGGTGAGCGAGTAAGTCTGTGTCTGTGCATGCTATCTCGCCCTGACACAGAGTGTCCTCCGACCGCACATCTCTGGGGAAGGCTATGCCAGTGTGAGCCCTCACCGACTCAGATTGACAGGCACGCCATAAAGTCCTCTCTCTGCGCCCACTCAAATGTGGCTGGCAGGGGATTGCAGTGGTTCCCACGTGTGAGGCACACAGTGTTGCCCTGCGATGCAGGTAGGTAAATGTGCCTTGGATAGGGTTGTGCCCTGGCACTGCAGTGGCTCTGGCGGGAGCTAGTGGCATGCTGTTTCAGCCAGGCATGGATTATTAGGGACACTGGAGAGTGCTTTTCAGTCTATCTTTCAATATCAGTTGTGATTGTGACTTGGTAGTTAGGGTCCAAAAGTCTTTATGGGACGCAGTGACAACCTTCTCTTTCTTCCCGGGATCTCTTACAGCATCTCTTGCTCTTGTAGCTAAACTGCATGTCTCAGTAATAACTCCCCCTGCTTTTCATCTTCAGAGCGTTGTATGACTGCTAAACCTTTCGAACACCCTTTTGTTGTAGGTCCAAACTATCCTAGGTTAGATGGGGAAACAAAAACAGAGAGGAGATGTGAATTTCCCCAAATTCATAGAAATGAGTATTAGCCAGGAAGAAGTCTGAGGCCTCCAGACCTATATGTCGATTAATAGGTAACTCAGCTCCTAACTCTTTGTCCCTCCAAGCCATTTTACCCTTGTGTTAGTGAAGCTATGGAGCACCTGTCTCTCTTTTCCCCTTGTCATATTGTTGTCAGACACTTAAAGTTTACTGAAGAAAATACTCATTTGAGCTGAAGTATCTCAGCTCGTTCTGCATCTGAAAACAACTGGGAGAGGACATTACATTTCTGCATGTTCTGATCTGATTTTGACTGTTGTGTGTGACACCACGGATTTGCAGTGCATAATACCTGCCGTCACACACAGGTCTGGGTTGATGTGAGCGCATACTGGTGGGCCATGTATTAAAGTAGGCAGGCATGTTTAAAATGATCTGTATACATGTGCAGAAATTCAAATAAACTCCATCTTGCCTTCAGACATTCAGGCTGGCCTCTGCTAATTGATTTTGCGATCAATCCGATTGGTTTTTCTCACTTTAAGCTGAAAGTAATGTGGAAAACAGCATCCACGCAGCGCTCTGGTTGGGCATCTGAAATGCTCAGGAGTCAGGGAGGTCTGTGTTACGAACCCAACAGCAAACGCAGTTGTCACATTGCCCGGGCACGCTAGGGTTTCAGGTTAACAGGACTTGTCGATAGGGTCACTCGCAGTACGGCAGGCGAGTAGGAGGGCTGAGTTACAACCATCAAATCCTGAGGCTCCTCTGTAAATCCCCAACCCTAATGTTTCACGTACGCAAATGCTTTGCAAGGATTTTCCCTGTTGATCCTCTGAATGGCGGAAGCCGCTACTGCTTCGATCTGCTCCACTCTTATAAATGGCGGTCTCCAAATTCGGGGGCATTTTCCTCCTTGCATCTTTTACCGCTTGGGTTGTCTTCTCTTGGTTGAGAGAATTGCTTCTCCAATGCTAACTTGGGATGGAGGGAAAGCTAATTAATTAAGCAGTAATTGTCAAGCCAATTGTTGTTAGCATTTAACATTTGACTTGTTTACTATCTTGAGGTAAAACTGAAGAAGTTAATGATCTAACAAATTACACATCAATCATGAAAGACTAGTTGGGATGGAGCAGTTTGACTTTATGGAGTGTAAATAATACATTTAAAAAAAACCCACAACAATTTGAAGAAAACGTGTTGGTCTCTAGGTCTGAAATAGGCTCCACAGATTTCTAGTGACAAATGTGTTACCTAATAAAGCTTAATGACTGATTTTTTCCCATTAATCAGAATTGAGAATGTGCTTCATTAAGATAATTAACTGAGCAGTTACTTACCTGACAGCTACTAGACACAAATTCCCAGGTTACTTGCTTTCCTCTAAATAAAAGCTTAGGAAAAGATAACCTAGCACCATTTAATCATCTTTATTAGAAGGATAATGAGTAGAAGTGCTGTTACAAATCTTACTGGTCATTTTAGGTCTGGGGCAGTGACTGTCTCCATTTGCAATTGCACCAAGCCCATAAATAATATGCTAGTCTCTCAACCTTTTTCATACCAGGACGCATTTGCAAAGATCAGTGGCCTGGCCCACATCCCCCTGGCCCTGCTGGTGCCCCTCACTCCCACCCTGCAGCCTCCTGGAGGGGGCCTGCAGCTGCCCATCTCCCGCACGGGCCGGAGCGTGGTGGCTGCAGTGGCTCCGGCTCATGCGGGTGGCAGTGGTGCCAATCCAGCCCTGGCACAGCTTTGAAGGAGGAGGAGGAGAGCCCTGTGGCACCCCCTGTCCTGGGCTGGGGCTCCGGCACCGCTCCAGGCAGCCTGGTCATGGCCCCTCCTGCCCTCCCGAGCAGTGTCTCCTGGCCACCCTTCCCCTTCAAGTACGGGCACTGGCCCTGGTGCTGCCAGCTGAGCCATGCAGGTCCTCACCCCCTTCCCCCCATGGGAGGGGCAGGCACCTCCTCCCAGCCCCACCAGCCTCCCTACCCTGCTGCAGCTTGGGTGCCCAGCCACCTTCACCCAGCTCCAGCATGCTCAGGCCCCTGCACATGCGCCCGCTGCTGCCAGTCACCCCAGGCAGCCCCGTGCAGGCTGCCAGGGGAAACCCACACCTGCCCTCGTTTTTCCGGGACTTGCTCGTGTCTTTTTGAAATATTCACGACCCCCAGGTTGAGAAACACCCCGCTAGCGCACCCTGCGCTCTGCTGAAGGACCAACGTTAAGACTGATCTTTTCCGGAGGTTGCAATGGCAGCGCTGTCCCAGGCACAAGGCTGCTTCAGCTAAACAGAAGACACCTTAGCATCGCCAGCAGGGAGTGGTCTTTTGCCACCCCAAGGGATGACGAGGTCGAACACTCACAAACGCCTCCAAGACCGTTTCAGGCTGGACATAAGGAAGAACTTCTTTACTGTCCGAGCCCCCAAGGTCTGGAACAGCCTGCCGCTGGAGGTGGTTCAAGCACCTACTTTGAGTGCCTTCAGGAGCAAATGGGATGCTTATGTTGCTGGGATCCTGTGACCCCAGCTGACTTCCTGCCCTTTGGGCAGGGGGCTGGACTCGGTGATCTTCCGAGGTCCCTTCCAGCCCTGATGTCTATGAAATCTATGAAACTACCTTTGGACAGGCTAGTTGGTGGTGTTTTGGTCAGGTTTTTTTTTTTTAGTACCCAAAAAGCAGTAGCTCCCAGCAGTGGGGCAACTAAATGGCTAAGTCAGCAGCTTTATTTTCTGTCCCCTCTTACACTGTAATGCTAAAAATTGGATCTTAAATTTTGAACACTTTGAAAGTCGGGTTATATGAGGCTGCTCTGCTTTAGATGCATTTGTAGGCAGGGCATACAAGGGTGAAGAAGGTAAGGGACTTAATTGAAAGATCTGAAACTTGAACGATCAAATCCGCTGTCCGGTTGTACTGTCTCGTTGTAAATCCCTTTCTGTGCAGCTCTGTGGCTTGAATAATAATGTGGCCGAGCTGTCGTAAAGCACGCGCCAAAGACCTTTCAAAAGAGGGCGAGTGTCAAGGTAAAATGAGACTGTCTTTTCAACTGTGCTTTTCTCTTTTTGCCTCTAGAGTTCCCAGTCTTCCACAATGAATCCTGTTTACAGCCCCGTTCAACCTGGGGCTCCCTATGGAAACCCTAAGAACATGGCCTATACAGGTAAGGTTCAGCTTTAAAGTGACTCTTTTTCTGACATTTGGTATTTTGTGGTCAGGGCAACTGAAGATCAATAGGTGAAGTCTTTTCTGGTCTAGTTATTCACGCTGAAAGGCTTTCTGTGCAGCGGATGGCTATAACGAAGGGGTCAGCACCATCTAAGACCTCATTGCGTTCCTGGCATTTTCACAAAACAGCCCGGTGTTCAGCACCCATTTTTGCTTTGGAGGCAAACTTGCTGTTTTCTTGCCCCCTTCTGTTTTCACACTGTGTTTTCTTAGCAGCATTAGGCACAAATTCCCTCCTCCTCCCCCTTACCAATCCCAGATCTGTTTAATCTCCAGGGAGCATCTAACAGTTCTCCTTGAAGACTTTCTGGCTGATTCCAGATGTCACAAATGCCTGTTTCAAACTCTTTTATGGTGTAAGTCCATTGTTGAAGCGGGTGACTTGAGCAGGAGTGAAGCTCATGGAAGAAATGCATGGACATGAATAAAACCTCTTTCTCTTGATATCCGTCTTTGCCAGTTCTGCAGGAAGACTGGCATTTTGGTCAGTTTTATTCAGCATGAGGAGACCTAAGATACTGGAGGAGGAGATAGTACTGAACAAAGGTAAAGGAAGAAGACAGCACAAGGGAGAGGGAGGAGGGTTCAGCTGAGGTGGAGACGGGGAAGATGAATTAGGTGGCTTGCTAGAGGTCTGGTCCGGAGTGGAAAGAAGAGACAGTGTCCAGCGAGCATATCAGAGCTCAGCATAGGAGAATGCAAGGTAAAGAGAATTAGTCTGCAAATTCATGAGTCAGTTCATTTGCATGTGCATTTAGGACATTTAAGGGAAATAGCAGTCAATTGAAGTGGGCTTAGCTGATCTTAATTTCATTACTTTCTAAACCTAGTAGGGAAGCTGATGGGTTTCTTGGCTTAGTGTCCAGTCAGCAAATCCAAAATATTCTCAGGAAGCACTTTTCTACCCCTAAAATATTGATCCCTAAATATTTGTAGCCCGTGATAGCTGTTTTAGACTCCTGTCCTGCCCACCGTTGCTGACAGTAGGGGAAACAAAGATTGCAAAAGGTTCAGGCAGATTAAGAAACAAATTAAGGTGAGGTGCAGGTTCCTGGTTAAGGTTGTGGAGGAAACATTTTTATTTGGAAATCCTGTAGTATTTTGTAATGAATCAATCTTGTGTAAATGCACTGTAAATAGTCTAGGGGTGGTTTTGATCAAATATTGATCTTCATGCAGCACACATCCCTTTTCATGCCTATCACCAGTATTAACTTCACTATTGTTCCAGTAGGAAAAAAATAGAAAACAAAGTCTTTGGGTCTTAGCCTTTGATTTATTTTTAAAGCAAAATTGAAATTTCCAGGAAAGAAGGAATAAACCAGCCATCATCATGTTGAGGAATGCCCAGCAAATTTGATGAACTTGCGCAGCAGGCTGTTCTTTCTCCTTCTTCGAAAGTGCTTTAGAGAGTCCGGCACCTTTGTTCTGTCCTCTCCATTTCTATAGCGGGTCAATAAATTTTGACACAAGTCTGCAGAATACTGTCCAAGCTTCTTGTTCATTTTTGTGAAATGTGAATGCCAATGTTCACATTATTATGACTTTGTTATGAAGGTAGTAATGCTATTAACAGGTAACAAAGCAAGTCCTTTATGACGATGAAAAGGTAACCCAGCAAGATTTGAAGATGTGTGTGATACATTTTTGACGAGCCGGCTTTGTTTGGAATAAATGGCATTCTAGTTCAATATTCAGAAAGTGGCATGTACAGTTGCAAAGCCTTTTGGTCTGCATACGTGTGCATCTTTCATTAAGAATCTGGGTCATCTCTAGCACTGGGCAAACAGCTGTGACTAATGACCTGGAGGTTGGGAGAAAATATGCCTAAAATAATTACGGTTCCTTATGGAGGTGGCATTTCTTCCGTGCATTAACCTTTTACAGGATCGGGACTTTGGCAGCTATGGTTCCCCTGCTTTTCCCTGTGGTAGGTTTGGGTGTTATGCCTTGTGTTATGTCAGGGGTGACTAGTTGTACTAAGAGGTTCGATTATGGATTATGTAGGACGGTTTGGATAGGGTGCAGGCAGGGGAGGGGGTCGAACGAGATGACCTCTGCAGGTCCCTTCCAGCCTGACTTCTCTGTGATTCTATGAAGTACAAATCAAAATATTAGCATGATGGAAAACAAGTGTCACCTACGTGATAAGACTTGCTGTGACGATGATATGGTGTAATAGGTTTGTGTTTCCCTTTTAAGGCTGAGCTGGAGAAACAGGCGTTCAAAAAAATAAAAGATTAGCTGGGAAATAGGGATTAGTCGTTAATCTGAACAATGGTCCACAGAGCTGAAAAGTAGGGGAGTGTCAAGGCAGGAAATGGCTCCCTGGGATCAGAAAGAGCCAAAGGAAGAAGACTTGGTGGTGAGGAAGGGCAGTCTTCTTGAATCTCTGTACAGCCCCAGGAAGGCAGGCCATGGAGTCCTGCAGCTGAAGGGAAAGGAGTTGTGTCCAGACCCGAGGGCCAAAGCTCCCTGACTTACCGGTATCAGAGGGGGAGGAGAAAGTCTGCATTGCTAAGGCAAGGGAGAACTGGAAGCACCAAAGGAGACTGTCTTCATAAAGAATTTCCCATTTCCAAGACCTGCAGGAAGGAGAATGCTAAATATGTTGTTAGGGGAACGAGGGGTAAACTGAGAGCAGGTGCCTCCAAGGCCAGGCCATGCCACCAGGCAGCGTACGTCGAGATGGCAGCCTGCCACACGTGATCTGGAATCCAGATCGATGAACTGATTGCTCTGGGAATGTGCAATAGGGATTATATTGAACATTTTAAACTCTACTGCTTTAAATGTGCATTGGGGTCTAGGTAACCTTATGCAGCATAGAAACTTTGAAGCCCACCTTGTACATCACGAGGTAGCACAGAGCCTGTTCTCCTTCACCCATCCCTTGCTGGGGTCCGATAAGGACTCTAGACACCAGTGGCCGTTCTGTCCGACTGTCGAAGCTTTTTCTTGCACTGATAAAAATGTTATTTGGACTAGTTTAAAACTATCATCTTTTTGTTTGGACTAGTAACTGAGAAAGGAGCCCACCTATTCATGGTAATGGCTGTGTAACTACTACCCCAGTTATAGGCACCTATGAAGGAGAGGGAAAAGTAATGAGCAGAAAAAAATAAGATCAACTTGGGTGTGGCCTGGGTTATTGACTGCCCGTGGTGTTTGCTAACAGGTGTCCTACTGTTTTTTGTAAGCAGTCCATAAAGTAATTATTTTACTGAAAACAGTAGATCAAGGATCTCATTTAACCTCACAGGAAGAGCAAGATTAAGTACTTAGTACTTTTTACTTGCTTAATCTTGCTGTTCATGTGAGGCTAAATGAGATCCTTGTGATCACATTGTGATCCTGTACAATCTTGTTAACGCATCCAAGTATAAGGGGACCAAAAAAAAAAAATCTAGTACAGCATCTGTGGTTAATGCACTGCTGGATGGCTACGTGGAGGGATATGCCATTATTTACTAAATATCTTCTGGTATGTCTATCCCCCTTCAGTCTTATATAGTGGGTTGTGTGTGTGGATTTTTCCCAAGGTATGAGATAGCAGGGACTGTGCTTTTGCGGAGAAAAGTAAAGTGATCATCCACAATAAACCAAGTTGTACATCAAGGGCTAAGTCTTGCTCACTTTATTCACAAATACTCCCATTGACTTCAGGGGGTGCTCAGATGAGTCAGGCAAAACAGTTGGTTGCATAGCTAAGAGCATCCCTGAATGATGTTTGGTGTCATAAAAGAGTACTTATTTAAAGGGTTTTGCCCCACTTCTATTCACGCTTGATTTTTTTTTCCTTTCTGCTAAATTTATGCCTGCTGCTCTGTTGGAGATACTGTCGCTCAAGGGAACCTAGGTTTCATTGTCAAGGCATTTGTGTCTTTGTACTGATTCTCCATGAATGATAGTCTCATCAGAAATGGCACCATTTTATGGGGAGATTTCATATTCCAGCAATACGAAGGTGATAGAAAGAGCTTATCAATGTGTTTTTATTTTCCTATCCTGGAAAGCAACAGTTATTTCATGTTTTCTAGCACAAAGATGGTTTTGAGAAAAGGCCTATTTGTGTCTCATTTAAATTTTGTGTGTGTGCGTGCATGTTTTTTTTCTACCTTCCAGTATAAGTCAGTTTAAAAGCGGAGCTCACAAATCTGGGCCGTTTCATATGCTGCCTCCCTGGCATTTCAGAGAACCGAGATGCAGACCGTAGTGCTAGTTCCCCTAACCTTTGCAAAAGGAGACTTTTTTAAAGGGTTCCTCTCTCTCTTGAATGAGTTAACTATATGCTGAAAGCTTCAAATAGCAGCAGTAAGGGGAAATTACCTTCTATGTAAAGTGCACAGTCTAAAAAGCCCCATTGGTTTTGTCCCAGTCACTGTGAGGTTTATGTTTGTGTTAGAGAAAAACCTGCCATGGCCCTTGTACACCAGATCCATTGCTCCAGCTGTGTTCTCCGTAGATCTGCCTCCACCCTGTTGGCCTCCCACCATTTGGGAGCTGAACAATGGAGCTCCAGGGGATGGCACACGTGGTTGGAGCAATAAAGGTTTGATTAGAATTGGCATTGTGAAGGGTCCTCTTACACCTGCCGGCTGCGGGGTATTCAGTACCTAATTGTAGGGTTAGTCAGCCTCTCCCCCAAATCATGGCCATTCACCTGTTTTAGTCTTTTGTTTCCACTAGCAGAGATAGTGGTAAAAGGAGAGGGGTCAAGCTCTTGGGCTTTGAGGACGAAGCTTTTATTTTAAGAGGGCTTGGGGCTGAATTGCAAAGAATTCATGGACCAAGCACATTTGCACATCAGCTAATTAGGCCATGGGATGACCTTCCTGTGTATAGGTCGAGGACCCCAGTGAGTAGGAGAAAGCCTTGAAAGGAGAAATTGGAGGCAAAATTCAGTTGTGGACGAGTTTAACAAGGTCCTTAGGAATGTGGCTGAAAACATAATGGGTGGGGGGGTACAATTCAGATGGCTACAGCGTGAATTTGAATTAGGGACTGAGTCGCATTCAGTCCTGGGATTTTATGTTGCTTACCCAGGAAGCAGTCAGTGGATTGAATTTTTATGACAAAGTCCTGAGGATTATCTGGTACAAGGGTATCAAAGCAGGGCTATTGCCTTTACTAGCCAAACAGGATTTCATAGTAGGTCTGTGCGAAGTGGCAAGTATTCGCTTCGGATTGGGGTGATTCAGAGGGACAGCAATTCAATTTGGAGATTCGAATCACTGTCCCAATTCGATTTGGCTGAATAGGATCTGAAGATTCAGCCATAGACTAAACAGGCAGCAGTCCTCACCATGCTGAACACAGCTGCCTCCAGCTGGTAAGTCTGTTGTGGAGGGGGGGAGGGAAGGGGTATGTGGGGGTAGGATCAATGCCCCCACAGCGAGGGAGGGATTGGGGCTGTGGCTGGGACTGAGGCTGGGACAAGTTGCCCAACCTTGGCGGGGGGACGTGCAGGACTTACGGAGGGGGCTTCTGCCACTGCACACCACAGGTCCAGGAGGGCATGTGTCCCTGGATCTGCGCAGAGCAGGCATGAGCCAGGATGTACTCTGGCGGGTGGTGGAAGGCACAGGGAGCGGGGGCTATGCACTCCAGCTGCTTGTCCAGCCGGGGCATGGGGGTGCGGGATGTGGGCACGGCAGCGGTGGGAGTGGGGGCAATGCTCTGATGCCATTTGCCCAACCGGGGCAAAGGAGTGTACAACTCGGGGAGGGGGCCTCCTGCCATTGTGTGCCATGACGTGCCACCAGTCTGGGAGGGCATGGGAATAGGTGTGTGCCCCCAGATCTGCATGGGGCAGGTTGGGCTGGGCTGTGCTCCGGACAGGCGGCAGAAGGCGCTGGGAGTGGGGGGCTATGCCCTCTTACTGCTCACCCAGCCTCCCTGCACCCCCTGGACAAGCTGCGGCTTCGCCCCCCTGGGCAAGCAGTGGCAGGGCATGGGGGTGGGCATGTGCACCTGGATTGGACCGGGTCCGGCAGCAGTGGCTATGGGGAATTTTAAAGTGGCTGCAGCCCCCCAATAGCCCCTGCTCCATTGCACTCTGCAGGGCGGGTGGAGCCAGGGCCGTGCTCTGAGCCGTGGCGCAGCTAGCTGCCCAGAGCGCAGCCCTGGTTCCACTTGCCCTGCAGAGTGCAGCCTGGTGGCGGGCGGCTGGGGCTAGCCTCCCGGAGTGCAGCCCGGCCCAGCCTGCCCCATGCAGATCCAGGGGCACACGTCTGCTCTCATGCCTTCCCGGACTGGTGGTTCGCAGTGGCGGGAGCCCCCCTCCCTGAGTCCCTCTTCCCTCCGCGCCCCAGCTGGGCAGCTTGTCCCAACCACAGCTCCAATCCCTCCCTCGCTGTGGAGGCATTAATCTGCACCCCCCACCCCATGCCCCTTCCCTCCACTCACCACAACAGACTTACCAGCTGGAGGCAGCTGTGTGCAGTATGGTGAGGGCTGCTGCCTGTTTAGTCTATGGCCGAATCTCCAAATCGGGGCCGAATCCTTTCTGAATCGATTCGGAGGCTTCTGATTCAATTTGCAGCTTTTAATTGGTCTCCTGATTCGATTTGGATTTGGAAACTGGACCAAATTTCTTCTGAACTGAATCAGCTACCGAAGGTTTGCGCAAGAAAAAGATGCCGCTGTGATTCAGTTTGAAGTTCTGCCGAACTGATGCTCTTTCTATGCTTAAATACTGAATTTATCCTAACTTACCTAAGGAGAGGAAACACATCAATAAACCTGCTACATCACTGCAAGCTGTTCTGGGGAATGGTAGAGCTAATGTAGACGACAACATTTGCTTCTTAAATATATAGGCAGATTTATGTAAGCATTTAAATATAAGTATATTTCCTATATCTATCTATCTATCTATCTAGGAAGCACATGTTGTCATCTGCATTAGCTCTACCATTCCCCAGAACAACTTGCAGTGATGTAGCAGGTTTATTGATGTGTTTCCTCTGCTTAGGTAAGTTAGAATGAGTTGACTCTTTAAGCATAGAGCATCAGGTCGGCAGAACTTCAAACTGAACAAGAACAGCACCTTTTTCTATATATCTATAGATATATATCTATATCTATATGTAAAATATTCCATAGATAAATAGATGGATCTCTAGCTAGGTAGATAGATACATCTCTAGATCTCGAGAGAGAGAGAGAGATCTATATCTAAAATATTACATATCTATCTATCTATCTATCTATCTATCTATCTATCTGTCTATCTATATATTTCCCCCCTTTTCTTTTAGTTTTTTGAGGACTGTAAAAATGCTTTCAAGCTGCCTTATAGCTATTAACTAAAGAATATGATGCTGTTAAGTCTGAAAGGGATGGTTGCAGGCTCTGATTGTTCCCTGGGCCCCCCTGTGGGCACATGAGCTTGTTACAGGCCTGGGGTCTTGGACATCTCTCCTTCATGATCCTGTGAAAATCATCAGCAGCCGCTTAAGAGCTGCAGCTGCCTGTTCAAAAAGGTGGTTTCCGTGTCAGGCGTTTGGACTTGTTCGGTTCACTGAAACAGCCTGTGAACAGGTACCTGCAACAATCGTTCTGTGAGCTTCTGTTCATAGGTGACAATCTTGCTGTTCTGATTATGCAAAATGATGCACTTAATTATAAATATCAAGGGTTATAAAATTGTATCTGAACAGTTTAAAATGCTTGAGAGCCTACTGCAGGGCCAGTTTGCTGCAACACAGTGAACTCCCAAGGTCTGGGGAAAACATGTACGACTTCTGGGTGAATAGACTTCTGTGACTTCTGTACTGGGGAGGAGAATCTCACTGTAAGGAAAGTATTACTATTACTGCAACGTCACGAAGGGGAAAAAAAAGCAAGGCTCAGCATTGCCTTTGAAAATGCAAATAGAAAATATTGCATGTGTTCTAAAGCTAAAGTAAAATGAAGCGAGCTTTCTTAACTTACACCATTTCAACTTTAAACCTAGGCCTTTGTATTTACATATTCAGTGGCACTAGTGAGTAAAAATCAACGGCATACAAGTCAAAGAAAAATAAATTGTAATCAGAATGGTGGGTTTTAATGTCTGGTATTTTGTGACTTTGTTAATGCTATGCAGGGTAGATTGATTTTCCTACCATAATTCAGTTTAATCTGGTTTTGCATGTTATACTAAATCGATTACCTAAAGAAAGGTTGATTTTTTTTTTGTATTGTTTAATAACCAGTAAAAAAACCCCTTTGTTTATAACTAAATACAGCATTTGCAGTAAATTTGATACTTGTTTACATTATATTTAAATGTAAGCAATTATATAGCTTAATAGGTACTTATTCAGATTCTTCTTAAGCTTTCACATTTCATTGTGTTTATGAAATATCATTAACTATATTCTAAACTTTTTTTTTTTTACTTGTGATTTGTGTCAAGCTGCTTTTGGATAACATATGGAGTTCAATATAAAATGAACAAAGACAGCATTTGTTTTTAAAAAAAATATTTTAGTAATTTAAACTACATTAAATCTGCAGGATACTTGATAAAAACTGCTAAAATGTATTTTGCATTTAAAATGATTTATTGAATGAAAGTAGAATTATGTGTAGGTAAGAATTTAAATGGATTGTTTCTGGTCACCGTGCTCTTCTAGATTTTAGTAGTAGTAGATCTCAGCTGCTTGCACTTAGTTTATATTCATAGATTGGAAAAGGAAAGCAAGCCTTCCTGTGTCTCAACTCCCAGATGTTTTCTCAACCTTGAATGAGCTAATTATTGGACTGAATTTGTTGCTTAGACTGAAATGAAGAGAGTATTTTCTCTGTAGCTGCTGAGGAGGTAATATCCGCCAAAAACTGATCACTTTAAAAACAACCTGGTTCCAGGTGTTTAGCTCTTGACATTCTCCAGGTTAATGGTTTGAATGTCTTGAAAACTTCAGTGAAAACCCAAACTGCTCGATTATTATTATAATTGATTATTAATTTAAATGCTTACCATCAATTATGGCAATTCTAAGCCTTAATACAATTTTTTTAAAAGCACTTAAAATTAAATGTGAAATTACAACAAGTTGTATTAAGGCTTAGAACTGCATTTGATATAAATGATAAAAAACAGAGTTTCTGTTTTCTTTTTTTTAAAAACAAATCTATCTTAACGTCTTGGGACCCCTCCACTGTTTTCACACGAGAGCCTTGATGGTATTCTAAACAGTGCAATTTGAAATGCCCGCAGGCACCTGGAATTTCAGATGCCCCTTCTTGTCCTGACCAGAAGTGGCTTGTGCTAATCCAACTGGAAGCTGAGTCTCGCCTCTTGCTACAACATGTTTCCAAAATACGATTTTCAGTTTTAGGATACATCCCATTCTTGTGACAAGCAAATTAGTTCGATAGAGAGGAATTCTGGGTAGGAACCAGAGTCTGTTGTAAGCTGGTTTGCATTTTCCAGCTGAAGAAGTGGCTGTTATAAGTTGCTCCCTAATCACTTTAATTAACCCAAACCAACAACATTTTGAAGCACGTTCCTAAAACGCTGTGCAACTTGGGTAGTCTCATTCAGGGTTTATTACTGCAGTTGTGATTATAATAAGTGAAAATCATTCAGCCAAGTCCAGAAGCCTTAACTTATGAACCTGATCTAGACCTACTTTGGTAGCTCCTGTATTATACTTGCCTAGTCCATGATGCCCTCTAGCGGCTGCCACAGTGACCGTGCGGTTGCTTCCGTGCTCAGCAAAGACGTGTCCTATGGGTCTTGCTGCAAGTTACGCTTAGGTTGCGTTAACTGCGCTTAAAACACTACCGCCTCAGTGCTGAAGTCGTAAAACGTGCGCCAAGGGCCACTGTAGCATAGTCAATTTAGGAGCATCTCCAGATGATATGACCTAATGCGTGTTGAGCCAACACCCGACTGGTCCGTGGAGTTAATACCATCAGGAGACGCTGGGGGAGCTGGGTCCTGCAAACAGCTGTTTGTCACTCCCACGTGACAACGTGGTGCACTGGCACTTCAAAGGCTTCAGTATTTAGGACGTGTTTTATTTAGATCATAGCATTACCACGTGACTGCTCAGGAAACTTTCTAACTTGTAGAAACGCTGAATACGATCTAATAAAACACGTCCCCAGTGGAACATTTCCAGCAGGAAACCTGTGGGGTAACAACCACATCTCAGCGATCACTTCTGTTGCGTTCCTTTTTTTTTTTAGCTTCTTTCTTGCTGCCCCCTACTCCCACAGTTGCTTGCTGAACATGGCAGGGATCACACGTGCTTCACTAAAGCCCCTTGGACACATCTAGACAAGTGGGAATGTGCGGTATGCTATGCCACATGCAGGTATTCTCTGCACTGCTGATTTGCGGGTGGGGGGTGGGGTTTGACACCGGGAGATCCTAAAGTCAAAGAAACCCGTGCCTAAAAAAGCAGCCGTGCGTGCCATCCCAAACCGGAGCCTGGCTGGCCAGGGCCATGCTCCGGCTGCCAGTGAGGCTTCCTGCTTCAGGATCACTACAGCTGGAGGCCCCCAGGACCCCAGGTAAGGCTACTGGGGCCAGCCCAGCTTCCCCTACCCCACCGGGGCAACATGCCGCTCACCAGAGGACACGTGCACGGGCATGCTGTTTGTCCCTGGGCAAATGCATGTTCCCGCTCGTGGGGCTGCACCCCTTCTCGAAATCGTGTGCGTTATGCATTGTACTAATCCAGCCCCAGCTGGAAGAGTGCTAGCGTCTTTGAGTCGCACCCGCACACAAATTGCTCCTGTACTGTTATGAGACGAGTCCATCTCCTCTTCCCGCTGGTGCTTTGTGTTTGGATTATCTGTTGTTTGACTTCCGTGATGATCAGATCCTTAGGGCAGAGGCTGCATCTGCTGCTCATTAGCTACGCTTGGTGACTGACAGATGTGCCTCACCTTTTGGCTTACTGTGCAGCGGTGGTGCGGGGAGATAATGCACAAGTTGAGGGGACTAAGCCAAGTCTATTTTTCGTTGTGCAGCTTTGGGCTTCACTGGTGATGTAGATGATGAGGCACCGCTCGAGAACTCTAGATGCTCCCGATACAAGTTGCAAAAGAATAAATACTGTCAGACAGCGTCTTGCCTCTGACAGTCAACTGAGCTCAACTCTCCAGGAAATGCAAAGCTCAAAGCTGCCCTTTCCACTCAGATCCGCCCTCAGGAGCCTTCACAACTATATGTACCTTGCAGCATGTCCTGAGGGCCTTCAGAGCAAGGCTGCCTCGGACCAGCGGGGAGGCTAGATCCAGAGCTGGGGGCACCTGGGCGGAGAGCTCTTCTCTGTCACCTCCCTCCTTGTCACAAAGGGGGGGTGTAGCTGGAGTGTCACCTCCTGCCGGCACGGGGGGCAGCAGCACCTCAAACCAGCAGCGAGTGCATATCGCGGAGCCCCGGGTGCGAGGGGCCGCCACCGGGAAGCGGCACTTAAAATGCAGGATGCGGCGTCCTGCTTCATTTTATTGATCAGCTGCCTCCGGCTGCCCTGAGAGCTCGCTTTAATGCCTTGCTTGTTTGTCTGACATTTTGCTCCCACCTTACAAAATGATGCTTTAAATACGAGTTGTGTTTATGACTTTTGGGAAAAGTCCCAAAACGAACGCCGTGCCCTTCTCTCCCTAATTAAAACGACCAGGGTGGAAAACTGCTCACCGAGGCAGCTGGAATATTGTCGTCCGGTATAAGCCGCGGTTTTGATAAATAGAAATGTGCTTGCAGAGCCTTTAAAGGACAAGTACACTAGGTCCCCATTCCCTGATGATTAACCACAAATATCTCCCGCTTTTTTTTGCAAAAATATAGTTGGGCTAATGTAAGATATCACCTCTACCATGAGTCCTGCTTGCTTTTTCCCCACGGTTTTGGGGTGTCACTAGTGAAAGGAGGGGAGTTCAGTGTTTCTCTGTGCAAGGAAATCTCGAGTTGCATTAAGGCACTGGATAGACCGGAGTTTAGGGGTGGCGATGCAATAGCACAATTCAGTAGGCGATTAAAAGGGACAATGGCTACGGTCCTTCCGGTTTCAAGTAACTCTCTTGGTAGGTTATGGCCTGTCTAAGTGGGGAGGTAACAGGGAAGTTAAAGCAATGTCAACCAGGTCTGCATTTACGGTGCAGTAGCTACCGCATACTTGTTCCCCTGGAACAATGCCTGCTCTCCTGGAGAGTACGGTAATGGAAACGCTTCCCTGCCTGCCAGCCCTTCTGTGGTGGGTGCAGCATTGCCAGGTGCCGTCTCTGTTCTCCCTTCTCCAGCCCGCGGGGAGTCCAGCGAAGGCTTTGCTAAGGCTAGGATGGCCTCAGCCTCCAAACTTCTGCCCTCCCTATTGCTTTCCCGCAGGATCTGCTCTTCCTGGGAGTCAGTTCTTCCCCAACCCTCCTTTGGGCTGTATGCTCTCTGGCAGGGCAGGAGGCAGTCCTCTCAAGTACCCTGGCTCAGGCTCTCCAGTTTGAATCTGTCCGTGGAGCAGGGCCTTCCTCTGCTGCTCTTGTCTGTAGCCTTTATCACCACCCTGTGCTATGTCTGTAGTTGCAGGGCTTAGTTTTTCACAATGGACCAGTCAGGGCTGGCAGGTGAATCAATAATGTATGAATTTGTTGCCTCTTTACCCTAAATTTTATTTGCCCTATGCTGCTGAAAACTGGGGGATCTTTAAGAGGGGTGCTGCAAAGAGTTAAAAATCCCGGCAGAGTGATTCTTGTATAGTCCCGTGGGTCACACTGGCAAACTACAGACTTCCAGGTGGAACCAGTGGATGCTAAAAGCTAAAGTTGGATGGGCGAGACAGTCTCCTTCCTCCTCCTCGCTTCCCTCCGCCCCCCCCCCTCCTTTTTATATATATACGGAAGCTGGGTAGAAGATGAAATAGAATTGAAAAGCTGTTCTTCATCTGAACGTCCCCTGAAAAGATAGAAAATAACTTTTTTTCTTTAAATCATAGATACAAATGTATATGTGTGTGTCTGTATGCATCTCCATACATATACACATAAATGGGGAGTGTGTGTGTGTGTGTGTGTCATAGTATAGTGCTTGGGGTCAGAAGTGACCTAAACAGATCATCAGGTCTGACCACCCCCCCTGTCCCGAGCAAGAACGGGTGCCAGGGTGATATCACCCCAGCCAAATATCTGTCCGTATCTATACATATGTATGTGTGTGTGTGCGTGTGTCTTATATGTGTGTATGTATGCATATGTGTGTATAAATATGGCTCTTAAAAATGTAATCTTCAGCTCTGCAGCTTCTGATTTAGTTTCCACTTCAGAAAAACACAGAATTATATGTTTACTGGCATCTGGTGGAATTTAAGCAGGACCTTAAAGTCGTATGTCCTCCTGCGCAGGCTTGTTGTGTGCGCGGCCGACCTTGGTGTGCTTTCTCCAAGGGCTGCTTCGGGACTTGTAGCTCTTCCTACTTGGGTCGCGGGCTGCCCGTGATAGTTCTGCGTGTTCATGTGCTGAAGGCAGATTACTGGAGCAGTATAGTACATGACTGGCTTGGGTCACTTGGGGCATTCTGCTGACAGAGGTTTCCTCGCTTGGTCGAAGGTGAAACCGGACCGAGACTGTTTTGACAAAGCGATGACACAGAATCGGGTCGTTGTGCTCTGTAGCTGTTGAACTTGCCGGGCCGGCTGGCAGAAGGGTAGGCCGGCATGGCTTTGACTTGTGTTTTACCTTCTTCCACATTGCTTGTATTGACTGAGCCTCAGACACCATCTACACGAAACAGAACTCCCTCGGTTTATGTTTTCAGCTTTATCATTGCATTAATTTATTGTTGTGTTGAGATCACCGAGCTTGCAGTTTTGTAGAAGGCCCAAAGGTTTTCTGACGGGATACTTGTAGTCGGTTTAAGCCTTTTATGTATTCTCTTTGCAGGAACAAGAGAACTGTCATTTTGACTTTGGACTATTATTCCTGATTAAATTAAGAAAATTAAATTTGTTCCATGATTCTTGGGATTTTTCCCTTGGGATGACCCTGATTTGGGTCCTACCAAATTAACCCTTGGGGCCCAGTGGCTTAAGTTCTTCTGGATTTGTTGTGCATTACAGGACAAAGTGGATATCTTCCTTTAACTGTTTCTCAGCAGCTTTGGGGAGTACTGATGTACAGTGGGCAAAAGACTCCACGATGCTAAGAGAGGTGGGGTGAAGTGCCCAGCTCTCTCGCTCTGTTCCTGTTTATGGTGCCTGAGTGCATGTTTATTTTATCTGTTGATTGGTAAATCCTATCCAGAATTAATTAGGTGACCCATTTCCCCCACTGGATTCTCTGAAGCAGTAAGTTGAAACTAAGTTCAGGATGCAGAATTGTAAAGTGGACAATTTTAGGTTAACTATTGTAAAATAAAAAATGTACAAAGTAGATCCAATATTCTTTTGACCTCTTATTTTCAACTTGTATTAATGGGTTTGTGCAGAGCAGACCTATGACAAGCCTGTTGTTGCTGCATCTAATACGTTGTGTCTGCATTAATGAAATTACAGAACGATTCACCAACTTTCTCTGGTGTAGCTAGCAGGGCCGGCTGCTCACCAATTGCTAATTAAGTGTCTTCATTCATATAAATCTACTCCTGTAGCTGCCTGAAGTCTATGGCACACTAAGACTATGGAAATCAGATGTCTAATGAGTTTTGGTTATGCTGGGAAATAAAGTGCATCTGCTAAGTGAGTGGACACCAAGCAATTTAGTTGCACTTGGTGTTCGGCTGGGGTTGGTATTGTAATTGTTCTGAATGCCGCTAATATTGGACAATGGTATTGGATGAGGGGCAGTGCTGTGACACATGGAGCACGCATGGGTTTTCCTGTGCGCATGGCGCCTGGGGGAAAAGTTTGTGCATGTCAAGGCTGCACATGGAGGTGAGGAGCCAGGTTTCTCTTGTGCTGAAAGTGGGGGCCTAGCTGGGCAAGCCAGCGGTCAGATCATTTCAGTGCAAAAGGCAACCGCAACTCGCAGCGTTTCATCACAGAGGCTGATGCAGTCAGTCGCTCTGTAGATCTGTCCAGATAACATCAACTTTTGAAGCTACATGATGTTTGCTCCTTGTTTTGTGCCGTAACTGCTCGGATAAGGTTTTACACACTTTGGAAGTTTTCCTTGATTGTGAATAAACAGAGCCGTTAAATGCCTTTTTTTTGCCTTTCATGTTTTCCTGAACGACCCCCATTGTGGACCTCCTAATCCTGCACACTGACTTGGTGCACTGGGCCCGGTTATGCTGCAGTATCGATTTTGGGTTTTTTCCATCATGGAAGATTAAATGAATAAACTAAAGAGGCCCAAAGTGAACGCCGGTAAGGGAGGGGAGAAGGCAGGGAGCAGTCCATTGTGAACTTGGTAATGTATTCTGAGATGAAAAAAAGGTTGCTTTAAAGAAACGAAGGTGAAAGCGAGACATAAGCAAACGTTGCTTCTTAACCTAAGTTAAATACTACAGAAAGGATGTGGGCAAGTCGGAGAGCACGCAGCGGGAGGCAGTGAAAATGGTTCAGGGGCTGCGGGACATGACTTGAGAGGCTGAGGGAACTGGGCTGGTTTAGTCTGGAGAAGAGAAGACCAAGGTGGGGGACTGAATAGCAGCCTTCAACTCCCTGCAGGGAGGTTGCAAAGAGGATTTCATAGATTTCATAGACATTAGGGCTGGAAGGGACCTTGGAGGATCATCGAGTCCAGCCCCCTGCCCCAAGGGCAGGAAGCCAGCTTGGGTCAAAGGATCCCAGTCCAAGCGCAGCTTGAAGGAGTCCAGAGAAGGTGCTTGCACCACCTCTGGAAGGAGTCTGTTCCAGGCCTTGGGGGCTCGGACAGTAAAGAAGTTGGAGCTGAACTGTCCGCAGTGGGGGCAGATGACACAACACAGAGCAATGGACTCAAGCTGCAGCAAGGGAAGTTGAGTTTAGATATTAGGAAAAACTTTCTCACTAGGAGAACAGTAAAACACTGGAACAGGTTACCCAGGAGGTTGTGGACTCTCCATCCTTGGAGGTTTTGAAGACCTGGGTAGACAAAGCCGTGGCTGGGATGATGTGGTTGGGGCTTTGAGCAGGGGTTTAGACTAGATGTGACCTCCTGAGGTCCCTTCACACCCTCATTTTCTGTGATTTTATGAAATACCTTGAGTTTGCATGGTAGGTGAAATCGCTAATTTTGTATTTATTCTGGTGGGAATACGTTTGGTCGGCAGGAGCTTCACTGCAGCTTCGTCTTCATACAGGCAATAAAAAGAAGCTGGCCAGTGGCTATCTGGAGTTTAGCAAGGTCTGTACAGGGGGGAAATTAGTGAGGGGAACAATCTCAGACCTTTTTCTCCCCTGCTTTATCTCCCCGATGGTGTGGGATCATATTTTGTGATGTCTAGTTCACAGTGGTCCCAAGTGATGGGGTTCCTACCACTACCATCAGCACCCTCATCCTTAGCCTAATTCATTTTGTTTTCAGGATATATATTTCTTGGCTGTTCAGTCTCAGTTGGGTTCTTTTCTTTTTAATTTCCTCTGTCACTCTGAGCATAGTACTGGAAGTCTCCCCGTAGGAGCAGTAGGACCCAAACTGGAACTAATTGGGAGATACAGCGTGATGCATTTACAGATGGAATTAGGTGATGTGGTTTGCTGAGACAGCAGATGTCTGGCCTTGATGTCCCAGGAGATCTTTCCAGCCCCGTGTCCCTATGTTTCTACCATTCCTTTGGATCATGTGAACTTCCTCTTGCTCTCTTTGATTTCATGTTGAGAGTTGTCCTCTTCCTTACTCATTACTTTGCTGATCTCTACATGGTTCAGTGTCATTTTTCCTGTCCCCTGCCTTCCATTGCTGTCTTTCACTCCCTCCACATTGTCATCCTCCTCCTGAGGTGGTTGGCATTGAAGAATGGCCTTCTGCTATATGAGAAGATACAACTCAATGCACAGTCCAAAATCATACCAGCCTTTCAATTATTTATACAATCTTTTTGGTTTCCATAGCGTGGAAGGCTGTAAATAGAAGGCTTTTTTGATGCAGGCCTGATTTGTCCTGGGATTTGACACTCTTCCAAGATCCAAGATGCATTGCTGCTCCTGTGCCAGTAAATGGTGAGAGAAAGGATGCAGCCTAGCCGGCTTGTCCTGGGAAAAAGCACAGTAAGCTTAGACGTGCACAGCCACATCCCAAGAAAAAACATTAACACATCTTAGCCCGCACAGTTCAGAGGAACTTGAAGTGGGGCAGTAGATCTGTACCTCTGAAGGATCCTGGAGCACGAGGTTTTCACTTGAGACAAATGCAGAGTCTATTTTACAGCCGAAAGGTCACATCCACATTTGATTTGTTGTCTGCCAGATCTTCAATCTTCTTTCAGTAGTACTGCACTGAGCATCTGGTGGGTTGTTGTATATGGATGTGGACTACAAACCACACTATCAGAGAGCCTGTATAATGGCCACTTCCTCACCTCCTTTTTTGTGCTCAGTCTGGCAGTCCAACCCCCTTCCCATTCACTATGGCACAACATCCTTTTAGCAGCGATACCCACTGCAACAAAGTAATGCTGTATTTACTCCTATACCACATGCCTACACTATCTCCTGAAATGCCACACTCCCTTTGTGCTTTTAGGACAGGGCTGGCAATTATTTCGGGCAGAGGGCCACTTTCTGAGTTTTAGTAAGCCATCAAGGGCCGCATGACAGGCAGCCAGGACAGATAAATATTAATTTCTAAATTTTTTAGGGGCCCTGTGGGACGGATACAATGGCCTGGTGGGCCACATCCAGCCCATGGGCCACATTTTGCCCACCCCTGTTCTAGGAGGACTTAATTTGTGTCATAATCAGCCATGACTCTGGAACATTTTTTTTCTACACTGGAACATTTTTTTTCTACACTCTCCTCTCCAAAAACAAGGTGCACATTTTATTTGGGAGTGTGTGATGTTCAAGCAAATATGGTATTTGGCTAGTTTTTAATGTACCTGCTGAAAGTGAGGCATCACAGGCATCATTTGACCCCCTAGCTTTTCTGCAGACAAGGAAGAAGTACTCAATGGGCCAGCGATTATCTTCAGACCCCACTGGGTAAACTTTTGGTGGGCGTATGAGAGAGCTGGAAGATGACCAGGGAAATGGGGTGTATGACAGTGATGGTCCCAACAGTTTTTAACAGAAAAAAATCAAGTTGTGTGCCCCCCACCAGTTAGTGCTGGACTGCCGTCTTTTAGATACAGGTTAAAGTCTCACTGAATTAAGAATAAATAGTGGGTCCCTTCTGCAAATTTGAAAGTATTTAAAAGGTAAATTCATATTCTCAGCCTACGACCATATTCCATTAATTCAGTGCCGGGGAAATCCCCAGATACTTCAATTAAATCATTGAAAATAGACCCAAATTTCCTCTCGTGACTTGCTAGAAATACTTACAACATTTGCTTCTTTCTGCCATGGCAAACAGCTGTTTGGGTAGCATTCTGTATTTTCCTATACTAAAGGTAATAAATTAAGATTTTTGTGGCTTGACTTCTGGAAACATGTTTGTAGATTAAATATTGGATTTTTCTTCTCTCCAGGTACACAATTATTTTTTTATGCTCTGTGCAGTCAATATGATATAGCAGAAAGGTCTATCTTAATGTTCAGAAATACAATCTGGCATTGGTTTGGTAAAGTCTTTTATAAGCTTAAGAAACAGTTCTCTTGTTTGTATTAAGTCTGTTGGTACTAGGTCAATAAATGACTACATGTATTTTTCTATTGTATTCCATGCCTAAAATCTGTTTTAATTTAATGCCTAAGAGTTTTCTCAAAATTGCACATGCAGCTCTAGCCTGTTTAATGTGCTTTGAGTTTCTCTCCTGTTTAGATACAGCCCAGGTTGAAACAGGGATTGGGCGCTTGCTTACACGCAAATACACTCTCACACTTACTTCAAAGCGTGTGTGCCTGCTCTCTCTCGCTCTCTGCTTGCTGGCATTCGGCCTCATTTCATCTAATGCAGTACCAGGCTAGAATTTTAATGTCTCTGCGGCCAGAGATGATTTATTAGATCCCAAAGCCCTGGCTCAGAGTGCAGGAAGAAAATATTGCATCAGTGAGTTTGCTTGGCACTGTTCAAATAAATGATCCCTGAAAGACTCTTTAGTGCTGTGGCCTTTTTGTCCCCTGCCCCTTCCCCTCACCCCTCCTCCCCCAATTTTCTGCTAATGTTGAAAAGTCCTGGTTGGCTTCCTGGAATGGAAGAATGAATGCATGCCATCAAAAGGTCCCCTTTTACAGTAACTGTTTGTCAATAGCCCGGCACAAAGCCCTCTCAGACCCATGTCTTGCAGGTGGAGGCAAAATATAACTATAATTCTGAATAGATGCAGGACTTCATAACAAATCTATTTGGAAGCAAGCAAGCTGCGTTCCATGGGAACGAGGGAAACAGCACCCCGTTTCAGAAACCGGGTACGTATTACAGTGCCAATCTCTTTGTAGAGGGGCCAGGGAAGGAGCCCAACAGGAAGAGCCTGAGCCTGCCCTGGCCTATTTATGTCCTCCTCACCCCCGTGGCACCCTTCAAAGGATGTCGCAGCATCCCAAGGTCAGCTCAGACTCATTGCATCAGAACTAAACCCCATCTGGACTTGACGCCTAAGCTTGCTTTCGCAAGGCCCTGAGCCCGAGTGGCTGTGGATAGCATCAGGTCTCCGTGAACTCAGCTTGAGCTCCGGGGTGGTCGGCGTGTCATCACATTGGATCCATAGTTCCTAACTGCCCCCAGCACAATTCTGTATATGGCTGAAAGACAGGTATCTGCTTCCTGTCAGAGTTTACACTTCTCTTTGGAAAATAAGGTTTCTCCATTTCAGCCATACTATATCCAACAAATCTGTTTGGTCCGGGGTTAAAACAGGCCCATTGTCTAAAATGTCCCAGTATGCAGTTAACTCCTACCTCGCTATCCGGCAGTGAGTTAGCAGTCACTACATTCTCCACCCCCCACTTTTGTGGAAACCTTTTTCTCTTCAATTTAAAAGGGGGCTCTTTTGCTCCACCGTACTTGATTTCCCCAACAGACACCTAGTGCTCTTGGGGGGTGCAACCGCACCGCGGCACCTCCACTAGATCTGCCTCTGAGCAGCAGTGATGGGACAAGCAGGCTGTGTTAGCACAGCTCTGGCTTGTCCCCTGCTACCAGTGGCCATGCCCAGTGGGGCTTTGGTTTCTGTGGCAGGCCCTGGCCCCACTAGCTCAGCCCTCAGATTTCTACCAGGAGCTCTGTGGGCTGGATGGAGCATCTCTGCGGGCCATACATTTGATACCCTTGGATTAGAAGAGGGTAGTCAACCTACAGCCTGAACACGGGCAGTCTCTGTGTGTAGCATGTGGCCTGTTTGGGAGGGGACAGTCAGCATAGTAGCAGGGAGGGCAGGGAGCAGAAAGCAAAGGAGCAGTTTGGTCAGGGAGCAGAAAGCTGAGCAGCAGGTTGAGTAAGGGAAAGGGATCGGAGTGGCACTTGGGGAGAGTGTGAGGCTAATTTGTGGCACACCTGCCCACAAGGTTGGTCCCCACTGGATTGCAGCATCACTCTGAGGCTCTCCGTGTCTGTTCTGGCTCTAGCTAAGAGGGGAGGGGGAGCGTGTGTGTATGTGTTAATCTCATCTCCTCACTGACTGATAACATGCAGTGTGTTTCCTAGACGTGTTGATTGTAATTATATTTTACGAACCAAAGAGAAGGTGCTGCAGAGATGAATGCTACTAGTGGGCAAAGAATAACTGATCTGGGTGAACTAAAAATACAGCAGGGCTTGGAACAAGCTGCCCAGAGAAGTGGTGGCATCTTTGGTGGTTTTCAGGAAGGGGCTGGACAGGCATCAGTCAATGGTTCAGGAACAGCAAATCCTGCATCCATACGGGGATTGGTGCCAATGACCCTTGAAGTCCCGTCTGTGATTGTAGCAACGAGCTTGGTGAAGAGTATGTATGTTTGGGAAAAATATTTTCAGACTTATTCTGTTTGCGTCAGACAGTAGGTAGTCAGGTTGGTGGGCTCATGCTGCCTGTCTAATAAATATAGGGGTGCCCATTGGAGCTTACCCAGCTGTCGGCTCCTGTGCCCTTGTGGTACTGACCTATTCTAATTCACCCTCAACAGACCTCCTAGCAAGATGACTTGAAATGTGAATCACTTTGTGGGCTCTCAGAGTTTGGACTTCCTGAAATATAATCAAAATTCCAGCTAGAATGAGCACCCTAAGAGTTTTGAGGCGATTCCAACAAGTTTTGACTCAGTGTGTTGTGCACCCAAAACAGTCGGGTTCCCTTTTGTAACCAGATCGCCAGTAGGCGAGTTACAGAATTCTGTACCTTAAGCCGATGGATAAATTTTGTGGTGGGTACAAGTTTTGAGGAGATCAAGCTAATTCACATGGATTTCAATTTATAATCAGGATCTATCCAATCAAAAATGGGAGGAAAAGACATCCCCAACTCATGGTTAAGTTGTAAACAAGGGCAGTTTCAGTCATTATTTGATTTACTGCCATCCATTTACCCCCAAAGATGATGTTACCATCTCATAATTAATAACCTAATGTTTTATAGAAAAGATCATTGCTCTCCAGGGAGAAGAGTGACCAGAATCTGGACTAGACGTCCCAAGAAGGTGGTGCAGTCCCCAACCTTGGAAGTCTTCAAGAGGAGACTGAAGACAGACACCTCGCTGGGATCATTTGATCTCAGCGGTATTCCTGCCCAGAGCAGGGGACTTGGACTTGATGATCTTTCAAGGTCCCTTCCATCCCTTAATTTCCATGATTATTTTGATAAGGAGTTTGCTGCCCATTTCAGTTGCATTCCCAGAAGGCAGAGTACACACCAATAACTGTAAAAGCGGTCAAATGGGAGAGAACCTAATTTAAACAGGTCAATAGTGAGTTGTTTCAGAGACAGCAAGAGACCTGTATGCGTATGTTGAACTTCTGTTTACCTCGGCCTCTCTTTATGTTCCAATCGATACTATGTTTCTTAGGATATAGATCATGTTTTGTAGTGCTCTGAAGGCAATGGTAAGGACAGAAGCTCTTTTTAATCCTTCCATTGTTCTGCACTCAGTGAGCTCTGTGAAATATTCCTGCACTGTGTTTACAGCAGTTTAGGGCTAGGGACAGAAGTTACACATAAACCGGGTTGAATGATCACAAACTGGTTTAAACCTGTAACAGAACAGAAGCTCAGTGCACATCAACCAGTTTCAAAATAGCTGAAATTGGTTTAACATAAACCTGGTTGAATGTAGTATCAAAATTAACTGATCTGGGCCAAACCAGTTCATGAAACTTCTGTCCCAGACTCCTTCCTGGTTCAAGTTAAATCACAGTCCTGCAGGATCCCAGCATGCTTTGCAACCCTGGGCTGGGCTCTGCTGTCTGCTCTAGCAAGGAAGGGTTTGAAGGGGGGAAGGCAGTGACTGCCCCCCCCCCGCAAACCTGGGGTGGGGGCTGAGGCTGGGAGTGGGGCAGGGAGTAAACCCACCTTCCCCCAAGTACAGAGCTGCCCTGCTACTAAACTTACTGAAACTTACTGCTGGCTGCTCCTGTGGACTACAGGTCCCAGAGGCATGTGGAAACAGGAAGAGGAAGTGATGAGCATCCCTGGAGAGTCCTACTGCTATGGTTCTAGACTGCAAATCCTATAGTGCCCCCTGGCTTCTGGCCAGAGCCACTACAGGTATGCTGTATTTCCTGAATCGCAAGTAAATGTTTGTCCAATTGTTTCTCAGTTTATTCTCTGCAGTTTATACTAACCTGCAGAGGCTGAATCGATTCAGCCTTGGGCTTTTTGACTGTCTCTACTGAGCCCAAATGCCTAGATGCAAGATGAGAAGCAGCTCCTAGATCATCTGGGCTCATGAACCCTCTTCCCTTATACATGCAGGAAGCTTACATATATATATATACTCTAACCTAGTGGCACTCTGGTTTTGTAAGGTGTATATTTTGTGATTGCAGACTCAGTGTAAACAGGGACTGAGATGATAAATATAAAATCAATCTGGTTGCTTTACTGTATTAACCAGCATTACAAAGAGCAGGCATATTTTTAGCAAATTGAAAATACGATTCCTTTGTTCCATTAATAAATGCAGGCTAATGAGGAAACGATTAAGATGCTTAATAATTTAAAACCTTTTGCTCATCTCTCCCCCTAGCACAGGTAAGGGAAGAGTAGTGAAATGGAGTATCACAATTGTGTCGAGATGACTTGAAGTTTTACAAAAAGTGATACGGTTAAAGGCTTTAGGAGAAAACAGAGCAAAAGTGAAAGCTTCGAGTCTGAGAGGTGCGGTAGCAGAGCTGAAGTAGGACTCAAGATGCAACATGTGCACTATTGTTTGAGGCCTATGTGTATTGTTCTGGGTCTAATACTGTTGGTGTCCAAGTCAAATAGTCTCATCTGTACTTAGCATTCTAAGATGCTCTGGCATCTTTACATTTTTGTGGCTTTTAGTCCAGAGTTGGTGGCCCAAATAATTCAGTCTTGTTCCTTCTTAGTGTTTCTCTGATGCTGTTTTCCTGATAGAGGAATACAGGTAATGTCATCTGGGTGTCAAAGGAGTTAAGAAAGTGGTTGGCCTGGGAGCACCAATTCATTTACTCGCTAACACAAAAGCTGTTATGTAAGATAGCGTTAGTTCTTTTCTTTCTTCAGTTTGACTGCAACTAGCAAAACTTCTTTGGTTTTGATTTTTGCCATATATTATTTAAAGGAAATGTATGGCTCTATTTTTTAAGGCAGCAATATGTAATTCTCTCACCAGTGTATAAGACTGATATTAATCCTACTCTTCAGAAAGATGAAGGGGAAACAGAATGCCTTCTCATTAATTTTGAAATGTTGGTTATCGTGACACCATGTTAGAACTCTTCTATTGCCATGACAATTGGCTGAAAATTGTTCAAAATCATCCTTTGGTTATTTTTACTTTGTCCTGTATTCCCATGGAAACCAACTTTTCTTGAACTGCATAGCACTTTGTACACTTTCAGCTGTTAACAAGGCCCAGAGTCATTGAAGGTAGTGTCAAAGACCTTTTGACTAGGGACAGAAATTACATATAAACTGGTTTAAGTGATCAGAAACTGGTTTAAACCCATAACAGAACAGAAGCTCAGTGCACATAAACCAGTTTCAAAATGGCCCAAACTGGTCTAAGATAAACCTGGTTGAATGTAACATCAGACTTAACTGATTTGGGTCCGACCAGTTTATGGAACTTCTGTCCCAGACTCCTTCCTGGTTCAAGTTAAATGACAGTCCCCCAGCATCCCAACATGCCTTCCAACCCTGGGCTGGGCTGGGCTGTCTGCTCCAGAGAGCAGGGCTGGCCCTGCCCCTCCGCTCCCTAGCTGGAGCAGTGAGGATTGGCTGATGAGGCAGTGGGGAGGGGGAAGAAGCCTAGCTGGGGATACAGCCCGGCCTTCAAAGGGGAAGGTAAGGACCACTACCCCCCACAGGCAAACCACAGCTGCAGTCTGAGGCCAGGGAGGAAGGTTAAACACCCCTTCCCCTGCTCAAACTTACTGCTGGCTGCAACTGTGGACTACAAATCCCAGAGGCACTTGGAAGCAGGAAGAGGAAGTGATGAGCAACCCTGCAGAATCCTGCTGCTATGAGTCTGGACTGCAAATCCCAGAGACCTCAAGGGCAGCAGGAAAAGGAAGTGAACACACAGCCGGAGAGCTGTGCTCTAGCGCCTCCTGACTTCTGGCTTGAGCCACTGCAGACATGTGGCTGCATTTCCTGAATCAATGGTAAATGTCTGTTCACTTCTGTTTCAGTTTAAGCTGAGCAGTTTAGACTAACCTGCAAAGACTGAATCAATTTAGCGTCAGGCTTTTTGACTGCCTATACCTAGCCATTAGTGGTACTGAGAGGTAGCTAGCCACGCTAGTCTGAAGTCAGTTAGAAGACAATGTAGATATGCGCCTTTATAGACTAAGTAAATAATGTATATATATATATATAGAGAGAGAGAGAGCACAAGCTTTTGTGAACCCAAGTTCAGTCATCCGGTCCCTCATCCAGCCATCACGAGCATTTTCCTTGCAGTACGCTTACCAAGCACTTTGTTGTGTTGTAGGCATCTATTCTTTATGCTGTTGTATGACCTTGACTCTTAAATTTCAGGCAGTGCCTCATCGTTTGTATGCTGTCGTCTTCTATGCACTCCTAGTGATTCGCTGCATTGAGTTGTTTCTGAACTGCCTCACTGCTTTTGTTGGAAGAATTAGAAAATTCTAGCACAAGACATTTGCAAGAATCCTCAGCCCTGAAAGTTACCAAAAAAAAAAAATAAAAAAGGCAGGGGGAGGTTATGAACAAGAGAGCTCATCATTTAATATTTTTAGTTGCTAGTTAGCAAGCAGCAAAACTAATAATTTTGTTTTATGAGCTCAGAGGGATTTGCAGAGTGACTTTATTAATCAAACAGCACTCGGTATAGGAATATATTTATTCCATGACTCTAGAAAAAGTCTATTCTATACACTATCATTCTCTAAAAACAAGAGCTTCTCTCCTTTTCCGCACACAGATTTAACAGCCGAGTTGCACATCTGTGGCTCCATATTACTGGAATTTACAAATATTTATGTAACACCTTGTGAAGCATTGTTGTAAATTAACAAAGATTGTCAGATAAAAAGTAAGCATGTTTTGCAAAGCTTACCGTTAATGTGATTTTTATTTCATAGTTTCATAGCAGCTAGGGTCAGGAGGGACCTGAACAGATCATGTAGCCTGACCCCCTGCCACAGGCAGGAATGAATGCTGGGTTCACAAGACCCCAGACCGGAGATCATCCAACCTCCTCTTGAATTGGCCCAAGGTAGGGGTAAGGACCACTTCCCTAGGAAGTTGGTTCCAGATTTTGGCCACCCTAACTAAAAAATTGCCTTCTGATCTCGAACCTAAACTTGTTCTCCATTGGCTTATTACCATTGTTCCTTGTCATCCCCAGTGGTGCTGGGGAGAAAAGGGCTCTACCTATTTGCTGTTGATCTCCCCTGATGAGTTTGTAGGCAGCCACCAGGTCCCCACTCAGCCTCCTCTTGCTGAGGCTGAACAGGTTCAGGTCCCTCAGTCTCTCCTTGTAGGGCCTGTCCTGCTGCCCTCTTTCCAAGCAGGTGGCCCTCCTCTGAACCCTCTCCAGGCTGACCACATCCCTCCTGAAGTGCGGCGCCCAGTACTGGATGCAGTACTCCAGCTGCGGCCTAACCAGTGTCGCATAGAGGGGGAGGATCACCTCTCTGGACCGGCTTGAGATGCACCTTTGGATGCATGACAAAGTGTTGCTGGCCTTGCTGGCTGCTGTCTGGCATTGGTGGCTCATGTTCATCTTGGAGACAATAATAACTCCAAGATCCTTTTCCACCTCTGTGCTTTCAAGAGGGGAGCTCCCCAGCTTGTATGTGCGCTGTGGATTCCCTCTCCCAAGGTGCAGCATCCTGCATTTGTCTACGCAGAACCCCATCCTATTCTCGTCTGCCCACTTCTGTAGTCTGTCTAAATCTGTTTGCAGCCTCTCTCTCCTTTCAAGTGTGTCCACCTCGCCCCACATCTTCGTGTCATCAGCAAACTTGGACAACATGTGTTCCACCCCCTTGTCCAAGTTGCTGATGAAGATGCTAAACAGTGCAGGCCCGAGGACTGAGCCTTGGGGGACCTCACTGCCCACATCTGTCCAGGTTGAGTACAGCCTGTCCACCACTACTCTCTGGGTGTGCCCCATCAGCCAATATTTTACCCATTCAACTGTGCAGGCATCAATGCCACAGTCGCTTAATTTATTGATGAGGATGGGGTGCGAGAGAGTGTCAAAGGCTTTCTTAAAGTCTAGAAAGACTATGTCCACGGTGACACCATCATCCAAGGATTTAGTTACTTGGCCATAAAAGGCCATCAGGTTGGTCAGGCAGGACCTGCCTTTCATGAACCCATGCTGATTGCTCCTGAGCACGATCTCCCCTGCTGCCCCCCACAGATGTGCTCCTTGATGATCCTCTCCAAGATCTTGCAAGATCTCTCTCTCTCTCTTCGCTTGCTTGTCAATTTACATAGACTATGTTGAATCTCCCCCCATTGGTGCGAGTTGGACATTTGAAATAAGGAAAATGAAGAAAAAGGATGTAATTTTATAGGTTTGTTGCCTAAAAGCCAGTCAAGGTTCAGTGAAGTCGTTATTTAATTCATTTATTTTTTGCTCTGATCCCAGCCAAAACCAGCATTCGGGTTGTGTAGCCATTGCAACAAGAACCTGAACTGCAGTCAGTATTTTGTGTTTGTTTACTTCAGGACTGGATTGAACAATTACTGTTGCTGCCCTGTTTTGCATGTAAAACATAATGTATGTTGTACATGTATTTTATTTATAAAGCACTTTCCTCTCTTTCCGTCCTGCCAACATGATCTTACACCACTCAAATATTTGAAATGGGCATCAGGCTGGCATCATTCTGAGAGCTGAGCTAGAAAAGGCATGTTCCCTTTACAGCACAAATAATGTGTGCAAACCCTCTACTCCTTTAAGAGTTGCATAGACTTCATCCTCTGCTCCTTCCCAAGTAGGGCACTGTGTGTGCATTGTGCTACCACATAGCTCAGGAATAGGCAAGGAGACTTCTTGCTCTCAAAAGGGCTTCACTGCAACTACTCGCACACACCCAGCCCATGCCACTTGTGGCATTGATGCTGCAGGTTGACCCTCCCTGATCTCAAAGACTCCATAGCAAAGGATGTCCTTCCAAAACATGGTGGTACTGATGCACACACACACGGGTAACGGCTTCCTGTTGATGTCTCCATGTCAGGCCTTGGGAAAGGAGTTAACTCTTATTACTACATCCCCCATTTTCAGGAGAAACTTGAAGGATTTCCAAAGCACTGCAAAATCATCTTGAGAAAAGAGGCTGCAAGCACATCACTCCCTTGTGAGTCTTTACCACGCACCTTCCTACAAAAAGAGAATAATCAAAACAGAAACATCAATGAGCCTGTTCATTGAAAGTAGATAAGTTCACAGGTGTTATAAGGTCCCTTCCAGCCCCTAACATCTATGTATCTATGAGATCTAGTCTGTTTGGTTGAACTGACTGTCCTGACCTAATCTAGTGAAGAGGTGGACTATGATGAAGATGCTCTCAATCCCTACGGAGGAGACTCTAGGTGTCTCCACCCATCGTGACTGGACACCTTAGGCTGGACAGTGCCTTGTACTCCTGCATCTGGAATCCATATTTCCTGTTGTGGGGAAAGAGCAGGTATGTTTATTGAGGCGTGCCTGGTGTTATAATCCCTCTCTGTGGCCAGCCTCTGCCCTGAGCTGGATTTAGCTGATTGAGGCTGGTGGCAGGATTCAGCCATTCCTGACACCATATGCTGTCATGTAGCTCAGGACCAGGCAGAGAGACTTCTTGTTCTCAAAAGGGCTTTATGGCAACTGCTAACAAACACGCAAAGATGGTTGACAACTTCCTGTTGATGTCATCATGTCAGCCCTCGGGAAGGGAGCTAACCCTTACTACTACATATACCACCTGGATAAATAGGTAGAATCTTCATAGATTTCATAGACATCAGGGCTGGAAGGGACCTCGGGAGATCATCGAGTCCAGCCCCCTGCCCAAAGGGCAGGAAGTCAGCTGGGGTCATAGGATCCCAGCAAGATAAGCATCCAGTTTACTCTTGAAGGTGTTCAATGTAGGCGCTTGAACCACCTCCGCTCGCAGACTGCTCCAGACCTTGGGGGCTCGGACAGTAAAGAAATTCTTCCTTATGTCCAGCCTGAAACGGTCTTGCAGGAGTTTGTGACCGTTCGACCTCGTCATCCCTTGGGGCGCTCTGGTGAACAGACGTTCCCCCAGATCCTGGTGGTCACCCTTGATAAACTTCTAGGTGGCCATCAGATCACCCCTGAGCCTGTGCTTTTCCAGGCTAAAGAGCCCCATGGCTCTCAGCCTGTCATCGTAAGATCTGTTTTCCTGACCTCTGATCATGCGTGTGGCTCTCCTCTGCACTCTCTCAAGCTTCTCCACATCCTTTTTGAATTGTGGAGCCCAAAACTGGACGCAGTACTCCAGCTGTGGCCTCACCAAGGCCGAGTACAAGGGGAGAATGACGTCCCGGGATTTGCTCGAGAAGCATCTATAGATGCAAGCCAGCGTTTTGGTGGCTTCATTAGCCGCAGCATCGCACTGCAGGCTCATGTTCATCTTGTGGTCAATGATGACCCCAAGTCTCTTTCTTCTGTAGTGCTATCCAACGTAGCACTGCCGAGCCTATAAGGGTGCTGCAGGTTTTTCCTCCCAAGGTGGAGAGCCTTGCATTTTTCGGTGTTAAACACCATGAGGTTCTCGTCTGCCCATTTGCTGAGCTTGTCCAGGTCAGCCTGGATCACCCGCCTATCTTCTGGTGTGGATGCTTTGCCCCAAAGTTTGGTGTCATCGGCGAACTTGGCCAGTCCACTCCTGACTCCAATATCCACATCATTAATGAAGATGTTGAACAGTATGGGTCCAAGGACAGAGCCTTGAGGGACCCCACTGGTCACAGGGCACCACGATGAGTGACTGCCATCAATTACTACCCTCTGGGTCCGACCACAGAGCCAGTTTCCCAGCCAGCGGATCATGGTGGAGCCAAGGCCACAACTGGCCAGTTTGGCCAAGAGGTGATCATGGGATACCAGATCGAAGGCTTTTTTGAAGTCAAGATATATGACATCAATCTCTTCTCCCTTGTCCAGGTGATAGGTCACCTGGTCATAGAAGGAAATGAGATTGGTCAAACAAGACCTACCTGCAACAAACCCGTGCTGGCTATCCCTTAGGATGTTAGCCTGGGCCAGTCCCTCAAGGATGGCCTCCTTAATAAACTTTTCCAAGATCTTCCACAGGATAGAAGTCAGGCTAATGGGCCTGTAGTTAGCCGGATCCACTCTCCTCCCTTTCTTGAAGATCGGCACCACATTGGCCTTCTTCTAGTCTTCGGGCACTACACCAGAGCGCCAGGAGTTTTCAAAGATCTGTGCCAGGGGCTGGGCTATGACGCTCGCCAGCTCCTTGAGTGCCCTGGGGTGCAGGTTGTCAGGGCCGGCTGACTTGAAGGTATCCAGCTTCTCAAGATGTTCCTTCACAAGGTCAGCATTTATGGAGGGTAGGGGATCCCCATCACCCAGATTTCCCTGTCCCATAGCAGGCATGGGCGTCCCATGGGACTGATGAAAGACTGACGCAAAGTACCTATTTAATAGGTTGGCTTTTTCCTGGGCGTCAGTTGTCAGTTGCCCCATCTGGTTCAGCAGGGGTCCAACGTTGCCCTTGCTTTTCCTCAGGCTCCCCACATATCTGAAAATGGACTTTTTGTTGTCCTTGATGCTTGAAGCTAGTTGGAGTTCAGTTGCAGCCTTGACTTTCCTGGTTTGCTCCCTGCAGGACCGGACCAGTGTAGAATAATCCTCCCTGGAGGTGAATCCCGTCCACCATCCTTTGTAGGCTTTCCTTTTTAGCCGCAGGAGGTCCGCTAGGTCCCTGGAGAGCCAGGGGGGCTGCTGTGCCTTCTTGCTGCCTTTCCTCCGTGTTGGAATAGATTTAGCTTGTGCACTGAGGATCGCTTCCTTGAGAAGCAACCACTCTTCTTGAACTCCCATCTCCCTGGGGTCATGGTCCCTGAGGGCCTGACCGATAAGCCTCTTGAGCTTGTCAAAGTCGGCTTTTCTGAAGTCGAGGACTTCTGTGTTGCTGACTGACTTGCCAGCTTTACGGCGGATGGTGAAGGTGATCAGCTCGTGGTCGCTGTCACCCAGCTTCCCATCGATCGCTAGGTCGCCAATTAGGTCATCCCCCGTAGCCAGTACCAGGTCGAGCAGCGCTTTGCCTCTCGTTGGCCCATAGACTTCTTGAGTCAGGTAGAGGTCATCCACGCATGAGAGAAAGCTTTGCGACCGCTCGGATTTTGCTGAGTGATCTTCCCACGAGATGTCCGGGTAATTGAAGTCACGCATGACAACCAAGGTCCTGGAGCAAGCAGCCTCAGCCAGTTCCCGGGTGAACTCCTGGTCAAGGTCAGGACTTTGAGTGGGAGGTCTGTAGTAGACTCCCACCATTGTGTCCCCTGTGTCGTGTTCCCCACGAATTTTAACCCAGAGGGTCTCTAGCTGTCCATGCGGGCCCCTGGGAAGCAGCAGACTTCCCGGGCTAAGGGGTCGGGGCAGCAGATTGCCCCCTCAGTGCCCCGCAGGGAGTCTCCCACAACAAACACCTTTCGCTTTGTCTTGGGGAGAGCGGGGCCAGTAGCTGCGGTCGAGCCTGGGTTGCCTGCGGGAGCCGGCAACTGAGCAGGCTCTGCCGGGGCTGCAAGAGGTGCAAACCTGTTGCTCAGCTCCGGCGAGGAAGGGGCCTTGGTCCATGCCCCTGACTGGGCAGAGCAGGAGGTCCCAGAGTCCTCCTTAGTCCTGGAGGGAGACGGCGCTCTGCCCTGCGGCTCCCGGGGGAGAAGGGCCTGGCAGTAGGAGTCTATCTCCTGCTCGCAGTCCCTGATGGCGTGCAGTCTCTGGACTGTGGCCTGGAGCTCCTCCAGCTGGCGCGCCAGGGACCCCAGGAGGGAGCAGACCCCGGAAGGGGAGGTGGCCATGCTCCCGGGCCCCAGAGCCTGAAAAAGGGACAGGCAGCCCCCGCAACCAAGAGCCAGGGGCTCCGTCTGCGTGGAGCCCGGGACCACGGGCTCCATCTGGGTGGCCGTCTCTGAGGTGCCCAATGGGGGGGCCGCAGAGCCCGAGGGGACCCTCGGGGTGCGGCGCGTGCCCATCCGTGTCATGCCTCTGGTAGGCTGGCTTCGGCTGGGGCTGGCTAAGGCTGGGGGGGTTCGCAGGCAGGGTCTCATGCCCTCTCGCGCCCTCTCCTGCACGAACTCCGCGCTACTCGAGCGCCTGTTTGCGCAGCCTGTTCACGCGGCTCCCTGGGGGGCTGGGCCGAGTAGGGGCCTGGGCGGGGGCTTGACCCGGCCCAAAACCAAAACTTTATCCAATTTAATCACAACAAAAAGAGCAATGGACTCAGTTGAGGTACATAGCAGTGACTGTACAGGATCTGATCTAAGGTCCATCCAGTCCAACATCCTGGCTCCAACAGTCACCTGCAGCTGGTGTTTTAGTTGGAAGTCTACTAACCTTGGATTTAGGCCCTAGTGGAGTTGAAATGCCTGGCCTAACAGGTCTCTTCCTACTCTCTGTTTATTAGAGATTGGTTTAGACCCTAAAACATGAGATTTAGCATCCTTTGCAAAATGTTTGTGAGCATTAACTGCAATCCTGTGAATTCTTGTTATCTACAGTCTCACAGAAAATGATCAATTAGATATTCATCACTAACGTGTCAAAAAGGATTACTGCTCATGTCTAAAGTGCTTATGCAGTAATGAATTAGGACACAAGTGTTTCTTTCCTACAAGCTAAAAAGAATATTTGTGTAGGCAGCTGAGGCTAGCTCATCCCTTGGTGGTGTTATCTTAATGCCTGCCTTTACTCTACACCGTTTCACACAAAATGCCTCTGATAAAAGACTTCTTTTAATGCACAGTTCCATGTACTTTTCAAGTACTTTGCCTGTGGGTTTGTATTTGTGAGGAATATCTAATGCACTGCTGTCTGCCTCGGCATAGACATCTCTCTTGAACGTGTGTAAGAGACTCTCTTTAGACTCTTCTATTCATCATTACTCAAGCGAGTGGGTTTGCGCTACTTTTCTCAGAAGACACTTCTGTAGTCTAATAGCTCTTTCTGTTTTTGTCTTAGTTTCCTGCTAGTTATCATAAATTTTCATATAGTTAATTTCAGCCTATCGCTCTTGGCTCTGCATCTACCTTTTGTGAGCAAGCAGCCTTTAAATACTTGTTAACAGTCATCATGTCCCCATAAATTGTCACTTAGCCAGGCTACCCAATGTTTAGTTCTCTTAATCTGTCCTCTTAAATCAGTCCCTCAAGCACTGTAATCATCTTAGCTGCTTTTCACCGATTTTTCTTCTGGTTTTGCTTTATTAGGAGAAAGAGATGGGTATCTTAACAAACCATAGCAAGTGTGTTGTCACCGTGACAGTCATTTGTATAATTGAAAGAGCTCTAAGAGCTAAAGTTGTACCGTGTCCCTAGCTTCTTTAAACAGAGCCAGTTGTTTTTAAAAAATGAGTATTTGTATGTATAATATTTTATCAACAGTTTTAGACCTTTTTAGAAAGGACAGTATGAGCTAATTGTGATTAGAGTGCCTAATATGCCTTTTAGTAAATTTTGGGTTTTCTCAGAAGGTCAAGGGTTTCCTGTTAAAGATCGTGTTCTTTTTTTACAGCCAGTAATCACAGAATCATCGAAGTGTAGGGCTGGAAGGGACCTCTAGAGGTCATCCAGTCCAGGCCTCTGCCTGAAACAGGATCCTCCCTATCCCAATTGTCCTGTATAAATCCTTTCCTACTTTATTACTACAATTACACAGTCAACCCTGACACACAGCCACAAGGCATAGCACCTAACCTGTCACAGGTAAAGCAGGAGGCTAGTGGTGGCCAATGCTCTGGTGCTGCAAAGGTTGCTAAATTTAAGTAAAACTCAGGCCTAGTCAGCAGTCAAGTCTATGAAAGTCTTAGTAATGGCTTGGAGAGTCATTAAAAAGTTAAACATAAGAAGATAAGAAGTGCTGTACAAAGTCAGCTGGGCTACATGGACCCAGAGAAACCCAGGGCCTTCTGGCCATTCTCCTCGTGATCCTGGCCAACCTGTCCATCTGCCAGACCAGGAAAGAGGGGATGGCCAGAGGGGACCCAGGCAACTGTAAGGTTGTCTTCTTTTCCATTTGTTGTACGCGTCTTCAAGCAGGGTTGCACTTGGAGGTATCTAGTAGCCTTGAAAGAGCAGTGGGCACTAGCAGGAGCTCTCTGCTCCCTCGAACCCCTGCTTTATTAATGTATAATTATTATTCCTGTTTCTATTCTGTCACTTGTTGTCCCAAGGAATCACCTAGTGCACCTAGAATCGCCTAGGCTCATCTCTGACAGTAGCAAGTATTACATGCTTTAGAGGGAGAACCTATGAATAGTAGGTATGCCTTCAATATGATGCCAACCTCAAGGAAGTAGATGCTGACATCAAGAGCTAGGAGAAGCTGGCTGCTAACTGACTCCAGTGGTGCCACAACCTCCACCAAGTGGCAGCCCATGTCAAGGTAACGTGTCTTGTCCTTGAAGCAGAGAAGAGACAGTGGAGGCTACAACCTCAGCCAAGCGGCAGCCCATTTCAGGGTAAAGTGTCTTGCCCTCAAAGCAGAGACTAGAGACTGGTGGTGGGAAAAGAAGAGGGATTGTATCCTACAGCCTACTCTCCTCTATGGAAAGACCTGCAATGTCTGTGAACGGAGCTGTGGCTCAAGGATTGGACTCATTAAGTCACCTCAAGAGCCATCAATGAGCTGTAGTAGAGATCATCCTTGAATCAAGGGATTGCTGACAATGTACATATGAGTCAGGCATACCTAGTGTAATCCATCCCTGGTCGGACTTTCCCCAGCATCGATCATCAGTTGCAGCCAGTTGTTCTTTCTCCAGAGATGGTTACGATAGTACATTCGCGAGGACCCACCATGCACCAAAAGACAAATAGCCGTGCATGCTGTTTTGAAGGCCCTAGTGTGATAACCTACTACATTTTCTCATGTACAACACTCCTTGGAATAAATTGCACACCTTGTTTTTGAAAGGCAGAATGAAGAAGAAAGCTTTTTTGTCGCAAGCCAGTGAGCAGCAGCCACCTAGGAGTCAAGCCTGCTCGTTGTTCTGCTCCGTCAGTCACGTGCAGGTTCCACTTTTGCTTTTGACTGCTAAGCAGCAGAAACTGTTCTTACCGTATTTCTCATGTATAACGCACACAGCAATTTCTAGCAGTTGGCTGTTGGGGGAAAGGTACGTATTGTATGTGAGAAAATATGGCACTGAATTGTGCGCCCAACTTCACACCTGCGACTAGTCTCTTTGAAGTGAAATTATATCTTATGCTGCTTCTACTGGTGCACGAATCTGGTCCTTAACTAACGAACTGTTCCCTGGGTGGCACTGGGAAGAACCAGGCAGTTCAACACTGTCAAAAATGCTTTATAAATGGAAGCCATTTGTTTTCATGTATGATGTATGTCCATCTTAAGCAAAGAAATAATGTTTCCCTTGTATCTATAATACAATTTAACTAGATTGTTTTCACTGAGCAGTATCTTTTCAAATTTTATGGAAGCCTCTGTACTAGTACTAGTTTCAGTAAAGCCATTTAAAAATGCAGGCACAACGTAAATTGGAAAGCAGGCATTTTTGGCTAAAGCTACCTGAAATGGTCTTAGTTAGATCAGTGGAGAATCATGTTTTTATATAAGCACCAGCTACCTGAAATTACTACTCTAATTCCTACTAAAGAACTAGCCTTCTACTCTACTGTAGCGCTCAAGTCACTGATCTCATATTTAAAGCTAAATGAAAAATACTTTGAAAGAAAAAATGTTCCTGAGTGCCCTGGGGTTGTGGCGAAGTTTCCTCTGTATGATTACACAACAGTCATAAAAAAAAGTACAGGTGATTGCATGGCAAACTTCGGACTAAGCCTTTTGCAAAAATGCAGAATATCTGTTGCTGCCCACAGTATATCTAGTATCTAGATTAAAGCAGGCCTGGTTTGTAAAGAGTGCACATTCCCGCATAAATAATATTGTCAAACAGCCAGAGGCAGCTGGCAAATCCTTTCTGGGATTCCAAAGAAGTAATCTCAGGCAGGAACCTATCCTTAAATATGTTTTTACTAAAGCAAACAGCAAAGCTTCAAAGATACACAGTCAAACAGCAAATAAACATGGTGAACAAGTGATAAAGTCCCATGCTACTTGTATCCCACAAAAATATTAGCTATTTATTATGGGCGGTGAAGTGCAAACACAAGGATTTTCTTCATTAAAGAGAATCCCACTTCTTTTCACAGCTGAATCCCATGTTCTCCCCAGTGTGTCTGTTGTGGTGACATTTTCTGCTCTATTTCTGCAGTGGCATTGCATACTTTGATGCTGGTTCAACACATCCCTTTCATTCAGTGTTTAGACCTGAAGCCTTAATTTCCATGCCTTGTTCTTGCCCAGAATGTATTGCCCAGTATCCACTGAGTGATGCTGAGCTGGCTGGGTACCTCTTCTCAATCCATCATCTCTCTTTTTTGGCTCCTTGCACTGCCCCGAAACAGATTTAAATGAAGTCTCTGATGACTGTCAGGACCAATGCCCTCTTCTTATCCTCCTTGACCTATTGGCCGCCTCAGTCCTGTTCTTCGTTAGCCCTTGCTTTGCCTTCTTAGACTGTTCCCATTTAAGCTGAGGATCTGGGGAATTACAAACCAGTCAGTCTGATCGCAATTCTTGGAAAGATCATGGAGCGTATAACTAAACCGTAATGAAAGGATTTGGATCGCTGCCTTCTCCAGACTTTTAGTGTGATACCAAAGAGAGGGCTCTGTTGATGTTCGAAATGGGATTTGTATCGGGGAGTAACTAGCAAACAAAAATGTACTTAATGTTTATTTTTAGACTTTTGCTCAGGATTTTGTATGGAACCAAGAATCAACTGGTTTTAACCAACCTGTTAGGAAACCCATTACCACCAGTTGGGATAATAAACAGGTGCCTTTGAACATGCCTTTGTAGGACTGGTCTCTAATACAAGATAACCAGTATGGCCGTGTCCATACAGGCATGGACGCTTGGTTTCCCGCGGACAACTAGCAACGGGATACATTTTGCTGCTGCTATTTGTCCCCGGGGGACACCTGTGCCATGCTCCTGTCACGTGGCAGGTTAGCCCAGGTGGGGTAGAGGAGGCTGGGGCCAGCACTGGGCTGGCCCCAGCAGCCTTACCAGGGGTCCTGGGGACCTCCTGGGGCTGCAGCAGCGGCGATCATGTTGCTTGGAGCCTGGCTGGCAGTCGGAGTGTGGCTCTGGCCAGCCAGACCCTGGTTTTCAGTGACACGCAGTGCCCCTGCATACGCTGCTCCACCTTTTTTTTGGTGCCCTTTTTTTTTTGACCCCTCAATATCCAGGCCTCCCCCCCCCTCCCAATAATGCTCCCTTGCAGCACAGAGAACAGCTGAATGTGTGTCTTCTCTCTGGAAAAGCGCATCAGTAAACACAGGTTTATCAACTAGCTTTAATTATCTTTTAACTTTAATTATTGGGGCATCTGTTGGGAAGGAAACACAGCAATGCATAAGCAGTCCAGTAAATACTTGGCATGTGTTAGAGAGAAGTTTTGGATACAGCTGGTAGAGAAGCCAACTAGGGGAGGAAGCTGCTCAGAAACAGGATTATGAAGGTGGAAGGTAACATGGGTGGCAGTAACTGCCATATAATATAGATCAAGATCTTAAGGGGGGAAGTAAGGAGAGCAGCAAAATAAAGACACTGGACTTCAGAAAAGAGGACTTTAGCAAACTCAGGGACATGGTGGATAGGACTGCTGGGAGGCAAGTCGGGGAGAAGGAGTCGTGTGGAGTTTTTTTATTTTCGTTTTAACTTCAGTCTTTACAAATAGGGGCAGATACTGGGTGACAAGCGCAGCTGTCAGCAAACAGAGAGAAAGTCAAAGACCCTAGAGTAATGGCAGAACAGGTTAGGGACTTCTTAGAAAATCTAGGTGCTTTCAAGTTGGCAGGGCCAAATGGGACTGAAGGAATAGGCTCAGGTAATTTGGGAGCCAGTCTGTATGCTTTGAGAATTTGTAGAGGTCAGGTGAGGTCCCCGATGACTGGAAAAAGGCAAATATAGCCTAGCTTTAAGAAAGGAAAGAGAATATCTGTGCCATTACAGACCAATCAGTTTGATTTGGATACCTGGAATGGCCATGGAGTGGGTTGTGAAGCACTTAAAGAACAACAAGGTGATCAGGAACAGGCAGCGTGGGTTCACCAAGAGCAAGTCGTGCCTGACTGACCTGATTTTCTTCTGTGATTAGGTGACAGGTTCTGTGGATGTGGGGGAGCAGTGGATGTGATATACCTTGACTTTAGCAAGGCTTTTCACATGGTCTTACATGACATCCTCATTAGCAAGCTAAGGAAATGCAGACTACATGGAAGTACTCTACGATGGATATGTAATAATTGCTCAATGAGTAGTCTTCAATGTGGCTAGGCTGTAGTACTGTGAAGAAGGACCTGGGGGTTACAGTAGACCAGGGGCGGGCAATTATTTTGGGTGGAGGGCCGCTTACTCAGTTTTGGCAAGCCATTGAGGGCCACGTGACAGGCAGCCAGGGGCAGATAAATATTAATTTTCTAAATTTTTTTAGGGGCCCCATGGGCCAGATAGAATCGCCTGGCGGGCCACATCTTGCCCGTCCCTGCAGTAGACTATAAACTGAATGTGAGCCAGCAGTATGCTCTTGTTGCAAAAAAAAAAAAGCCAACAGCATCCTGGGTTGTAACAGGAGCATTACTTACAAATCAAGCAAAGTGATTCTTCCACTCTATTCAGCACTGGCAAGGCCTCACCTGAAGTCCTTTATTTAGTTTTGGGCCCCCCACTTCAAAAAGAACATGGATAGATTGGAAAGCGTCTACCTGAGAGCAGCAAAACAATTGGAGGCCTGGGAAGAATGACTTGGGAGGAAAGGCTGAAAGAGTGAGGGTTATTTAGTCCAGAGGGCAGAAGACTGAGGGAGGATTTGATACCTGAAGGGTCATTACAGGGAGGATAGAGATGGGCTTTTCTCTTAGGGGACAAAGCTAGGAGTAGCAGGCTCAAGCTGCAGCAGAGGACATTTAAATTGGAGATGAGGAAGTTTCTGATTCTGAGGGTGGTCAAGCACTGGAACAGGTTCCCTAGAGGAGTTGTGGGATCTCCATCCCTGGAAATTATCAAGAGCAGGTTGGACAGACACTACGCTGGGATGATTTAGTTGGGGATGGTCCTTCCTTGAGTAGGGGGTGGAACTAGGTGACCGCATGAGACCTCTTGCAGCCCTACTTTCCTATGATCCTAACTTTGTATTGAAGAATCTCAGGTCTTCCTTTCTACTTTGGACCTGTCTCCATCTGAGTTAGGAACGTAGGACTCGGAAGGACCTTCTGCAACATATGGAGTCCTTTACTCTCGCAGGCACTGCACCAGTTTCCTTTTCATAAGATGTCTTAACTTGTTCGATTTTTGCCTCCATATTCTTAACAGAATGGCTGTTCCAAAACCTGGTCATTCCAATGTTTAGGAGCCTTCTTTTATTTCCAGCCTAATTTATTTATTGTTGGTTTATGCCAGGGGCGGGTAAAGTCTGGCCTGCGTGCCAGGTTGAGCCCATGGTGAACTCCATTTCCCAGCAGTCTCGGTCCATGTTGCTGCCGTCAGTCTCCACGGAGACCCCAGCAGCAGCAGGGCCGTGACAGTGCGGGGCCAGGGTTTCCATGGAGACCAGCCCCAGCAGCGCTAGCAGGGCGTGCAGCTGGGTGGGGAGGTGCTTGGGGCTGGGATCTTGCAGCTCTGCCTCAGGTCTAGACCACGCTGTCACTGCCATAAGATCCTTGGCCTGGCTCCAGAGCAGCTCCCCACCCAGCCATGCGCCCAGCTGTGGAAACCCTGGCCCCATGCTGTCACTGCCTTGGTGCTGCTGGGGTCTCCATGGAAACCAGCCACAGCAATGCAGGAAGAGACTACTGGGAAGTTGAGTCTGGGCATTGGCCAGATCTGCTATTTGTCCATCCCTGGTTTATGCCCATATATTCTTGCGCCAGCATTGGCTGTTACTTAACTTCTCCTTCCCTGGTGTATACACCCTAGTATGTGTATTGTGAGTGGTCATAACCCCTCCCTGCTTTCCTAACCATTTTTCATAACCGTAAAAAGCCTTTGCATGATCCATATACAACCGTTGGCAGCAGGTAAACTGCTGGTGTATTGATTCCATTGCCAATCACACTGCCCCATATTGCCTGAGTGTCTCTCTCTACTGCCTCAGGCAGGGGGTTGGACTAGATGACCTCCAGAGGTCCCTTCCAACCCAACTTTTCCATGTTATCTATTTCTACTCTGTGGACTGTCTGTATGCGGCTGGACAGTCTCTTTTCTTATGCTCAGATTGGTTAGCTCCCTTCAGAAATGCCAGGCTTTGTGTTCTATTTTTATACAGTGCCTAACACAGTGGTGTTCAGGGCTCTGATGAAGATGCCTAACCACTATGCTTATGAAGGTAACAGCAACATTTCCTCCCTCTAAAGTGTCTAAGGCTTCATGATTCTGTGATGTGCTTGTCTAATACCCTTCCTGTTTCAAGAAGTCTAAAGAAACAGAAAGAACAGGCCAGTACAGAATGAAAGTAGACTGCCTGGAGCTTCTTGTTCCTGTAGTCATGTCTTTACTGTGCCTGTGGACCATGCCTGAAGCATTGTGCATGTGATGCCAAGCCTCCAGTGTTGCACTAAGTGGGCTTTAGTGCCTCATTTCTGGGATTTGGTACCTTCTGGCCATGTCTACACAAGACGCTACTGCACAGTAGTTCATTGCAGTAGCATCAGAAAAAAAAAACGTGGGGATACTACTACATAGTAACGCCGGTTACTGTGCAGTCATTTAGTACTTGGTTATGCAAGTACTAAACGACTATGCAGTAACAACTGTGCAGTCTGCTGCTCATGTAGACGTGGCCTTTGAGTAGGCCTTTGAGTAGGAGTGAATGAGTGGGCATTCTTGGTGCCAGTCCCAGGCGTAGCACAGAGGCAGCATGCAGTATTAGCTGTATAGTATTAACAGTGTGGATTAGCACTGTGTGGTATCTTCCCGAAGATATGGAGCTGCTAGGTGCAGCCCTCCTCCTAGCTGTCACCAGCCCTGACATAGTGGGGATCACAGAAATGTGGTGGGACTCATCGCATGACTGGGCGGTGAGTGTCAAGGGCTATAGGCTATACAGGAGGGACAGGATAGGAAGGAAAGGTGGAGGAGTAGCACTCTACATCAAGGAGGAATATACTTCCTCGTCAATTAGCAAGGGGGTAGAGGGGGGCACTCTGAGGTGCTCTGGGTTAGAGTAAAAGGCAGTCCAGGGGATAGAGACTTAACGGTGGGAGTCTACTATAGACCTCCCAACCAGGGAGAAGACCTCGACCAGGAATTCTTAGGTCAGCTCACAGAGGCAGTGAGGGCTAAGGATGTGGTCATCATGGGGGACCTGAACTTCCCAGACATCTGCTGGGAAGAGCAGTCAGCCAAGTCTGATCGCTCACGTCGGTTCTTAGCCAGAGTGCAGGACCTCCATCTAACCCAGGAGGTGCACAGCCCCACCAGGGGAGACGCCTTGTTGGACCTGGTGCTGGCCACGGGTGATGACCTGGTGAGGGGGCTGCGGGTGATGGGCCACCTGGGAGACAGTGATCATCGCTTGCTGGAATTCACCATCCAGCGTAAGGTGGCAAAGGGCTGCAGCAAGGCAACAGCCCTAGACTTTAGGAGGGCTGACTTCAACAAGCTAAGGAGGATCGTTGGGGAAGCGCTGAGGACCCAGAGGAGAAGGGAGCCAGATGTCCGAAGGTGAGTGGTTGCTCCTTAAGGAGACGATCCTCCATGCCCAAAGGGAGGTAATCCCAACAAGGGTCAAAGGGAGCAGGAGGGCACATAAACCCCCATGGCTCACTAGGAGCATCCGGGAATGTCTCCTTGCTAAAAGGGAGGCATACACCCAATGGAGGGATGGGGTCATCACCAAGAAGGACTATGTTGCAGTCGCCCGAGGATGTAGGGGGGCAGTCAGGAAGGCCAAGGCAGAGATGGAGATAGGACTAGCTTCCCAGATTAAGGACAATAAGAAGTCCTTCTTCAAATACATAGGGGGTAAAAAGAGGGTCCCGGGTAATGTGGGGCCCCTGCAGGACACGATGGGCAACTTAGTCGTCACGCCAGATGACAAAGCTAACATATTTAACGATTTCTTTGCCTCTGTCTTCCTAAGTAGGGACCAGTTCAGCCACCTCCCTGCTGGGCCCCCCTCGGGCCCCGGGAGAGACACGCCTGGGCCAGGGGTTAGCGAGGAGTTAGTTAGGGTACTTCTGGAGAGGCTGGACGTGTTCAAGTCCACTGGTCTGGACGATCTTCACCCTAGGGTTCTACAGGAACTGGCCGAGGTCATTGCGGGACCCCTGGCGCGGCTCTATGAGCGCTCGTGGTGCTCTGGTGAGGTGCCGGAGGACTGGAAGAGGGCCAATGTGGTCCCTATCTTCAAAAAGGGAAAAAAAGAGGACCCGGGGAATTACAGGCCAGTTAGTCTTACCTCAATCCCGGGTAAGCTCTTTGAAAAAATTCTCCTGGCACGCATCCAGGAGGGCCTTGCGGGGGAATGCATGCTCAGGGGCAACCAACACGGGTTCATCAGTGGCAGGTCTTGTCAGACCAACCTGGTGGCCTTTTACGATCAGGTCACCAAATCATTAGACGCAGGGGTTGCTGTTGATGTAGTCTTTCTGGACTTCCGGAAGGCTTTCGACACTGTCTCTCACCCTGTCCTCATCAAAAAGCTGGGAGACTGTGGTGTCGATGTCCACACGGTCAAATGGGTCGCCAACTGGTTGGAGGGCTGCACCCAGAGGGTGGTAGTGGATGGGTTCTTCTCGACCTGGAAGGACGTGGGCAGTGGGGTTCCGCAGGGCTCGGTCCTCGGGCCCGCACTGTTCAACATCTTCATCAGTGACTTGGATGAGGGGGTAGAAAGCACCCTGTTCAAGTTTGCTGATGACACTAAGATGTGGGGGGATGTGGGTGCACTAGAAGGGTGCAATAGGCTACAAGCTGACCTTGACAGGTTGCAACGGTGGGCGGATGAGAATAGGATGGGGTTTAACACTGATAAGTGCAAGGTGTTGCACATGGGGAGGAAGAACCGGCACCACACTTACAGGTTGGGGAACTCCCCTCTTGCCAGCACGGAGACGGAAAAGGATCTTGGAGTCGTCATTGACTCCACGATGAACATGGGCCGGCAGTGTGGGGAGGCAGTCAAGAAGGCCAATCGTACCCTATCATGCATCCACAGATGCATCTCGAGCAGGTCCAGGGAGGTGATCCTCCCCCTCTATGCGGCACTGGTCAGGCCGCAGCTGGAGTACTGCGTCCAGTTCTGGGCGCCACACTTCAAGAGGGACGTGGACAATATGGAAAGAGTTCAGAGGAGGGCCACTCGTATGATCAGGGGTCAGCAGGGCAGGCCTTATGAGGATAGGCTACGGGACCTGAACCTGTTTAGCCTCCACAAGAGAAGGCTAAGGGGGGACCTTGTGGCCTGCTACAAACTGGTCAGGGGGGATCAGCAGGTATTGGGGGAGTCCCTGTTCCCCCGTGCGCTGCCAGGAGTGACCAGGAATAACGGTCACAAGCTGGCGGCGGGTAGGTTTAGATTAGTTATTAGGAGGCGCTACTTCACAGTCAGGGCGGCTAGGGCCTGGAACCGGCTTCCAGGGGAAGTGGTGCAGGCTCCTAGCCTAGGGATTTTTAAAAGGAAGTTAGATGAGCACCTTGCTGGGGTCATCTGACCCCGGTGCTCTTTCCTGCCAAGGCAGGGAGTCGGACTAGATGATCTACCTAGGTCCCTTCCGACTCTAGCTACTATGAAACTATGAAACTATGAGCCTGGCAGGCTGCAGACCTGAGATGTGGTTACTCTGAAGTAGGGCAGCCCTTGCCTCTTTCACAGTCTGCCATGCAGGGTTGGCAACCCAAGAAACTTTTATTACTGACAATGTGCAAGCTTTTTACTGACGCCCAAACTTTTTTACTAACTTGTGGTTTTACTGATATATATGTTTTCCATAACATAAATATAGCTCTTCTGGGCTCCAATACCAGGCCCCAGTTAGAAGGGCTGGGTTCAAATTTAAGGGTTTAATATTAACCATAGTCAAAAAGGAAAATGGTTTGCTTGTCAATAAAAAGTTTGCAAAAAAGTTTTCTTGAATTGGTAAACCTGCCTGACTGCAGCAATGGCTTTACATTGTTCATTGTACTATGATGCTTCTGACTATACCCTGCATCATGCTGCCTCCCCTCCACCAGACCACCTCCATCCTTTCCACCACTAGCCTCATGGGCCCAATCCCAGCACAGACCCCCTAAGATGACTCCCTGTGTCCCAACAGTGTTACAGTATTGGGACAGCAGCTGCAGCACATGGCTGAGAGACCACTCTCTGCAGGGTGCTGCATTCCCACTTAAAGCACAGTAGCACCTCCTGGTGTCTGTTAGAGCTTCAGTCAAGTTCTGGCTGCTTAGTGTTTTTACTTATGGCTTAAGTTTTTATGGACTTTATTGACAGCCGTTTTTAGCCTGATCTTTTTTTCTGACAATCGCTGATAGTTGGCAACCCTCTTGTTGTGGCTTTCACAGAGCCTCAAGTGGCTGGAGATAAAGGGGTGTGAACTCACTGCAGAGGGACATGGGGACTATATGCAAACACAGGCTCAGGACAAAAACACCAGATGACTTAAATCTGACTCTTTTAAGGTAAATGTCTCCCCTGCTGTGGCACAAGCAGAGTAGCGTTTCATCTTGGTTCATTTCTAGAATCACAGACAGGTGGGACTGGAAGGGAGCTCCATAGGTCATCTAGTCCAACTCTCTGCCTGAGGCAGGATCATCCCTATCCGAATAGTCCTATACACATCCATTGTCTAACTTATTAGCAAAACTAGTTAGCCCTGACATAATACAAGACATAAAACTCAAACCTGCCAAAAGTAAAGCAGGGGGACCACAGCAGCCAACATCCTGCTTCTGTAAAAAGTCATTAATATATGTTCAAGAAATCCCAAGCACAGGGCTACAGAGGAAAGCAACCCCCTTACCCCTCCCCCCATCCATGTCAATCTGACCATGGGTAAAATTTCCTCCTAGCCCAAATATGGTGATCAATCTAACCCTGACGGGAGGGGCAAGACCCTCTTGCCAGGAACCTCCAGGTTGTAGTCCCAGAAGGAGCATTGGCACACCCAAGTCAAAGTCCTCAGCCTTGCCTGTAGCCAGCACCTAATGTTTCTGAGGAAGGCTTAAAAACACTGTGACTCAAGTAAAGGTGGGGTGGGGAACGGGATTTTCTCCCAGCCCTATGCAGCAGTCATCAAAGTTGGGAGATCCCCAGAGTAGGACATAGGCATAGCTACACCTAGGTTGTCAATGACTAGTGGCCATCAAATCTCTTCTTGAATACCTCCAATGATGGAGAGTCCACAGCTTCCCCAGGCATCTGTCCCACATGCCTCCCTGTTCTACCGGTGAAGAATTTTCTCCTGATGCCGAATCTAAACCTACTTTGGTGCAACTTCAAGTCACTGGTCCACATCCTCCTCTCTGCAGCAAGAGAGAAAAGGTGCTTTCCTCCTTCTTTATGGCAGCTCTTCAGGTATTTGAAGACTGCTGCCATGTCCCCTTTTAAGTGCCCTTCCGCAAGCCGAACAGCCTCTCCTCATATGACTTGTTTTCCAAGCCCTTAGGTTACTAAGTCACTTGGACGCTTCACATTCTGCCAGGCACGTGCTTTCCCCCGTGATGCCTTTTCCTGCAAGAAGAGGAAGGAAACTACATAGCCCAAATAAGTTTTGCAGGTATAACCTTCCCTGGGAACATTCACAACATTTCCCATTGAAGTGTGTCCTTTTGGGGTAAGCCTACACACCTGCTCAAGCCAAATAGATTAAATACGCTCTTAGACTAGAATACTGTATTCATTCAAATAGAAGTCGCTCCTTTTAAAACTAAATGTTTTTTTTTTCTCTAAATATGGCTCATGTCTTAAATGTTGTTTGCATCATAAATGTGACTATTTAATGTGTCATTTTTTCTTAAAATGAGAGTGTCAACATTTGGGCATGTCTTAATTTAAAGGGTGCCTTGTACTCAAAGGCATTCAGTAGAGTGTGCTTGTAGAGTGTGTACTGCCACAACTATGCCAACTTTAGCTTAAACTGGAACAAGTTGGCAGTGCCATCACGACTATTTTCCACGGGTGGGCCGCAGAGAGCGCCAGAGACCCACTCCGTTCTGATCCCTGAGATCTGACGGCCTCTTTAGCTGACGTTTGAAAGAGGGCAGGAGGTTAGGTGCTCCTCAACCAGCTTGGCAGCTCTACTCTCCCCACCATATCCCTCCACCAGACACAACCCTTCTCCGGATCAGAGCGTGGAGCATCTGGACTCTCTGTGCCTCCTACTGACATGCCAGGCACTCAGCAACTCCTGCCAATCCCACTCTCCTCCCAGCTCCTTCTGTTCCTGGGTCCAGGTCAACATTGCAGAGTTTTGTGGGCAAAGCTGTGCTGAAGGGGGTTAGGAAAAGATCGCATCCTCTAACCGAGGTAGCCCTGCCAGTGATGTCTTAGTGTGAATGCAGGTGTCAGCTTGGCTCATGTTGTTCAGGGAGGTCAGGCCACTGCGCTGGCAGATGAACCCCTTCAGCTGGTGAACACAGTGCCTTGCGTAGGGGGCTCTGCCAGCAGAGGCTCCATAATGTAGGCAAGACTCCCCGAGGCTCCTGTCCTTTGCTGCTTTAGGTCCCGCGTTCTTCCTCTTCTTCCCATCTGCTTGCCACCACCTCCTTCTTCTCTCAAGTTCTTGCTGCCAATCATTTGAAGAAGTGAGGGGTTAAGCTTGACAAAACCAAGCCATTCATATCTTTTTTTTTTTTTTTCCAAGTGCTTCTTTTTGTAATTTAAAACCCCTGAAATCTCCATGCGGAGGAGAGGTTCTGGTCCCTGCTGGTGACTCAGGTGGAGGTTAGAGCCAACATTTCCCTTTCAGTCAAGCTAGTCCAGGGGTGGGCAAAATGTGGCCTGGGGGCCGGATGCAGCCCACCAGGCCCTTCTATCCAGTCCGCGGGGCCCCTAAAAAATTTAGAAAATTAATTAATCTGCTCTGGGCTGCCTGTCATGTGGCCCTCAATGGCTTGCCGAAACTCTGTAAGCGGTCCTCTGCCCAAAATAATTGCCCACCCCTGAGCTAGTCCCAGTTTGTGAGGTATGGGTGAGCACGTAGCTGCTGCCAGTCTCTGCTGAAGCAAGTGGCTGTAGCTTGTCGGCTCTTTGGGTTCAGGACTGTAAGTATTGAGAACCAAACTTTGGGGTTTAGATGGCTCAGAGGGATTAATAACAGTCTACTGAAGCTTTCAACCTCAGGTCGCCGATTCCAATACAGCCTGGGCAGCTAGTGATTAAGGGTCGAAAGCACCTGACATTAGGTTGATCATTGCCCCGTGCGAACCAGGTTGCCCGTCCATTAAACTTTTATTTGGCGAGAGCTGGAAAGGCGCATTTGTGCATTTAAGTGCAGGGAGAGATGGCATGGTCTGATACCAAGGGGATTAAAACAAAGGGGTCTCCATCAGGCATTTGTCCTGTGGTTGACGATTAGTCCTTCCAGCCAGAGTCAGCAAATACATCACTGTGGCTTATTCAGTCAACTTCCACTCCTTTCCATTGGCAGACATGGTTCTTTTGGTAGACGTGATATCTTTTATTAGAGCGACTAAACAGTTGGAAAAATTGTTCTACCCTTCTTTGTGCCCAAAATCTCGCAAAAAACTTTTTTTTCCAACTATTTAGCCGGTCTAATGAAAGCTGTCGCATCTACCCAAGGAACCTTGCCTGCCTGTGTCCTTAGACCAACACGGCTACAACCAGCAACTCCTTTCCATTCACATTCGGAGGGTAGCTAAGGGTTAAATCCTCTCCAGTAGTCACCTGGGCCTGCTTGCCTTGGGTAATCTCTACTGTAAGCCCTACAGGGCAAGGACAAAGTTATCACTTGTTGGGAAGCGCCTAGCTTGCTTCTCAGCACTTGGAGATAATAATAAAGCAAACAGCTGATTGCTGTAACTAGCAGCTTTAGTCTGACATATAGGTTGGACAGAGCAGTTTCCCTCCGTGTGAAAGAGTGTGGGGTTTCTTGAGCATGTGCAACTAAGCCACAACAATTCATCTCTGGCGTTGAAAGTCCAGATCTTATATGAAAAAAACAAAATCCGGTCAGCATGACGTATTGTCCGTGAGAGTTTCAGTGCTGAACCTTTCAGTGAACTTATTCAGAACAGTTCTCACGCAAGTCCCAAGTACACGCAGGGCTGGGCAGCTCTAAAGGCAAGAGGACATAACGTTGCTTTTTTGCAGTCGTATATCTGCTACCATAGAGTCCAGACTGTTCATCAAACATTAAGGAGCAGAATGCGGCAAGAGTCAGGTAGGTCTGACAAGGACCGCGCGCATCTTGCCCTTTCTCCTAGAGCAGAGCTGTTCAACTGGTGCAACCAGCGGGCAAGGAGTTCAAGTGCGGGCTGCGGGCTTGCACTGAGCCATCATTCCTCCCGCAGCTGGGGCAGGGCAGCAAGGCAGGAGGGGCCCCAGTAAGCTCGATGCTCAAGTGGTGGTTGTGGGGGGAGAGCAGTGCAGCGGCGAGGGGATGAGACAGCAGCGGTGAGGTGGGGACACTGAGGCAGTTTACACAGGAATGGCTGGCGGGGTTCACATTGCTTGTGCAGTGAGGGGGCTGCGTGTGGCGGGGAACCACATGCATGGCCCCTGCATCATGCAGCCCACACGGTGTGCAGTCCAGGGCCTGCAGCCAATGCAGCGTGCAGCCCTCGGTTGCTCTGAGTGGGCCAGCCCTGTCCTAGACCAACCAGGTAGCTGCTTTGGCAGCTTTGGATGAGATGCTTATGATGGATGAGTCTTATAGACACAGCTTATTCCCTGTATCGTTTATAGTGCATCCAGGATGCCTATAAACACTGCCTTTGCAGCGTGCCTCGGGGCAGGGAGTGGGTGTGCTGATGGGTGTGTAGGTGAAGACCTTCCTGCCTTTGTTTGGCTGACAGTTTTGAGACTGGTGGGAGAGTCAGTCCCACACGTTTTGCTAGCAATAGAAATAAATTCTTCTGTTTAGGACCGAATCAGAACCTGCCTGGTGTTTTAAATCAATGCTTTGGTCACAGTTATATGAGACGAGAAAGCCCCAGATCTGAACACCTTGGACCGCTGGGAAAGTTGAGATCCAGCCCCGAGCGTTATAATTGAGACCTGTCATTATTTTGACCCATGTACGTACCTATGTTAGCGGGAGGTCTCCTGTGCTCTACCTACCCCAACACACAATGGCTAGTCTAAAGAGAGGCACTAGGTTTGCTTCCCACATTACCCTCATTTTATTTTCTCCCCCCTGGCTAACGGGTACAGAAAGCCAATTTACGTGCCTCATTTTATGCCTCCCTGTAAGCACTCCTCCCTCTGCATTTATGTGCTGAGCAAGTAAAACCAGTTAGGCAAAAGCAGAAAAAACTGGATTTTTTGTGGGTCTAATAGTCTTGCTCCTGGAAGCTGGGGGAGTAATTAGCATTCCAGCGGAGGGACCGGTTACTCTGGGAGTCTGTATTGATGAAACACAGTTGATACAAGTCAGTTAATTCAAACCGGCCTGGGGCCATATGTTTAGATCTCTGTTATATAACAAGTTTTGAAGCCCTTAACATTTTCAAAGTGGAAATGACCTTCAAGGAATGCTTAAAATAAAAAAAAATCAGCCTTCCTCTTTTGTACTGGCACACAAACTCATTATTTATAACGGGGAAGGATTTGAATCTCCTTTCAGAGCGGTTTGCAGAGTTATTGAGACTTACTGTGCCTTTTCATTTGGTGTGCCACTGCCCCGAAAGGAGAGGAGACACACACGCATACACACACCCATGGACACGCTTCTCCATGACCGAGCTCAAGGTAGGCTTTGTCCCTTAAGTGTACCAGAATCACTTGGACTCTGAAATCGGTAAAGCAGAAAGCTTTTGTATGGCTATGAATTTGTTTAAACATCTGTTTTAAACCCGCTCCCTCATAATATTTCAGTCTGTGTAGCTGCTTTGTGCCTCGCTAGCCTTTTAAAGGAGCCAAATCTTGATGACACTAGGCCTCCTAATAAACATTTTGACTACAGAATAGACTCACTGGATGTCAGCTGGTGAGTTGCATCCCCTTTTATCCCCCCTTGCTGAAGCAGAGACAATATCTTTTTAACAAAATTATTGTAGAGCAACCAGCATGCATGGGTCTTATCAGCCAAAATTGATCTCTCGATATATATTATGGAGGCAGCTTTTGTTTCTTAGCGGTTTATTGCATTACCGAAGAGAATGGATATCAAGGATAAATCCTTCAGTTTGCTAATCACCTCTGCATCAAACCCATTACTGTGCTTCACACTCACCAGGGCAATTTTACAATCCTTTGAAGTGGAAGAGAGAGAGCGAGGCAGAGATGTCCCCAGTCCACAGCACTCTGCTGCATTTCTGGGACTCCCTGCTCAGGCTGGAAATCATTCAACTGAATCTCACCCCCTGGAGTGCTACATAAAGTTTTACTCCTGGCAAATGTTTTATTTTGCATAATCAGCTCCTTTTACTTCTGCAGACCCCTACAGCATTCGAGCAAGTATTAATGGCATCTCATTAAGCAGAAAACTTGACATCCTAAAAAAAACCCCCAAAAAACCAAACCCCATGAAGAAGAAGAAATCTGATTTGGTTGTGACATATGGAATAAGAGAGGGGAATTGCACCTCAGAACAGGACAGGGCCTGCAAGCTCCACAACATATCTCAATGAGGACCATCGAGTTCATAATACTTAATTGCTATCCGTTTAATTAAATCGAGCCAGATCCTCTGCAAGAATGAATCTTCATGCACCGAGCAGCAAGGAGGTATATGCTTTACTGAGTTTTGGCTGGCTGCAGAGAAGGTTCTTCATATGAATTGTGTTTTGGTCACGGTCTCCTCATCCAGGCCGGGTTTTTGAGCACAGACTCTTCCTTGATGTATTTGGACCCATTGCACCTACTAATCTGGGGGGGTTTCCATTTCCCTATTTTGTCATCCTTGTTTCTCCCTTCTTTCCCTCTCAGGAATATACAGTGTTGTCTTGCATACAACACGGCTTGGAATAAGACACCCGGTGTATTTTCAAAAGGCAGAACAAAAAAAGACGACCTTGTAGATAGTAACTGAGTAGCCGCAGCCGGGGAGCGGAGCCTGCTTATTGTCCTGTTCTCTGTGGATTGTATGCAGAGTTGCATTTAATTTTGCCAGGCAGAAGCTTAAGCACCAGAAGCGGTTACCATATTTCCTCACTTATAATATGCACCCCAAGTTGCAGCAGCTGGTTTTTGATTGAAAAAAGGTTTGTATTGTATGCAACAGAATATAGTCCCAAGAATTAGATCTTCACTCAGTTGCTAGGTAATGCTTTTCCTCCTTTTTTTGACTGAGCAGTAAGCTAAAATTCAAGGTCTTTCAGGTGGTTTCAGTTTGGAGAAGGACAGAATGACTGAGATCCAACATATTTAAAAATACATAGGAAAATTATAAACAGATTAAGTCCTGTTTCCTTGAACACAGCAAGGGACAGTTTCCTTGCTGACTCTTCCGAGGCTGTGTCAGCCGATGCTGAACCCCAAAGCTCGCGCTCTCACGTTCTTCTCAAGGGTATTCTGCCAGTGTTTTTGGTGCCTGGGGCTTAATTGTACTCCATTTGTGGTGTGTTTCTTTTTCTCATGTACTCCTATACCCATACCTCATTAAAAAAATACCCAGTAAAGATGCCCTGCCCACATAGCTCAAATTATTGAGGAGTCTTGCATGTGTCTGTGTTTTGGTCAGGGATGTGTGCCTGTGCATGGTTGGAGGCCCCTATTGTTTCACCTAATGTGCTCCATAAGGGAGCCTGATGGCTTCTTACAGGTTTCTTAAATGAAAAGTGACAATTACATCCATTGGTTTCAGTGAGTTTCAACCCAACTTTGTCGTCTTGATTTCTTTCAACACAGCACAGAAGCGGTGCAGTCTATTCCAGCTATCATTGTCACTATACACCCACAGGTCATACTTACACCTTGGTGTCGTGTTTACTTGCATCCTATGTTAGTCACCAGTGACTTTGACCTTAACCTTACTTGGCTCGTTAACTTTGTTGCAAGACCTGATGTGAAAGATTGAGATTGGACTCACAGGGTGTATCCACACATTCAGGCACATGTGCTGCTAGCAGCTCAGACAGCAGTGGCACAAGCTTGTGCCGGAAATTTCTGCCTCAGCGCATGTGCCTGAACGTGCACTTAGGTGCAGGGCAAATTGTGCCACTTGGAGAAAACTGACCCTGCCTGGCTGATCTCGGATCTTTAGCCAGGGGGAGCTAGAGGGTGGGGCCAGCACCTGTGCTAGCCCCAGCGGTATGAAAACCTGCCCTGGCCAGTAGCTCAGGGCTACTTGCCCTCAGGAGCTTCTGAGGCCCAGGCAGTTGGTATCTGGGGACACTACCCTGCGTGCCAGCTGGACTGCTGAAGCAGCGCTAACCTGGAGTGGCACCTGCACCCTGTACCCACTGCAACAGTCTGGCACCTCCAGCCTTTGCAGTCTCCCTGCCTCCAGGTCCCACTAACCTGGGACTACACTTAGGTCTGGGTCACTGCTACAGCCTTGCCCTGCTCCTGTTTGCAGCGTGCTGGTGCAGTGTGCTGGAGCACCAGGGCAAGGGGCAGCCAGAGAGATGCTATAGCCAGCTGCCAAAGCACCTCTCTGGAGGACCCAGCCTCCAGTTGCTTAAGGGCACACTACGAGACTGTGCACTGTGCTGCTTTTTTTTACTGTTTTTTTTTTGTTTTTTGTTTTTTTGGGTTTTTTTGTACCTGGATTCCCAGGTATCAAATTTAGAGCACACACTGCAAATATGCAGTGCGGGGAACATTTTTCGTTCCTGGTGTGCCTCTTGCAGCGTCTCAAACTGCTTTGAGATGCTGCAAGAAGCACGTGCTAACTGGTCTGGACATCTTGTCTCATGTTTTCCAGCCCTGGAAAGGTTGAGTATGCTGGGGCCACAGAAATGAGCATCATTAGTACACTCCAAAGAACATCAGCACGGTCTGGTTAGGCCTGGGGGTTATTGGCTGATTTATCATCGATGACTTAATAATGTTGTCCTTTTTCTCCACTCTGGTTTATTAACAAACAGCTTTTCTTCAGTCTTCTTCACTGTAGCCATATTTTGACTATGCTACTGCCTTACATACTAAGGGGCAGTTCCACTTTTTGTGCTGAGATTTCTCCTCCAACTTGCCCGCTTCCTTTTGCTGACAGTTTTAAGATTTTGCTTTCTTCTTGCACAGAAGACACTTGCATGTGGGCCTGACATGGGTGTACATTTGCAATAAAATGTTTATACTGATGCACTTTTGCCCGTTTTTGAGTAAAATGATGGCTTGCACACTTCTACAAGCCAGGCTGTGTTTGTGTAGCACAGCGCTTGTGTTCATTTATCTTCTTGTTACTAAGTATTCTCCTTAGGGAGTTGTTCTAGAGTTTATTTGCCCCCGGATTCGTTTGTTTTACATAACACTTCCTATACAAATTCCAGAGCCCTCTGTTCAACTTCCCCCTGCTATTTTGCCGCCTTTTTCTCCCGGAGAGAGGCTGTACAACAAGTTATGCAATACTTGTTTATTCGATGAGCCCTCAGGTTTGTAAAAATAATGTATAGTGCTTTGCAACTACTAATCCTCACAGCGGCCCTGTGAGGCAGGGAGATAAGGGTTATTTTAGCTTTATAGCTGGTGCAACTTGAGAAAGGGGGGTTGTGGTTTGCCTAAGCCCATTTTACAGGTCAGTGTCGGGGCCAGGATAAGAACCCATAGGTCTTGACTCCTAGTTCGACAAAGCTCTCGAGTACATGCTTAACTTGAAGCATACGAGTAGTCCTGCTGATTTCAGTATTGAGGTGCATTGCTGGATAGGGCCTTAATATCCACAGCTGTGCAGAGGATTAGAGAAAGGGACAGCTGTTGATAGACACCTTCTCAATAGGAGACTATGTTTTTGCTTTGTTTTTTGTATAAAAGCCCACTGTGGCACTTTGACTGCCTGTTCACACTGCGTATTTCATTTTGGGGAAAACACATTTGTGTGCTGCTTTTTAAGCGTCTGCTGCCTTTTTTTTTTAAGCTTTGACCATTTCATTTCTCAGGCTTGCTGTGGAGGTTGTACTTGCATTTGATCTAAAATGGGCTTGCAGATCTTGTGTCTGTTGTCAGGCAAATGAAACGTATAGATCCCCTTCTATTTGAATGCAATATATGATGGCCTTTCAGGGGGAAATCAGTCATATGGATGAAGCTCAAGGCCTTCCAAGTGGAATGAGACATGCGGGCTGTCAGACTAATCTTGTGCAGAGATTCTGGCGTGATAAGATAACTAGCTTGGTGCAGTTATTTGAAATGATTACTCCAGTAGGGGAGAAGGAAAATACAATGACTGCTACTGTACACAGACTGCCTAAAGCACTATCTAACACTCTCTGTATGTACTAGCTATTATTCCCTATCTGAGCTTTTCATTTTCAGGCCCTTTTCTTGCATAGTTTTGGATCCATCTAATTTATTTGATATTTAAAAAAGTGGGATTTCTATCACGATTTGGCCCCATACTCCTCAGGAAGAGGCTCCCAGCAAGGGTGGGCAGGGAGAGTTAGTACCCACGGGCTTCTTTTGCAAGCAGTGAGTGCTTCCCTTGGGAATTGGTGGGAGTTTTCCCGTAGTGAGGACCGCAGGATTGGACCCATCAAATTAATTCTCGTTAGAGATTCAGAAGTGTTCGGAGCAGAGGGACGGAAGCAGCAGACGAGACATAATTTCACAAAGGACTGAAGGCTGTGCTGGTCATGCTGAGTGACACAATGTGAACATCAGAAGAGGAGGAGGCTAGAAATCCCAGGTACAAGATTTCAGCTGGGGTAGCCAGCGTATGCAATAAGTGGCAGGGTACTGTAAGAAGACGGGGAGCGATAGGATTAAATGAAAATGCAACAACAGACGAGAGTGGTACAGAGGTGCAATAAGCCTTTTACGGAGAGAGGTTGTTAAATGGCATTTCTTTGTGTCCGCTTCCCTCTTCCTAGCAGGTACTCTGTAATTAGAAGTGATTGCTACCACTGTAGCGTAGGAGCATGTGACTGTAAAACTGAGAGGTCTTCAGCAGGCTAGTCCTGAGTGGAATAAAGACACGGTTGGATGTTTTGTGGTGAGATCAGGGCATATTGTTTGCATGTCTTTGAGTATTTCAAAGCAAATGCTTTTGATTAGCACCTATAACCTATATTCCAGTTTATCTGGTTTTGTTAAAGTGACAATGTATGGTCCGTCTTTCTGCAGTACCTGTATAAGCATCTACCCTGCAGTCGTCACAACAGAGGCCGCATTTTAGCTACGCAGCCAGTGCTCTGCTTAAGCATTATTATTCAGTAGCTCAGAAACCTCCAATGCGATATCCAAGTAGACAGACCGACAGCCTTATTATCTTTTAATCTTGCAGTGTAATTCCTTCTCCCCTTATGTATTTACATGACCTCTTAGGCCTATTTTATTAAATATTTAGTTTAAAAAAACAACAATTGGACTATGGTTTCACCAGAAATCTCTGGGAGCCAGGATTTTGTCAAGAAAAGGATGAAGCAAAATGTGTCTTTTAATGTGTAATTATGCATTACAACTGAACCACCAAGCTTCGTGTATTTAAAATATTCCACGAGGTGTTGCCAAAGCATGAAGGGAAGAGATTTGGACCCAGTCTTTTGTAGATTTTTGAGAAGAAACGGGGGGGGGGGGGAGGTGCATGTTTGTGCAATAAAACCTATCTGTTGTACAGGTAGTCTGTACTGCTCAGTTTGCCTGGCTTTTAATATTTGGTACTTGCATGTTATGAATCGGATGATGAGAAGGTTTGTTGCATTGTAGGGCCCTGCGGCAGCGGGAGATTGCCAGTGCGATCAAGGGAAGGGTTATTTTTGTTTGACTGTTTCTAAATGCTGTAAAAAGTGCCTAATTATGCTAGACATTTTGCAGTACAAATGGGCAGAAATAAAGGACTTGTGTAGGTATCCCACTGCTTTTGCAAGACTCCCACCCACAGGGGTTTAGAAAATCAGTTGCTCTTTGTCGGTCTTCAAGCACTACCTCAAGCTGACCACGTGGGCTGCCGCGGCCTTTGCTGGCTCTTTCTGCAAAGTCTGTGCCTCATTTTTAGGCTTGTGCTGCACCATTTTCACCGCATCATTTTCCTTTCTGGTCCTCACTCATTCTTCCATCACCCCCTAAAAATCCTCTCTCTTTGGCTGAAAATAGATGCTGGGACAAAACCTTTTATTCTGGGATCCTACCAGCATGCAAGCCCGTTGTCCCACTTTACCTATGAAGTACCAGGATAACACTTGACTGTCTCTCGCCTGGTTTGATGGGAGTCAGAGCCCGGGATAGTCAGACCCAGGATAAATCTGACCTGTATTTTTCAGCCTGAATTCGGCAACTTCCTTTTACACTAGTGGCCATCTATCCTAACCTGTTGCTTTCCCAGCAAGAGAACTGAGAAAGAAACAATTCTGTTTGGTCCAAAGAAGAGTTTGGATTTTATTTTTATTTATTCTGTGTTTATACATCGAAGTAACTGTCCCCCCTTACATTGGTTTCATTCACCCAGGGATAGTCACAGCGCAGGCCACTTGCAAGAAAAAGCAGAGAAAACAGAAGGCCAAAATAACAAACCTGAGGGCATGGGTCTCTCCTTTTCATCCAGGGTTTGAGCCACTCACCCAAGCTTTATGGGAGAATCAGATTCAAGTTCCTCCACTGCTTGGAGGATTTTACCTTTCATCTCCTCCTTCCCAGGACAGCTTCTCAACCACAGGGCTGAAGGGTGTTCAGGGTGCCATCAAATCATCCTATTAATCCCATTACACTTAGTACTAATACGTGCACATTGTTCCACATCCTAATTCTCTGGCTCAGTGACCCTGCCTGAATTTAACACATGGTAGAAGAGTAGCGACTGGAAGGATGGAGACACATTTTGGGATACCTTATAGTAAGGTGGCTAGGATATTTTCTTGAGAGGTGGGAGACTTTGATCCAACTTCATGTCCTTAACCAGGCTGAGTGTGTTTAAATTTGTGTTTCCCATCTCCCAGGTGAGTGCTCTAAGCCTTGAGATCATACGTACAAGAGAGAGACACCTGCCATGTCCATTAGTGCTTTGAATCTAGCCCCACAATTTTTTTCCAGCTGAAATTTTTCAGAGATGCTGAGCAATTTTGAGGATGAGCAAAAAACCCCACTCTTTTTTTTTTGCTGGCCTTCTAGCTCTCTTTCTTTCTTGCTTAATCTCTTTCGCTTTCTTTTCCTTTTCAGTTTTCTCTTTGAAGAAGTTTATCCTTACTCAGTTCCCGACTCTTACAGCATATTGAGAGTGTTGTGCTATTTGGTGCTTTAGTTTAAGCACTGGTTCCTGGAGTCATGTTATTCTATGGGCCTTTCAGCTTTCTTTAAAAAAAGAAAATAATTGCTAGGGTTTATGCTTGGGTAGAAAAGCCCAACAGCCTGAGTGCATGTTCCCTAAAGGCTCAAAAATCAGAAGAGAAAACTTAAACCTAATTTAATATCTTTAAAAAAAACTTTTTTTTTTTTAAAAATCGGTCTCATTTTGAATGCTTGGAGTTGGCAAGACTGAATTAGTGGTTGCTGCCAGACCTGCTGCCCGTAGAAAAGGTCGTTACACCACTGCAGAACATATGCCTTTTAACTAATTGTTTTCCCTGCTGCAGCAACATCAGAGCAATCTATCTTGCATACTCCCAATCACCATAATAGGAGTGCCAGGGACCTGCCCAGGAGGTTTGGGACTTTGAACATAATAGGTATGGTTAGGAAGCCCCATTAGAATAAGCCTAGATTTCAGCTGTGCAGGCTCTCAAATAGAGAAACTAAGGCCTTCAAGCTAGCAGCTTCTTTCATGCTGTTACTCCTCTCGCCAGCCGGTGGAGTGTAATGTTTAACAATTAGTCATGGCTGCTGTGACCTTGGAATTGTAGTTCTCTCTCAACTCCGACCACACATGTAAAAATCAAGCTGGCAGTATTAAATTAAGTAATGTCGATGGCTTCTGCCTAGTCAGCACCCTGGAGCATTTGTTCCCCCTGGCTGAGAAGCAGTGCAGAAGCCTTGTGTATTGTGTCATGTAAAAACCATTTGTGTTTCCAGTTTAAAAGGGAAATCCACAATATTCAGCAGATGCATCTGATCTGCTTTGTCACCCAGGACATCCTTCTTCTTGCTCCTGTGCCATCAATCAGGCTTCCTTCTATCTATTTCTGCAGTTTGTGATTTCCCCTCCACCCCCTCTGTCATAGGTTGTGTGCACAGAAGTTCAGAAATCTTCCCAACTCCAGACTGAGCTCTCCTGTTGCTCTGGGTCTGTGAAGGTATGCCCACAGCACTGTTTGGAAATGGGCCTGTGACAGTTGCTGCTGCTTGTGAAGTGGGCATCCCTTGGGTGGGAAACCGACTGCAGCCGTGCCTCATCCTGCAGGGCCTGCCAGCAAGCTGTCTCATACCAGCCACACTCTGCAAGGAGTCTTCAGTCTGGGTGAACAGTGGCACACAGGGTGGGGACCAGGACTGAAGCAGATGCCTAAAACAAGACCATACTCAGGTGAGGGGAGGTGGAAGGAAGAACATCTCAAAAATCTTCCTCTCAGCTTCTATAATGACATTTTCCTGCTCTCTAAGTGCCATTGACCAAGGAACCCTGGAGCAGGCAGGGCCTCCTTTGGACACATGATGGATGGCTCCCCTTCCCCAGGGCATCTCAGTAAGCAAATACAGATTGTGACCACTTTACTAGGGAAGGGAGGAGCTGGGGGACTGCATGCATGGAGTTTTGCTCTCCATCTTTGTCCCTGTAGATCTAGTGGATGAAGGAAGCCTGGGGCTGTTACTCCAAGGTGACAATTCCTCAGGACCCTGAGCTCCTCTAGAAGGTGTTACTGTTAAATGAAGCTGTGTGGCTGCCAGCTGGAGACTCAAAGGGAAGCCCAGTTGCTTTATGTTGCATCCATGGATCCTGAGTTTTTTGGGGCTAGGGACCGACATTCAAAAAGCCTGAGCCTGAATTGATTAAATCTTTGCAGGTTAGTCTAACCTGGCTAGGCTAAACCAGTTTTTAATTGCACAGATATCCCCTAAGGACTGAAAAAATGAAGACACATGCCTGCAGTGGCTCAAGGTAGAAGCTGGGGTGGGGGGGGCACAAGAGTAGCCCTCCCTTCCCTTCATCAGTGCTCACCTGAGGGGGGAAGTGGCCAGACTCCAGCAGGACTTCTGATTAGGGAGGGGTTCCCCACCCTGCTCCTGACCAAACCAGCAAGGTGTTGGTAACATAGAGTTTATCACCCCTAACTCAGTGTTTATCAGCCCATTAAGAAAACAACAGACAGACATTACCAACTACCTGTTGATTCTGCCTTAGTCCTGTCTGCCACAGCACGGACCGTAGCCAGCTAGCTAATGGTTTGCTAGCTAATACTATGGGTTTGTGTAAGGCAGAGGAGACGGGGATCCCTGCTTAGCGGGGAGTGGGGAGGGAGGGGAAGGCAGACAGACACCTGCAGTCTCTGCTGGAGCTGCAGCCAGGGAGCGGAGGGGAGGGGCCAGCCCTGCTGTGGAGCAGAGAGCCCTGTCCAGCCCACAGAGCATGCCAGGATGCTGGGGGAGTCTGGTTTAACTTAAAGCAGCAAGGGGTCTGGGACAGACATTGCATAAACCAGTTTTACCCAAATCAGTTAAGTCTGATACTACATCCAACCAGGTCTGTCTCAAACCGGCTTCAGCTATTTTTAAACTGGCTTATGTGTGCTGAACGTCGGTTCTGTTACAGGTTTAAGCCCGTTTCTGATCACTTAAACTGGTTTATGTGCAATGTCTGCCCCTAGCCTGGGATTGGGGTCTTTTACTCAGGCGCTTGCATAACACGTGGTATGGAGTTGCTCAGTTCCAGGAAGCCATGGCACAATACGGGTAGTAAGAAAGTCGGTTGTCTTTCCACCCTGAGGGGCAGACTCTGTTGCTTGCATCCACAGTCAGGAGAGGTGACGGATTGCTTTGGGCATTCTCCGGGATAATCCAGAGACTTTGTGGATGCCCAATTCTTTCCATGTTTCTGTAGACTTACCTGCATCTGTCAGGAAACCAAGGAAAGCGAGGAGCACTGAGGCAGCACTTGTATGTCCTTCTGGGCATCAAAACAGAAACAATTTGCAAGGGCCTCCTCTTGACTGTCTGTAGCAGGAGCGACCTCAGCTGGACTCTGTTTAGGCCTAGAAATGGTTCGGTTCCTGAGCTGCCTATGGGAAATCTAGGATGGGCACTCAGATGGTGCAGGACCCGAGAAACCAGGAGGTTCCCTCCCATCCGTGTACCAGATGTCTACCAGCATATATTCCCATAGCTTCAGAAATCCTGTGCTTCATTCTGAATGGAAAGGATGTTTGCAATGCACATCTCTACCATTTGACCTTGCGTTGACTCCCAGCAGCTTCACTGAGTGGGCGGTATCAATAGGTGCCTCTCCGCAGACATTTCATGGATGCAGAGTCCTTGGGACTGATGCCCAGAAAGGAACCGCTGAGGGAGGCTTCTTGCTAAGACGTGTGGCTTGGGGGCTGCTTTGTTACATGCCTTTTCTATAAACAGACCCCCAGTCTGAATACTTTTCTTGGCTACTGTATATATGGCTGCATATTTTATAGTTCAGTTATGTATAAGTGCTCAAGTCTGAGGAAGATTTGACTTGAGCTGAGCATAAAAATGGGACTGTACTTGGCCAAGTGGGAAACTAAGGAGCTGCAGCCTGGACAACCTCTGGCCTTGTCTCTGCAGAAAGGCAATTTGCATGTGAAGTGGAACCAAAATCTTCCTTTCAGTCTTTACTGGTGTCTATGTATAAGGGTATTCATCCCATTGCCACCAGCCCTCGGGATCTGAATTTTCATTTATTTATTTTTTTAATTTAAAGGGCCAGTGAGCCCAAAGTGCTGCAGCTGCTGCAGTTTTGTCAATGGATTCCCACATCTTCTCAAATTCATGGTGGTGAGTCACGCTATAGAAACAGGAAAGGAATGGTACCGTCATCTCATGTGAAACACAACCCCATTCATCCCAGTGCTCTCATGACACCAGACACCATGAGTATGCGGGGACAAGACTCATTCATAACATTTAGTGTTTGTTTGCTTAGAATCTGTTATTAGCAAAGAAATAAAAGGCTGGGGCTGCTTAAGCATTTGATTTAATTGCAGGCTGAGAGAATAGCAACTGAAAGTGAGGAACGTAGGATGTTGTTGGTCAGAGCCGAGGAGGGTTTGTTTTTTTTAATTTCCCAGTACAGCCATTCTGCTGAACTGGGAAACCATTTCTGCAAGTAGTCCTTGTGCAAGCGAGCTTTCCGGCTCGGCTCTCAGCGTTTGCACTGGGCTGAGATGAAGGGGTGAAGACTTTGATTTCCTAGCTCACTTGCAGAATTTTGACTCAAAATCGTCATGTCTTTGTGATGACTTTGCCTTGGAGCTGAGCAGGCTTGTGCTTCCATTTCCTAATTAAATGACACGCATCACAAGGAGCAAAGCACAAATCAAAAGAAAGCGAAGATCACGCCTGTTTCCATATCACATCCCAAGTAAATGACTAAAGCAATGCACCATGATGTCTGACCTTGTCTTTAATGTTGCACCAGTCAGCACAGGCGCTTCAGAAGGGTTGGCTGTCGCTGCTAAGAGCGCATGTTCTGTGAATAGCTCAAGTGAGGGGGGCATCAGACCATGCCTCCCGTGGTCTGATGGGGGCATCAGATCATGCCCCGTGTCTCCCAGATTTCTGTATACAGGCAACCCTCACTTAATGCTGTTTTGCTGTAGTGCTATTTCATTATAACCCTTGATTTTACATTGATACCTGATTCCACTTAGCGCTCAGCGAGTTTTGTTACAATGCTCACGGGGATAGTGCAGCTGGCAGCAAGGAGCGTATGCTAGTGCATCAGTGGCATGCAGCCTCGTTGTGCAATTTAACCTGCCCACACTATATAGCTGCCCGCCTGGCACTTAGGCCAGGTGCGGCAGGGCTATGACTCGCAGTAGGGTGCATGCGGGGGGAGCCCCAGACACTGTGTCCCGCTCCCACCACCTAGAGTGACCGCGACTATGGCCGTGACCACCCCCCTTGCTCGCCACCTGGCATGGAGGGGACCAACAGCACTCCCTCCATGGCCTGGGCCTGAGCGGGCAGCAACGGCACAGCACCAGCCAAGCTGGCCCTGAGCTACCAGGTGCTCACGTCACTGTTGCTGGGTGCCCTGGTAACAAATTATATTTATTTACATTAATTCTTATGGGAAAACTGGTTTTGCTTAATGCTATTCTGCTTAACATCCAGTTTTTTGGGAACCAATTAAGAGCACTAAGTGGGGGTTGCCTGCACCCCCTTTTTTCCTTTTGACTTCCTTTTCGTGGATAGGCCGAACATGAGGAGTCTCGGTCACTATAATGGTCACATATTAATAAACATTGTGTGCAAGTTATTTGACATGGAGACATGTAATTCTGCTTTTAGGTAAGTAGCATAGTGATTATTGTAATACCTTGTCTACTATGCAACTTTCCCTGAATTTCCTTGCAAATCCTGGTGATTAGGCAACAAGTTTTGTATCACTGGCCTTCTAGACCCATAATGATGATTTCTGTCCCATTTATGCAGCCATGATATGGACACTAAACCTTGAGAAGTTAAATTATCTCTAGTCTTTCTTTAACCTAATGAAAAGCCTAATGAATGCCACAAGAGGGTTTTCCAGAAAATTGTGGGAAAACGTATTGAACTTTGGCAAGCTGTCATGCTAATCTTTTGACACACATTGGCTTTTAATTCTCTTTGCTCATTTTTATGAAACACTGAAGGGTCTGTTCCAGCGGTGTTCTCCTGGCATCCCCAACACACTGATTTGTTAAATATGATCAACTGGTATCCTTTATTAAATGGAAGGCAAATCTAATTGAGTTGGAGAAATGGTCACCGTTTGGGCAGAAATGAATCAGTCTTTTGAAACCCCTGGGAGTGATCACATGAATAATTAATATTGTCACTCCTTTTTCTGAGCTTTCAGTGAGTTTAATGGAAATTGCTGCAATATACTTTAGCAGATCATGTTTGCTTGAACATAGAAGGATTTTTTTGAAGTAATTATACATTCCACTGGGTTTCACTTGTAATGTTGTAATTGTTAGTTTGTCTTGTTTTCTTAATTCATATCCTCCTCTTTTTGAAGAGTTAGTGCACATTGGGAAATGTTGCCAGTTTTGCTGTTCTTAAGTTGCCTAGAGTTTTTTTGGGGGATGAAAAATTAGCTTAAATGTACATCAGAGACCAAAAGAGTTATCAAAAGAATCGTGCTGGGCGTGAGAGGACTTGGCGATCTGTGCTCCAATAGGGTCCCAGTTCAGGAAATCAGTCAAGTATATGCTTTAAATCCATCCTGCTTGGGCTCATAGCACGTATTTAGGGCAGGGAGGTTTTTTTCTGCATTGGGGTCTTAGTGGAGACTCGAGAAGACTTTACTTATACAAAAGGTATGAGGACTACATCATAGTCGTCATCAACATCATCATCAATATCATGTCCCTGAGAATGCGAGCAAACTGTGAATGATTTTTTTAAAATTTAGATTTTCCAGAGCGACTGAAGGATGAATTATTTTTTGCTGCAGTGCCACTGATGTTAGGTACTGTTTTCCTAATGAGAAATGGTAAGACTGGTTTTTAAAGGAAGATAAATGACAAATGAAGCTTTGATCCAGGCCTGCACTGGAACTGAAAACGTGTTGGCTTGTAGAGCTGTGATGCTCCAGGTCACTTCGGTGATGGAGAGCTCTCAGGAAGGAGAGGTGATTTGGTGCAGAGCCCCGCCAGCTGATCCGATCTCTGCTTTCTACCTGCCATTTCTACCATCTTTCATTAGCGCTGCCTATCGAATACAGTCACGAGGGGCGACAGGACTGACTGACCTCCCAGAGCCCTTTCTTCTCATCGCTAATGATTTGGTGTTATGGAGCTGAGGGCTCATGAATCACAGAAGAGCCACAGTTGATAACCTTTAGTGGGGAACTTTTGCATTTATTAGAAATCTCATCCTGCAGATGAAATCCAGTTGTTTTATATAGGATGTAGGAACCCAAGCAGCATCAAAATGGGTAGTTAAGAAGAACCATGTAACATATAACAACGTGCGTTTTTTTCCTTTGATGCATTGTATATAATTGAGAGTTCATTGAAGTAAAAATCCCATATAATCATCTCCAGTTCATGTCCCCGCCACGCACTGAAACAGTCCTAAATGATTTCCAAACCTAATGATTATATTAATTACAAATGACTTTCCAGCCTTCAAAAATAACGAAGAGCAATGGTTAATATTGTAACCAGGCTGCTCCATGCTGCTTTAGAGGGCAGAAGAGCTACTATAAGTGTGTGAGAAAATCGTTTTGGGTGTGCTTAGACGTGTAAGCTCTCCTTTGAAACTTAGATATTGTTGCATATTCCAGTTAGAGAGCTGGTGTGGCATAAAAGTTCCTTTGCTCTTTTCTTTCCAAACCTTAAGATATCAAATTCATGCTCTAGGTTTGATTCTGCAAGTTTTTTTTGTCTACTCTCCTTTGAGCAGAAGTGACCAAGCAGATCCCTGAGGAACAAGTAAAGACACTTAAACTATTTGCTTGTCAGGTCTTAATTTCTTAACTTGGCATGTAAAGCACCCTTCTCTCCTGCCTGTTACTTGTAAGAAATCATCTGCCCAGAACTTTATACCAATTTCCAGAGACGGGTTTATTTGAGGTAGTCAATGAGAGGATGCATCCCCACGAGCAGGGACATGCATTTACAGCAGCACAAATTTGTGCGGCTGCTTTGTGCTGCAGCACTGTGCGCTTTGCAGCAGACCAGGTTGTCCTGCTGCTCCATGTGCGGCCGGGGGGGTCTGGCTGGGGCACAGGGTTTCCCAGCGTGGGGCTAGCCAGCAGGCAGCCCCCATTGCTGAGGCACCCTGTGCCCCAACCAACTGGGTAGTGGGACTTCCTGCTCCCCTGTCTCTGCATGCCACGTGCTCCCCGGCTGGCTGGGGCTCAGCGTGCCAGAGACAGGGGAGCAGGCAAGCCTGAGCTGGCTGCATTTGGGGCTTCACAGTGTGCAGCAACAGGGGAGCAGCCAGCCTTGGACTGCCTCCATGTTTGTCCTGGCACATGCCACTTTGGCGTGCTTTGCATCACATTTTCCTTCTGCTTTTGTTTTTTGTTTTGCTACCAGGTAATCCCAGTAGTAAATTTTGCCCCAGCGCTGCAAATTAGCAGTGCTGTGCATGGTTTAACGTGCGGCACATGCGGTTTGTGGTGCAGCAAAGAGGTTTGTGGTGCCACAAATTACACGTGCCTGTTGACCTTGCAGAGTCTTCTTAGGCAAACCATGTCAGGCTTGTGCATTGATACAGCCCCTTGAGCTGCAGCACCTACACACAGCCCGAGGCCTTGTCTGGCTGCATAGCACCATGCAAAGTGCACTCAACTCCTGGCAGAGCTGCCTGCAGTGCAGTGTGTAGCAGATGATGCTCCATGTTGTTCTGCCACTGCTTTGGCTTCAGAAATAGCACTCACTGCCCACTTTGGGTTGAGAAGGATTTGATCTTGTTCATGACGAAAGACAGTGCTGTGACTCACCTCTTCCTTTCGCACGTATTTCATGAAAATGGCAGTGCTGAGATGATTGTTTCTCCCGTCCTGGTGAAGCCCTGGCATGGCACAGAGTGCAGATGAGACAGGTTGACTTGCCTTTGCACTGAGCCACAAGTGGACGTGGTGATACGCAAGTACGGCTTCCTATACTTAGGGCAGGGGAATTTGGCATAGATCATAGAGTCGTGGGAGGGGTGGCTATGAGCAATGCATTCTGGGATGCTGGAGGACTGGGGCATGGCCTGTAGCAAGATGGGTAACAGGTGTTACATATAGCTATAAAATGTCCTGCTGCCCAGAAGTTCCTGTTTGAGAGATGTAACATTTGTGATGGCTTCACTATTTTTTCAATACTGCAGATAGCTAGAAAGGCTGCACACTCACTTTTTGTAGCACTGGAAGTTTATAGGTGCTGCTACAAATGTCACAAGCACCCTGTGGCCTAAGGAAGCTGCAGATGCTTTCAGAAACTGAAACAGAATCGAAGAGGAGGGGGAAAGCCTGAAATACTTGCATTTTCTCATCCACCGTGTATCCCAAAATAAAGTGTGCGCCTTGTTTTTGGGAAGGCAAAATGAAGAGATACCAGGAGTAGCTACTAGCAACATAGCTGAAGAAAGGATGGCTTGATTAGTACAGCGTCAAGTCCATTAAAACAAGGAGAGGTTTATTAACACCTGTGGAGTGAAGAGCACTTAGCAGGTAGATTGCAGTGAGCCACAAAGCCAATTGACTCTATGAGCCCTGCCTGAATAGAAGTGCTGGAGCATTAGTACCAGCGGTTTTAAACTTTGTACCCTCAAAGGAGAGTACAATGGCCCCCTGCAGTCTCTTCCCCCTGTATGCTTCTATTCTAAGTAGACAATGCAGTTTTCATGCTTAAGACGGGTGCAACATTTTTAGAAGGCTAATTTTTTGGGGAAAGTGAGTGTGGTATAATAGTAAATGCAATAATTAGCAAGGAACAGAGCTGCCTGGCCAAAAAGTTGTCCTTCCATAAGTGTGCATCCACCCCAAGGAAAGTCAGTTCAAGGAACCTGAATGGTGAGAGGTAAAATGTAAGCTGGACATCAGGAGGGACAGGTGGAGCATCTAAACAGTGAAATGGCAAATAGGGGTTGAACTTGAGGTTATAAAAACCAGTGCCACCAACAGTATCATTTGTGGGGTGGGGAGGGGGTTGGTATTGCTAGAGCTCGGCCTTCGTTTATTTATTTATTATGGCATTTTTTTATCTTCTTTTTGTGCATTGCATTCTGGCATGCAATCTATGAAAAAACAGAAGTAAATTACCCTGTTTATGATGGTCTCATGAAAGGCTGAGACAGAATTCTGTTTCTTTAGACATTTCTCCTTGTTTCACCTCATCTATTTGGAGCCTGGAACTTGTGCTCCTAACAATTCCTGCCTCTGTAACACCAGAGCTGTTGTCCACCTAGACCAGTAGCCCCAGCAGATGCTTCAGAAGAAGACATAAGGACTAGACAGTAGGCAACGGCAGTGTCGTTTGCCTACACACACTGCACACATTGGGTGCAGCTAGATGAGCAGGCATGTGTGGCACGCAGTGCTGCAGACGGCACGTGCCGCACATGTAAGCATTCGCTGTCGTAACGGGCCTTCTCAGAGCTAGTCCACCATTGGCCTGGCCACAGGTTCCTGGGCTAACTGGCTGCCTCACTCACCTGCCACGCCTTGTTGTTTCTTAATTAGTTTGAATTAGGCGGGAGGCTGCCCATTCTTGCCCTGATGCCAGGGGGAGCTATCTGCAGCTCCGTTCCCCGGCTACACCTCAGCCCAAGCCTTGCAGATGGCATCCACCACTGGTTTGCACTGGCCGTTCATAAAACGTACACACAAATACACACACAGGGGGCCAAGCCCTCGGCCCCCTCGCCGGGGCTCCACATTGGGGTCTTCCACCCCTTGGGGCTCAGGTGGCCCAAGCCCTGCCTGGCCCTAGGGTCTTACACCTCCACACCTCCCCCTCACTGGGGCTCTGCACACTGCCTCTTCACTGGGGCTCACTGGGGTCTGCTGCCCCTTCCGGCTCAGGTAGTCGTAGCCGTGCCTGGCCCTCTGCCCTGGGGTATTATACCCTGTGAGGCTCAGGTGGCCATAGCCATGTCTGGCCACCTCTCAGGGTCCCTGCAGCCACAGGACTCCCAAAGAACCTGGGTCCTGCTCCAGGTCCCTCTGCTGACCTGGGCCCTGCCTCAGGACTCGCATGAGCCTGGGCTCCCCCAAAACCGGTTGAACCCACCAGGGATGTGGAAGCTGGGGTTATTAAGGTGCCCTGACCCACCTTTCACTGGGGTCTGGTATTTCCTGGGGCTCCAGCACCACTGGAGCCCCACCAGGCCACCCACCCCCGGCAGGACGCAGTTTTATGTCATGCCCAGGACCAGAAGCCTCCTTTCCATCCCCATAAGCTGTTGCCCTTACCTCCTGGGTTATTCCTGCTGCAGCTCAGCCAGTCCAAAAGTGGCCATGCAATCAAGCACCTGCTGGCTGTTTGGCTCAGCCCTTAAAGTGGCAGGCACCAACAGTGACCTGCCACAGCTGCACTGCTAATTTGCAGTACAGCAGGGTTTTTTGACACCATGAGAGCTCAGCGTCAAGCCTATGCCTGAAAAATATGGGGTGGTGCACATGGCAGTATGCACTACCTGAAACCAGAGCCTGGCTGGCCAGAGCCAAGTTCCAGCTGCTGGCCAAGCTCCGCGTGCCAGATTACCACTGTTGGAGCCCAGGAAGCCCCAAGGACCCCAGATAAGGCTGCTGGGGCCAGCCCAGGTGCTGGCTTCAGCCTTCCCTACCCCACCCAGGGTAACTTGCCATATGCCAGTATGCATGCGCACAAGCGTTCCCTGGGGACAAGTAGCGGCAGCACAGCTATCTGTCCCCAGGAAATGCACATGTGCAGTCATATGGACTTGCCCAACGGGTCTCACCCTGGTCTCTACTAATTGGAGATTGGTTTAGCATGAGGTTTAATAATCCATTCCACAAATGTTTGTTGCTAGCCTGGATATTTTTTATACCTTTATATCTGATTGAGAGACCAGTCTTGCTGTATTCTTGGCCTCAGTGATTTCCTTTGGCAGCAAGTTCTCCAGTTTAATTACATATTGTGTGAACAAGTATTTGCTTCTGCCAGTTTTGAGTTCCCTACTTTTCAGTTTCCTTGAATGCTCCCTTGTCCTTGTGGTATGAGACAAGGAGTTCCCAGTCTGCCTTCTTGAGGCCATTCATCATTTTATGTACTTTTAGCATGGCCTCTTGTTCCTCTCCTTTCTAAAGGAAACAGCCCCGATGTTTGCAGTCTTTCTTTGTGGGAGAGTTTTTCCCAAGCCTTTGATCATTTTTGCTGTTCCTTTTACCTCTGCAAATCCCTTTTAAGGTGGGGTGACTAGTACTGAACGGAGTATCCCAAAGAGGCCATGCCACTGATTTTAAAAAAGCCATTATAATATTGCCTGTGTTCTCAGTTCCATTCTGTAGGCATCAGAAAATCTCATTGGTCTTGTTTGGCTTGAGCTGCAGACTGAAGGGAGGCTCTCGCTGATCAGCGATTTGTAGACAGCCCAGTCCCTTTCCTGAGCTGATGCACGTCATTCAGAACTCTGCACGGTGTACACGTATTTTCCTCTAATGCATGTTATTTTGCATCCACTGGATTTCATTTGCTGCCATCTTGCTCATTCCCTATGCTTAGGCTGCTCTGAAATTCCTCGCCGTCATCTCTGTTCCTGCTCACGTGCTTCATGTTGTGTTAGCTGCAGATTTTTGTTCTTCTGAAGTCTCCACCTTTCACATCACCGACAGGTCCATCAAACCACTGTCAACTTTCTAAATCAATATTAAGAGTATTTGGGGCTTTCTGGGAATTAACACAAAGAACGTGGTAAAGGCTTTGCAGCCAGCTCTACAGCCTAGGAAGGGCTTTGGGTTTGTGTTTGCCTTCCCCAAGTTTCAACTTCCTTTTTGCCAGCCACAGGTGAAGTCGTAGGAGCCCCTGTGGCTGAGTCGGGCTTTTCCTTCTGAAACAACTTGGTTGTTCCCACAAGGAGATGCTCACCATCTTTATTCAAATGACCATCCCCAGCCTGGCTACAAGCAGCATCTAGTTCAGGGTGACCTCAGAGCCAGGAGGACTCAACCAGCCTTCCCACCGAGTCCTATGGTCGCAGCACCCTTCAGCAGCCCGGGGGCAGGGTGGTATAGTACATTTCTTAGAGCACATTTTCATTTCTTGGAGCACATTTTCACCCGGGGGTGTTATAGTACATTTCTTGGAGCACACTTATAGCACATTTTCTTGGAGTGAGAAGGAGGGAATATCTTGCACCCATGTCAGTTCAGGGAAGGAGTCAAACTCCTGATTCTTTTTCCCCCACCTTGGAGCAGGCAGTTTTGCTGTACCTGTTAACCAAAGTGCCCAAATAAATGCTGCAGTGAGAACAGCAGTTGGTGTGTTGGAGCAGTTGATAACTGGCATGGTGGGATGGGGAGCAAGGAAAGCAAAGAGGGTGCTGCACTGTGTGCCAGCCAGTTTGTATCGGCTCACCACGCAATATGAACGTGAGGCCTTCAGTTGAGAAGGGAAGTCCTGGTGCCTGAGGATTAAATTCAAGTGCTCTGTCATATCAGTATGAGTGGGTGGGGGGGTTTACAGTGGTGGTTTCACCTTGCCATGCTGTCTAGCTTCGACTCTCAGCTGGATGAGGTGACTTCCAGAGGGCCCTTCCAGCCGTGCTCCTCTCCATTTCTCTGGATTATTTCTAAAAAATGCATGCAACCTCACAGCTAAGCGGAAAGTCTCAGCGCACCATTCTTGCACCGAACCACAAGGCTCCATTTCTTGCAATATTTTGACAGATATAATGCACTGTCCATTACCTTTTGTGGCTCCCATCCTTAATTTTAAGACAGCCCTTTATTATAAATTGTTTGCACGCAATAATGACGAACCTCTGTTTCTGATGAGCAGCTCATTCAGCATATATCAGTGTGACAGAACGTGGCTCTTTTGCAATACCCTGATCACTGTGTGCACCTTGGGTCCTATGTGCAATCGTGCAGCGGGGTGAAGTGGGTTCACTTTCACCCCGGGCTAGAGGAGGGTGAGATATTGATTCTTCCTTGCCAGAGTGGAGCCATCAGGAATCACGTTGGGCAGATCGCTTGCGGAAGAAACAGCTTGATAAATAGGATGGATGTCCCAGTCTTTAGTCATTGGCAGTCAAGAGCAAGGAACCCAGTAAAAGTAAACTGGTTTTAAAAAGGACAAGGGAGAGACTGTGTGGACTCCAATGATGTGGCTGGGTTGGCTGCTCCCTTTGGCTTGGACATCCTGAACTGAGGACAGCTGCTTTCCATTCTCCAGTTGACCGATAATGCCCTTTAAAAAGGGTGCCTTACCCATCGCAGTTCACTGCTAGTTGTTCTGCTTCCCTAAAGGGTAATGTCCTCATCAGGAGTTGAGCTAATTTGAGCTCACTGGTGAGGCCACAGAAACCAGAAATACTGTGATCGAAAAGCCCAGTCTCAAAATTCAAGGAGCTCTGAGTTGACTCATTAGAGGCTATGCCAGGGGCTGGCTTCAAGGGGTGCATAGAAGAGTATAAAGTCTGGAGGTCGCAAGGAAGAACACTTGTGAAGCCCATGGCAATTAATTTGCCTTTTCCTTTAAGGTGACTACCTGCACAAAGAGGGTGAATTAACTTCTATAGGAATGGTAAAATCTTCCCTCGTATTCTAATTTACCATCTCATACCAGATACCCAAGCACATGGCAACGTGATGCTCCCCTTCCAAAACATCCAACGTTGTGGGCATCGCTCCTTGGAAAAGGAAACATGCTCCGTAGTTTAGGTCAGACCACAGTTCCAAAAATATTCCCAGCCCTATTAGCATGAGGACTGAATCATGCTCAATTAAAGAAAAAAAATCCCTGTTTGCCCTATTCCTGCAAAGCTGTGCTTGCTCTAATTGAAAGGAAAAAAGTGGTTGTGTGCCCCTTACTTTATGTATATTTGATACAAATAGTTAATAATAGATAGTTAATTATCGAGTTTTGGAACATGTAACTTAGTTCATGTCCTACTTTTGCTACCTTTTCCCTCCCTTCTTGGCTACTTTTTTGCTGTAGTCAGTCCTGGAGTGTTTCTGCTTATGTTACTTTATTGTTTACCTCTTTCCTTTCCTTCTCTTCACCATATCTCTCTTCCCTTCACTGTGGCTGTTTTCCGCATTCCCTGCATTTCCTGCCACTTCTCTTCCCCTCCCCCCCCACTAACTTTAAACTAAAGTCATCTTCTTACTATGCTGTCTTTTAATACAACTCATCCATCTCTGCTCTTGTCCCCTGTAGGGAAATAGCACTGCATCAGTTAACTGTGGGCTCACATTTGGAAGGCTTTCTTTGTAGCCATAAGGGCTGTAGATCCGAAATAGAAAACTTGCTTTCTGCAAATAGTTTTGGTGTGCCACCTAAGAAAGGACTCAGGGAGAGGTTGCTAGCTGGGAGTATGAGGTGCCATAGGAAAATGTGCATAGCTTGGACAGAACAAAGCTAGGAGTCTGTGGAGAGTTATAATAATGAAGGGGTTTGTAATGTAAAAACCAGGTTTTGGTTAAGGGAAACCAGTGAGATGGAGGTTGGCCAGAAAGTGGCTATTAAGAGAGAAGCGGTAGCATTGCCACTCCGTGAAGCTCTGGGTTGACATCTCGTCGTCATATAGGTTGTAATGTGGCCTGATTCGTTTTGCCTGATTGTCTCGGCTTCCACTCGATGAGTTCCCAGCAAGGCATGCTTATGTAGAGGTGCATAAACATGCTGCATGTTTAATAAATGCTAAAATTGTTACACGTTAGTAATTTTTGGTCTTAGGCAGCCACGTGGAAGTGGTATGCCCACACATTCCACTTGTCTTCCTCTCTAGGGGATTTCCAAGGGGCTTCATGCTTTCTCTTCCTCCTCTCTTCCCATACATCACTGCAGTTTTTTTCCCCATGTGAAAAGTAAGCAGCAGTTAGGTGCAAAAGCCTATGGAAAGCAAGCTGGTGTTTGCCATCTTCAGCACATTTACAGGAACAGCTGGTAGCCATTAGGAGAATCACAGGAATCTTGCAACTTCTGTCAGGGCTAAAAAGTAAATGTGTGATTAAGGCAGAATTGACAATTCCTGTTTCACAACGAATTGTTTGTTGTTACACTTTAATGAGCAGCATCAAATTGAAAATACTTTGCTCAGTGTGACACTGAGAGGAGGGATCAAGTGAACTTTCCCCGGGAGTCTCTCCTGGATCATGTCCTGTCCAGCATTGCCATGGGTGACTTGGAGAACAGAAACTGAATGTGCTCGGTACACTTGTGGAAGTCGGCAAGCTGGTTGGGGTAGCAGACACTTCTGAGGGCAGGTTTAGCATAAGCTAGTCACATAAGAGTGATGTAGCCATGGTGGTCCAGATATTGAGAGGCAAGGATTTCTTGGGGTGATCTCTTTTATTGGACCAACTGTGTAGTTGGGATAAAGTTAGACAAGCTTTTGAAGGTAAGACGTTCTTCCTCAGGTCTTTTGGATAGAGAAATTTGCAATAAGGGAGATTTATAGATTCATAGATGCTAGGGTCGGAAGGGACCTCAACAGATTTCATAAGCATTTAGACATTAGGGCTGGAAGGGACCTTGAAGATCATCACATCCAGCCCCCTGCCCCAGGGGCAGGAATTCAGATCATCGGGTCTGACCCCCCGCCTAGGCAGGAAAGAGTGATGGGGTCAGATGACCCCAGCCAGATGCCTATCCAGCCTTCTCTTAAAGACCCCCAACGTAGGGGGGAGCATCACCTCCTTTGGGAGCCCATTCCAAATTTTGGCCACCCTTACCATGAAGAAGGCATTAGGAAGTACCTTCTCATTTGGATGGGGGTTCAGTCCCGGACCAGTTTCCTAGAGAAGCTACTACTGCACTAAAACGTCTCTCAGAGACCTAACGAAGAATGTCTTGCATTCAACAGCTTGTCTCACTACATAGTTGGTCCAATAAAAGAGATCACCCCAAGAAATCCTGGATAAATTGGAAAGATGGTCTAAAATAAGTATGATGACATTCAATAAAGATGTATGCAAAGTGCAACACAGGGTGGAGGGGAGGGAAATGAAACAAATGCACAAATACGAAATGGAGAACAGCTGGCTGGTTGGCAGTATCGTGGACAGGAACCCCAGTTGTAGCGGATCGCAAGCTGGCTGAAAATCAGCAGCCTGTGGTTGCAAACAAAGCCTGTCAGGTGCCGGGATCTGTTAACAGGAGCAGTATATGCAACTCACAGAAAATGATTCTTCTGTTTTCTTTGGCTCTGGCGAGACCTCACCTGGAGCGCTCGCTAGAGAAGAGAAGAATGATGGCAGGATTTGATCAATGGCAAATAACTGAGTTAGTCTGAAGTCAAGCAGAAGGCAGATTTGATACCAGTCTTCAAGCAGGAAAAGGACTGTTACAAAGGGAAGGGCAATCAGTTATTTCCTGTGTCCTCAGGCACCAGAACAAGAAACCATGAGCTTCAGTTGCAACAAGGGAGATTTAATGTAGGCGTTAGGAAGTGCCTTCTCGTTTGGAGAGTGGTTCAGTCCTGGAACAGTTTCCTAGGGAGGCTGTGGGATAGCCATCAATGGAAGCTGTGAAACCTAGGTTAGGCAAGCATTTGTCTAGGTTGGTTCAGGTGGGAATGATCCTACCTTGAATAGAGGATTGGACTAGACGGCCTCCTGAAATCACTTCCATCTATGTTTTCCATGGTTGTCTAGTTGGGTATCCAGGTTGTAGCCATATGGGTCTTGAGGCAAAAGGAATTAGAAGTCTTGGTAGAGGTGATATCTTTTATTAGACCAATTAGATTTTTGCAAAAAAAAATAAAAATTGAATATTAGTCATTATGTACTATAATGGATACAACTGTTGGCTGGGGACGCTTAGCAGGATGTAGCATGGCTTGCATTTAGTTCCTTCTCTATTGTACTCTTCCTTCATTGCACATGGACGCTTTCCATTTGTTTTGCAATGTAAGCTGCATAACCTTGCCTGCTGCGGAAAACAAGCGGTGTTAAATAATCTAGATCATTCATTCCAAGGCAATGTACGGTAACGCATCTGAATGCCAACTTATGCAAGCCCGAGAAACCCAGCCAACATCCTATTGTTGCACCAGTGGTCTTATAAATCATGCCAGCACTCTCGTTTTTATAAAGTGTGATTTCATTAGGTATTTCCCCCCACCAAAAATGAATTTTAACCACGGGAGGTGAAGTGGGGGTGAGGGGGGAGTGGAGGGCGGGTGGCTTATATTTCATTTCAGCAAAATCATTGCACTATGAAGCAATCTGGCAGGTTCCCTTTGAATTGTCTGGGTCTTTGGAGTGGCAAATTAAGACTTAATGTGGCATCTGCTACCTATTAAAATTCTTCCCATACCAACTGAAATGTGATCTTGTGTGCTATCTTTAGATTAATCCAAAGTTTTTTTTTTCCTGAAAAATTACGTTTTTTTAACAATGCGCCTCTCCTGATATTTCCTAATATGAAGTCACACTGTTATCTTCCTTCACATCAAAACAGCCTGCATTTCTTATCTTTGTTTGGGCTAAACAGATTTCAAGTTAAGTCTACTTGATTTTAGCTTTCTGACAAAACAGTCAAAAGGTTCAGCCATGCTATTCTCTATCTATCAACATTTACAAGCAGTTAACCTCCCTTGATTGATAAGGTCACGTGCTTTATAAATGCCTCAAAGACCAAGCTGTAAGACACTGATGTATTACATGAATGAGAATAATCTCACAGATGGTAGAAGGCTGGAAGTGAGATAAAAATTACAGTATTAATTTTTTTCTTAATTCTGAAGGACGACAGAACTTCATTATCCAATCTGCTTAAAATTGAACGACCTAATGAAATTTCACACCCACTAAATTTAATCATGGATTACTCATGTGGGATTTGAATCAGATAAGAAGGATGCCTCTGATATTTGGTAGCACTTGCAGAAGGTAATAAAAACTGCAGAGCTCTTGTCCTTTACAGCAAATGTGTATTGCCTGACCTACATTTCTTGCACGCGTTGCCCTCAGCCTGCTCCTTCCTCCCAGGCATCAGCAAATATTCAGTACCTATATTTTCTTACAAACAGATGGATCCGAAGTAGGTTTCCTCCTGGATGCCATTAACACAGAGTTGATTATTATTAAAACAAATTTTGCCATATTTTTTTGCAACGTTTTAAAAGAACAGCAAAAGAACTGGGAAAATGAGCAAGTGTTTTGGTAGAGGTGGAAAAAGGCTTGGTTAGGGAGCGTTTTCGGGTGCTGGGAGCAAGTGAGCGCCTGTGCATATGACTCGCATGGTCTAGTTATGCCTCTACCCGTGACTTATGGTGACTTTGTGCAGTTCACCCAACTTCCCTCTGCTGCGGGTTTATCCATCTACGTAGCACTCGCCTCCTCCACAGGAGTGTTCTTGTACTGATGCAGCTCTTTGCAATTTTAACGTAAAATAAAATAAATAAAAAGCTGGCTCTCTGTTTGGTTCTGGATGAGCAGAGCAGCCTTGCCACTGTTGTTAACCTTCACAATGGTGGGTTCAAGCATTTACATTCACGAGGAAGGAGAGCTTTGTGGGAAAACAGAGAAGGACTACGTTTCCATTACACAAGCAGCACTATCTGTTGCATTTGCAAATGGGTAATGAAGGCCATTTGCATGTACTGGTAGCCAGGCATGCACCCCAAGCACAATGTGGAAGTGAGGTGCGTGTGACGGCGAGGAGTTGGAAGTGGCAGAGCGAGGAGAACAGAGAACCGATGCGGGTCCGACTCTGGCCCCAACCCCGACTACTGCAAGTTTTAGCACAGGTACTTCAAAAACACACTTTTAAGCACTACTTTTGTACCTGCTTCTCTATAGTACAAACTATGCATGATCTCAGTCCAAAGCCAAAAGGCTCACAATGTACTGTACAGTTCATTGGGCTGGCAACCTTGAAACGGCAGTTGCAATAAGGGAGATTTAATTTAGGCATTAGGGAAGCGCCTTCTCATTCGCTGGCAGAGAAGTGTCAAATGTACAGGGTATGAGCAGCAATATTTTGCATGTAAGGAAGTGCACAGCCAAACAACATTTGAGAACCACTGATCTAGTGCAAACCTCTACTCAAGGCAGGAACGTCTCTGCTTGAACCAGCCCAGCCAAGTGTTTGGCTGACTTGTATTTAAAAACTTCCAGTGTCAGAGCTGCTCTAGGGAAGCTGTTCCAGTGCTCCACCACTTTCCAAATTAGAAGTTTCTTTCTAATCTCTTACCTAAATCTCCCACGTTGCAATTTCAGCCTGTGATGACTTGTCCTGTCCCTCATGGACATGTGATAGGGATAATCAATCACCATACACTTTATAACAAACCTTTATTATATCCCTCCCCACCTTCTCTTTTTCATACCAAGTAATCCACGGTTCTTCCAAGGTTTCATCATATATCATGTTCTCTAGCCCTCTAATCATTCTTGTTGTTCTGTTCCAGCCTCTTTTATATTTCTCCATCTGTTTTCAAGTACAGTGCCCAAAGCTGGCCACAGTCCTGAATAGAGTGGAAGAATCACTTCCTGTGACTTGTGTGCTATACTCCCACAGCATACTGAGATTCATTAATAGGCCTTTTTCTTTACAGCCATGCTATGCTGTTGGTCCAGATGCATTGTGTGGTCCACTCTTAACTCCCAGGTCCTTTTTTGCAGTACTGCATCTTTGCCATCGGTCCTCAGTTTGTGCTTGTACCTTTGATTCTGTCCGAAGTGTAGTGCTTTGTATCGGTTCTTACTGCATTTCATTGCAATTTGTAAACTTGAACTCTTGGTAGAGGGACATGAATTGCAGCAAAGCAACGGACCTCTTCTGTTCATCTCCCTTCTACAGTAGGAGGCTGATGCTGTAGTTCTGCCTTTTCAAGAAGTGAATTCAACAGTGAAAATAAGAGAGAGTACACACAACCTGTAATAGTTGTCATGTTGCCTCAAGGAAGTAACAAACCAAATATATGGCACAAGACAACAGATGGATATAGACAGAGGAAGAGTACAAAGAAGCGGAGAGCTGATATTGGTTATGATCTTTGGCAGTAGCAGCAGCGATCCCTCACGGCTGAGGATGAGCACTCCCACAGGTCAGGTAAAGGGTTGTAAATGAGTCCGTTGATGGCTAAGAAGGCTGAGACCACAGACTCGGTGGCAAATGCCACAGGTGGTGGTTAAAGGGAGGGTCGGACCACAGATTTCTCGGTCTTGTTTTCTTTCCTTCTGTTTTTCTGCCTCCAGGGAAAGACGTTTTTCCTCAAAGTAAGATGTACCTTTTCTCACGAGGCATCACCATGTAGCCCTGTCCCGTGCTAGTTTTCCCCAATTTGTGATGTCAGTGGCACACTTCTTAATCTTCACCTTGAGGGTGTCCTTAAAGCATTTCTTCTGGCCCCCACATGTCCTTTGGCCTTGGCTGAGTTGGGAGTACCACAGTTGTTTCAGTAAATGTACATCAGGCACGTGCACACGATGCCCCATCCAGGGCAGCTGATGTTGAATAATCAACGCTTCCGTGCTAGTGGCGTTAGCATTGGTGAGGCCGCTGGCATTTATGTGACGATCCTCCTACTTGATGCCTAGGATCTTCTGGAGGTAGCACTGATGATGTCATTTCAGCCTTTTCAGGGGGTCCCTGCAGGTCACCCAAGCTTTACAGCCATAGAGAAGAGTTGGGACTACCACAGCTTTATATAGCAGGAGTGTTCAAGTCCAGATGTCATGATCATTGAACACACGATGATTGAGTCTTCTAAAGGAAGAGCTAGCACATTGGACCCTATACTGGATCTCTTCATTTATGTTGGCCTTTTCTGAGAGATGGCTGCCTAAGTATGCAAAGTGTTCAACATTGTTCAACTCCTGTCCATCAATAAGGTTATTTGCTGGGAGAGCAGATTGGCCTGGAGCAGGCTGGTGAAGCACCTTTGTTTTTTCAATGTTAAGGGAAAACATAATCTTAGTCTTCCCTTGGTCTTAGTACATCAATGGCCTAACCATTGTCCAGCTTTTCAAAGTGTTGAGAAGAGGAGAGTTTTCAGGAGGTTAATGAGGCAGCTTTGTGGATCCATGCAGGGAACACCTCCCAGGTGAGAAGGGCAGCATGGGACAAAGCGTGAAGGTCGCAACATCTAACAAGTGACCAAATGATATAAGACTGGCATCTTGAGATAAACAGAGGCAAGAGTTGACCTCTGAATGCTGAATGAGCCTTAATAGTATGGCAGTAATAGGCCATGAAGTCTTGGAAATGAAGACAAGTAGCTCATGCTTGATGTGATAGAAAAAGAGGGCTGGAAAGATTTCATGACAAGGTCAACTGTTCCTTACAGCAGCATTGTACATGGATGTGAGTAGGGCAGCGCTGTTTGCTGAGGTCAGAGAGAAATTGTTACCAGTTCTGCCTGGATGGATGTCACGCACAAGAAATCAGCAAAACAGATTCTTGTAGATAGCTTGGATATAAGAAACTAGAGTGGTCATAACTGAAGATGGTGCCCAGATTACAATGCTATATAGCAGGGCTGTCCAACTTCTGAGTGCCTGGGTGCCCCCACCCCAGCACTGTGCCAGTACCATGAGTGTAGCACTGCACCACATGAAAACCTGCTGTACCATGCCAGCAACCTCACACCCGTGTCAGGTCCCTCTGATCCCCCCAGCTGAGGGCTCCCTCAGCCTTGCCCCATTCCAGGATGGGGACAGGAAATGGAAGCCAAAGGAGGAAATCCCTCTCTCTCTCTGCCCCTCACTTGGGCTTGATGAGGTGACCCCCCCCTCAATCCTGTCCTTGATTTCTTTTTGGTTCAGGCTGGTCAACCAGGTGAGCTGGCCAGATAAATTCCTAGGGGGGTGCTCTCTTGCTGGTAGCAGGCATATTTTGGAACAGCAAAAGCAATATGCCTCTGTGATTTTTCTGTAAGTAAAACCCTGATAACTCTCCAGAAGTTAGGAATTATGTTTAGACCAGTCGCATCTTAAAAGCTTACTGTGTCCAATTACCTGTAAAAGACTTACATTGGTTATGTTTTCTCAAACTGTATTCTGACTTTCTCTTTCTAGCCCCCTCCCTGCCCCTCTAATCGATAAGGTATTGCGTTATAGTGTGCCTTGCTGCACTACTGTGGGTAGAAAGAGAGGAAGCCTTTCGCTCCCAGCTTGACCAACAGTTTGTCTTTTTTATGTTCCCTCTGTTCTACCTGATAATATCTTGGGATGCTTCAGGCTGAAAGAGGCACACAGAAATATTATGGTGGGCAAAGCACCCCCAAGGTTCACAATGTCTGTGTGCTCCAGGCTGCACAGAGCCCTATTAGAGACCAGTGCCTGGGTGGTGGCAACGTTACCCTAGGCTTGCAGTTGTTCTCCAAGAAGTGGGCCAACCGGCTGTAGGCTCCCCAAGGGAGACTCCCAAAATGTGGTTTTGGGCCTGGCACAGTGAGGCGGATGGCTCTGCGTAGTAGCACCACCTACTATGCCACCACAGCAGGGAAGGGCTTTTTATTTTCAGTGTCAAGTCGAGTTTTTTGGTTTCATATCAAATTATCTTTACCAGAAGAAAGCATTTTACTACCTGATATGCTAACACCAGGCTCCGGCCATTGTTGGAGTGAATTTGCATCTCACAGAGCACAGAGACACACAGATACCTCACCACAAAAGAGATTCTTGCCCAGAAGAGCTTTCCAGCTTTCACTCTTCTGTGAAATATGAAACATCATAACCTGAAGGAAATATACTTCTACATCCTGCTTGCCACTAGACAACTTTAAGGTAAAAAGACCATTTCAGCCTTTCTCTGTACTTAACCTGGACAAAATGATTTATTCCAGATAAGAGACTTTACCACACCTTCAGCTCTCCTGTGAAATTTGAATTTTCATTTTTACCTAGGACAGCTTTTATGATCTCTGCTCTCTTCTATGCCTGATGAAGGGTGTGTGCTCCTGAAACCTTGCAAATAAATAAAATAATTTGTTTGCAAATATCTAGTTGGTTTAATATCACCTCTTGTATGAGCTTTGATTCTTTTTGCCTCTAGGTCGCATTTTAGTGTAGATTTTTACTCATCCATCATTGTTCTTACTGCTTATTGTGGGTCTTGCTGGAAAGTGTGCCTTTAATGGGGCTTAGAAAGGTGTTCTGGGTGTATAGTGTGGAAGACTTCATGTCACAGCAGTGTGAGGAAGATGTCAACTGCATCAGTGATTATATGAACAAGATCCAGGATCCAGGCAGTCTTGAAAACAAGTTGAGTGTGAGATCAGCCACTATCTCCTTAGAGGAGAGTGACCTGGCCTAACTAGAGATGGAGACTTTAGCAGCTGCCCTTTGGCGTTCCCTGAGCAGTAACCCCAGAAGGGCTGGACATGAGTTCGGACTTGAAATCTATTTCTGGGTCTAAAACATTGGTAAGGCATGCAGAATTGCTCCTGTCATGTGTGCTTATCTCATTCACTTTCCTGGGCCTGTCCAGACCCTGTTTGTTCATTGTCGCCTGCCCCTGGTAAAACTGAATTTGGGCAAACAAGGGATCTCAATACAACACTGACAGTCCTAACCGGTGTTCCTCTTTTCCAAGGTAATTGTTGAAGATTTCCTCTCTCTCCTGAGCATGAGCTACTGTCCTGAGCAATATGCATCCAGACACATTTGATCACCAGGGAAGGATTGAGAAGCATAGCAGTGTGGTCACCCCCCTACCACCACCACTACCACCTTTGGCTGTGCTGCATGTTAGCTCTCAGCATGGGGCCTGGCTGGAGCCCTTCCTGTCACATAGCTCTGGAGCCCAGGCAGTGAGCATCATTGCCACAGCCGTCACCGTTCATCCACTCTTTCTCTCTGCTGCTGAGTCCAGCTTGGGGAGGGGAGGATGAAAAGGAGCAGCATTCAGGCCCTGCGCTCTGGAGCAGTACAAAGGCAGGGCTCCAGCCTGATCACCCATATTCATCGGTGAGCTCAGAGCTCGCTGCTCCCATGGAGCTCTGGCCGCAGCCCACGCTGACCAGGCAGTGGGCTCAGAGCTCACCGTACATGCACAGCGCAGCCAAAGTGAGGGGGCTGCACCCCCTCTTGCCCCATTCCTGGATCATTCGTTGCCATCATTGCATAAGTCCTGGGAACTTGTCAGCGCATCGGGAACTTGGGAACTTGCCCGTTGCCTTCTGCCTCGGAAGTCCTTGGGCTGAGTTGAGGCTCTGTGAGAAGTCAACAGATGAATAACTGCACGACATGAGTAGCTTCCCTGAGACATGCCTCTTGGTAATATGGAAAGCAAATTAGTTTCCCTTCCTTCAAAATGTCCTGGCCCTTCTCAGGGAGTGGGTGAGATTCACTTTATCAAGGAGTTGAGAACAAACAGAAGATTCACTGACTTCCTGTGCTACGTTTTTTAATAGACTATGGAGGCAGCATCTCTGAGCTTCTTCTCACCTTGCTATTTATATTCTAGCCAGGGAAGGGTATAAGATACAGCAGAAGGGCATGTCAGCATACCTAACTGCTGAGAAAAGGTGTCCCGTCCCTCAGCATAAAAGAGAATACTGGAATTTGTGTTGGGAAAATATTATTTTGTGAAATGATGGTAAGGATTGGGCAAAGCACCTAGAGGAGGCCGTGCCAGTATAGGCCTGGGCATGATGAAAAACAAAATATTTCCCTTGCCTAAAAAAATGCATCTCACCAGGCAACTTCTGGAGATGCAAACACACGCATAGATTTGGTACTCAAACCTGGCAAAAAGAATCATGTTAAATTTTCATAAGGGCTCTCCCTGTGTGTCAGTCTCTTCATGTTGCTCGTGGGTGTGAATGGTACAGGGTAAAATCTGCTATGCTTTTAAAGCATAACCCTTTTTCCTCTTAATGGTGTTTTAGACAGTCTCTCCTGTTTGAATAAGGCATTTCTAAAACCCATCAGAATAAATATATATAACCATTGCACAAGTGGGTAACCATTGAACAAGAAAGTGCCGGGGTAAGTGCCTTTTTTCCTAGCATATACAGTTGAACCTTTGACTTTGCAAGAGCCATTTCCACATTTCTCATGTCTAAATGAATTTTTAATGCAAAACACTAGCTCTTCTGTGCCTCCCACTCCAATCACTTTGTGTCTTTGGACTAAATAGCCTACTCTCCCGCATCTTGTCATTTTAACGCACTGCAGCTTGGCCCAGCCAGTTCTTCAGGGCTTTCTGCCCTTACTCAAAGCCATTTGATTCCTGTATCAGCTTGAAAGTAGATAAAGGGTTTCAAGATAAAATACAGCTGGCTCCTTTTTACTTCTCTGTAGTACACATAGTAAATGCCTTTGTTTCTAGGCTTAACAAAAGAACTGAAATTCCATTTGAAAATTCCATTAATCTGATGCCTCCATTGATAAAGCAAGAAAATTCAATACATCCCATCATTCCCCTTATATAGGCTTTGTTTTATTTAGCTTATGCCTACAGAGCTATCATGAAATGGCTTCAGAAAAAAAAAAAACTACACAGAGGTGTTTAAAATTGCTCAGGCTAAACTTGTCAGAAAGCTTCCTTTCCCCCCAACCCCCTTCATCTGCTCTTTTCTGCAGGTTATGCATGCTGTATTTATACAAAAAAAAAAAAAATGGCTACAAGTATAGTCCATTTTCAGGTTTCACCACCCACTTGCAAACACAGTGACCTATCACTGAACTACCATTTTCAGCCCACCATTATTGCACACCCTCCCGTGGCTAGAAATGCTTTACTGCAGATACAGTCTAATTCAGGCTTTGGATGAAGTCTTTGATCCGCTGCAGTCAGTGGGGCTTGTTCCACTGATTTCACTGGAGCCAGGATTTTGCCTTCTGTTTTGTGTCCCCTTAAGCCCCAACTTTATGTGATTTCTCAGCTCTTGTGTGCTCATTGATTTAGGGCACCGATTCTCAACTGGGGTGCTGTGAGTTTCTTTAAGGGTGCCGCGAGGTGCCGCACAAGCTTAATGCTGTTAGGTGTGCAAACATCTACACGACAAACAAGACAAACCCAGAGTTTTCAAATAGGGTTTCTGCCCTGTTGTGGACTTTCTGAGTTTTTTGCAACCAAAAAATTACTCTAGTATTTTTCTGCAGTGGAAATTTTTTTTTAAAAGGTGAAAGCCAAAAGCTGGCAATTTCTGAGGGGTGCATTGAGCCTAAAATGTTTGAGAGCCACTGATTTAGGGGGGAGAGTTTCTCCACCCTAGTCCTATCTTATGCTGAAAAACTGTTATCCCTTTTGTCCTTCCGGAAGTGCGTTTTGAGAGAGACCATAAATATTAAGCTACAGTACTAAGCTTTTGGCTTAATTTAAGACCTAAGCTATTTTGTGCGTCTGTGGCAGTCTGCTATGCACTTCCTCGTTTGCCTATGTTACACATGAAGTTTGAGAAGAGGTGCCTTGTATTTAGAAGATGAATTCGTGGAGCTGCAATCTGCATCCGTCTCCCTCACAACAGGTTTGCCAGAATTGGGAAGTGCCCACATTGACTCCTGGACTGGAAATGGCAGTCAGAATTAAAGCACGTAGATATATGATCTCAAACCTGGGCTGAAATTTTACTCCTATATGTTGCCCTTCCAACCTACGATCCGCAAAGTTTTAAAGCGTTTCAAAGAATACGGGTTAGAAAATCTACCCTTAAGTAATAGATAAGATGTGCTCAACCTCCCTTCTCTGAGATCCTTTGGCTGAGGTGAATAAAAGTAGTTGAATTCTACCATGGCCTTCAGCTCCACACGTTAGACTTCCTCACTCGAGAAAACATGCCCTTCAAGAAGCAAAAGTTGAAGCAGAAAACAAATTCAGCCATTCAACTTTGGAATTTATATTTCCTCTCTGTAGATCCGTTATCACACGTTCAATAAATTAGCCTTTGCTGCTTGTAGAAATTAAAACTGTTCTGTTGAACCCTTTCGTAACTGTGTACAGCTTACCTTGCCATCAAAATAGTTTTTCTTAGTGCGTTTTGCTCAGCTTGGAGGACTTAGTGAGCTTCAAGCCCTCACTTATTGCTCTTCAGATTTTTAATTCCCCAAAGATAAAGAAGTATTAAGAACAGTCCCCAATTTTCTCTTGAAAGTAATTTCTGATTTCCATATTAATCAAAAATAGCTTTACCTTCATTCTCCCCTAATCCTAGTAACAACAAGGAAAGAAGATTACATCCTGTAGATGTTAGAAAAGCAATTTAAATTTGCACATATGAAGTGCAGGAAGGGAGGGAGGAATACCACCTCTCTGCTTTCTGCCAGCCATATAAAGAAATACCTTAGCCTCCACATATTTTTTGTTCCTTTTGGGATCCATTGCTTTAGGAATATATGGTACAAACACTCCCTTTCCAAGGATGAAAAATCTAAGCCCTCATGCCAATCCATGGGATGGTTGGTTTTCCATGATGGCACGTCGTAAACGGAAACTTCAAGCCAGTTGCTCATTTATGCATTATTGCTATTGTGCAGATTTCTGTTATTTGCTGGGAACAACAGATTTGCTAAAGCGAACTTGGACTGTGAAGATTACATGAACTTCTTTGGGACAGAGAAGGCATAACTTTGCAAAGAGAGTTGGAAGTCTGTGTGGTGGTCATCCCGACCTTATTCTGTGCCTGTGAATCATAGTCGGCCTACAGCCCTTGTCAAGAAGTTGAACCATTTCACTAGGTTGTCCGAGAAGGCTAATGAAAAGAAGATGGCAGGATAAAATCCTAAATATTGAAGTCACCCGGTGAGCAAAAAGCTAAGTGTAAGTACTGTAATTGTGAGGGAACAGCTAAGGTGATCTGGCCATATAGTAGGGTTACTATATTTCCAGTTTCAAAAAAGAGGACACCTGTCAGGGAGGGCGGGGGGTAATATGCCCCTTCCTCCCAAGCCTCAGAACCCCCAGCCCTGCTGCTGCCTTCACTTCTGAGCTGCGGTCCCCTGCCCCCCAGACCATGCTGGTTCCCCTCACTCCTAACCCGCAGCCCCCCCATCCCTGCTGATGCCCCTCGCTGCCGACTTGCAGTCCCTGGCACTGCCTGTTCCCTGTACTCCTGACCCGGAGTCTCCACCCCTCACTTCCAAACCACAGCCCTACCAGTACCCATCACTCCTGGCCCACAGCCCCTTTCCCCCCTTCCCAGCCCTGCTAGTGACCCTCACTCCTGACCCACAGCCCCCTGCCCCAGCCCTGCTGGTGCCCCTTACTCCCAACCAACAGCCCCCTGCTCCCCCCAGCCCTGCTGGTGCCCCTTACTCCTGACCCCCAGCTCCCCCCACCCCTGCAAGTGTCTCCCACCTGCCCTGCCCCTGTGACGTATGGTAACCCTACCATATCGTTAAGATGCCTGAGAAATGGCTTTCCAAGAAAGTCCTTTATGAATATCTGTTCTCTGGCAGACACCCATGTGATGTACAAACAGAAGACAACGTAAAGAGCGTGTCAATATACTAGCAAGGATTGTGTAATTACACAATCCTAGCTGGGAAGAAGTAGTCCAGGAGCACAAAACAAGGTGCACGTTGATCCATGATGATATAATGAGTTTTGGCCATCAACATGAGTGTCTGCAGTGAAAGACTTAGCATCAGGGTCTGCTCAGCTCGTCTCCAACATCTCCTGTCATGTGTCCAGTCTTCGTCTGTTCGTTCCAGGCAAGAGCTGAGCTTGCCAGAGAATCCATCATTAAATTCCTCAATAGTGGGATAAAAAGCAATCTTCTTTGCCTACAAAGGGCATCAACAACAGCAGACCTGGTGGGGAAGTTTTCAGCAGATATAATGGCATTTGTATTTAACTGAGGCTTGTACTTGTCAGGTGTGTTTCACCATCTCTTTGTTAATTGAGGTTTGTCCATAACCTTTGTTCATCATGGTCCTCACCAGCCCGCATGTTTCATTCTTCCAGGTAAAGAAGGCAACCTGCTATGTTCCCTTATTCCAGGGCATAGAAAACCCTCTTCATCTCACCGTCTGTCTCTTGAGGTCAAAACTGATGAGAGTCATTGGCATCCCTGATTCAGTTTAGTTCAAACAAAAGCAAATGTTTACTTGTCAAGACACAAATCCAGAAGACTACAAATTCTGCTTGGGACTTTTCATTTACTGGAATTGTTGTAACCCCTTTGAGCTGTTATTAGGGACTGATTGCACTAACCTCTGTGAAAACACAGATCAAAGAAGGATCCCTGTTTCAAAAAGCTCACAGTCTTGGGATAAGACAGGGGCAGCAGATAGCCACAGACTGATTGAGGTGCAAAAGACAACAGTGGGGCAATGCTGGCTTGCAGCTTTGAGGACTTTGAAGGAGAAAAGTGTGGTAGTCTTGTACTTGTTTCCTGGGAGCATCTGCCAAATGCAAGGGGCAGCTTTGGGTGGGAACATATATGTAGGGCCTTGCTGAAACGCTAACCATTGGGTAATGACATTGGCATCATGGGCTGTTTAGAGGCAGGACATAATCTCTTAGGCTAGGTGCAGATATTCAAAAAGCCCAAGACAGAATCATCTAAGTTATGCAGTTTTCTGTAAACTGCATAGTTTCGATTGGTAGCAAACAGAGCACGCATTCGCCCTTTGGTGGCAGAGGGGCAAATCTTAGACCAGTTTCCACATGCTGAACTTCTGTTCCGTTATGAGTAGAGACCGATTTTGTGTGCCAAACTTCTGTTTTCTTACTGGTATATTTTAGTTTCCAATCATTTATATTGGTAGAAGTGTAACGTCTGTACCTGGCCTTAGTAGTTTTGGGGGGATAGGCTTTGCAGGCCTTGAGAGTGTACATAGCAGCTTATGAAGGCTAACGGCATACTGGGCTGCATTGGTAGGAGCGTTGCCAGCAGGTCAAAAGAAGTGATTCTTCCCCTCTATTCAGCACTGGTGAGGCCACATCTGGAGTCCTGTGGCCAGTTGTGGGCCCCCCACTACAGGAAGGATGTGGACACATTGGAGAGAGTCCAATGGAGGCCAGCAAAAATGGTTTGGGGACTGGGGACATGACTTATGAGGACAGGCTGAGGGAACTGGGCTTATTTAGTTTAGGGAAGAGGAGACTGAGAGGGGATTGAATTAAGATTAGAGAGGAGAAAACTGAGGGGGGACTGAATAGCAGCCTTCAACTACCTGAAAGTGGGGAAACACTGTGACCACGCAGGTGGTTTTATACTTAATGTATCTGGGTGCGTAAGGCAGTTTTCCTTAAGTGCCCAGGAGATAACTGCTCTTCTGGCATGGTTTAATACCTGCTGAGGTGTTGGGGCTTTAAGCCCACTCTATGGAAATGGAAGTCTCCCCCTAGCTTGTTCCTGAGGCCTTATGGCTGAGGGCAAGCAAAAGCCGGGGGCATCCAAACCCCAAGCCTCCGGGCTTGGGCCTGCAAGTAGGATGCCCGCCAAAAGAACTTGGAAACATCTGAAGCCCCTGGTGGGGGTAGTGGATGTTTGCTGGTTGTAGGGTCACGTATGGTTCTGGACTGACTCATGGACTTGGACTTGATTTGGCTTGGAACACGAAAAATTTAATTTAGAAAAAGGAAAAGAAGGGGAGAGGTTCAAAAGAGGATGGAGCTGGATTGTTCTCAGTGGTGGCAGATGACAGAACAAGGAGCAATGGGCTCAAGTTGCAGCAAGGGAAGTTTAGGTTGGAAATTAGGAAGTATTTTCTCACTAGGAGGGTAGTAAAACACTAGAACAGGCTTCCCAGAGAGGTGGTGCAGTCTCCATCCTTGGAGGTTTTCAAGACCCAGCTAGACAACCATTGGCTGGGGTGATGTAGTGTCATAGTTTCATAGTTGTTAGGGGCTGGAAGGGACCTTACAGATTGAGGCTGGTCCTGCTTGGAGCAGGGGGTTGGACTAGATGTGACCTCCTGAGGTCCCTTCCCACCCTCATTGTCTATGATTCAGTGCTCAGTGCAGTAGAGAATACTAGAGGGTGATGGAAACGATGAGCTAGGAAGAAGACCTTGGCAGTAGCGTTCTGGATGGACATGTAGGGCAAGGCTGCATTGGTCACAGGCAGAGAAAAGGGTGTTGCAGTAGTGGGAACGCGAGATGAAAGGAGTAAGAAAGGCCATGTCTGAAGAACTTATTCAGAAAGAACCTGCCAATCTTTGACCTAACCTGCATACAAGGCTGTATGGACAAGTTCCTGTCTTAGGTGATGCGCACGGGTATGCCATATATCAGAGTGACATGTAGGATGGTGGTGTTGTTCACAGTGATGGAGAAGAAAATAGTGGGGAAAGTGATCTTTTCTAAAACAAGAAAACAGGTTTTCTAGGTCAGGCTCAGAGTTTAAGGTGGTTAAAGTTAAACTGCTCCTAGGCATGAGGTGTGATTTCACTGTAAGGACTTATTTCATATTCCAGCTCATTAGCAGGGCTTTTGTTTGTATTTTGATAGTGAGTGGGATCCTTTGGTAGTCTGTCTGGATTTTTTGATGCTTCTGGTGTCATGCCTTAGTTTCTTTTCGATGGGGAGATCTCCTGTAAAAAGGGAAGGTGGTCTTCGTGCATGTTTCACTGAGCTTTGGCAGGCGGACACTCGAGGGGAACATTAAACCTTATTTAACCAGAGCTGTGAGAGTGACAAACTGGCCTCGGGTCATTTCTGCTCCTTGACATTTGCAAGTCAGGCAGCTGAAGAGCTTTAGAGATCTGTACATAGCTGCACTGCCCTGATGCTATGTCAGGATGGGCCTTGAAATTTCATTGACTATTGTGTTGCTTCCAACATCCAGCATTGCCTGATTTTTTTTCTTCCAGGAACGTCTCTGCTATTTTGATGTTGTTTCCATGTTAAATTATAATTCAGTGCTCATTCAAGGGAACAAAGCTAAGCATGTGTGAGAGAGACTGTGTGTTTTGTCCCTTAGTCATTTGAAAGATCCCAATGTACTATACAAGTTAGCATACAGTAATTTTTATATTGACCTTTGATGGGAGACTTTCCGTTACATATTGGCTGCATCAAAGCTACAGAACATATTTTCACCAGAAGTGATGAATAATATATTATCCAGCTAAAAGTCCTCTATATATGTCATGGCCTGGTTGTCTGAAAAATTGAAACGTCAAATTTTGCCCAGTCAAAGCTAGTTTGTGCCCAAGTCTATGCAGCTGGCTAGTAGTGGACTGCCTGAAGTCAGATGAATTTGTTTCTCTTGACTTTTGGTAACCCTTAATATTTGGTTCTCATTTTTTTCCTGGCTGCTTTTTGTCTTGTTTTGAGTATGAAACAAAAACCGCAGTTCCAGATATTTCTAAAACCATTACAGGAAGTGGAAAGCACGGACTCCTCTCTCATGGTACTTTCAATCCTCCTACCTGGTTCATCAGCAGAAAGGCTTCAGGTGCCACCTGTTGCAGAACATACTGGCTCTTTAATTAGAGAGTAGCAGAGCAATAATACTGAGCAACCTGCTGAAGTAATAGTGGGAAACAAAGTAGACATGCATTTGGAGCACAATAGGCACCCAGAAAACGGTCAACTTGTAGGCTGCAGAAGCCCAGGTACTGTACCACACTTTAGAGCACCTCTGTAGAGCTTCATTGTGTTGCCTCTGGGAACAGCTTCTGGATCATTAGTCCCAGAAAAATACTGATGGTTTACAGGCTGAGAGGGTGAAATAGGAGGGAAGTGCATATGTTTGGCTAAGCAACAGCTGAGTGGAGGACAGAAGGATGGACCTGTATTTTGAGAGTTAAAATGGCCTGGAAAGCGGAAGATTATTTAGGGTGATACAAGGGAGTGTCATAAAGAATAATGGTGTGACATTAAGAAAAATGGAATTTAAGCGGAATATCAGAAATATTCATGATGATGACATTTTAAGCTGTCCCTTGTCTCCAAAAGGAAACTGCTGGAGGACACTTGGGATCCTTAAAGCAAGGCCTGATGCCCAGTGGTGGATCCAGAGGGGGTGCACTGGTACAGCTGCACACCCCTTTTGGGGAGTCCCAGGAAGTCCCTAAAGCAGATGACAATCCCCGCTCCCTTCCCCTTCCTGTTCAGAAGTAGAGCCTCTCTCTGCCACTTGCCTCCCCACTCCCCTGCCTGATTTTCCCTGCTGTCCCGGGGGCAGGGAAGCCAGAGCCCTTCCTGCCTGCTGCAGGGGGCTGGGCTCAACTGGGGATGGGGACAAGGGTGGCAGGAATGGATGGGCAGGGGGTCTCTTTCCCTGTGCCTACTTCAGACAGGGTGGGGGGAACTACTTTCCCACCACGCTGTTGCTGCTGTCTGCTCCTTGGGTAATCCCCCAGGCCTCATTGAGCCCAGTTGGCTCTGGAGTTTCCTGGCCTGGAGCAGTGGAGAAAGCAGAAATGCGGGCCAGGGAAGCTGGAGGAGGAGAGGAAGAAGAGATGGGGAGGAGGCATGCCTCTGAGCAGGATGATGAAGGGAGGGAGGATTTTCCCCTGCTTTAGGGACTTTAAAAGTCTGCTTGCACAGGTGGGGGCAGAGAAATCTAGGAGCAGGGGGTGCAGCCACCCCTGTGCGGTGGGCTGCTGTTCCCGCACTCCCTTTGGGAAAATCTGCCAGGGGGGGTCTTCCATGCCAGGTCAGTAAAACCACCTGGACTGAAATCATCATCATGATATCTCCCCATGATGGCTTCTAGAGGTAGCTTCCAAAAACTTGTCTATCATTCCTGAGTTGAGGGTCCTCTCCGCAGTCATGGTGAGCACTAACCCTGTCATCAGCCTTTACCTGATGTGTACCATTATAACCTTTCCAGTGGTAGAAGGGAGAGCCCACGCACGTGAACCCGATTCACGTAGCCTCTTGTACCCAAACTGTTAAAAAGCAACTAAAACATATTAACGCAGCCAAAACAAGCACAAAGAGTTTCCCACTCTGTGAAGCATGCATACCCATGGAGATATGCAGGTAAGGAACACAGTTCCCAACAGTTGGACCCTGCATATCGATGTGGGTATGCAGGTAAGCACCACAAAGTGGGTGTCATGCAGAAAACAGATTTATTCAGAGGGTTACAGAAAATAGACCAGTAGTTCTCAAACTTTTTAGACTCTAGGCACCCCTTCCCTAACTTTTGTATACTGAGTGGTACCCCACTTCAAAAAATAATTTATTACAGTATTTACCTCCTTCAGAGGATCCAATGAGTGGCCAGGCAGGGACAAGCCTGATTGGAAACCCTCCAGCTCTGGAGCACCGGTACACACTACAGGGTTTAATCCTCATTAAATTAAATAGGTTTATAAAATGTAAACTTGTTTATTTTGGAGCACTGCATCAGTGTTTGCACGCACTAGGTTTTTGAATAAATTAAGCTTTGAAGCGTCACAGCAGCGTTTGCACATGCTAGGTTTTCAAATGAATTAAGCCCGCTCCCTGGCCAATGCCTCAGGAGAACGGGGCGGTCCAGTGCTGCCCCCCCGGCCTGGGACCTCCCAGCCTGTTCCCTGCCACGCAGCTGTGGAAGCAGGGAGCTGGCAAATGGCACAAGAAAAAAAAGTGGAAGCAATTCAAAAGTGAAAGCAATTCAAAGGGGTGCACTACAAAAAAGTCACAGGGCCATCTGGTGGACAAAGAGGCTCATTACACATCTTTGTGTGCCTTTGTGTTTGTGCGCAACAAATCCATGGACACGGTGCTTTAATTCGTGACAAGGCAAACTAAACTACAACCAAGGAGTTTTACTTTAATGCTCCAGAAAGATTTTTAAAACATCCGGAAAACCCACTTGTGCAAACAGTCATGCTGTTACAGCACAAGAAACAGCAAAAAGCATGGCATGTACAAATGCCCCTGCACCTCTAAGGCAGAAACTGTTGGCACCGTGTTTGGGATAGGGCTGAGGTAGAAGGGATGTGGTAGGTGGCGTTTCCAAGTGACTACAGAAATACAGTCACAAAAGAACCTTGCAGTTGAAAGGAGGTTAAATGCTGGCTATCTGTTTTAAAAAGTTTCAGAGAAAGGTATAAATTTGGTTTAGGACTGGGTGCAAATAGCTGTTATACGGAGTCAGATTTCCAGCTGCATTTTTTTTTGACTGTGAAGTTTGCAAGGATGCAAGACTATGTGAATGACTGCCATTCTTTTGTCTAATTGCAGAGATATGGTTCATTATAATTTCTGCTGCCTAGAGACAGGTACCCCAATTAAGATTTATGTAGCAGTAATTTAGGCATCGTGTCTCCATAATTTTTCTCTTACACCTCTTTGGGATTTACTATTGCTTTTTCATGAGAAAAACTGGATTATGGATTTCCTAATTATTCTGGTTGTAATTCTTCTGACCATGGCATTTGCTTTCGACTGAGCTAGTTTAGGCATGAATCCCGTACGCACAGATGTGGGTAAGTTTGAGCATCCAGGTAGCCTTGTTAAAGACAGCTAGATGGCTCGCATAAGTTTGTAGGTCTGAGGAACTGTAATTCTCCTTCTGTGTTTCCTTAGTACTGTAAACTTTACACTAGTAATAGCTACCATGTTATTTTATAGAGCTCCCATTAATGTACTGTGATAGAAGCAGGAAACTGCAAGGTTACTCTTCCATCTTCCTTATATTCTGATCTTTTTATACTGCCATATCACCGCGTGTTTATTTCTGAAAACCTTTTTCAGAGCTTGAGTTTCCTTTATGTCAGTAAAATTCCCAGCTAGGCCATCTGGCTCCGGAGTTTAATTGTTTGTTAAATTTGGTACTGAAAAGATGGAGCAGTGACACAATTACAATTTCAGGGCATTTTCAGGCCAGCTTTGTGTTGAGGACTAAAGCATCCAGCTCTTCCAGCTTTCACAGCAACGCTGATCATTTTAGTTCGAAGCTGACGATTTCTCAAAAGACCTTACGAAATCCTGATGTGAAGAAGCTGCTAAGCCTCACCGCTTAGGTTTTCAGCGCGTGCTCTGGAGCGCTGCTTCGTCTGCTCTTTAAATACCAATAGACACAGAGCAGGATGGGGGCAGAGCAGCTCTTTCTGGATGGTCAATAAACATCTAAGGACAGCCAGCATTGCCTTGGGAGGTGGCGGCTGAGTCCAGCTTGATCCATTGGCTCCAGAAAGGAGCAGGAGGGCTCTTGTTGGCTTCTGTGAGTGTTGGACCAGCGATCCGAAGCGTGGGACTTTTCTGATGACGACAGGCTACGGTTTAGCTCAGAGCCAGTGTTGACACATGGATTTAGGACCTACAAATCAGGTGTCAGAAGTCCTTTTCTCCCACGGTTGCCTACTGCCCGGTGCTGTTTTAAGAAGCCACCTCAGTGCAAATGAATGAGAGTGATTTGTCTTGGCATTTAGAAACCTAAAACTCATTAGTATTATGGGAACTAGGCTGATACAAGGGGTAGCTGTTCTGCTACCCAATAGCTGCTCAGAATAAAGCACACAACCAATATCCAAATTAATCCTAACGTGCGGGGTGCTTTCAACATATCTGACATGCTGCAGGCTGGAGAGAATAGCCTGAAAAGCAAGGGCCCAGGATGACTGAGTATGGCTGTGACCCAGTTATCAGCATGCAGTAGGCTGTTCTCGTAACGGGACCCGATGGTCGTGTTCTCCAGCGCCCAGGGAAGGCGAGGGACTCTCTTAAGGACTTTTGTCTTCAGGAACACATCAGTGAGAGACCGCTTGTCTTGTCTGTTGGATGGAGCCAGATCCCCATCGGAAATTTGACTGTTAATCACAAGCTTTCTGGAATGAATGATGGATAGTCGAAATCCTCCGTACAGGAGACCTCCTTTATGACCTTCAGTCAGGCAGGGGAATGCACATCCAGGCCCATAGACACAGTGCGAGTTCTTGTCAGGATTATTCATTCGGCGTCGACAAAACTTCTCATCGTTTGTAATAATTGTTCTGACTTCATGGGCAATCTTATTTGCATTGCTGTGGATTTAAAGGGAGATTCTCTGTAGACTTTGAAACTCTACCGCTGCTGCTTTCACTTGGTTACCAAGATATTGAATTTACCAAGGCTTGTCAAAAATTGAAATGGCCTTTCCATTACAGTGCTTGTCTATATTGAGGGAGGGAGGGAGGAAATCTGCTTTAAAACTGCATCGGGCAACTAGTTTCTGTAAAGCTATAGGAAGACAACACACTGGGGGAATAATTTATAGCGTGAGGGTTTTTTACTGTGCAACTTGTCACCATATAAAATTTTACCTCCTTCATAAAAGGATTTTCTGGCTTGACACGCATTAATTATTTATTGACTAGTATGCGTTTATAGGAGCACCTTGCATTTTTCAAGACTCTTGTGAAACTTTAATGATCAACAGGCACTCGGCATTACTTGGAGAAGTCCTGAGCACTCGGTACATCTCCATCTTCCCCTCAGCAGGGAAAGCCTTTTAAAGGCGCTTGTAAAAGGAGCAGGTCAGATCCCCTCCGCGGGAGTGCTGAAGCCCCCTGTAATCAGGCTGAAGGGAGGGACACCCCTGCCTTGCATTTTAATCCTGTAATTCACAGCTGTTGTTGAATCCCTGCTTCCCGGACAGAAGGCAAGGGGCAGGTGTGCAGCAGGGAATGGTTAGCACAGGACTTACTCTCTCTTTCGTTTGCCCCTCCTGGGTCATTTTCTTTCTCTCGGTCTTCCAGCTGAGCCTGCAGCTGATCAGCCTTACCCCACTTCTCCCCCGTCCTTCTTTCCAGCATCTGTTTAAAGTTTCTTACCACTTGGTCAGCTGCACCCCATCTTCCCATCATGGCGCTCTGTCTCGCCGTTCCTGACATTTCCATCCCACGCCTTGAGTTGCCAACGCATCCCGCTCCGTCATATCTTGATCCCATGTCTATCTTCACTGTTGCAGAGTACACGCTCCCCATTTCATTTGCCAATTGGCCTTTTATCCTTCAACCAGTTGCCCATATGTCCATAATTTCACATCAGATACAGCCCCGTGCTGAAGCCATGAGCCAGCCTGGAGGGGTTATTCAAACAGCTTTATTCAAGCAGCTTTGTAATGATTTTTTTTCAGTGGTGAAACTGCAAGGGTAGGTGATCATAATATTTTATACCCCAAAGTGTTTTGAATGATTAAAAAGGTTCTTGGAATATAGGTTTTCTCTTCTTCTTCTTTTTTTTTTAATAGCCTTTATTCAGTAGAGTACCTGACATGTTCAAACGCCCCTCGCAGAGCGAGACCAGCTTGTATAGAGTTCAGTGGATGACATGAGGTGGAATGGAAGTCAGGGATCCACAGCTGGATTTAGAGATCTAAGGAGAAAATGCCACTTTGGTTGATTCTGTAATATCCTGACGGCTGATTGGAACTTTTTTCTGCCCATACTGTAAGTGAGGCAAATTTTAACTTTTAAAAAAAAAAATGCAGTGACACATAAGGGCTTATTACATTTCAGATATTTTTCCAGACTTCATAGTGGGACTTCAGCCTACCCTTAGTGCTGGAAATTATTATACCTACATATATGCAAAAGGCCAGATGGAAAGGCGTTATGATTTTTGGTTCTTTTGGCAGGTTTGCTATTCACAGAAGACCATGGTGCAGGAGCATCTGCGTTTCACAAATCTTTCCCAGCATGCAGAAATTGCCATTAGTTCATTATGAACATCTGGAATAGAAATGTGTGTGGCTCCTGGCAGGCTTTACTCATCAGTGCTCCCCTCCCTGCAGCTCATGGCTTCAGGTAGCGACCATCATTTTCATCCAGAGCAACCGCGTGTACTGCCTCTGTGCCACGCCTGGCCAGCCCCCTCGTGCCCACACATGAGCTCCTGGGCAGCCTGTCTCCCAGTGCTGCTCTCAGGCTCTGCATCACGGGTGTTTTTCTGGGCAGAAGCAAATGGGCAGGGTGGATTCCTCAGCACCTTTCCTGGGCGCATGGCTCAGACAAGCCATGAGCCCTCTGAGGGCAGTTTCCTGCCTTAAAAAAAGGGCTGAGCAACTTCCTGAAGAACGGCAACAGAGGAGCATGTTCACAGTGGCATCCTGCACCCCTGGCCGCATCGTTTGGATTTCTGTAGTACATCTCTCAGGTGTCCCAGATGGAGCCTGCCTTTCTGTGCCCCCAGGGTAGAAAGAAGATGGTCGTGCTGTAGCGTCCCCCGTTTCTGCGTGTACTCTGCCGAAGGCCATGGGAACACCTGCATGCCATCTGCATGCTGTCCTGTAGCCCATGGATGTCAAACTCACCGGGTCCCTCCGGTGTGGGGTGAGCAGTGGCAGCACACCGGACAGGTGGCACGAGGGTTAACACAGCAGTTGCTTGCCCTGCCATCACCAATACATGTCCCCAACGGAGCTCTGTACCATGGATGTTGGCAGTGGGCCCTGGCCCCTCCGGGAACCCTGTGGGCCCCATGGGGTGGCTCTAGGGACCGTCTTTGATACCCCTGCTGTAGCCTATTTAGGATGCCAGGACGCTGGCTTGTTTTGTGGCACCAATATCAGCCAAAGATGCTGCTTATTTTCCTGCTGGAGAAGAAGCGTTTCTCTATTATCCATCAGCATGAGCAGCTAGATGCCAAGATGGTGCCAGCAGTGACCTGCCGTGCTCAGCAGACACCACACAGTTGCTGACAAATCAGCGACATAAGGAGAGAGATTTGCTGCAGTCCTGTCCAGGTTGCTTGGCCAATGATTGAAAAGCACTGCTGCTTGAGACAGGCCACAGAAAAACCAAGCCATTGGCCATTAGGATGGCGTTGATGTTTTTGAATGCCCCTCTGCTGAGAAGAGTCGCAGCGCTGGCATTTCACATTACAGGGACTCTCGCTCCAGAGCAAAACAGCCTGCAAGGCACCGCAGGAAATTTTCACAGCTTCTCATACTGAATCCCATGCGCCTCCAATATTAAAAATAATTTAAAGGGTATTTTTCCCTCCGTCTCTGTTTATTGCATCTTCTGGGGTGGTGAGTTAATGGAAGCTGTCTGTCATTACTGACTCTTTTCTGCACCGGTATTTTCTGTAGACGCCGTGCGAGAGACTCGTTGTATAACACTGCGATGGAAAAACGCCATGCTGAGCGGGCTCTGCCGGTGAACCGAATGCATGGGACTAGGTTGTTTCCCAACATGTAGTAGTTCCTTTCCATATTTTAATTTCCTTACTCAGCGACTGATGCCGTAGGAGAAGATTGGCACTAAACACCTGCTTTTATTTTGCTTGCCGCAACTGCCTTTCATCACTCAGAAGTGAGCGTGCGGGGGGTTTTGTCTTTTTCCTCAAAGCCTGGTCCTGTCCACGAGGATGAGCTCCTGTTTTTTCCAGGGCAAGCCATCAGAAGTGGTATTTTTAAAACAGCTTCACAGCTGGCAACGCAGTGAATCAGTCTAGACCCCTGCTGTTCGGTAGAGACCCGTCACTCCTAGGCATTCGTTCTTGAGGACCTATTTAAAGTCCAGCTTGAAGGCGCAGGATCTTTCCTACCATCCCGTTCAGCTGTTTTCCAGCCCAGAAGTGGCCTCCCACAAGGGAATCTGCTGCCAGCCAAGTGAGTGGTCTGCTCAGCTAGAGGGATCTGGCAGGAGCATGCTCGAGCCAACTCTGAATAAAAGGGCTCCTTTTCCAGAAACCCTGTTCCTCTAACCAATGCAATCCACAAAAATGTATCTCTGAAAACTGGTGAAAACACCAGTGACAGAAAATGCTGGTGCTGGGAGCCAGGCTCGCCTCAAAGTGTCTTTTAGAGAGTAAAAAACAAACTGTGGTAGAAATAAGAAGCAATTCTCCTGCACTGGGACTCCATCCGATCTTATCACCTTGGATGCCTGAAGCCCTGGATTGCTAGAAGATGTGTCTCTTCCTGAGCCCCTGCCTATAAGGGAAGGGAGCTGAGCTGCAGGGTCATCTGCTGTTCCCCCGGGACTTGGTGCAGGACCCTTCCTTCTTGCCACTGTGCCCTACAAGATCATGTTATTTAGATGATCAGGACTCATAGTAGAGATGGTATCTTTTATTAGATCAACAAGATTTTTGCAAAAAAAAAAAGATTTTATTGCAATTCTTTAATTGTTATTTCGATGGGCAGTTCCTTGCTGTGGTTTGTAGAGAACTTGCTGGTGATTCTCATGGAGCAAACAAGCTGCATGTTGCTGTCTCCCTTGTTTCAGGGCCAAAAGGCATTATTCCAGCCTTTCCCCCCACCCATTGCCTTGTGCATTTAGATCAGGGCTGTCCAACTTCTAAGTCCCTCATGGGCCACACAGACACTTTCCCTTCTCCGTACCACATCTGCACGAGGTCTCCCCCCACCCCTGCAGTGCAAGGCCACATGAGCAACATCCCCCACTGCTGCACCTTGCCCTCCACCCCCGGCACAGTCCTGGACCTAACCTCAGCTCCCTTCGCTGTCCCGCTCTCTGGGACAGAGGCAGGAAGCAGCAGCGAAAGGAAGAGGGGGACCTGGAGTCTTCAGCAGCAATATGGGGGGTGAGGGAGGCAGCTGGATGGGAGCCCGGGGGCTGCATGCTAACCCCACATGGGTGCACAGACAGCCCTGATTTAGATCAGAAGCTCTTTGATGCAGAGCTACTCTCTTGCTATGAGTCCCCCCAAGGGTCGGTCCTGGGGTCAGTTTTATTTAGTATTATCATCCATGACTTGGAAGATGGGATGGAGTGCATGCTCGGCTAATTTGCAGATGACACCAAGCTGGGGGGAGTAGTAGATACACAGGAGGGTAGGGCTAGGATTCAGAGTGACCTAGACAAATCGAAGGATTGGGCCAGAAAAAATCTCATGAGGTTTAACAAGGACAAGTGTAAAGTCCTGCACTGAGAAAGGAACAATCCCATGCACCGGTGCCAGCTGGGGCTGACGGGCTGGGCAGCAGCTCTGCAGACAAGGACCTGGGGGGGGACAGTGGACAGTAAGCTGAACAGGAGCCAGCAGTGTGCCCTTGGTGCCAAGAAGGCGACCGGCATCCTGGGCTGCGTTGGTAGGAGCATTGCCGGCAGATAGAGGGAAGTGATTCTTTCCCTCTGTTCGATACAGGTGAGGCCACATCTGTGTCCAGTTTTGGGGCCCCCACTACAGAAAGGATGTGGACAAATTGTAGAGAGTCCAGCAGAGGGCAGTGAAAATGGTTAGGGCTGGGGCACATGAGATATGGTTCGGGGGCTGGGGCACGTTACTTATGAGGACAGGCTGAGGAAACTGGCCTTATTTAGTCTGGAAACGAGGGAACTGGTTTTACTTAGTCTGGAGAAGAGAAGACTTAAAGGAGATTTAATAGGAGCCTTCACCTCCCCGCAGGGGTTTGCAGAGAGGATGGAGCTGGCTGTTCTCGGTGCGGGCAGGTGACAGGACAAGGAGCAATGGGCTCAAGCTGCAGCAAGGGAAGTTGAGGTTGGATATTAGAAAAAACTCTCACTAGGAGCATGAACGACACGTGCCCCCGGCGACTGGTGGGGCACGGTGGTGTCGGGAGCGCAAAGGCAGTAAGCAGGGGAGCTCCCACAGACGCCTCCGGTAGTGTCAGTGTTGGGGGGAGTGAGTGCTGACCAGCGGTCAACGACCACCCGCAGACACCGCTGGCAGCGTCAACGGCAGCCCGCAGACGCTGCCAGCTGTGTCAGCAGTGGGGTGGCAGCAGCGATCGCCCTTAGGCACTGCCAACAGTGTTGGCGGTGCCTTTTTGTCGGGGGTGCACTGTCACACTCAGGGGGTGCACGTGCACCTGCGTGCACCCCGTATGCATTGCCCCTGACTAGGAGGGTAGTAAAACACTGCGACAGGTTACCCAGAGAGGTGGTGGATTCTCCATCCATGGCGGTTTTGAAAACCCGGCTAGTCCAAGCCTTGGCTGGGATGATGTAGCTGGGGCTGGTTCTGTTTTGAGCAAAGGGTTGGACTAGATGTGACCTCCTGAGGTCACTTCCAACCATAATTTTCTATGATTTAGGGCAATGGAGCTTTCTCCCAGCAGAAGCCTGTTAGCCTACATCTCCACAGCATGATGTGGTGCCCAAGGTAGCTTTGAAGAAGGTAGATCAGGCATGCAAGAAGCAATGCGTCCATGCTAGCATAGTGCCCTGCCGCAGCTAATTAACCCAGTTGAGAAGCTTGGTCTATTGGCCTAGGCTGGGGAATACAGTTAGGTTTAGGGATCTGCACAGTGCTGAATTGTAGATATGTAGGCACTAGACATACCCTTAAGTGCTGCTATTATATTACAGATAATAGCACTAGAGGCTAGAAATGCATTAAACGCTTTCTCAGCCTTACTTTTTCATGTCAGCGGTTGCTTTTATTGTCACAGCAAGTCACAAGCGATTCTTCCAGGCACTCCCGTCATATGTTTGCCTGCTCCGTCTGCACGTAAGGATTAAAATAAGGTTTAAAATGCTTAAAGACAAAGCTGAAACGAGTACACAGTCACTTCAAAATTCCTCTCATTTGTGGCTAAAAAGGTAACAGAATGAAGGGGAAATGATCTGGGAAAGCAACAGTCAGATTCCTTGTTAATGAGGTTGATTTGATCCCCTTTAATAAAGTTAGAACAGGGTTCCAGGCTTGGGCTTGCACTTTTCACACCTTTCCCCCTTCTGTAGATGGCTGCAAGGAATGCAGAAGGGAAACAGCTGGTTCTGAGGACATCGGAATTAAAGAATTGGACGTTTGGAAAGAGGCTTATTTTGGCCCATGTCAGCAAGAGGGCCAGCTTCTCAAGTGCCGCGTGTATAGTGGAGTCTGTTTCTAATGCATTACCCTGATAGCCTTCCTTCTGCCAGAGAGCCACACATCCAGCTGAAGTCATGTGGGAGTTCTGCCTATAGATGACACCGCAGCCCAGGCATGTGATATTCTGGCATTGGTGGTGCCCTGTAGCTATCCGCAGTGCTTTGTGAAACACAAAGAAACCAGGTCTGTGCTCCACTGAGCTTTCAGTCCAGTGTGGACACACAAGAAACAGGACCATAATTTATGCATAGTGAGGCTGCTTCTGATCCGTTGGGGTTTGGGTCTGCATGGCAAGGTACTGCAAGAATCTGAATAACAGATTACTGCACAGAAACAGGAATGCTGGTCACTGCTGCTTGTACTTGTCGTATGATCTGGGGGATACACGGGTGTCATCCATATACATCTCCCACCTCTGCCGAACACACATGTATCACCTATTTGAAAGGGCTTGTTGTGTATTTTATAAATATTTTTAAATATGTGGGGCTAAATCCCTCCTTTTCCTGCCTATGGACCAGAGGTACTCATTTCATGGGACAATTGGTTGTGGTCAAGCACAGTGGTCCCTGGCTAAGGTCCATCTTGGCAATTGATGGAGAGCCGGCTGTTTGCAGGGAGCTGATTCCTTGTGTCGGCTGATTAAATTCCTTTGGAAAATGTTTTGTTTCTCAATATCATTTACACTCTTGCTCTCCCATGTCAACAGCTCCTCTAGTTGCCACCGTGCTGTCATGCAATACAAGGAGAAGGGAGTATGTGGGCATGAGGCGATCCAGGACTCGCTTTTATTAAGAGGTGGGCCTCAGTGGGGGAAACGTACAGGAGCTGCTAGCATGCTGATGACTGAGAGCACGTGAGTGGGTACCAGAGCCTTGATTTCTCATGGAGAAGTAAGGCTAGAAGGAACCTTAAGAGACCATCTAGTCCAGGGGTGGGCAAAATGCAGCCCACAAGTCTTTGTCTGGCTCACAGCAGGTCCCTCAGTCCTTCCTAGCTCAGACACAGTCCAGCCATGGTGTGTCCTGCCACCCCTGAGCATGCAGAGGGGCTGGGGCGGCTCCACGGTGGGAGTGCCTTTCTAGGCAGCTCTGTGCTGGCACCATTGCCCTTTGGGACATCCTGGAGGTGGCAGTGATGCAGCAGAGACACAGAGCAGCCCCTCACGGGAACTACTGGCAGTAGGAGGGGGCACTTCCCCCCCCATGCTGAACAACAGCTTTTGTCCTGTGCCGCTGCTGCTGAGCCTGGGTGGGCAAGCCTGGAGCACGTGCAGGGCACACAGTGTCAAGACTGTGCAGTGCAGGTCCCTGCCAGTACTGAGGGGCTAGGGCCAGCAGTGGCAGCAGCCGGAAAGAGCTGCCTGCCACCTGGGCTGGCTAGAAAGGCCGTTCCACCACCGAGCCGCCCCAGCCCTGCTGTGTGCCCAGGGGGTGGCAGGATGCACCACAGGCAGGCAGTGCGGAGCAGGCACAGGGCTGCAGGGTCAGGGGGGAAGATTGGGCCTGTGTGTGGGTTCTGGCTGATCCACTCCGGCAGGGGTGAGTTTGGACTGGGCGCGGGGTGCGCTGGGGCTGCACGCTGCTGGCAGTGGCAGGGAGGTGCCCCAGGTGTACAGGCTGTTGCAGGGTGTGAGTGAGTGCTGACCAGCTCAGGGGGCCTATTATGCAATCGCCTTTATTTACACCACACCACACACACAAACCAGGACAAAAATATTTTTAAAAATAAAATTAAAATATCTTACTGTCAATGTTTGATTTTTAGTATATAATTTGGGTTTTTTTTCTGGTTTTAAGATAGCAACTCCCTTCCCAAAATTAGCACTTCTGGGGGCAAAGGGAGGGACTTCCAGTGGCTAGGGGATAGGACTTCTGCTCCCAAGATGGTGACAGGGCACTCATTAAGGAGTGAGGCTACCCTTGCAGCCCTTGACAACTTCCTAAAGCCCATTAAGCAGCCCTCCACCCAAGATAATTGCCTGCCCCAGTTTAGTCCAACCGGGGAATCAAACCTATAACCTTGGTATTACTAGTAACATGCTCTAACCACTGAGCCTTGGTCTGAGCTTTTCAGGATGTTGCTTTGTATCTCCATGCCTAAGGCTGTACACTTGGTAAAGGCAGAGGAGCAGGATCATTGTGAGAAACTTCTGAAAGTTTGCATGGTCACCTGGGACAGGGGAAGTAGGCCTCCTGACAGCGATGGTCCCTTCCAACCTTAGGCTCCTTATATATGGGTAACCTGCTTTTAGATAGTTCAGGGAATTTGTACACCAAGTGCATCGCTGCGGTGAGAGTGCAAAGCCAGGTTTCTCCGCTGTGCCAGCAGCAAACAACTAGCGCACAGCAGGAGAGCGCCGCAGATTTATCACCTCTCTGCTGGAGTCCGCGGGAGGGTGCGCCTCTCTCAGAAACCGAAATCCACATCATTAGCAACAACTGCTTGTTAAAGTTTGATTTTCATACACCACTGTACTCTATGGCAACCAGATAAAAATAGCCCCTTTGCCAAGGCAAGGTCCTGGTGTCATCTGCTAGCTTTTGTATCAGTGCTTTTGCAGTTTCTTCTGCAGTAGAAGTCAGATTTTGCAAGTAGTAAAATATTTAAAAGACAGATTTTAAAACTCCACTTTAGGACCAGACTAGGAGCTCTGCTGGAACGGCTGGATAATGAAGGCACTGGCTAAATTGAGTTTCTGTTTTAGGAAAAGGAATACGGGTGCGAGGATTTTCTTTTTTTCAAAGATCCATCTTCTGAAACACAAATGCTTGATTGACACAGGCCAGCTTTTATCTCACATGACCACATGTTTTAACTGAAGCACAAGAAGCTGTTTCAGTGGCCTGGCTGGTGTCAGTACTAGCTATTTTTGTGCCCTCTCAAAATCAATGACTGGGGCTGGTGCCGTGATCGTCCACCCCTAGTTACTTTCCTATGTTTTCGTTGCTATTCTCCACCCTCCATTTCAGCTCCTTGTTCTCCTGTTTTCCTGTCCTTAATCCCGAGTTCTTTGGGGGCAGTGAACACATCTCCCCGTGTGATGGTTGAGTACTCAACACAATGCTACTCGAAAGCTGTTCGGGGACTGCGATTGCTCTGGGAATATAAATAAGGACACCAACTATCGTGGGCCGGCTACATTTTCCCTGCCCTATGAAAAACACTTTAACACCTTCCAGTCCGTGGTATCTGACTATATTTGTGCTGGATTCTTTTTCAGAAGCAGCTGTGGAGTCTTGCCAGTTCAAATAGTGTGTATTCCCAGCTTCCCTTAAGCATCATTTGAATCTAATCTCCTGGCCCAAACACGAGAGAAACCCATTAAGCCCTCTAACACTCAAAAACTGGTTTTGTTAATATTCTGTGTGTGCTCCATCTGCTTTTGTGTTTGTCTAAGGCAAATGTATTTGAGAGCAATTCACTCTGTTGGTACAAGTCCAAAATGTCCAAAATACCATGTGGACTTTTTAAAGTTGATTAGCATTTAAAAATTAAGCACATCAAGTGTAAGGGTGATCTGAACCTGAAACCTTTCAGCCTTCCTCGATCGAGTTCAAGACTAACCTGTTCTTACAGCTCAAGAGATTTTATAATTGTCAACTTTTCTCTAGGAAAAGGCTGGCAAGTGAAGAACGTAACTGTATTCCGTGCCAGACTGGCAGTTGCAGGCGTTACTTTGGAGACTCTGCTGGTTTCCCACAGCCAACCCATATGGCACACTGATACGCTAAATAGCTGTTGCAGAGCACTTTTACTCAAGCAGCCTGGTTTTTATTAGAAATGTGCCACGTCAGGAAAGACTACCTGTGACCTGGCTGGGCCTGCTCCATTATCAGTTCCTCTGTATGTCTTCACCCTTCTCCTTTTATTCCTTTTGATCTACAGTAAGTATTTTGAGAAAGGTGTCTATAAGGGAAGACCTTGGTCCACCTTCTGGAGATGTAGAATGGTGTCAATTTGTTAGCATCTATCCTGCATCGTGATGGGTGGCTTAGAAGTGCGGATCACTAGATTTGATTGAATACAAACTCCACAGTCCCAAGTGCTCTTGTTTAAATATATAAAATATTCAGTGCAAAAATCTGAAGCATTCATTTGGTTTTGGAAGATTTCTGGGCCCAGGTTCCCTTTGGCACTTAAACTGGTGTAAATCAGGATTAGCTCCATTGCAATCAGCGGAATGATGCCAACGTAAAATTGATGCTCGAAGAGAATCAGACCGCATTAGGAAGCAAGGCAGGTGCATGCCCCCCAGGCAGGAGGCCTGGCTACTGATACTGCTTGGCAATTCTTGTTGCATATTCAGATTAATTTCACATGCTCTGGGGATGCATGAATCAGAGCTCAGTGCGCTGCGTCCTGCCGAGCACAGCGAACTCGGGGCCAGATTGGCATCAGACCTGTGAAGCACCGTTTGAAGTAGATGGGGCGAATTTCAAATGTATTTGGGTTCAAGGACTTCAATCCAAGCACATTACAATAAGTAAGGGAAATAAAATGCAGGGCATGCCCCGAAAGTCATCTTCAGCAACTGCTTCTCCTTTCAGTGGCCAGCCAGTCTTTAGATCAGTGGTTCTCGGCCTTTTTAGATTTAGAGTGCCTTCTACAACATCTTTTTATTTTGTGGCAACCGGTTGAAAACAATAGTTTGCTGCCTTCATGGTTCTCAACTGGGTGTTGCCATTGCCGCCGGGTAAAAGTTCCCGCAGTCCTCGCGCGGGCTGTGGCCCATTTGCACTCCTGTCTGCATTAGGTTAGCTGATAAACAGGGATCCAGGTTTTCCATTTGCCACAGAAAAACATGGTAAAATGTGGATTATCTCATTTTAAGGAGAAAAACACAGATTTTTCTCTTTTAAAGGAGAAAAAGTGGGAAACAGCAGGTTTCCCCTTGCAGGCTGGCAGAGTTCCTGCCTGCAAGGGGCTGGAGGGAGTGGAAGGAGAGTGATCGGGCAGGAGGCACCATGTGCATGTGCACACGTATGCATGTGCCTGGCAGCCAGACAGCATGAGAGCAGCTTCCTGCAGGTAAGTTGGGGGGGAGGGGATGGGGCAGGATTCAGGGCCCCAAAGTGAGGGAGGGAGGGAGGGAGTTGGGCAGGGCTGGGGGTGCTGCCCAACTGGGGCAGTGTGTGGCGCCTGGGGCAGGAATCCATGGCTGCAGGGCACAGATCAGGAGTGGGGACAGAGCCAAGGGTGGCTCATCCAGGGGCAGTGTGGGGGAGCTGGCTCCCCACCACTGCACACACTCCCAGGGAGGCGGACATGGGGGGCACATGCCCCCCAGGTTTGTGCACGGAGCAAGGGTGAATGCAGGCTGCCTGCTGCAGACTCCAGGCTCCCTGCCCTACTGTCCTTCCCCCAGGGCCTCCACAGCAGAGTGGGCAGGACCCAGCAGGGAGCTTAGTGCCACCATGGTGAGGCACCCCTGCCTGCCCCCCCAACCCACACAGCCCTGTGCTGCCTCCCTCACTGCTGCCAGGTGGGCAGGGCATGCTTTGCCGTGGTGGCGCAGGGCTCCTGGCAGTGGCACCGACCCTCTCCGCCCCACTCTGCTGTGCTGCAACGGGTCCTGCCTCCTGGGCTGCGGAGGCCCCAGGGGGAGGGCAGCAGGGTGGAGAGCCCTGAGCCTGCAGCTGCCAGCCAGCATTGCCCTCCCACGCAGGCTCAGCTCCAGCCATGCCACCCATGGGGCAGGAGGAGCTGCGCTCTGCTCTGCTGCAGCAGCTGCTGCCTCCTCTCTTGGGTTGCAGCCAGGCTTGGGCACTGCTGGGGAGGGGCAGGGGCCTGAGGACCCAGTTCCCTAGCCCTGTAGCCCTAGCAGCTGGAGGCCCCCTCCAGCAGGGCTAGAAGGTGCAAGGGGCTGTTGGTGCAGAAGCAAGGCAACATGACACTGGAGTCCAATCCATTTTAAAAAGCCCTCACAAAAAACTATAAGGTGTAAGCCATAAATGCCAAGGACAGCCTGCAGCATGTCATAGGGAACAACAGGGGAAATGAGTGCCCACCACTGCAACTAGCTGGGTAATATATGTTAGACCCCAAGTCCATGCGGCACCCAACGACTAGCGAGTCGATGATCCGATTGCTCATGGATCCTGTTACTCATTAGCCAGAGCAAGCAGGGAGCAAACACCAGCACACATCGCTCACAACAGCTTTATTCACAATGGAGACGGCTTTGGGCCAGGTCCTTCACAGGCACACAGCCTGTGAACCAGGGGACCTGCACTGAACATTAGTTCTTTTCACGTTTTATACACCTTGGTTCATGCGCATTAACATTTACTCCACCTTCGCCCCCCCTTTTGGTTCCACCCATATGTCCTCCTATTTCAAGCTCCACCCCTGTTTACTGTTTACTTCATTAGCATGGGATTGCCTGTGCATTTCATTCATGTACATGCCTTTTTGCTATTAGCGCATGAGTAAGACCGTGAACCTGGTTTTTCCCAGTCACTTGCTGGTTCTTTCTGGTTTCTTGCTGATTCCTTCTTCATCTCCAAGATCTTGCTTCTGCTTTATCTCTTGATGATAGCTGGTGGGCTGCATCTTGTTTTTCTTACACCATATGTCCTACACACTACCCCACTGTTAGAAAACTGCTTGCCTAAACATTTGCAAAGTTACTTTTAATATATCATTATTAATATGATAATTATTAATCATAATAACGATTTGCTTTGTGACCAGCAGCTTTTGCTGAGACACAGTTTAAAGCCTTGCATTTAGCTGCAAATCCAGTGCTCCCCAAGATCCAAATACAGTCACCCTAACAATGTTCAGGGGATCCTAAAAGTACCGCACTCCACAATGCAGATTTCAAGGCTGGATGTGCAATAGTCTTTTTCACATTCGCACATCACATCGCAGGGGTGTAGCATCCTAGGTGTCAGCTTGTTTGACAGAAGAGGGGCCTGGCCAGTGGATTATCCGTAGAACTATGGCGGCAAGGCTCTGTTTGCTGGAGGGAAGAACCTGCTGCTGCAGAAAATGTACAAGCATCATGGCTGTAAAGTGTTGTCCTTTAAAACCCTGCAGCTGAAGCCATGAGAAGCAGAAGGGTTGTTTTGTGCTTAAGACACTGGATTGAGGCACAGCAGACTTGGTTTCAGTTCCCAGCACTGTCCCAGGACTTCTTGTGTGACCCTTGCCCAGAAGCAAGGCAACGTAACACTGGATAGAGCTATTGAGTCCAGTCCATGTAGGATGACTGTAGTCTGCTAGCAAATCATAGTCATCCTACAGTTTTCCAGTACATCAAGGTCCTGGTCTTCATCAGTTGTCTCCAATGTATGTGCCCTCATCTTATAGTCATGTTATTTGCCCCTAAGTGCATGCCGTTGCATTTCCTAGCATGTATAATGCTCCATTCCACAAGAGTATCTAAATCTTTTGTATAACCATCTGGTCATTTTCCATATAAGCAGCATCCCTCCACCCCCCAGCTTCGTCATCTGCAAATCTAGTTCTAATAGCAAGGTTACTGATAAAAATATTAAATAGGATAGGTCCTAAGACCCATTGCTGAGGAACACCAATGGTAACTAACCACCCTCCAGCCAAATCACTTGCCTTTCAACATAACCCACGGTGGGCTCCCATTGAAACAGCTCCTGATCCACCTGCTGTAGATTCAACGATCCCCAGCTTTTCTGGTTTGGGCAGTAATTTTCCATGACTCACAACATTGAAAATGTTTCTTTAGGTAAGTCATTATTATCTAGATTAGTCATTTAATCTCTCTCTGGATCAGAATCCAAAGTGTAAAATGGGAATAATACTTCCTTTCTCCTGTTTGTGGTCTTATCTCATTACATTATATACTCTTTGGGCCAGGACTCTCCACTGTTTTTATAGCACCTGGCACTGTATGGCTCCATGCTTGTTGGGGCCATAGAGGTTGCTGCAATAAGACTGGTGAATATTTTCAGGCCCACCCATCACAAGTATAAAGTGGACAGATCAGAAGATAGAAAGTGGTCAGTAGAAAACCAGCACTGACAAATTCCCCGTTACCAATTAAAAGTGAGCCTAGGATTTAAGATTGCAACTTTCCTTTAAATGGTTTGAACTGATGAGGTATAGGCTTATATTACACTGGGAAGAGAAATGATCTGTCGAGACCTGCAGTTGTTTCTTCTTGGGGTGGCAGCCGGCTAGGCAAAGTTAGCAGAAAGATTTGTGAGCAGAGCTGAACCTGATGAATTGAAAATTAGCCAGATGAACAAATACATTTTAAGCAAATTCCAGAGGAGTGTTTTCTGAACAGTTATTATGAATGCACTGTCATAACCTGTAACCGGAGGGCACAAAGAGGATGGAATCGCTCTCACACGAGGAAGCATGCCGGACTGAATTTACATTACAAACTACTCCAGAAAAAGCCAAACCGAAGTACTTCCATCCAAGACTATCAATAGAGTTGCTATGGAAACTTTCCCAGCATGGTTGGTAAAGCACAAGGTTAACAAGGAATGCTTGCTTCTGAAAGCCGTGGTGATGTTGTAGCTGTATCAGAGGCTTGTAAAGAGTCTGGTAAATGAATTACAGGTAATCACTTGCACCTCTATAGCAGCGAGCATCTCAAAGGTCCAAAAACGAGTGACTTATGCCTCGCAAACACTGGTGAGGGTTGGACGGCAGGGGGAATTGTTGCCATTTTACAGATGGAAAAGCTCAAGCAATGGAAGCAACTGCTTTTTCATTTTCTTTGCCCCCCCACCCAAATTTCAGGTCAAGAAAGCTTTCTTTCCTGAAGGAGGTCTCTTCACACTGGACATCCCTTGATGAGAGCTAACTCTCAAGGCAGACAGGAGGCAAATTTTAGGGAAAGGAATTCCTTAAATCATCTCACCTCGTTAGCTTTTGGACTGATTGGAAGAAGAGTGAGGAATTAGAGACCGGAAAAATGCTAGAAAAATTGTCATTTGGTAGGTCTTACATAGCATTTGACTGAAGTGCATCTGTATTAATATCACCATGGGATACCACTTTTTAACGAGAATAGGCCTTTCCACCTGATGTGAGCCATGGATGCCCTCCACGGAGAACTTAGTTGTTAATCCAGTTGCTGGTGCACAGATCCCTGCTGACTCTTCAGGGCTAAGGGGAATGAAGTGTCACACAAAGCAGGCTATTGGAGACTTCCAAGTAAAGCAGACTTCACTTTGAGTTCACGCAGCCAGCGGGCCCCTAGAGAAAGAACGGCATCCACCCATTCTTCTGACCATTGCCTCACCCCAAGTGGGTAATATAATGGGTGATTACAGTGTGTGTCCTGCTCTGCAGCAAGTTCCCACTGGAGCTTGACTCATGGTGACTGGTTTGAGGTGTCCATATCCCAACCGGTTATCATTTTCCAGGTATAGAACTGGAGGATCGTCTTAAATTTGTCTCTTTCCACTGCTGCTGGCCCTCTTGCCCTCTGCCCCCCCCTTCTTCCCCCTACAGCCTTCCTGCCCCTCCCACTGGCACCCTCTTCCCATGCCCAGCTCCCCACAACCCCTGCCCCTCCTTTTCCACTTTGTCAGACACTGCTCCTGAGCACAGGACATAGAAACTCAGCCCTTGCTGAGCCGTGCAGCAGTGGAGCAGGCAAGGGGGCAGTTTCCATGTCCTCCATGGCCAGGAGGGAACCCAGCCCAAGCCAGAGCTGAGCTCTGCCTGACAGTAAAGGCATGGGGGCAGGAAGGGAGGGGGCAGAAGGTGCTATAGAGGGCAAGGGCAGGGGGGAAGGAAGGGCACAGGAGGCTGCTGTGGGTGCGACTCTAGTCCCGACCTGGGCTCAGGGCCAGAGTGAGAGCCAGAGCTGCCACCTGTCCCCCCATGCAAATCTAAGATAAGGGGCTTTCCTCCCCTTGCTGAATGGGAGAGATCCAAGTAAATACAGTACTTGTAACCTGGCAAAACAGGGCTGACGTTACAAGTCTTGTTCTTCTTCCAAGTTAAGATGCTACCAAGAAAACACAAGAAAATCTGCCTAGCAGAACTCGTGTCTCCTCTCGAGAGGGGAGACTTCGCTTCTAGCCCTCTGAAAAACGGCGGGTAGATTTTGCACCACAGAAAAAACCAAACAAATTCAAGAAACTTCCCCTTTAAACACAAGAGGCCAGATTTCATTCTGGGGCTAAGTGAAACCTGGAGGATATGTGCTCGAGGCCTCAGTGCTAAACAAGATCCAACACTTGGCATGGAGGCTGCTGCTTGCCAATATGTAATAGCAAATAGGTCGAGATGTCTAACCCTTTCTGCTGCAAAGTCCCGTCAGATGGAGCTTTTAGCAAGTCTCTTGGCCTACTCGAGTGTCAGTGCGACTAACTAAGAAAGGAATTGGGAGACAGGCTCCAAGATGAGCAAGTCACTTGTGACCAAGGGGCTGCCCTTGTTGTCTCCATGCAGACCTCCTGGGAGCAGCACTGGGTTGTGCACTCAACCCTTTTAAGTCATCTACGCTGCTTAATTGCTGGGGTTGGCTGCATGCAAGTGGGCATATAGACGTGAAGACTTGAATTCTTGATCCCCCATCTCCCAGCTGCACTTTCCCAGCACAGAGTTGAGCTGTTGAAACAACCCCCTGGGACAGCTCCCAGCAAAGGACAGGGCACACCCAGTGTCCAAGTCCTCAGCTGCATGCAGCATGAAAGTAGAAGAAACCTCGTCGCCCCAGATGGGGAAAGATCCTGGTATAATGAGAGAACGGTGTCTGCACAGACTCTCGGATCACCATCATTTCCTTAATGTAACAGCCGTTCTGCTCTGAAGACTTGGCTTCAAACGCAGAATTAGTTCACAGATGTCCTTATCAGCTATTTTCTCCATATCCCCAAATCGTTGCATAATTAGGTGCATTCTTTGTGCTTTCAATACTGCCAGCAATCAGCGCTCAAGAAGAGCGTTGTTACAGGTGGAGATTAGGGAGGATTTTGGCAGGGCTGCGTGAGGGAGCCTGCATGGCGTCTGCTCTGTAATTTCACTGTTCTATGGTAATTTCTCAAGTACCAGATTCACACCCTCATTTCACAAAATGTGAGGCTTTGCATGCATAAATCCTCAATCAGTGTGAAGGGAAGGGGGGCGACATATTTCAGAAGCGCCTAAAGCTGTGCCGCTGTTTCCTGTGGCCCGAAGAGCACAGCAAACATGCGCTGCCTTTTAAATCCTGTAATCCTTAGGCAGATCTAGAAAATGAAAGAATCGGTACTGGCGGAGGATCCTCTGGACGTAAAAGGCGGGTAACTTGGATGTGAAAAGCTTCATCTGAGGGGACTTTGCAGCAGAAAGGGTTAGACATCTTGACCTATTTACTATTGCTTATCGGCAAGCTTAAAATTGCTGAGCCAAGTATGTGTTGTAAAGACAAAAGACTTCTGGTTGTGTCACAGTCCTAAATAGTATCACCAACTGGAAACAAATTGGCATAAATACATCCAGGGCTTTAAAAGAGGGAATTAGTAAAATGGGCCCTTGAATTATCCATTTTGGAACAATGGATTACACGATACGTGAAGTTTTGCTTGGCTGCCTGGGTTTTTATTCAGTTGCATTTTAGTCATTAATTGGCTCTTGAGATATTGCAAGCAGAGTTTGAACAGCAGTTAGATTGAGTCCCCAGTGATGGATGCTATCTGGAGAGAATCACAGAGAAGGAGGGCTGGAAGGGATCTCCATAGATCTAGTCCAACCCCTGCCTGAGGGAGGATCATAGGTGCCAAGTACATGGGGGCCCGAGGACCCTGGCTCCCTCGGGAAGATGGTAGGGTGACGACCCATCCCAAATCGGATGGGACAGTCCTGAGATGGGAGCATCAAGTCCAGGTCCCAGGCTGCACAGCTCTGAGACAGCATTTGTCCCGGACTGCCACAGGTGAAGCAGGGGGACCACGGCAGCCAACATCTCGCTGCTGTTAGGTTGTTAACATATGCTCAAGAGATCCCAGGGCACGGTCACATCCCCCACAACAAAGAAAGGCAAACCCCTCTTCCCCAGTTGTACCAATGTGACCGTGGGGTAAAATTGTTTCCTGATCCCAAATACAGCATCGGTCTGGCCCTGAACGGTGGAGCAAGACCCTCTAGCCAGAAACCTCCAGCTTTAAGTCCAGGCAGGAGCATTGGCACAACCCACCCAGCCCCAGCCTTAGCTAGTGCCTTGGAGGAAGGCTTAAAAGTGCGGCTTTGCACAGCGTCTTGTCTATGGCCGGCATAAAGGATGTTGCCATCTTCTTAATATACTTGTCATATAACTGCCGTTAAGAGTGGATTTTTGTTTCAGCTTTACTAGGGGAAAGAAGACACCGGACAAATTTGTCTTGCCAGTTAATTTAGTCTTGTGGCAATTTAAGGAGTAATCAGATAACCCATCACGCTGTTGCTGAGACAGTAAATGGTACCCTTTGGAAGTCAGTGCTCAAAAAGAGAATTATTTTGCCCAATAACAAATGAAAATGAAATCTGAGCTTCACAAACGGGCTCCTTTTGTTGCAGAACTGCAACTCGAATTTCCAGTTGGGCAGGGAGACTTGGGATAGACATTTCAAAGGCTCCCAAGTCACCTTAGGTATCCTAATTCCACTTGATATTAATGCTGTGTAGAGTTTTAATTCATTTAGGTGTCCTGCAAATATTTCCCATAATGTAAAGCTGTAGTTACATCCTTCCAGAGATGAGATCTGTGAGAACCTGACTGTAGCCTGACTGTTTTACTGACTCCTCCATTAGTGCAGGGTCACTGAAAATTTTCAAGGATCTGGTCTGGTTTTTTAATGTCTCTGGTGGCTGAGTTTGTGGTTCTGGTTTTAGCAAGCCTGCTCCAGAGGTCAGTAATCCTCAGTATTTAGGGAATATTGTTACGGGACTTGGCTCCTCCTGAGCTCAGTTACTTCCCATGTCCATGGCAGCAGTTGCCGTTGAATGATTCGGTAGGTCACCCATTTACCAAGCTCTTGTTCATTAAGCTGCTCCACCATCCTTTCTATTTAGGAGGTCTGGGAGGCATTGTAGGACAAGGCGAGGTGGGATGGCTTGGTTCCTTCAGTATATTGATATCATTATCTCTAGCTCTAGTTCTCATCAGTCCCAAAGGGAACGTGGTCGTTTTTCCAGTGCCCGGGGAAATGAGGCATGGCCTTGGCCTGGGAATTAGCTGCCCGATGCTCAATCCAAGTAAGACCGGCCAAAACAAGGTTGGCAGTTCAAGGGGTGGAGGGGAAAGACACAAAACTATAAGAGACCAAGGAAGTTTTCCTCCTCGTGCTCAGCTTGTTGGAGGCTCTGCTGTTTCTGGAGGTCGAGGTGGCGCTTTCTTCCATCCGTTCCTGGTCAGGATGTTCTGACCTTGTCTTTCTGACGTGGCTGTCTGATTTGGCTGTCCATGCCCTCGTCACCTGTGCCTGCATTGCTGCAACCCTTGACGAGTACTCAACCTTCAGCAAGGGCAAAAGGCCATGCCGCGCACAGCACGTTGCTTCTGCATGCTTTCTGATCCCTCACATGGTGCCCTCAGCTCCAGAGGTGGAGGGCTGAAGACGGCGTCTTCCAAGCGAATGGCTTCCCATGAGACTTTATCTCCCTCCCCTAGTCCGTTAATGCCTGAGCGTGCTGCTCTGCAAAGCCAGTCTGCTCTCCCAGGCTTCTCCTTACGTGTTGACCGAAGGATGCGGAGGAAGCGGTGGCCTGGAGAATCTCAATTGCGGACTCTGTGCTACTGAGTTGTGTGATAGATTTGTGATTTATAAATGTTTAAGTAAATGAAGGAAGGGTAGCAGCACACTAACCTTTGACCCTTCTTAAAACCCACTTCCTTACTGCCTCTGTGAAGTCTACAAGCCCTCCTCCTCGTGGTCTGTTGTCACATAGCGGAGCCATGCATATTTAACCCAGCCTTTCACTTGCTCAGTCTTTTCTGTTGATCTCCACCAGTTTCTCAGTGTTTTCCCCATTTCTGACGTGCAGAACCACTGCAGTAGCCACTTAAGAAATGGTAGGAGAGGCACAACCCATCCCAGAAGGAGTAAGGAGCAGCGTCAAAGGGCACCAGAATGCAAAGGGACGCATCTTCAATACAGCATTGCATTGAGCAGAAGGGGAAATTACAGGCTCCCAGCATTGCTCTCATATGTACATGTGAATACAACTGAAAGCATATAGACAGGAAACTATATGGCTGGAAATATAAGCAGGCTCCTTGTTCATGAGCAATCTGGGTATAATTTTCCGGGATGGAGCTAAACAGCGCCACTCCTTTTGCTTGAAGACGGTCAAAAGGCTGTATTCGGCAGCAATTATAATTTATTGCCTGAACTGTCTTCTTTTTTCTTTTTGTGTTTCCACAAGGTACACATATTAAGTTATGCAAAATGGGGGGATTAGGATGGTCAGAAGCTATGGCCTAGGAACCATTAATCAAAGGCAGCATTGCACAGGAAAGCATAATGAAGAGCAGAGACGGTAATCATTTTATAGAAACATTTAGAAATCCATGAAAAATAAAGGCAGCTTTAATATACATCCTCGAGTAAGTACCACAGGCCGGAGTGCTTTTCATTTTATTCATCTGGTTGTTACATCAGGATTTTCAAGCCAGTTCAGCTAGTGTTTTTCAGATTCATAGTGGCAGAAGTCTACCGCAGAGAGACTGTTAAATGAACAGGTCTATTGATTGTGGATTAATTTTTAGTCTGATCTATACTGAAAATTTTTAAAAAAGGGGAAAAAATCTTTTTTTCTTCTCTAATAGATGTTGCTTGACATCTCCCCAAATTCTCTTAGCACTCACATTTTATCATGGGTGCTATACTGGCTGCCAGCACAGCAAAAGACATTCACTGGCCCCAAAGAAAAAGTCTAGAGCCCCGATCCCAGCCGGAGGCTCAGTACAGTCGCTGTGGTTTCAGACGGAGGTGGCAGTTTTCCCCACCTACACTTGTCCTTGTGGGATCAGAGTCTAAGTGGATGGAGAGATGGAGCTGGGATGGCAGGGGAACAGTCTTAGGAAGTCAATGGGAAAACCAGAACAAAGCTATGTCACCGCAGTGTTGCCAGCTGTTGTGACTCCAACACATGAATTTTCACTGCTTAGGGGTGGAGAATTGCCCCAATACCCACAAAAAACCTCTGCTGCTTCCCGTTCTGACCCCTTTTTACCACTTTATCAGTTGGGGCAAATCCCTGACAGTTTTCCCTTGTCTTTCCTTAAATCAACCAGAGGCAATAATAGTTTGTGGGAGGTCGACTCGCACAGTAGCAAACTACGTGTGATTGGGGCGGGGGAAGAACAGAACGAAAGTCCATCCACACTCCATGTCTGCATGCGTTGGCCTCTTTCACTGAATCCTGGTTTATTTGAAAAGATCTTTTTTTCGAGACATCCATAAAAAAAGGTCTGTCAACAGGCCCACAAGACTTCAGACAGTTCAATAAAATGCTACAAAAACACAGGTCACATTTTTCATATATAGGAACTGAAGTACAAGTGCTCTGGTGTATTTGACTTTGGCCTGTTTTATTTAGGTCGTGGGGCTTTCCACATGTGTTGCAAATTCCTGCTCCAGCCATTTGAGGCTGAACATATCACAGACTGTCTTGAAGAGGTCAGGGAATCTGACCCGACCCCTGTTGGCCTCTGAGCTCTTGCTTTGATTAGGAGGAAGGCTGTGGTACTGAAGTCTATACACCTGGTACACCCTGGTCTTTCACATGTGCTATACAGGTTGAATTCACCCTAAGGGATGCATTTAGGCTGTATTTCAATTCACGTAGTCCTGCACTAGACCCTTCCAATGTGTTGCCTTGCCTTAGCCTGACCTAGTGTAAGGAAAGGGAGCGATGGAAAGGTCTCCAGAGCCAACCCTGCTCAATGCTTTTGGTCAAAAAAGACGTAGGTGAAGGAGATTGGACATCATATGCTGTTCTTAGGGCAAGGAGCCTAATTAACAAGAAATATCTAATGACCATAAATACATTCAAAAGGCTCCAGGTGTCACAGGAGGAGCTTCCATGGTCTCACTGGCTTCCCACCGGGGGTGAACGTACTGAAAAGGGTTTGACGTGGACAGTATGTCCTGGGGGTTTCTCTCTCCTAGCCTGCTTCAGCTGCAGCTCCTCCTCCTCATCATCATGCCAGCCATCTCAGTTAACTTCTGGGGACCAGCTCCTTTTCTCCCTATTAGGTGTGGAAGTGGATTTAGGTGCCTAAGTGTCATCCTATTCCGCTCTGCTCAAGTCCCTGAAAAAACATTAATGCAGAAGGTGGATGGGTTTTCTTCTTACTTTCTGCTTTTTTGTGAGTTATTTGAAAAGCAAAGATGATGGTGTGCTGCAAAAGTAGATGTATTTAAGGTCTTTTCAGGGACATGAGCAGCATGGAATAGGATCACATTTAGGCATCGATGTCCATGTGTGCACTTAATAGATGGAACAGAGTCTGGTCCGTCGTGTTTTGTCTCCAGTTATAAGGAGCATAATCGATGTCCCCTCTCTTGATTCCTTTCATGGCAGAAAAAAATGGGTCAGTGGTACAGAGATGGCACTGGTCCTCTCTTCTGCACAGCCATGATGCTGGGGATCCCATCTGGCTCTAGTAATGGAAGATGTTTCCAGCTCAGTGTATTCAGGGGCTGGGCTTTAGGCGTAGAAAAAGTCGGTACCAATGGCCATTAGCAACCTGGAGGGAGAAAAGACGCTTCAAAAAAAAAAATCCAGTGAACAGGAGATGAAATGTGGATATTTTTGACTTAGGGTCTTCATCATTAAGGCGATGTGTGCAATCACTGGATCTATAAATAACATGCCAAATTGCTGCTTGATTGCTAAAACCCTGTGTATGCCCAAGCACATCAGCAACATAGGTTTTATATTTAGCGGGGCAGCGGGGGGAGCTGTTAAGCTACAGCATATCCAGCCTTAACTACAGCAATTTTTAATTAACCTGATTTAGAAGCCAAATGTAACACTGATGAAAATGAGAGGGTAAAACATACAATCATTTATTCCAGTAGAATGGTCATGATTGTTGAATTAGATGCATTCAAATTACCTTTAAAAAACATCTTCGCGGCACTCGGATTAGTTCTGGAGGCCAAATTTTAGAAACCTAGATTGCAGAAGGTTTAACAGTGCAAGCATAGCCACGCGGGGTATGAAAACACGGCTGGGGGTTTAACAGTGGGACCAACCGGGGAAGGAAGCAGTAATTTTGGTTTTGTTTAATGCAAAAAGATTGATTTGGATCTCTGATGTGGGCCTTATTATTACTGGCTCCAGTCTACTCTGACATAGGAGACCACCTAGGATTGACTTTGTCCCACTCTGACCTGTATCTGTCATAGGAAGGGGGCGACTTAAGTACCTAGAGAGACCGAGGAAATGGTCGCCGCTGGTAAACGCTGCGCAGCTCCACTCAGCAGCAGGAAGCAAAGAACGCCCAACTCATTGAAACTGTAGGAGGGATATAGTGAGTGCAAAGGGAAGAAAGAAGGCAATTGTGTTGAGCGGTACCAAACCAGATCTGTAAAACAGTTGTGGGCGGTGAAAACCAAACCAAGAATAACCCCCAACGGTTTGAACTCCAGGGATTATCATTAATTGATTGGATAAAGGAGACCCGACACTAAAAGAGTGGTTTATTGACAGATGCACGTGCTGCTGGATACATGTATTGTGTGCGGGGGCACGTCGTGACATGGAGATTTCTAGTAAGAGGCAGAGCGCCCTCGGCTCACAGCACCACACCCCCTGGATCAGCAAGAGGTGGTAGCAATGTTTCCTCGCTTGAGTTTTGTTCTTTTAAGTTCAGTGATTATCCATGTAGCAAACCGTGGGCTCGGATGTGTGGCTCTTCTCTTGAACTTGTCCTGGGAGATCATTAATATGTCCACAAAAGCAGCCAATGAACATCTTTTGAATCCACTTCCGGTTTGTCATCATCAGACTCCTTCAACTTATGTATTTTCTTGGTAGTTTTCTACAGATTGTATTGAACACACCCCTGTTCTCAACATGGCCCATCCAATAATACATTTTCTGCTCCAAAACCTCTGCCGATGACGTGTACATTTACAGAGAGTTTTATTTTTCTTCTAAGGTTATTCTCTCCTGATTTTTTTTCCTGACTGTTGTTGACAGCAGTGTAACGTCTCTCTCCTTTTCATTGCAGGTTATCCAACTGGGTATCCCGCAGCTGCCCCTGCCTACAACCCAAATATGTATCCAACCAGCAGCCCTGGCTACGCCCCAGGTAAAAACAAGTCTCTGTTCTGGAAATTATTCAGCAAGATGTGGGAGAAACTCACTTGCTCCTTGGTTTTTTGGCACATGAAAGCCAGCTGTCTCCATGGGGTTCAACAAATAAGTAGTAGCGTGGAGGCTGTAGTAAGCTCTCCCATTACTAATGCAGCTTTCCTTCCCCAGAATGCACCACAGAACATGTTGCAGTCCCTGGGGTGAGGTACACACTTCCTCTCTAGTCTAATCTGCAGTGTTTACATGGGCCCCATTGCCGTCGTGTTTAAGCGCCTCTCAGTCTCCACTGTATTTACGGACTGCGCTGGCCCCGGCCCTTGGGCTGCCTTCCCTTCTTCGTCCTAGGCGCCTCTCTTCCTCCCGTCGCAGATGTGGGCGATATGCTAATGCTCCTTTTCAAAGTCCCCCGTGACTCCATCCCACTGTCTGCTGATTTCTCACTTGGCAACTGTCATCCCCTCCCTTATGCTCCTCCTTGCTCTCATACTCGTCTCTCGCTCTTTCTTTTCATATTACATAGTTCTTTCCTCTGACAGGAAGCCCAAACCAGGCTTTGACTCTGCCTGCCCCTCCAACAGTCCTTCCAGCTCCCTCTTCATCTCTGAGCTCGTTGAACGTGCTGTTAATAATAGCTATCTGGAGTTCCTCTCCTCCAGGTCCGTGTCAGCCTTCCCCATACCTTGCCGTCCACATATTGTCTGATGACCTTTCCAGCCAAGGCTAAGAAGCTCTTCTGCATTGCACAGCCTCCTTGGCTTGCCAGCCACTTTTGATAGCCTGTCATGCTCTCAGCATCTTATCCCTCCCCTTTGGTCTTTGAGGCTCTGTCTTCTCCTGGGTCTCCTCCTGCCTCTCCAGTCATTCTCTCCAGGTTTTCCTCCTCATCCTGCTTCCAGCCATCTCTGGAGACTCCATGGGGTGCTCCGTCCTTGCTCCCCTTCTCTCCCCCTGACATCTTATTTCCGGGTGTCCCTCTTCATGAACACAAGCCACAATCCATGCTTGCGTTGACATCTCACAGATCAACAGTTCTGCTTCAAACCTGTCTCCTGTCCAAGTTACTGTCTCAGTCTGTCTCTTTGCCTTGAGTAGTAGCTGTCACTTCAAGCTGAATGTGGCTCTTTATTCCAGTCCCTGCCTGGGGACTGTCATAACCCAATCAGTAGGGCCTGTAACCTGTGCATCCCCTTCAACTTAGACCTTTCCTCCATCGAAGCCTTGCCAATCCTCTCTGTGTGCACCTCTGTGCTACAGCCTTTTCTGTCCATCTGCATGGGGAGGACTCTCATCCAGCCTCCCTTGTCTCAATTGCTTCAACATCCTCCTCTCTACCCCTTATGAATGCAGCCTTGCTCTGCTCATGTCCATCCAGGACATGGCTGCGAAGACCATTCCCCCAGCCCAGTGCTCCGACCTTGTCACCCACTCTGTGCATCCCCACTCCCTCTTCTGCACTGCATGAACCATGAGCTGCCAGCCTTCGTTTCCAAGGCTCTTTGTGGCCTCCTTCCACCTGACCTGTCCCTCATTCACCAGCAAGGGACTGCTCATACCACAAGTCAGCCAGTGTTGCTTGCCCCTGTCAGCCACTTGCTTATTAAAGTCCCTTCATCCCTCATGCTGCCCCACAGACATGAGGAACTTCCTATAAACCATTTCAACTTTCTCTTTCAAAAGCCTCCTTAAAACTTGCCTTTGGCATAATGCCTGGAAAACATCACCAGGGCTAGGTTGCTAATGTGCTAAGACTGCCACTTGTCTCCATGTAGCTTCTGCCTGTTTCCAGCTGCTATCTTGTCTTCTTCCATATTATTGCATGTGCCCCTAAATAAGATGCACACTTGGTTTTTGGAAAGTCGAATGCAGAAGATTTTTCCAGAATCATGGTTGGCTGCACGCAGGAGCTCATTGGCTTTTTCAGGCAGAAGTTAGTGTTAACCATTTCACAGCGGGTGCCAAATTAGTAGCAGCTTTTGGCTTCTCAGCCAAAAGCTGCTGCCAATTCGACAGCAACTGTGAAAATGTTAAAACTGGATTCTGCCCTTTCTGCTTGCTGTGTCAGAGAGAAGTAGCAGGCATTTTGCAGCACACCATCTCCGTGCTTCTATTCCGGTGAAGAAAATCACCTTCCCCGCTTAGGACATGTACCCTGATTTTGGAAAGGTGTGTGTCATATGGGACTAAATATGGTATTTAGGGCTTATCTACACTTATTAATTAATTTGGATTAGGGAGAGTCTGAATTAAAGCACAAAAACTATTCCTGAATGCCACCCAGTTGGAGACACTTATTCTGGAACAACATTGATTACACTGGGAATTGATCAGGATTAGTTCATCTGAAATAGCTACTGTGGAATAACCTCCCACAGAGACAAGTACTCAGGGACTTGCACCAGGTCAGGCAGGAAGTCTGTGGTGGAGCAGGAAACTGAACCCAGGTTTCTCCAGTCCTAGGCCAGTGCCCTGATCACTGAACCCTCCTTCCTCTCTAAGAAATTGTCTGAGGTAGGATTATAAAGAGTTAAGGCAGAACTGCGCTGTCAGAAGTGAGCAAAATCTGTCCTGTGACGGATTATGCTTCCTCGTCCATGTGCATTTGCGTAACTGCTAATTGGCAAACTCAGTCACTCCGAACAGGTTGTCCGAACAGCGCAAAGTAATGAGGTTCTACTGGGAGCCATTTCCGCTATTCCAGAGTAAGTTTCTCTGCTGAATAAACCACTTGTTTTCATGCACTGGGAGCCCAAACCTTAAAGTCCTTCCTCAAGCCATGCTGGTTTGGGTGCCAGAGGAAGATTTCCCGTTGGCCCCAGTTGAAGAAAGCATTTTATTGCTCTTTCTTTGCAGCCAGTCTGACTTCAGTGGAGCTATTCCCTAGAGTAGAGGACTACTTGTTGCAGCTAGGGATGGCAGAATCTAGTGACCAAGCAAGGGGCTCAGTGTCTGTTTTCTTTGTTGCTTGGCTTTGTGTCCTGTATTTCACATAGCATAAGAAGATGCAATGTCCCTTTGTAACACTATTTGTTAAGCATGTACTCTTATCCCAGTTGGTTCTCAACCTTTTTAGCCTCCAGGCCCCCCATTTAATAGCACCCGGTCACCGAGTGAGAATCTAAATTCACAAAAGTTGTGGAGGGAGCCATGAGGCTAAAATTGGCGAGAACCGCTGGTCTACCTGGTGCCAAGTGATGGCTTTGGGGGCAGGACCTCACCTCACCATGGCTTGCTCTTTCAGTCATTTGCCCTCTCCCCGCCCCCCGGTCTGTACCTGGGAGGAACCCTGCCAGCCAGCTTGCTCCTCTACAAATCTCATACACTGGTGACTACAGAAGAGAAGACCGAGGGGATTTGATAGCAGTCTTCAACTCCTGCAGGGGGGGCTGCAAAGAGGACGGAGCTGGACTGGTCTCAGTGGGGGCAGATGACAGAACCAGGAGCAATGGGCTCAAGCTGCGGCAAGGGAAGATGAGGTTGGATATTAGGAAGAACTTTCTCACTAGGAGGTTAGGAACAAGTTACACAGAGAAGTGGTGGACTCTCCATCCTTGGAGGTTTTTGAGACGCAGCCTTGGCTGGGATGATGTAATTGAGGCTGGTCCTGCTTTGAGCAGGGGTTGGACTAGATGTGACCTCCTGGGGTCCTTTCCCACCCTCATTGTCTGTGACTGAACCCATTTGCCTCCATGGCCCCTCCTGCGAGCCCTGAGAGTGAGTGGGATGAGCTGGGTTCAAAAGTGCTGCTGCAGCCCCATGATCACCTACCTGCGGCAGAGCACACTCAGGGAGGGATGGGAGGCCAGGCTGGCACAGGGGCTGCCAAGCAGGGAAGGGCAGCAATGGTGGCAGTCCTGAGGGCCACCAGCTGCTGGCACTAGGGTAGCTGGAGTGGGTGTGGGGTGGAGGAGAAGGGGGCTTACCTCCTCACACAGGGACCGGTTGCCACAGCACCTGACTGTGCCACACTCACTGCCATATTTGTAACATGTTGCTTTTTAGGCCGTGGCAGTGATCCCTTCACCTACTTCATCCCCAGTGGCAGTTCCCTAGCAGTGAGCTGGAAAAGATTTCTTACGATGTGAGATGGTGGCTTTGGTCACTTCTTTGTGAAGAAAGCTGGAAAAAATTATGTGCACACTTTGAGGCTGGGGAATGAGAGTTTCCTGAGTCGAGTGGGTGATTTATTGATGGTCCTGAGGATTTTTTTTTAAAGTAAACAACTGAAGACTTTGTTGAAACTTTAGCAAACTCTGAGTAGGCATTGCCGTTAGGAAGTATTGGTGGAAGGGAATAAAACACTCTTGACTAAAAAGTCAGTTGCATCTGCATTGTTCAGCTTTTGATTGCTTGTGACATCATGAAGTCAACTGTTCTCTGGGCCTGTAATTATCCTGGGTTTGCCAAATCTAAATTTCTAGTATAAAAAATGTTGTTTGGGGGAATTTTTTTTTTGTCAGAAGCCTTCCATATAGCCCAGCAAAGCAGGAGGGGTCACAAACCCATGCTGCTGCTTTTTGGCTTAGCTTTAAATCCTCTGTAATTATTTAGGGAACAAGCAGCAGCTGAAATACAACCATAAATGATGAATTACAGTTCCCTGTGTGCTGGACACTTATGGTCAGTTGTTGACTAGGGGGCAGTGTAAGGAAGAGGCTGTAACAGGAGGAAGAACCTACAAACCTACAGTGACCCAGAGCTGTCTGCATCAGTGATTAGCATTGGGACACACAGGACTTGGCTGAATGTGCTACTGGAGTAAGGAGAGGAGACAGGCAAAATGGCCCCAGCAGTATTTGTGGCATGATGGGAGGTATGAGCAGCAGTTCAGTGCCTTGGGGTATGGTAGCCCTGAGCTCAGGGAAGGGGGCATTGTTCAGGAAAGGATGGGGGTGAGTGTAGAAAAGAGGTTTCAAGTGCAAGTACAAACACTAGCGGCTTTACAGCAAACAGAGAGTTGGTAGAGCAGGGCTAGGCCCTATGCTCTGCTTTGTGGCATTTCTACAGGTCAAGGGACCCCTTCAGACCTTGCCTGAAGTTGAATTCACTTGGGTGAGAACTACTATAAAGTCACAGCTTACCGTAATTTATCTTTAGTGTGCTGCCACTGCCAGGTAGGACTGCCCTGCATGCCTGTTTCCAGGAGGGACAAACAGGGCTGCACAGGGAAGCAGCTGCAGCAGGAGCAGACACTCCCGTCTTCATTTGGTTTTTCCCCCCTCCAGGGTGGATTTGATTTAAATCAAATCAATTTAAAACATGATTGAAGTCACTGGTCAGGACACCTCGATTTAATCACTGTTTTCTACAAAAAGTGCATTCTTGTTGTTTGATATAACTTTCATTAAAATATTCCCAAACTGGGTCTCTTTCATGGCCTGCTGCCATGATAAGTTTTCCTTTCTACCATACCATTCCCTCACTAGAGCTCAAATCAATGGAGAGGGTATACTCAGAAACTTATCCCTCAAGACTTCTGGAATATGGCGCTCAAAATGTTTCTCTTTTGTTTTTTTATTGCCTCTCCCCCCTTGCATTTATCTTCAGACTTCTCCTCCTTGCCCAGATCTACTCCACACCCAACAATCTTCTGTTCATTTAAATTCTTGAAACTTTGCACTTTTAGAGAGAGGTAAGGGCTTGACTCTGTGTACACAAACTTGCAGAGAGACACCAGGGTTGTCATCTCCCATCTCCATACACTGCTGTTATTAAGGGTGTTATCTCTGGAGACATAAACCCACAGTGTGAGAACTGAAACTAAGCATCACAGAGATGCTTAATGGGATCTTCTAGACTGAGCCCTGAGTCCCATTGGGCAGAGTGGTTTTCGTTAATCTTTACTAATCTATAGAGGAGCCTCTGGGAACCCCATAAGATTGGACCCCTTATATAGTCCCAGTCCATGGCCTGTTGTGACGTATTTATAAAACTTTTCTGAAGAGGTTACATGAATATATTTTCTCAAATATTCTTTAGTTAAAAGTTATAATCCCTATTCCATGATGACATATTTGAGCTCTAACATATCTTAAATTAAAACTATCTTTATATGGGTCTTAACAAAAAATATGATTAAATAAAACAATCTGATTAAATTTTTTTTAAATCCAATTTTTTATTTAAAAAAAAAAAAGGATTTTTAATCACTCTGCCCACCTCCCTTCCCTGCTGAGCCCTGGTCTGGTACTGCAGCATTCTTGAAAGGATGTCATGGCACCCCAGTTGAGAACCACTGCTGTCGACAAGTAGAAATAGGAGTAGCTACTAGTTTTGGGGAAGTAGGGTGAGGAAAGAGCAATAGAGCCCAGAGGCAATATGGAGGCAATATGAATTTAGATGCCTAACTTCTCTTTCCAGCAAATTGGCAGAATTATAATAAAAGAATAGAATTCGTTACATGGATAAAGTGATAGGCTGGGGAAAAGTCAGCGCGGGTTTTATAAAGGGAGGTCGTGTTTTACAAACATCCTGAGCTCTTTGAAGAGGCCAACATTCACATGGATAAGGGGGTCCAGAAGAGAGAGTACACTTGGATTTTCAAAGGGCTTCTAACAAGATTCTTCATCAAAGGTTCTTAAACAAAGCTACCGTGGGAACAAAGAGAAGGTCCTCTCAGGGGCTGAAAACTGGTTAAAAGTTAAGAAACAAAGGATAGGACTAGATGGCTATATTTCAACTTGGAAAGCAGGGCACTGTGCTGCTACCGACACTGTCCAGCTTATTCATAAGTCATCTGGAAGAGCAAGTAAATAGTGAAATGGCAAAGTACGCTGGCGATGCAGAACAATTGTGGGTAGTCGGAGGCAATGCTGGTGATGAGGACTTACAGGAAAGATCTCCCAAAAGTGAGTGAGTGGGGAACAAAGTGGCAGATGCAATTTAACACTGATAACTGCAAGGTAATGCACATGTGGAACAAATAACCCAAACCCTTCTGATTGATGGGCTGTTACCACTTAGGAAAGGTATCCTGGAGTCATTGCAGAGAGTTCAGAAAACATAGTCTCAATATGCAGCAGTGGCAAAAAGGCAAGTCAAATGCTAGGAATCATTAGGAAAGGAACTGAAAAACATGATCATGCCTCTATATAAATCCATGGTGCCCCACGTCACATGTACCCTGTACATTTCTGGGCACCCCAACTCTAAAGAGATAGGGTAAAATTAGAAAAGTTACAGGGAGGGGAAGCAAAGGTGATCTGAGATACAGAACATTTTCCAGGCAAGGAGACTGAAAAGCCTGGGACTCTTCTGCTTGGAAAAAAGAGGACCAAGGCAGAGGACATGATGGAGATCAATACAGTTCTGAGCATGGAAAAAGCAGCTATGATAGTTGTCATTCACCAGGTTTCAATTCACGAACTAGGGAGCCCCCAATGCAGTTATCAGGCAGCAGGTTTAGGATAAGCAAATAGAAATACTCTTTTGTGCAGTGCACAATTTGCATAGGGGACTTGTTGCCACGTGACATTGTGGAGGCCAGTAGCAGAACCAGGATCGGAAAGGGATTAGCCTGACATCTGGGTAGTCAGGGTCAGGGTCCACTGGAGCTATGAAATACACTGTAGGGGTATAACCCACTGCTGGTGACTTAGAGGGTCTGACACATGTTCTGTTTCTTATCCATTTCCTCTAAAGCATCTGCTATTAACCACTGTTGAAGACAAGGTATTTGGCTAGATGGACCTGTGGTTCAGCACAGTATGGCAGTTCTTACATGGTGGTGAGGGGAAGCGGAAAGCAGGAACATAATGCTGAGGGAGAACAGGGTTGGTTATAACCAACCCTAGTTCCCGCAGGTCAACCATTGCAGATATTGGCCTGGCAACAGGGAAAGGTGGGTTCTGTAGATTTCCGGGGCAGGTAAGAAGGAGGGATGGGGGTCCAGGCCGACAAGTCACTAGGAAGTCAAGAACAAAGCCGCTGTGAGTGAAGGGGTTGGGGGCTATCTGTTACACCCCATAACCCATCTCTCCCTCCTTCCCACCTTACACATGCACTCCCCCACCAAGCCAACTGGTGCTCCAGGTTTCTGCCTGCATATCACAGGCAATGGCTTCACATGCTCCCCCCTTTCCCAGTGTGCACAGCTCCTCGTAGTGAAGGAACAAAGTGTGTGGCCCTCCAGTGAAATTAGTGGTAATGCAGGAGGTGTTGCAGCATGTGGCACACAGGGTGGCTGGGGCAGCACTTCAGGCTTCATATTTTGGAGGAAGAAGTTTGCAACTGGAATAGCTGGGAGAACAAACTCTGTTGTGAAGAGAGGCTGAGAGACTGCTTGCTGTTAGATAGTTTCAAGGAGGAGAAAGAGTTCAGCAGCAGCAACCCAAGGCAGGAACCCCCCCTCAAAACATCAGGCGGGCTGGGATACTTTGACCTGGCAACCAAAGCCCAACAGGACTACAACCCAACCCACTACATGACTTGACTGAAAAATACCCAATGCAGAAACATCTAAGAAGCAGAAAAACCCTCCCAGTATCCGCCAGTAATATCATGTTAAGGAAAGCTACACGTCCCTGCAAGCTGATGTTGGCGACCAGGGTGGACGCCTGGAGACCCTCTGGGTTAAAATTCATGGGGAACGCGGCACAGAGGACACAACAGTGGGAGTCTACTACAGACCTCCCACCCAAAGTCCTGAGCTCGACCAGGAGTTCGCCCGGGAACTGACTGAGGCCGCTTGCTCCAGGACCTTGGTTGTCATGGGTGACTTCAATTACCCGGACATCTCGTGGGAAGATCACTCAGCAAAATCCGAGCGGTCGCAAAGCTTCCTCTCGTGCGTGGATGACCTCTACCTGACTCAAGAAGTCTATGGGCCAACAAGAGGTAAAGCGCTGCTCGACCGGGTACTGGCTACTGGGGATGACCTAACGGCGACCTAGTGATCGATGGGAAGCTGGGTGACAGCGACCACGAGCTGATCACCTTTACCATCTGCCGTAAAGCTGGCAAGTCAGTCAGCAACACGGAAGTCCTTGACTTCAGGAAAGACGACTTTGACAAGCTCAGGAGGCTTGTCAGTCAGGCCCTCAGGGACCACGACCCCAGGGAGAGGGGAGTTCAAGAAGAGTGGTTGCTCCTCAAGGGAGCGATCCTCAGTGCACAAGCTAAGTCTATTCCATCATCTCGGAGGAAAGGTAGCAAGAGGGCACTGCAGCCCCCCTGGCACTCCAGGGGCCTAGCAGACCTCCTGAGGCTAAAAAGAAAGGCCTACAAAGGATGGAGGATGGGGTTCACCTCCAAGAAGGATTATTCTGCGCTGGTCCGGTCCTGCAGGGAGCAAACCAGGAAAGCCAAGGCTGCAACTGAACTCCAACTAGCTTCGAGCATCAAGGACAATAAAAAGTCCTTTTTCAGATATGTGGGGAGCCAGAGGAAAAGCAAGGGCAACATTGGACCCCTGCTGAACCAGATGGGGCAACTGATAACTGATGCCCAGGAAAAAGCCAAACTATTAAATGGGTACTTTGCGTCAGTCTTTCATCAGTCCCATGGGACGCCCATGCCCACTATAGGACAGGGCGGTCTGGGTGAGGGAGATCCCCTGTCCTCCATAAATGCTGACCTCGTGAAGGAACACCTTGAGAAGCTGGACACCTTCAAGTCAGCCGGCCCTGACAATCTGCACCCCAGGTACTCAGGGAGCTGGCGAGCGTCATAGCCCAGCCCCTGGCACGGATCTTTGAAAACTCCTGGCACTCTGGTGTAGTGCCCGAAGACTGGAAGAAGGCCAATGTGGTGCCGATCTTCAAGAAAGGGAGGAGAGTGGATCTGGCTAACTATAGGCCCATTAGCCTGACTTCTGTCCTGGGGAAGATCTTAGAAAAGTTTATTAAAAAGGCCATCCTTAATGGACTAGCTGAGGCCAACATCCTGAGGGATAGCCAGCACGGGTTTGTTGTGGGTAGGTCTTGCTTGACCAATTTCATTTCCTTCTATGACCAGGTGACCCATCACCTGGACAAGGGAGAAGAGATTGATGTCATATATCTTGACTTCAAAAAAGCCTTCAGTCTGGTATCCCATGATCACCTCTTGGCCAAACTGGCCAATTGTGGCCTTGGGTCCACCATGATCCGCTGGCTGGGAAACTGGCTCCATGGTCGGACCCAGAGGGTTGTAATTGATGGCAGTCACTCATCGTGGTGTCCTGTGACCAGTGGGGTCCCTCAAGGCTCTGTCCTTGGACCCATACTGTTCAACATCTTCATTAATAATGTGGACATTGGAGTCAGGAGTGGACTGGCCAAGTTCGCAGATGACACCAAACTCTGGGGTAAAACATCCACACCAGAAGACAGGCGGGTGATCCAGGCTGACCTGGACAGGCTCAGCAAATGGGTGGATGAGAACCTGATGGTGTTTAACACCAAAAAATGCAAGGTTCTCCACCTTGGGAGGAAAACCCTGCAGCACCCTTATAGGCTCGGCAGTGCTATGCTGGTAAGCACTATGGAGGAAAGAGACTTGGGGGTCATCATTGACCACAAGATGAACATGAGCCTGCAATGAGATGCTGCAGCTAGTAAAGCGACCAAAACGCTGGCGTGCATCCATAGATGCTTCTCAAGCAAATCCCGGGACGTCATTCTCCCCTTGTACTCGGCCTTGGTGAGGCCGCAGCTGGAGTACTGCGTCCAGTTTTGGGCTCCACAGTTTAAAAAGGATGTGGAGAAGCTTGAGAGAGTCCAGAGGAGAGCCACGCACATGATCAGAGGTCAGGAAAGCAGATCTTACGATGACAGGCTGAGAGCCATGGGGCTCTTGAGCCTGTAAAAGCGCAGGCTCAGGGATGATCTGATGGCCACCTATAAGTTTATCAGGGGTGACCACCAGGATCTGGGGGAACGTTTGTTCACCAGAGCGCCCCAAGGGATGACGAGGTTGAATGGTCACAAACTCCTGCAAGACCGTTTCAGGCTGGACATAAGGAAGAATTTCTTTACTGTCCGAGCCCCCAAGGTCTGGAACAGTCTGCCAGCGGAGGTGGTTCAAGCACCTACATTGAACACCTTCAAGAGTAAATTGGATGCTTATCTTGCTGGGATCCTCTGATCCCAGCTGACTTCCTGCCCTTTGGGCAGGGGGCTGGACTCGATGATCTCCTGAGGTCCCTTCCAGCCCTGATGTCTATGAAATCTATGAAATCATAGAGGAAGCAGGAGACACCGTACTGTCATCATAGCTCCAGAAGAGGTGGGAAGAGCAATGGGATAACAACCACACCCTACTACACAATGACATACCACTACCATCCTCACCCTCCTGGTCATAAACTCCCATGTAAGGCATGGGCAAACCTGAACTGACCGCAGACAGGCTAGGGAGCCTTCAAGAAAACCAGACATAAAATGGGCCTTACATACTCCCCATTGTGCCCGTGTAGCGAAGGAGATCAACCAGCCCAGCATATACTGACTGACTGCCCTCTATATGGTCGACCAGATGGAGCAAACAGTCTGAAAGTTTGCAGTAATATTGATGGATCTCTTAAATGGCTGGAGGAGTTGACTTTCTGAACTCATACTCAAGTAGAAGAAGCAACAATCCAAGCAGAGCAAGGAGGAGGTGTCCCAGGAGCAGCTCCCATTCCTGGGTAGGTTATGGTCAAGCAGGGGCATGGGAAACTACATGGGGGAGAAGGTTGACTGTGACCTTAGTTTGGATGTGAGTTGGGATGCAGGGGCCTGAAGTCCAAAGAGAACTGGACTTGGAAGTGGAAAATGCTGGCTGGAAACAACAAAGCTAGGCCAGCAGGAGTCCAATTCTCTATATGACAAAGGGATGCAAAACATTTGCTTAGGAGGCCCCTGGTGATGGGGTGGTGTGTTTGTCTACTTCAGGTGTAACTGGCCCCCAAATTTTGGAGCAGTTGGGTTTCTGGTTGGAGGTTAACAGGAGCCAACAGTTGCAAAGCTTGTCCAGAGTGCATTTCTCTTCCACAGGACATTCAGACGTGTCAAAACCTGGTTTCGTTCCAAATCGAGACAAAGCCAAAAGATGTCAGATGTGCCCCAAAAGCAAGGTTTTCAATGAAGAAAGTAGTTGCAGGTTCCTCTGGGTGCTACATTTCCATGACGTGGAACAGTTGTTATAATTAGCAGTCTCTCAGCAATTCAAGGATGATTTCTGCCTCGGCTCATGATGGGTCTTGCGCTGACTTAAGAGTCCAGTTCTTGAGCCATAGATCCATCTGCAGAAGTTGCAGGTCCTTCCTCAGGGGAGAGTAGACAACAGGCTGGGATTCCTCTCTTCCTTCCTCTGAACTCTCTTCTCTGCTTCGAGGGCAAGGCGCTTTACCGTGAAACCAGATGTGGTTGTAGCACCATTGGGCTCGGTTGCATCCGTTTCTTGAGGTAGACACAAAACCATTTTACAAGAATAGTCATGATTATATTTTCTCTTTTAAATTACAGCAGAAAATGAAATAATTGCTGAATGAAAAATTGGAGAGAGTATTATGCCTTCGAAAGGTCAACACACTTTTTGTTCCAGGCTCTTTTTCTCCCCCAAACAAACTTTTGCTGAAATCAGTATATCCAGATGGAGAGCTTTGATTTCAACTTAGTGGACATTTTCTGCTGGAGAATTATTCCATCTGAAAATGTTAAGCCAGCTCTAAACAACTGTAGCAGCAACTATACTATTGACATAGTTTCCTAAATGCTCACGAGGAGTGGCGACAGGGGAATTTGGTAGAGGTTCGGTGGTGCGGTGACCTCTGGGAAGATGACACCAAGCCTGATATGTTTTACGGGTTGTTACTCGTGCCAGGTCAGGCATTAGACAGCAGGCAGATTGAAGAGATAAGTTTAAAGGCATGGTGCACAGAGCCAGAATTTAATTGCATAGGATCCTGGAGCCGACTGGCATGATCTCAGTTTATATTGAGCAGCAGAATTGCATACAAAAATGATCAAATTAGCAGACGTGTCTGTCAATGTTGAAGGGTCTGCTGCTGGGCAAAAATAGAAAGATGAGGCAGAGCGTCTGAGAGATGCTGAAGGAGCCGGTGAGACCAGGAGAGAATGCAAATGTGTCTATGATACGATACGATAAGGAACCCCAGGAAAATGGGTGTTGAGGAAGCAACCTTCTGCACAGCAGCCTAGATGGGATGCAGAAGCACCCAAGTACATGCACATCTCCGCTCTTATAGTTTCATAGTTTCCAGGGTTGGAAGGGACCTGAACACATGATCAAGTCCGACCCCCTGCCCTGGCCAGGAACGAATGCTGGTATCATAATACCCCAGCCAGATAGCTATCCAACCTCCTCTTGAAGACCCCCAAGGTAGGGGAGAGCACCACCTCCTCTTGTACCACTGGAAGGCCAAAGCCTGCATCCAGATGAGGTGCCCTCCCCTGCAGTAGCCAAAGGGCTAAAACATAAGGGTGGCTTTCAGCAGAGTCAGACTCCAGGTCTGGGGAAGTTCTGTCCGTCTTCCCAGCACAGTCACCCCTGGGAGGAAAAATGACTGTCCGAGGTTGAGATGGATGCCAGCCTTTCAGAGCCGTATTCATTCAAGGGAGCAACGGCCCTGGCAGAGACGTGGGACAAAGAGGACTTTTTACCGAAGAAGAAGACTTACCTTTTCAATTCATTCAGTCACAGGAAGTTGTGGCTGGAGCTAATAACTAAAACCTTCTGTCCCGCTTGTGGGTTTTGGAAAGGCTGCCGCATACTTCAAGCCAGTTAACCAAGCACTTGGAACTCAGCCTGGGCTGATCATCCCCACGTGTGCTATGCAATTAATAAAACCCAGTGGAAAGGAGACTCAGTTACTGGAATATGTAAAGAGAAGGAAACAAAGAACAGACTAAAGAGAGAAGCTGTGTCAAGGAGCAGGAATTTAAAAGCGGATGTATTTTGACAAAGGCAGACAGCCACATGGGAGAAAGTACTCACAAACTCGGGCATCCGTAGGTGTCCTAGTGAACCCGAGGGATTTCTGTTGTTGCATTAATATACCTAGGAACTCTTTTTCATGGGTATTTTCCAGGAAGCATGAATTGCTAATGAAACAGGAAGAGCTCATTTATTTCTGAAATACTTGCAGTATAGTAAACACATGGCAGTGCTAGTGTGAATGAAACTATCTTTCAATATGCCAGTCAGCGATTCCTCACCTATTCCTAATGCTTCATTCAGAAGAGAAGAAAGAGCCTAGTATTTGATAGGAAGCGCACAGAGGAGCAGGGGCTTGTCAGACAGAATTCACTTTGACCTCAGCACAAATTCCCTAAGTCCTGTTTGCTAAAGCAACGTAAGCATCTGAATCCCATGGACTTTCAGTGAGTGCATTTGTATCTCCTCCTGCATGACCCTGAGACCTTTGTTGAGGAATAAACACCAGTCACTTGCTCCTACCGCAGCATACCCAGTACCGCTCTCGGGGGCATGCTTCAAATGGAGCGTCACTTGGAGCACTCCCTAACAAGTGACCACGCACCATTTTCCTATGCGTGGAGTAGAAGTGGGTGGAGGTAGGTTCTTGGCAGCAGTCCCAGGATCTCCACGGAGGAGGTGTAGATCTACCTAGTTAGACAAAGTCTTTTCCATGTCCAGGTCACTTCTGAAAAAGGGCCATGGGCACCTAGGTCACTGCTGGGAATTTTGTCCCAGTGCCTATAAAACCCTTTTCTTCACATTTCATGGCTCCGAGCACTGCCCCTGCTTTGTATAGAGACCACGTGCATGCCTTGCTTATAGGAAGGCTTCTTATAGAGGCCTAGAAACTCAGCAGACAGGTGGAGGTCCAGAAACCTTCAAACTGCCTATGTTAATTGGGGACTCAATAGAGAGAAAGAGTCGGCTATTAGAGGGTCAGGAATGCAGTGGCACAACTGGGATAATCAAGTCTTAATTCACAAAAGTTGCTTTAACAAATGGCAGGGGTTCTGGCTCCCCGCTCAATGCAGTAGCCAAAGGTGTTTTTCTCTGCTGTGTGCCAATCCCCAGGAGCTACCATTGAAGTTTGTCCCTTTGGGGCAGGCTGCCTGCGCTGGTGCTTGAGATGTCAAAGGATGTAGCAATATTGCTGCTATTTTTCCAGTTTACCAAGAAGGGCTGTGATTGGTATCTCTGTGCTTGAGGATGCTGGGTTATCGGCACCTCGGCGCTAGATAAGCAGGGCTGGAAAGGTCGAGAGACTCCTGCTTTGAGCTGATTGTTTGTGTATCCCCTCTGCCCTGAGAATATCTCTTGGGAACTGCAATATTACATCAGTTCAGCAGTCTATCTAAACCAATATCTTGTCTCCAACTGTGGCCAGGATAGGATGCCTCAGCAGAGACTGTTACAATCCGCGTAATCATTCATTATTAAATTAACCTGTCTTTATGACATGCTTCTGGGCTTTGCCAGTTGCCCTCTCCCCACTTTTCTGCTACACGGGTCAAGGTATTTTTAAGCATTGTTCAGAGGCATTGGGTGTTGGCTGCAGCCAAAGCTGGGGATTTTAAATGGGGTGTGCTGATGCTCCCATTGGGACTTAACGCTCCTGGCTGAAGGGCATTGCCCCTCCACTCTGGGTCAGACTGATCACTGTATTTGGGGTCAGGAAAGAATATTACCCCATGGTCAGATTGGTATGGACTTAGGGGGCTTTGCCTTCCTGTGTAGAGGGGGCGCGGCCCTCAACCTGCGATCTCTTGAGTGTTAACGCAGACAGTAGCCACCACGGTCCCTCTGCTTTACCTGTGGCAGGTTACACTGTTATGTCTTGTGTTACGTCAGGGCTGATGATAGTTGTACGAAGAGTTTAGACAATGAATTTGTATAGGTTCATTTGACTAGGGATGGTCCTACCTCAGGCAGAGGGTTGGACTAGATGACATCTAGATGATCCCCTTCCAGCCCGACTTCGGTATGATTCCATCACTGAAATAGGAATAACTATATTCTTCATATTTTTGCCCTACCTACTACAACTGAGGCTGTTCTTATTTTCATTTTATGTAGCTAATGCCACTTTTATTCCTGCTTTGTATTTGTGAGATAATAGGAGTGTAGTGTGGAAAGAGACTTTTTGGGGTCACATCTAACCCACCCCCCTGCTCCAGACAGGATTGTCCCTGACTACACCATCCAACCAAGTGTCTGTCCAACCTGCTCCTGAAAGTTTCCAGGGATGGAGAGTCCGCAACCCCTGTAGGCAGCCTGTTTCAGTCCTTGATTGCCCTCATAGTCAGAAAGTTCCTCCTAATCTCCAATTTAAATTTCCTTGGCAGCCGATGGAGGCCATTGCTCCTAGTCCTGTGCCCTACAACATGGAGTTTCTCTTAGTCAGGGTGACTAGCATGGGAGAAGGTGGCAGCATTATCAGATTGCAGCTGCATCCACACATTCAAGTAACCTGGGAGAATTCTTCCAGGTTTGTACTTGTGGTAGAAAACCTTACCCAGAGCCCCACGTACAGTCATTTGAATACTGAGGTCCTGAAGACCGAAGGGCTTGCAGTGCTGACACTGTACAGCGGGGTGGGGAGTCTGTGCACACATCTCAGTACGCTCTGCAGGCTCCCTTAGCTCTCCTGGCAGCAAACGACATAAGGCAGCCCTAACTGGCTAACCCAGACAACCCGTGGCCACCCAGCATTGTCAGCATGTACAGATATTCACTCTCCCAGGAGAAACTTTTCTGGAAATTATTTAACCCTGGTTGTGCCCAGGTTATTTTTCTCCTGGAGAGGCCATTTTTACTCCGGAAGAAAAGCCTGAACATGTATGCACTCGTGGCTCCTTCTGGGAAAACAGCAAATCTCCCAGGAGAACTGAATATCTGTACAAGGCCTTTGAATCTCATTGCCCTCTTTGGAGGCCGAGTCACTGGCACCAAAGCCAGGAGTCTTGGCATGTTCCTGAATCTGGCCTTTGATGTCCACCTTGCTGGGGTCATCTGGCCCCAGCAGTCTTTCCTGCCCAAATGCAGTGGGGACTAAACCCGATGATCTGTAAGGTCCCTTCCAGCCCCTAACAGCTATGAAACTTTGTTAGCAGTCACTTCATAGCAAAACTGAAATGAAAGGGGGTGGGGAAGGATTTTAAAGAGACAAGTGGTACAAAAGGAGCTTTATAAAATATTCTGTCAATGTAGATCTTGGACAGAGCAGGTAGTGTTCTTGGCTGCGGTAAAGGGAATTGAGTGGAAGTAATACAGTGGTTCAGTGGCTGTGTTAAAGCCATCCGTCTGTATCAATACAAGGAGCTTTCGCTCAGATTGAATCAGTTTTTGTCACAGAACAGGCTGGAAATAATCAAACCGCAGAAAGGAACAAGCTGTCAGAGTCCATGCGCATCCATCAAACACACTTCTCATCAGCTAGCACTGGCAGTTTTCAAAGCTGGAATTTTAAAAACAAGCTCATTTAGAAACGTGCGTTTGGGCCATTGTCGCCCAGAAGGGTGTAGCGATACCACGCGCGTCCAGACGTCGGAGTCGCAGCTTGCGGTTCTGTCCAGGTTATAGGCACAACTCCTAAGCGATCACTTCCAGGAAGAGCGCACACCCACCACAGATGCTTCCTCTGCCTGACAAAGGGTATTTAAACCCGAAAGCTTGCTAAGAAGAATTTTTCCCAACTATTTGAGTTGGTCTAAGAAAAGATATCAGATTGATCCAAAGAGCCTTGCCTAACGATTGCTTCAAAACTTTGATTCAACCGAGTTCACCTCCGCATGCAGCTAATGGGAGGAGAATGTGGTTTCCTCATCTGTGTTAAGCGTATGAATGCAGAGCATAAGAAAAGTGGAGACCTGGTATGGGACAGGGTGAACTTGGCCCAAGAGAAAGGCTCAGTGACCCCTTGGAGTGTGGTTTGGGGCTGTGTTTAACGGGGGGAAAGCTGCATTCGATGAAATGCAGAAACAGGTTGTTGAAAAAGAGACTGTCAGGCTCAGGGGAGAAAACTTTTCAGGTCTGCTCTGCCAGCTGTGCTCAGAAGACACTTCAGTACATTGGTGGACTGGCCCCTCGGGGTTAATGAGGAAGCATGTCTCAGTCTGGTTTCTAGTGGGCAGACATCAGCCACCAAACCCAGCAACTGTTTGGCCCCATTGACAGTTTTGGCCACGAGGCCAAACTAGCCTCCTCCCTGCCTTCCAGGCGGAAGCCGAGGGGCCTTGCCAGTGGAGGGCATTTGCATTGCTTCTGCCCGTGCCGTGCCCGCTTTATGCATGAATAAGAAATGCAGCCTTGTTTGCTGGGCACCTTTTCCCCCTGGTAATTCCCAGCAAAGCAAAGCGAAGCGAAGTGAGATGGAACAGACAAATACTATGAAGTCGCAGTCCACGTTGGTCCTACTCCTTGGCATTCTCCCGAGTGATGAGATTGCTTTAGGAATCAGCAATATTCATTATCTCATCAGACCATCAGACAATCTCATCAAATTGTTTGCAATTTAATTGGGCTTTACAATCTATTCTAAACCATTTACACAGCAGTAAAATAGTGATGCTAATAACTCCACAAAGGAGGTTTGTAAAGAGCGGGTACCAACTTCTTCCTTCAGGGCTGTCTGGAGAGGACTCGGCGTCGTTACTACAAGACCTAAAATGACTGCAGACCTGAAGCTTGGACTGGCAGAGAAGGGGATCTCCTTTCTGCTCCCCTGCTTGAAATGCCCAACAGTCAGCACAGACCCCACTCAGTTTTCATAAGCCACGCTTGTGGGCTTAGCCTCTGAAGTCCCATTAAAATCAGTGGTATAGGTTAGGTTGTAGCCAGGTTGGTCCAGGGACACAGACACACAGACAAGGTTCTTTGGGTAGATGTGATATCTTTAATTATACCAACTCTAATAGTTGGAAAAAATTCATCTTTGCAAGCTGTCGGGCACAAACACCCTTCATCAGTCATTAAAATCAGCGCGAACCATGCATCCAAACCCCACGCTGTGCTTTGCACCACGCACCTCCTGGCTTCTAGGGCCAGAAGGACTTCATAAAACCCGAAGAGATGTTTTGGAGAGGCCTGGAGTTTGCAACCCTCACAGTCCTGTCTCTTCCACCAGATTGGAAAGCCAAAGCAAAGTATAACCAGCAACAAAGCCCCTCTTCCTCTCTCTCATTCCCTCTCAGCCTTATAATCGCAGCAGCGGACAATTTTCAAGTGAAAAGTATTTTTAAAAAATCATCTTCTTATTCCGCTGACTTCTTTTGAACTGAAACTTTCCAGGAGGTACTTAACAACCAGCCCTTGTCTTGTCTGCAAACTTAAACTACTTCAAACCACCCGTTACATCAGGCAGGTAAATAAGTATCTCTTTCCATTGCGTCTCCAGGTGTTTTTACCTTATGCTCACTCCTTGTTGTGTTGCGTTGTTTCATATCTTTCCAACATCTGCTTGCAGGAGAGAGAGACAGGGCTGGTTGAAAGAGCAGTGCAGGATGTCAGCATTTCAAACATTGGCTTGACAGCGCTTGCACTTGGTCCAGCCGTCAAGCAGTTTTGCTTCCAGATACACAAAGAACACGCACCTAGAGTCTCTGCACTGCAAAGAGATGTGGCAGGCTAATTATTAAAAGACGTGCAGTTTGCTTTAAAGGAGGCACATCAGACTCTTTTCAGAGTTACAGCATCCCTTGATGTTCCCTCCTGCATGTTCCCTTCTAGGGGTTCGGTCTTTCTGTGATGTTGGGTTTTTTTGGTTTTAACTCCATCATTAAAATGGGCTTTTTATTTTCCTCTAAGTAGGGCATTCATTTTTCTACAGTGCAAGTGGTTTCTGCCTTAACTGTACCTATTAATAATGCAGAAGAGAATAGTGCATGTCATGCATTACTTGGGTGCCCTCAGAAAGGATATAGTTAAAACCACCCCAGGAAATTAGGTTTCTCTGTGTGGAGTGGATGGTGTGGAGAGTTGTCATGGTAGCTTGTGGCCCTTCACCTCCTCAGTTCCCCATTTCTGTGTGCTCCAGCAAGACATTTTCCCCTCATCCAGCAGAGATCGTTCTGCCTTTCCCACGTGTAAATCGCACTTACCTTCCAGTCTTAGCATGGCACTAGAGCTCCAGGTTTTGTTCCCATCTCTGCCTCTCCCTGTCTGATTTAAACAAGCTTAATAAACTGAACTTCATAAACTGATTTGAAAAAATCTCTTGGTTTTTCTGGGCCTCCGGTCCCCATCTGTAAAATGGGCACGATAGGACTGCCCTGCTTCACAGGGCATTGGGAGGATCACGCCATTCAAGACTGTGAGGCACTCAGACACAACAGTCATGGGGGGTCCCTATAAGTACCAAAGATAAGATTATCACAGACTTTCCATCACTCTTAAAGCAATATCAGTCACTGGAGAAGACATGCGCCTACTGCATTCTTTATTTCTTCTTTACATCTTTAATCAAGTTTGGTTGTGTGCTTTTGTGAATAAGGATAAACCACGCTGTCACGCTTCCAGTTCAGACATAGGCTTTGCACACGTTGTCAGTGTGGACCAGAGCCCATGTTCCCTTGCATGTAGAAGACTCTGCTCGATCAGGAAGAGTTCTTGGCATCCAGTCCAGACCTCGTTTCCCCTCTGTGAAATGCTGTAATTAGGATTCAGCTCAAATTCGTTGTCCAGTCTCAGCAGTTAGCATTCCTGGGGACCCTGCAAGACGTGGCAAAGTCAAAGCTTTTCTTTTCCATTAGCAGCTTAGGAGATCAGCTAAGGCAAACAGAACAGATAGTTGCAAGAACTAGGTGAGGAGCTATAATAAATCATTTCAGCTCTGTTGGCAACACCTGTGACTTGCTGTCTTTTGAAGGACCATAAGACGCTACTGTTGCAGGATGCGTCTGCAATCCGCGTGCTGTGCAAGCCTAAAGGAAGGATTCTCAGCAGGTCAGAGACCTGGGACAAAAGAGCATATATGGCCACAGGAACAACCCCTAGACTTCTCAGATCAGACCGTTTGGACTGTTAATACATCAGCACTGGGACAGGGATGTCATCCACATGGGTTTAGGAAAAATGCTCTCCAGTAGTCCAGGTAATGCATCCAGTATCTTGGAGGTGAAAACACTCTCAACCACTGGAGAAGTGCAGTCTGGCAACAAAGGGATCTTGTGACTTCTTAGCCCTTGGGTATTAATGCACCCTGACCATGATAACCAGAATCACTGCATCTTTTGCATGGAAAAACAGGTTGTTGCAGTATTCCTGAATTACCCAGAGGCCCTCACGAGGAGCTACAGGCTCTGGACCGAGAGCCATCTCTCTTTACCACAAGCCTGACTGGGAAACTCCCAGGTTTCTAGGTGAGATGATGAATGTTTTGCCAGCAGGGACAGTCCTTGTGCCCGCTGGCTGATTCCCCCGTCCTGGTAAAACGCCCCTAGCCCGGTGTGCCCTGGAAGACTGGTGGCGTCTATAGCAGTGTTGTCCTCCATCGCCTCTCTGGTGCACTTCCTGGGCATGAGCTTGGTATCCTTTCTTCTTCATGGACAGGGGTGTCAATCCTCGCTGGGGACTTAAGCACGCCTTCTGAAAGAGCTCCAGCCTTGTGGGGGTGCTCGGTTTACAGATCACCTTTTTGGGAACGCATCATGGTGAAAGCGAAGAGATGCAGGAATTTTGCAAAGGTTTCCAAATGCAATGGCTCTTTACTGCAGATAGCACTGAAAGTCTGCAGATCCAGTCAAAATAATATAACCCTGCACCAGAGGTGCCAGCTGATTTTTTTGTGGAGGGGTGAGGGGATAACACTGGTGGCATGGGAAGAGCAGAGGCAAATGGAGCCCGTGGAGGGCAGTGGTGGATGCAGGCTGCCTGCTACTGGCTCAGGGCTCCCCACCATGCTGTCCTCCACCCGGGAGCCCACACTGGCTGCACTGCCATGGCAAGGTGTCCCCTGCCTGCCCAGCAGCAGTGGGGGGCACAACTCTGTGCTGCCACCCCTGTTGCCTCTGGGCGGACACAGGGCACCTTGCCATGGCAGTGCAGCCAGTGTGGGCTCCCGGGTGGAGGACAGCATGGTGGGGAGCCCTGAGCCAGTAGTGCGTAGCCCGCCCCCTCCTCATGCACAACTCGAGGGGGCCCAGCTCGTGTCCCCCCTCCTCAGGAGTTCACACAGTGGCAGGAAGCCAGGCCCCCCCCGCACCCTTGAGAAACCACCCACGGCTCCATTGCACTCGCCTGGCTGGGCAAGCCCCTGCCCCACTCCCTCCCTCACTGTAGGGGTCTCAATTTGCCCCTCTCTGCCACCGACTTACCTATAGGCAGCTGGGGGAGCTGTTCTCCACTGCTGCTTGGGGCTGTATTCCTGGCCATATGCATGTGTGCACACGCACGCGTGCACATGGTGCCCCTGCATCCCGCTCCCCGTAGCTTCTTGCAGGCGGGAACACTGCCAGCCTGCACAGGGAAACCCGCTTTCCACGATACTGGGGATCCGGGACAAATGCTGTCCCAGAGTCATGCAGCCCGGGACCAGGACTTGATGTTCCCATTTCAGGACAGTCCCGCCCAGTTAAAGACAGGTGGTCACCCTACCCTCTTCCCAAGGGGCGCCAGGGTCCTCAGGCCCCCACGTACTCAGTGCCTATGCCCTGCACATATTTACCTGCCTTACTTTTCTCACCGTGCTGGAGCATGATCTGGACATAGGTCAGCGACACTGAGCGGGGTAATAAGCAGAGAGAAGTGACTCTGAGATCAGCAGCTCAGGTGTGGGACTGCCTTGAAGAGGCTTTTCTCTGCTAGTGACTTGGGGTAGTGGATTGCCGCTAGGGTGCTTGCTTAGTGCCGGGTGTGTGTCTAGGGTTTTTTCCCCCTCTGGCGTGTGATAGCTCTTCTGTTCTTTCTTTCATGTTTTTTTTGGTTCTGTTCTTCCTGTTCTTTTCATTCTTTTCTTCCTCCTTCTGGAATGACTGAGTGACAGGGCTTGCTCTGGGTGGAGCTGGTTTAGGTCACTGAGAGGTGGAGGTAGGATAGGCAGCCTTATAAAAAGGCAGCCACTAGTGAACAGAGAAGGAGTTTACCCCAGGAGGGAGCCAGGGAGCAGGAGACTATGTGCATGCATGAGTGTGTGGGAGCGTGGGCAGGGGTCCTGGTGCCAGTTCTAGTAGTGTGTCTTTTTCTTCCCTTGCCCCCCTCTCTTTTTTTATCCTTACAAATAGATATGCTTCAAGGAGAAAGGGAGGCATAAATGGAGTCTGGGTCAGCTGTTGTGACCTGTGTGGCATGTGCCAGGAGGGTCATGAGCACTTCATCTGCACCAAGTTTAAGCTGGTATCCATCCTGGAGGAGAAAGTTTGCAGATTGGAAGCACACGTGTCCATGCTGCATTGCATCTGGGACCAGGAAGATTACTTAGATGAGAGTTTTGAGAGGTTGGTACTAGAGAGGCCAAAGGGCAATGAGGAGAAGTGGCAATATGTGACCCCTCAAAGAAGGAGGGTCCCCAGAGTTGAAGAAGAGCATACTGATGTCAGCAACTACTTTCAAGCACTCTGCGGTGGAACCGCTGAGGAAACTGTAGAGAAGAGGACATCTGCAACATGAGCCAAAGGAGCCAGCAGCATAGACAGCAAGAAGTGCAAGGTCCCAAGGACACGGGCTGTGGGTCCACTGCACCAAGAAGAAAGAGAAGATTGTTCATGGCTGGTGACTCCCATCTGTGGGAGACAGCGGCACCAATTTTTCATCCAGATCTGGGGCCCTGGGAGGTGTGCTGCGTGCCTGGAGCCTGAATTCAGGGCATCGCAGAGAGTCTGCCAAAGCTCATCCATCCCTCGGCCCGCTGCCCCTTCCAGCTTGTCCACATAGGCACCATCAAGACTACCAGGAATGATGCTGACCAGATCAGAGGTGACTCTGAGGCTCTTGGCAGGAGGATTAAGTCACTTGGAGCACAAGTGAAGTTCTCATCAATCCTTCCTGTGGTGATCCAGGCTGAGACCATATCCTGGACATGAATGTGTGGCTGAAACAGTGGTGTTGAAATGAAGGACTCTGGGAAAGGGCCAGAGAGCTGCAGGACTGCAACAAGTGGCACAAAAAGAAAGCAAGGAGGTCAGCATGCAAAGCACAACCGATGCATGTATACAAGTGCGAGATCAGGGGATCATCAGTCTTGGATCCTGTCCTGACCAACAGGGAAGAACTGGTGGAGGATGTGAAGGGGATGGGTAACTTGGGAGGAAGCAATCACAATTCTCTAGAATTTCAGATCCCGAGCAAGGGAAAGCAAGAGGTTGGCAAATTAGGATACTAGATTTCAAAAAGGTGGATTTCATTTGACTCAATAGGCATGGTGTCATGGGTGGAAAAATTGAGGGATAAAGGTGCCTAGGAGGGCTGGGGGCTTCTAAGTGGCACAGTATTGGAAGCCCAACAAGAAACTGCCCCAACACAATGAAGGCACAAGGAAAATGGCAAGAGGCCTATGTGGCTGCCCAAGGAGTTTCTAAAATGCCTCAAATGCAAAAGGAAAGCATGCGAGCAATGGGAGAATGGGCGGTCATCAAGGATGCATACTAGGAAATAGCAAGAACCTGCAGGCACATAATTAGGAAAGCAAAGATAAAGAATGAGCTGCACCTGGCAAAGGAGTTTAAAGACAAGAAGAGGGTCTGTAAGTACGTTGGCCAGAAAAGGAGGACCAAGGAAGCTGTGGGTCTTCTGTTAAGAAGCTGGGGGAACTCCTAACCCAAGATACAAAAAACGCAGGGCTCCTCAACAACTGCTTTGCCCCAGTCTTCACAAAAAATTTAGCTGCTGCCAGACACCTAATAGGGATTATCTGGATAAAGAAGGGGGCAAGTGGAGGGAGGAGATAATAGAAGAGACAGTCAGAGAGCTTTTATTGGGCCTGAATGAATTTAAGTCAGCAGGGTCGGATAAGCCTCATCCCAGGGTCTTGAAGGAACTGGTAGAGGAGATTTTGGAGCCCTTGGCAATGATCTTCATGAAGTTGTGGGAGACAAGCCAGGTACCAGAGGACAGGGGAAGGGCCCACATAGTACCCTACTTTTAAAAAGGCAAGAAGAAAGACCCAGGGAACTGCTAGCCTCACCTCAGTACCTGGGAAGTTATTGGAGCACATCCTAAGAAGGCCATTGGCAAGCATCTGGAAGGGGACCAGCAGATGGATTTATGAAAAACAAATCATGTCAAACAAGCCTGATCTTCTTTGGACAAAGTAACTACTTGGGTAGACGAAAGGAAATGCTGTGGCTGTCGTGTATCTGGACTTCAGCAAGGCTTTTGACAAGATCCCGCACAACCTTCTCCTAAACAGATTGGAGAAATAAGAGCTCGATAGAGGTACTATAGCAGGAGTGGGAAAATGCAGCCCACGGGCTGGATGCGGCCCACTAGGCCATTCTATCCAGCCCACGGGGCCTCTAAAAAATTTAGAAAATTAATATTTATCTGCCCCAGGCTGCCTGTCATGCGGCCCTTGATGGCTTGCTGAAACTCAGTAAGTGGCCCTCCGCCCAAAATAATTGCCCACCCCTGTACTACAGGGTGGGTTGATCACTGGCTCAATGGCCATGAGCGAAGGGTAATTATTAACAGGTCCGAATGGTAGGAAGTTTCTAGTGAAGTCTCACAGGGGTCTGTCCTGGGCCCAGTGTGGTCCAACGTGTCTATTCATGATTTGGATGCTGGCATAGAAAACATCTTGAGCAAGTTTCTGAATGACACAAAACTGGGAAGGACGGTGAATATGCTGGAGGATGTGAGCACAATTCAGAAGGATCTTGACAGATTGGGAAGTCAGGCTGGAGTCCAATGCGGACAAATGCAAGGGCCTGCACCTTGGAAGGAATAATCAAAAGCACAGATACAAAATGGGGGGCACCTGGCTGGATGGCAGCATTATGGAAGAGGGCTTGGGAGTCTTGGTAGACCCCAGGTCCAATGCAAGTCTGCAGTGTGATGCAGTCATACAAAAGGGAAACATGGCGTTGAGCTGCATCGATAGCAGCATGAGGTGCAAGACATGGCAGGTGATAGTGTCCCTCTACTCAGCACCCGTCAGGCCTCATCTGGAGTACTGCGTGCAATCCTGGGCTCCACATTTTAAAAAAGACATAGAGAAATTACAGAGGGTCCAAAGGCAGGCAATAAAGATGATCAAGGCTTGGAAGACAACTCATATGAGGAGAGGCTGCAGGAACCAGGCATGTTCAGCTTGCAGAAAAGGCTCTTAAGAGGGGATATGACAGCAGTTTTCGAATACCTGAAGGGCTGCCATCAAGAAGAGGGAGAGCACCTTTTCTGTCTTGGTGCAGAGAGGAGGACATGGACCAGTGGTCTGAAGTTGCAGCAAAGTAAATTCAGATTGGATATCCGGAAAAAAATTCTTCACTGTGAGACTAGGGAGGCAGTGGAGTAGATGCCTCGGGAAGCTGTGGACTCTCCATCACTGGAGGTGTCCAAGAAGAGGTTGGACAGCCTTGGTCAGGATGATCTAGGTGTAATCGTGCTTATGTTCTGCTTTGGGTATTTCCCAGGCTTCTGGGCTTTGCTTGTCCCCTGCTTTGGCGTCTGTTGTGTCAGGGTTGAGGGTAGTCATGTCAAGTTTAAATTGTGGTTGTATGGGATGGCTTGGCTAGAGCTGATCCTGTCTCGGGCAGGGGGTTGAACTAGATGACCTGTGCAGGTCCCTTCCAGCCCTATTTCTTTATGACTCTACAACAGTCAGTCCTAATGCTCATTAGCTAATTAGGTATGAATTATAATGGCATTAACCTAAACCAGAACATTGTATAAAAACCAATAGGAAATTTGTTCCAAAGCTCTTGGACTTGCCTCTCTTTGGCTTCTCCAGTTTTCAGTTCAGTGGCCTTTAGGTGGCATGAGAAGCTGTCCGTATCTTGTGAGCACTTTCCCCACCTTTCCCACTCGTTCTCTTCTGGGATATACCCAAGTGTACTCCAGGACTTCCACCCACCACAAATGGTCTTATTCAAAGTCACTTCTAGTTTCATTTCCCCTTTATTTAAACATGTTATGGTTGGCCTTCTGGTGTTTAGGATCCACACCTAAGAAAATTGATTGCTTATTTTCTCTCTTATTTTGACTGCAAGTTCGTCACTGGAGATGACAGTCAGCCTTAGGTGTCCCCATCTCACAGGTGGTGAATGATAATCCCATAAACCCAACACCCAGCCCCGACCTAATCAAAACCAAGCTGGATACTGTATATTTTGCATATCATGTGTCCCCAGATAAGACATGCACCTTGTTTTTGGAAGGCAGGTAGTGCAGATTCTAGAGTCATGCCCAAGAGTTGACAGCATGCAGCAGCTCGCTCACCCTCAGCCAGTTCAGTGGCTGCTTCAGGCAAAAGTTACAGCATTAACCCTTTCACAGCTGCTACTGAATTAGCAGCAGCTTTTGACTGATCAGCCAAAAGCAACTGTCAATTCGGCTGTGGCTGTGAAGGGATTAAAAAAGGACTCCACTCCTGCTCCTTGCTGACTCAGAGAATGTGGCAGTCATTACAGCACAGAGCCTCCATGCTTCTATTCCAGAAAAAAAAATCAGCTTTCCTGCTTAAAGATGTGAATCCCAATTTTGAAGGGTTGAATATGGGGGGAAAGGAGCATGTGGTATGTGAGTAAAGTTTGGTCTTTGCAATTCCTCTGACTTCTATTTGTCGGCGTTGTGCAAACAGAGACAATCATTTCCCATACGCAGACACTAGAGTGCCCTGCCACGCAGTACTGCTCCTGCTCAGCAGTGTTGTCAAAGTTGCTAGTTCTCTCACTTTGGTGTATTATATTTTGCACCCCAAGTCAGTCTAAACAGGTTCCTGAGTCACAGTTAATAAGGCGTTGCATCTGCATGGCCACTAAGAGCGCTCTTCTGACATGCTGAGTAGAACCCACCAGTGCATCTACAAGATAAGAAAGTCCATCTCCATTTGCAAGGGGTGGCAAGTCCATCTCCATTTGCAAGGGAAGGAAAGTGAGGTCCAGGAAGGCTGGGACTTGCCCAGGGTCACACACACTCAGCTGGCTTCCAAGCCTGTCTTTGAACCACAGGACTGTCCCTGCCCCACGGTCACCACAACCCACTGCATTCACATGCCACCTCCCAACGCCATCTCGAGAGTTGGAGTCTATCTTATCAAAAAGCTGGTTCAAAAAGTAGCTGAAGGAAGCTGCTCTGATACAGTATATCTCAGCTGCACGCACATCGTTAGCTTGCCCCTGGCTCAGATCATGGAGGAGGTTGAGAGCACCCTCAGCCCCATTGCTAGAAGCTTTAATCCCAGGAGAATCAATGGGTGCTGGCTTTTGTCCTTAAGATGTGGGTAGGTAACTTCCTGGTTCCCTATAGTTTTAACCACACGTTCTGAAATCCTGGGGAGAAGTGGAGAGGAGAAGTGACTCAGGATGGGAAATTCTCAGTTTTTTCCCCTTAAAAAGGTGGGTGCGGGGCTTACAGGAAACACCAAGCCCGGAGGGGGGAGGGGGGTGTCTGTATCATCACTGTGATTGCTGCCCAGCTGTTTGTGCCTGTGTAACACCTTTCTTCTGTCTTCACTCAAGCTACACTTCTGATGAAGCAGGCCTGGCCACAGACCTCAACCTCTTGTGCCACTGAGGGCACGTTTCACCTCCCGGTGGACACTGGGACTGAGAACAGAACTTACCAAGCTTCATCTGCAGCATTCAGTAAATACATCTTTTCTTCTGGGGTTTTTACACAGTTGTTTTGCCTTCCTGTGTTACTCTTCTCTTTCTCTCTCTCTTTCTCTCTCTCTCTTTCCAGTGGCTTGGGGGCATTATTTGGGACATATAACCTCTTGCAACATATTTGGTTAATTTTGTGTGTGTGTTAAGGCTCCGTTGAGTATTTATTGTACACTATTATTAAAGATGCCGAGTTCAGTGGTGTTCATAACCCAGTAGGGAAGACACCACTCCAGAAGTGGCCCAGTTTCGACAAGAAGTCATACCCCAGTGGCCTTAAAGGGTCCTTTCTACTGTGTGGATCTCTGGACACTGTGTTTTTCCTGGAGACATGCTGATTTTCACTGCCCCACATCAGCATCTCTACAAAAACATGCTGGGAAGAAAAATATTGACACCCACTTCTGTCCTTCAAAAGGAAGAGAGAGAAATGTAGAGATGAACAGGGAAAGCCTCTCTGCTTTAATTGTCCCCTTCTTTGCGGAGTAGAGCTCAAATTGTCTTTTAGATGCATAGCCTTATTCATGCTCTCTTTCTCTTTCCTGGGCTGGGGCCTAATTCATACTGTCAGTGTGCCCAGATTACTGCACTTGGCCATGCTTCAGTCAGATAATGAATCCAGCCTTAGCAATAAATCTATGTGCACTTTGTCATTTAAGCGAAATAGCTTGCATAGGGGAGAGTACTGGTGAGGAGGGGGGTCACTTCGTCCTTCATTCAAATGGAGAAGGGGGGAGAAAGGGGCAGTCTCAAAACAAAAGTAATGCTCCAGGGATCCTGGTGAAATTCTCACCGAGACTTCACTTTGTACCTCTAACCAGGCAAGTGGCTTCTATGATAGGTTTGTTTCTCCTGTCCCTTTAGTGTGGAAAGATCACGGTGAACACACAGGCTTCCAGGTTGCGGTGCAGTTCCTTATTTACAAAGGAAGGAACAAGCCAATGCCCCCAAGCCCAGCACAGCCGCAGGGAAGGAGGACAAGTTTTGGAGGCATAGGTAGCTCTGCCATGTCTGATCCACCAAGAGCCATCTCCTCGTTTGCTGTTGAATCTGTGCCACTGCCAAGCAGCTGTGTGCTGAAAGCGCCAGCAAGCCTCTAAATGTCCAGCCCACACCTGTCACCTTGCCTGGCCCAACATAGTACCTGCTCCATTGACAAGCTGCCGCCCATATTCAGTGCAGCATTTAGTGCATGTCTTCACGCCTCCTTGAAGCACCTTGTCATGAATGTGGTGGTGGCAGTAATTTTGAAAACAGAGGTTGGGCTTTACCTGTTCAAAGCAGCTTGAAGATCTGTAGTAGGAAGCCAAATTCCTAGGAGCAGCGCAGCAGGGTGGGAAGAGGACAGTGCCTCAGCCTGCTTCTAAATCCCACCAAGGATGTACACAAAGCTCCCAAATAATGCTTTCGGTCAATATTCAATGTAAAGCAAGCCTGAGGCAGACATGGCTGTGGTAGGGAGGGATGACAGGGATACCTGTTAAGGGTGCGTGACACTTTCCATCACTGGTGACGCATAGGGGGTGCATACAGGTGCACGTGCTCACCCTGAGATCCGCTGTGCACCCCGAAACTTGAAGTCCCAGTGGAAGTACACTTCCAGTTTTGCCGCTGGCTTGGCAATTGGGTGCCGGGGGGGGAGCACCCTGTCAGCAATCTGGTGCCCCCCCAGACTCAGGAGGCATCAGTCGCCCATGCTTCCCATTATCAGCCCCTGTTTACTCTTAGAAAGTTTTCCAAGCTTTGCCCTTTGGGCTGCCACTTCCCATACTGGGTGTCTGTCTCAGGCTGGTTTCTTTTGTAATGGCTCCGCTGTTTTAAAGATGAGGCGAGAGGTATAGGCCTTGTTTTCCCTACGCTCAAAAATTCTTGGCTTTGAAAAGCTCTAGCACCCCGCCCCCCGCCTCCCCTCAGTTTCAAGTAGGTGTGTGAAGTTTGCCAGGCACTTAACTTCTTGTCTGCCATACTGGAGACCCAAGGGGTCTGCTTTGCAGGAGTGCTGACGACTCTTACTTAAAATCATAGAAAATGCGGGTTGGAGGGACCTCAGGAGGTCACATGTAGTTCAGCTCCTGCTCCAAGCAGTACCAGCCCCAACTGCATCATCCCAGCCAGGGCTTTGTTGAGCCGGTCCTTAAAAAGCTCCAATGATGGAGAGTCCACAATCTCTCTTGGTAACTTGTTTCTATTGAATCGGCAGGAATGGTGCACAAACAATATGAAGCGCTTTCTAACACTCTGGTTCTGAAGAACTGGGTCCGAGCTATCGCTAACTGATGCCCGCAATCTTCCCAGGCCTCAGTTCCCAATCTGTAAAATGGGCATAGCAGCAGTTCCTCTTAAACTGAACATACATCCAACTAATAACTTGGAACGACTCAGAGACTGTAGCGAGGGGCAGTGTAAAAAAAGAAATGCCTGGGAGGAAATCCCTCATGCTGTCTTCAGAGCAGGACTGCAATAGTGTGCAGACCATAAGTCCTAGGGCCACCCATTGAGCAAGGATAAAACAGGCTAATGAACAGCTTCTTTTAAATGAGCACCATACATCTGGTGCTTTACTGAGGCCAAGGTCCTGTGGAAGTAAAGATGTGCTACACTGTAATTAAAGATGATCATGATGCATAAACGTGAGGAAGGCAAAATCAGGTTGCCCAGGCAGCTTTCTTTCAGGCCTTCCCTAGCTTAGAGTGCTTGGTTTTGCAAGCTTGGCAGTGCTCCTATCACGGCGTACCACAGCCGTCACTTCTGCCAAGATGCCCTAGTTGCAATAAGACCCTCATTGTGCAAGGTACTGTACACGTGGGTAATGCAAGACAATTCCTGCCACAGACCCTTAAAATCTAAGGGCATGTCTGCCCTTTAAAAAGCCAAAACAGCTGAGGCACTGGGAACCTATGCAGGGATGCATGGGGAACGAGAGCAGCAAAGACACAGCAGGATTCGAAAGGATGTGGGTATGGGGGCCAGAGGTGCACGCTCAGGCTGCTGGCGATTCCCTGTGGAAGGAGGCCAGCCAGCATCCCAGCTGCTCCTGCAGACTGCTGTGTAGACATAGCGTAAAACAAAAGGACAGGCCAAGGCTGGAGGAGAGAAGACTGAGCAAGGATTTGATAACAGCCTTCAAATACCTGAAGGGTGATTACAAAGTGGATGCAGGTGGGCTTTTCTCTGAGGTTGCCAGGGACAGGACTAGGAGCAATGGTCTCAAACTGCAGCAGGGAAAATTGAGGTTGGTTAGGACAAACTTTGGAGCAGGCTCCCTAGAGAGCTCGTGAACTCTCCATCCCTGGAAGTTTTCAAGAGCAGGTTGGATGGACGCTTGGCCAGGATGATGCTGCCTTGAGCCGGGGGCTGGACTAGAGGACCTGGTGAGGTCTCTTCCAGCTCTATTTTCCAATGGTCCTAAAGAGCAGGGTGGGGAACAGGCACAAGTGCTGGCATGTCCCAGGCCAGCAGGCGTGCAGGGGACATAGCAACACTTTCTGATGAGTAACTTGACTTTACTGGTTAAATCTGGACCCACAGCCACAGCCCCGTACACTGCTTCAGACGCATTTCTGGCTTTTGTTGTCTTTCAACCTGCTCCCTACAGTGGGATTCAGCTGTAGTCCACCTATGCCTGTAGTCACAAGGATGCCTTTATTCTGGTATACATCCTGTAGTGAACTATAGTTTTACAATATAATGGCCAGGCTAAAAGGTCCCATGACTGCTGTTTTAAGTGTAAACTGTGTACAGGGTCCAGTGTTGACCCACAGAAGTCCCTAATCTGCAGCCAACCTGTGCCATGCTTATAAGGAGGCTGCACAGAGGGTAAGAGAAGATGGATGCATCTGGTTCTCATCATGAAGCCCAACATCACTGTTTTCAAGTCTCTAAAATATTAAGTAGAAGCAACAGAAATCCTCAGTGATGGAGCATTCAGCCTGTTTAGATTATTCTTTTCTTCCATCAGCCTCAGACTTGTTAAGAAGAAAATATCTTGGCTGGGGCCAGGGCCGGGGCCAGGGCTGGTGCATGCCCCGTGCAGTGCATGGAGTCATTCCAGAGACCCATGGACTAGGTCAGAGGTTCTCAAACTGTGGCCCACGGAGCACCACTGGCCCACGAGCTCCATTCAGATGGTCCACAGAAAGGTGACTTAAGGCTAAAGCTGACAAACGTTGTACCCGACTTCCCAGAACTTTGCTCAAAAAAACAGGCACATCCATTGCATTAGAAAGGCAAGACTACTGATATTAAAATATGAGTGGTGTGCTTTGATTTGTAGAACAAGGAAAAAGCTTATTAAGTGGTCCCCTGAGACCCTCAGCAATTTTTAAGTAGTCTGCAAAAAAAAAAAAAAAGTTTAAGAACCACTGGACTAGATCATGTGTCTCCATGGGTTGGATCTGGATTGTGTTTGACACCCCTAGTGTAGGCGACTTACCTGTATTTGCTTATATTTTTTCTCTCTAATTGTAATGGGAGCTATAAGGCTAAATGCCTTGCATAGCTTTGAAAATCAAAACCTGTTCCTAAATGCCCAGAAGCCAGAATAGTGAAGGCTGTGAGAACTTCTGCATCCTCCCAATAGGCTGTGAATCGTTAAAAAGTGTAATGAGGCTTTGAGAGTCACTGATAATCATGCTTTCCAGAACTAGCACACGTCTTACACCATTCAGAATTGCTTCCAAAAGAGCTGAATCCACAGACCAGTCCAAATTGTCCTGGTTTAATTTTTCTTCAGTTAATAAATGCACCAGACTGCATCTGTCTGAAGTGCGGGCCTTGCTCTATTTTTAGTGCAACAGATCAGCTGTCACAGACTCGGGAGTCCTGAGCCTCTGTGGTTCATGGGAGGAAGAGCCTGGGATGCTTCTGATTTCCACATCTAGCAAACCCACATGCATGTGGTTGAGATTTGACGCAGAGCTAGGAGCTCTTAGACTGCTGAAGAGGCAAGGCCAAGAGGCAGAAAAGCTGCTGTAGTGGAGGGAAGTGGCCTTGTGGAGTAAAAAGTGTACGTGGGTTTGCTGTGTCATTAAGAACGTCAGTACAACTTGTGCAGAAAGCACTTCCTACCACTTACACCAATACAGTGCATATGGAGGCGTATGGGAGGCCTTTGCTTTATTTAGGGTGGTTTAATTGCTGCCACGGGTAGGAACATCACTTCAAAACCAGCTTCAACCACATGTCCCCAGTTCTGGTTTTGTTCCCATGGCTTAACGGGGACCTGGCAGCAGTTGATGGGGCAGGCTCTACAGTGCCTAAAAGCGCTTCAGGTACAGAGCTGGGCCATTAGCTGCATGGGTAATGGCTCAGTTATTTAAAAGCCAGCACTGCTAACAGCGCTTGGCACATCTCCCCTTGACACACGTGGTTCCTTTTCCTATGGAAGTACCTCAGAGCTGCTTTCTTTTGGCCCTTGGATGGTCTGTGCGGAACGAGTGGGCTGTGGCAGTAGAGTTTTTCTGGGTCAGCATCCCACCACAGTTGGCATCTTTACTGGTATTCAGCAGAAAGGCCAGTACCTGGGAGGCTGAAACTCCCCTTTCCTCCCTTTAGATGCCCCAAGGCCGGGGAAAAATAAAAGGCGTTTAGCTAAACATTTTGCCTGAGTTTCCTTTCCTTGTTCCTGCCTTGGGGTTTAGCATCCTCCACTCCCCAAACCGCGCAGTGCTGACACTAGAGGCCATTGATATCCTGCCATTTAATTTGTGTGTTCAACGACAGCGAACACCACAGTGATCAGAAAGCACCAAGATCCCATTGGCTTAATCCTGCCAAGGTGCCTGTTACCCACATGCCATTTTCGTGTCTTGAGCATAATATGACACTGAAATTTTGTGCTGAATTCATTGCTGTCCCAAGCGCTGGCTGGGTCAACTCAGTTCATTTGTATTTGAGGTCTCTGATCTGTGGCTCCTTATGTGGGGGTTGACTTTTCCCAGTCTGTTGTTCTGAAAATGCAGCATCTGAAGAGTCTGAGTCTGCTGTGTCTTGTTCCTTTTAATGTCACAAAGCGAGGCCTGCGCTCCCATGAAAGCCAGACTACGCTGGGTGCAGGCCTTCTACATCCCCCTTCATGCATCTGATAAAGTAGATTGTTACCTACAAAAGCACGAGCTCTCTGAGCCAGTTAGTGTCTAAGGTACCACCCCACCCTGCCTTCTGCCTGCACGTACCTTGGTCCCTCTCTGTCCTTCCTTCCAGCTCCCCCTTGCAATGCCACTTCTTGGTCTTCTGCTCAGCTCTGCCGACAACCCTGACCTGCCAGCACCCCTCTTTATTCCAGCCCTAGCTGCACCTCAGCAGACACCAGATGTTCACACAGGCCCATACGGCAACTTTATGCAATAAACACATTTTCCAGGGAGTATATAAAGACTCCCAGGCTCATTTGTGACCTAGATCAGGTTTGAACAGAGGTGAAAGGCTAGTGCACACAGAGACTTATTAGTCTGCCTTATAAAGAGAACAGAAAGCACAGCTGCAAGGTTCCTGGAGTTTCCCCACTAATTTGGCATTAAAGTACCAATGACTCTCTTGAAACTTCCCCGCAGGGGCCTGTGGATCCCGTCAGCTTTGAAAGCTGAAAATCAACATGGAATTCAGGGGCCCAGGTGTCCTTTCTTCGGGAATCCCCTTGCTCTCCTCTGCCCTGGTTTTATTCAGTGGTTCTCATTAATGCCTCTCAGAACTGTGTTTGCCTCTTGACTCCGAGGTGCCACGGGGAAAAGGGCATTTTTGCACCAGGTGTGGGTTGGGAGTAGGGTGTTGTGTGAAGTGTGGAATCATGCTCTTTAGGGCTAAGCACAGTCAGAAAGCCCGAGGCTGAATCGATTTAATCTTTGCAGGTTAATTTAAGCTGCAGAGATTGAACCGATAAGCAAGTGAACAGAGATTCACTTTTGATTCTGGAAATGCAGCCACATGCCTGTGGTGGCCCAGCCCAGAAGCTGGGGGGCGCTAGAGCACACCTCCATGCTCAGCTAGAGCAGACAGCTTGGGCCAAGGCTAGCCCACCCGCCCTGCAAGGGGGTGGGGGCTTCAGGAGAGCTGCAAAGCATTGTGGGATGCTGGGGGACTGTGAGTTGACTTGAATCTGGAGGGGATCTGAGACAGAAGTTCAATAAACTGATTTAGTCTAAGTCGGTTAAGTCTGATACAGCATCCATCTAGATCTATCTGAAACCAGTTTTGGACATTTTGAAAGCGGTTTATGTGCACTGAACTTCTGTTGTGTTTCCGAGCACTTATACTGGTTAATGTGTAATTTGTGTCCCCACCTCAGAGGGCAGGTCTGTCATGAGAGGATGCAGAGTGGTACGAGGCAGGGCCAGAAAATCTGTGGCTATGCACATCCCATACCATTTCAGTTAAAGTTGGGTGTCAGTTGTAGACTGACAGGGGCTCTCTCTGGCCAGAAAACTAACTTCCAGATAACTTCCCACAGGGAGGTTACAAAGGGGATGGAGCTGGATTGTTGTAAGCGGGGGCAGACAACAGGGCAAGGAGCAACAGGCTCAAGTTGCAGCAAAGGAAGTTTAAGTTGGATATTAGAAAAAACTTTCTCATTAGGGGGGTGGTAGCACTGGAACGGGTTACCCAAAGAGGTTGTGGACTCTCCATCCTTGGAGTTTGTTAAGGTCCAGCTTGACAAAGCCCTGGCTGGGATGAGGTGGTTGGGGCTGGTCCTGCTTGGAGCAGGGGGTTGGACCAGCTCTGACTTCTGGAGGTCCCTTCCAGCCCTCATTTTCTATGATTCTCCGATTCCAGATCCAGCTCGCAGGGCATCATACTCTGGCTCCTAGAGCCGCTGTGTTGGCACAGCCAGCACCCACGGAGTTAGCACCGCCCCTGCCCAGACCCGCCCCAGGATTTCCAGGCGTGCAGATCAGCAGCAAGTGGCGGCAGCATTAATCACCACGTGCCAGCCAACCCCACACAGTGGCTCTGTCCGCCGTGGTGAGAAGCCCCACAGGGTGGATCCAGTCACCCCCCCAACTCATCCCTGCGTGCAAGGAGTGGAAAGCACTGAGCAGTCTCTGGAAGGGAGGAAATCAGCCACGTTCCAAGTGTTGTGTGAGACTAGATCCCAAGAGGCCAGCGTCCCATCTCTGTTCACCATGTGGTGCGCCTTCTGGATGGCCAACCCCAAGTGTTCAAAAATAATGACTCAAGCCTGTAAAAGCATGAGATTAGATTGAATCACCAGAGATTTTTTTTTCCTTCTTAAAGACAGGTTTTATAGCCACTTTTTAAATTCCCCTTCTGGTGTTGGAACATCCGCAGGAGATTTGCCAGCTTTTTTTCCCTGTTGCAGGCGGTGGAAGGGTTGAGATTCCCCTGTGATTCCACGACTCCCAGAGCTGGGCCTTTAAGAAAAAGAATAAATCATATGGGGCTTGCGATAAAATCACAAGTACTAGAAACACCGAGTCTTCCTAAACAGCAGGCTCATGACTTTTATGTGCCGAATATTAGCAGAATCCTGTGCCAATAGTGGCAGAAACCGAGCCTGCTTGTTGGAGTCAACAGAAGCCCAGGTGCAAACTCACCTGACAGGTCGTGCTTCTTCTCTCTCCCTCTGGAAAGTAGAAATGTTGTGCCGGGTACTTGTATACAAAGAAATATTGTCTGTCTTTTAGTTCGTTATCCTGCCAGCCCAGCACTTTTTCACCACTGAAATGTATGAATGCCTTTAGTGCAGCTTATTGGCATTTACTACGCATAGTAATTAACTGTGTGTTACTTGTGCAGAAAAATTATGTGGCACTTATTTCCACTGGAGATAAAGTATGTGTCTGACACACTGTTGCTCCCGGTAAACAGCAAAAGTGGACAAAGCCGTAGTTGTCTGTAGGTTTGCTTTTTCAATGGAAGGGACACGAAACGGGAGGCTGTGAATGAGTTGACGCCGTGTGGGGATGTCTGAGCCCTGCGTGTTGCAGAGGGGGGTGTCTCCAGAGGAGGCGGTGGAAAAATCTTTGCTCAGATTTTTTTCAAAAGGCTGCAAATTCAGGGACCTGTGCTCAGTGTTCATACAGAAGGGCTAGGGCTTGTTATCCTGCCTAGGAGTAGAGCAGATCTGCTGGTGTTGTCAATAATGCAAATTGGCTGCAGGGGACAGAACGGACGTCGAGGGAGCTGAGAAACACCTAGGAAAAGAAGGTGACCTTTGCAAATACTCAGCCTATTAAGTCACCGCAAACAAGTCCACAAATCCCCCATTAGGATTTGTCTTTGTAGGGGAGCCAGCAGCACGCGCACAGCTGGAAGTCAGTGCTTTTCCATCTTAGACAGGTGCTATGGCTTACGGTTCAGGTCTTTATTTAAAATGGACTCCTGTTAATTGCAGGCTTCAAGAAGCAGGGAAGGTGGCCGTGGCAGCGAGGGGGCTCGGCAGCACCGCAGTAGCTAGATGAGGCAAACAAAGCAGTCCCTTGGTTGCCTGTCCTGCTCTGCCAGGCTCGTGCCGCTACACACGCAAAAATGAACAATGCCGTGGATCGATGTTAATTAGAACGGCGCGTCAGCTACACAGAACAGCAGAAGTGCGTGCATTAATGTCTGCAAGCCCGTTGGCACCGAGGGCCTGGCTCTGTACCGCTGGCGTTAGGGAGGGCTTTGCCTGTAGCTCCAGCGGGTGCACGTTTGGGCCCTTGCTGCTGAGCCCAGGACCCTTTTTGTGCCATGTCGGCATCTGGTGCTAGACAGTCCCTCCGCCGTGCACTTAGGTTCGAAGCGTTTCCTTCCTACACTGTAATGAATCAACAGCACATGCAGCTGCAGAGGAGTCGATTTTGTTAGCAAATGCTTTAAGGAACCCCTCTGTTTGTCCTGGGATTTCAGAAAAGCAGTGCGCTGTGAAGGGGAACTGCACATGTATTCCCGGGACCAGGCTAATCAAGCCCGGCAGTGTCATATTTGCAGTGCTGCAGCACTCTTCGTGCTGACATCTCAAAGTGCCCTGCAGGCACAGGGGCCTTATTATGATCTCAGCACCTCTCAGGAGGGGTTCAGGACCTTAATGGATCAGGCTTGCTGTAGGAATTGCTCACCAGCCCTGAAAGGTTCATAGGAATAACTCCAGGGAAACCGCAGCTTGAAACAGTCTGGCCTTGTCCTCCCTATTAAGGTAGACAGGTAAAGGGGACCCGTGGCTGTAGTGCGTAGGTGCTGGGCTCGCATAGAGTTATGCACAGAGGACACGCCAGGACACCTGCCACGGCCTGGCTTGCTGCTTTTCTTACATTGCACATGTTAATTCCTTGCCCCACTCCAGGCAAAGAGCAATACCTGCCTTGGCATACTCCCCTTCGCGTGCTGGTGAGCAGGTATTTTCCTTTTGGCTGGGCTATGCCACCGATCCCTTTGTGCAAACAGTCTGCAGCACGCTTGGAGCAGCGCACTGCGCCCAACAAGTCGCTGCCAGCGCTGCCGCTGCGTGGGCACAGCCTGGGTTCACCTTGAGCCTTCTAGAGCTTAATGAAGACAAATGGTCAGAGCAGCCGGTCCATAATAGTTTCAGACGTCTTAATTGTTCCAGTCGAAAGCCGCAGCCCTAGAAAGGACAATACTGCTTTAGCCTTCCCACACCATCAGAGTTAGCCTGCCAGTCGCTCCTCAGTGGTCGAGACAGTGGAAGAGGAGATCAGGGAGTCTGGCGTCCCCAGGAATTAAACGGCTGATTTAACCATCGAACGAGGAGGACAAGAGCTCCCAGATTGTGTATGTCTCTACTTATACAAATATTCAACCCCCCCCCCCACACACACTCATACATGTCTGACCATTACACATGTAGTCTCAGAAGACTGTTTTACGTCTTAGCTCAGTCCCATTGAGTCACACCTGGTTTTTAACCCTTAGCATGCTGTGAGGTGTGAATGCTTCTCGATGGTTTGACCGTGTCTCAGGCTGAACTCCCAAGCCCGTCCCCTTCCCAGGAAGACCTCCGCTAGGGCTTCAGCTGCTGTGCCATGACCCCTTTCCCCAGCGCTTTGAAATCAAGTGGCATAGTGATTTATACCATGTACCGTCCTGCCCCAAATTTGTTGGCTCGGTTCTGAAAGGTGTTGTTACAAGGACCTGTAATGGGGCCGTGGTGGAGAAGTGTTCAGAAATCCTTGCAGGTATGTCTGTGCAGCGCAGGATAGCACCAGGCAGAGATACCTGATCTAGATATGAGTCGGCTAACTCAGGGGCTGGAAGCAGCATAGTACATCAGTACGGCACTCTTCCTGGGCCAATGTGTCCACTTCTCAGCCCAGCTAAGAGGCCCAGGCAGAGCTAAAGTAGCGCTGGTGCTCCTGGTATCTGAGCTAGCTTGGTTCTCTCTGCATGCACTGCACTGGTCACAGAGAGACCCTACAGATACCGGTACACACAGGTGCAGGCTGGTTAGTAAAGCTGCTATGACAATAGCCATTCAAAGCATGACCCTGTTTGAGCCACCTGGGATAGCCATGGACAGTCCCTGTTAGAGCTGTCCCTTACTTTGTGCTTGGACATGCTACCACCACGCAGCCCAAACTTCACAGACATTAGACATTAGGTCTGGAAGGGACCTTGGAAGATCATCGAGTCCAGCCCCCTACTCGAGACCTTTGGAATAGAGATGTTTAATAAGAACAGCAGACATCTTTTCAAATGTAGCCCATGGGCATTGCTCCACGTCCTCCCTGGCAGTCAAGGTAGGAAGAGGCCGATCCCTCTTCAGGAAGGTCTGAACATACCTTTCGCTCTTCACAGTGCAGATACAGCATTCCAGCAGAGTTTCTTCCCCTGCTCTTACCTTAGGTGCACTACTTCCTCACCTGCTCTTACCTTGGGTGCACTATTGAAGGGTCCAAGCAGAACAGCTTTTGGAGCAGAAGGCTACTGCATTGTAGTTGTTTAATGCCAGTGATACCCTGAAGGCCCATCAGTGGGGCACCTCACTGCATTGGTCACTGCTCCCATGAGACATGATCTCTGCCCTAAAAGGGTTGGCATGGCCTGGCATAGCTGCCCAGGCTGCTGCGGCAGCTCCCACATCCCAGTAGGCTCCTAAGCCTTGTTTCCCAGGAGACCTTTCCAACCTGGAGGACCAGGAGGCAGCATAGAACGAAAACAAGTGGCTTGTGCATCCACAGGGCCCCTGGTGACTGTGTCTTGTGCAGGGACCTGGCGATTGGTTGCGAGTGAGTGTGGTTAAAGGTGCTATTGAGCCGTGTGAGCTGGGTCGGCAGTGGTCTCCCACAAGTTTGCCATGGGAATAATGCAGGGTGTTTTTCTTTCCAACAGGATACACTGCCGGGACCCCCTACAAGGTCCCACCAACCCAGAGCAACAGTGCACCTCCTCCCTACTCTCCGTCTCCAAATCCCTATCAAACGGCTATGTACCCTATCAGAAGTGCCTATCCACAGCAGAACCTGTACGCCCAGGTACGTATCTCACGAGCACCAGATGAAGGTTCGCGCTGAAAGCTGGGATGGACTCTGCCGAGCTTTCATTCCAGCAACGGAAAGTGTGTGGACAGTGGGTATCCACGTACGAGAGTTCAGATGTTTTCTGTCCTGCTCTCTGGGTGAAGAAGATTATAACCAGTTCCTGTGTGACGAGTAGGTTGGGTGCTGGTGGCCAAGGAAAGTTTGCTGTAAAAGTTGGAGGAAATGATGCTGGTAATGGCATGTGGTAGACTGGGCCATCTGATAGGGATATCTGTTAGGGTCCTTTCATACTTGGCAGCATATGCACAGCTTGTCAGGCCTCGAAGCATGACTGGAGTGAATTGGTCCTCAGAGCTCTCTGCACCAAGTCTGTGCTGAATTAATCTGCTATGCCTCCGAGAGGGGCTGTGATGCCTGTCTTTGGGTAAGATTTTTGCTGGGGCTCACAGAACGGACCCTAGGAGATGCTGCCTAAGAGCCAGCTATTCGCTCCTACTGCACCGTGCGTGAGGGCTGTGGGGTGAGAGGGCCAAGAGACCCCACCTGAGCAGGCTTGCTGCAGAGGGGACAGTGACCAATCAGCCCTTTGCTTTGCTATCATCACCAACCTTCCTGAAACTAGAGAAAAAGTATTCTTCTAGGTTTGGGACCACCTCTAGATGATCTTTCTTTTCTACCCCAGCCTCGCTGTACTGTTATGTGGATGTTTGACTAGCGTAACTTTTAAACTGGTGTGGAAAAGATTCACATACATATTCTCACTGGATAGCAGCCCCCACTTCTCCTTGATTTCTCCTTGATTATTTGTGGGGCTGAAGAACCTTTTGCTGTTTGTTTTTATTTTTTTGTCAAGGTGTGACCCAGCTTGACTTTTGGCAATTTTCTCTTGTCCCGTTGATTCTTGACCTGTCCTCTATTGCTGGATTTGCTCTTTGATTCATCGCTTGCAGGCTTCAGGCTTATTCCTGGCACTTATTCATCCAGTTAGCTTTGGAGCCCTTTTCCTACAAGTAGCCTTTGAACATGGGAACTTGGGGCACAGTCTCTGAATCAAAGCTTCCTAAGTCTTAAATGCTGGAGGCAGGAAGTGGGAGAGGAAGAGCGGGAAAAGTCCTGCTCAGACCCAGTTCACTCTCCCTTTCAGCATCTGCTCTCTGCTGCTGTGCGATGCCAGAGACTGGACGAGACGGACCTATGGTCTGACCCAGTCAATGGCAGTTTTTATGTTCCTGAGTCTTCCCCTTCTCCCTGGAAGGAAGAGCCACATCATTTTTGCATCTTTGAAATGTCAAGTCTCTCCTACATTCAAGTCTTTGAGATTTCAGTAACTTTGGTAACTAGTTCTCACTCGGTAGATTAAAGTTTGCCCTTTTGAATTCCAGGCTCTTGGTTACAAATCTCCTTCTGTCTTTCCTTCCATTTAATTTAAGCTGTATCGTCTCGTGCTGACTTCACCCAGATTTATCTTCTGCAGCCAGCTCTTTCATCACCACCTCACTCTTTGCCAGCTTAAGCCAGTCTCATCTCTGCTTGTTTCCATGAGGGGTTGCCCTGGGTCCAGGCAGGTGAGCTGACAGGAGCTAGGCAGGTCCACGGCCGGGAATGACTTCTGTGTAGGCCAGGAGTAACTTCCTCAGAAACGGAGCATCTCTCCATTTCCACAAAGAAAAAGGTTGGCTGGCGTCTTTCTAACCGCTGGCAGTGGCACTTCTGCTCCTGAGTTTGGAAACGTCACCATTTTCGCTAAACTCCTCACTGTGGAGGCCTCTCCCCTCCTGTAGCACAGGTGTGGGGAGAAGGATGGCCACTCTGAATGCTTTGGAGAAGTGCAATGGAGGGCCTCTGCTGCAAGGAAGCCCTGACCACCACATCCTACCCTGCCCCAGAAGATAGGCTGGTAGGTGGAAGGCAGGCCTGCCTTCAGGGACCGCTTGATGCTGCACAAACCTCACCAATCTCTGTGTGCTAAGTTTTGGCATTCCCTGGTGTTTGCTCAGCCCCTTGGCAGGTTGGAAAGCAGGGGGGCCTTGGGGCTGCTGCCTCCCTGCCCTTTACCCGCGCTGCTGGACAAACCCAGCAAGAGGACTCGATGCAGGTTGGGCCTCTTTTGGTTCAGACTCTCGTCTCTCCTGCATTGGTGGCGACTCCAGGGAAGCCAACAGAGTTCTTCCGTGGGGAAAGACCCATGAGGGAGGTGCAGCTGGACTTAGTGCCTTGCAGCTTAGCTACACATGCGAGTGGGAAGACTAATGAATCACAGAGATGCCGCCATCAGAGCCCAGTGCACAGTTCGCTTCAGTGGTCTCAGCACCAGCCGGGGCAAGGGTGCGGAGTGTGAGCCATGCAGCGGTGAGCTCTGGGTCAATGGCAAGGTTGTGTCCAAGAGGGAAGGAAAAGCAGTCTTTGTTCCCAGCTGGCCTGCCACTTTCCAGGGTGGCTTTTCATTTCCCTGAGCATTTGACTTCTGCAGAGCTTCTACTGCCAAAACCAGGGTGCATTGCAGCCCAAGTGGGCTCTTTATTACTCCACCCTGTAAAGGAACAGGAGCTATTTAAAATGCCATAAGGACATCAGAGACAAAAGAGAGCGTAACACGGTGCTGGGCGCATTGTATGTCTTCCTCATTTGTAATAGGACCTGATCTGATGCCCTTGGACATCAGTGGAGACAAGCACATAGGCTTCAGCAGGCTTTGGACCGGGCCAAGCAGAAGGCGGGGAGGCCAGCGCTCTCCTCTGAGGCACTCTTTTGCATAGACCTCCCCAAAAGAAAGCCACTCAACCCAGTCGCACCAGCACTTCCACCATCGCCGCCTCCTGGAGGGCTGCCTTTGGGGCACGGTTGTCAGAGCAATGCTGAGTGCAGACCGGGTCGGCATCTGGTGTCTTCTTCACACCGTTCTTTGAGGAGCATCGTGCGTGGAAAGCAAATAGTCTCCCCCGTGAGCTGTCAGTCTCAGCACCCCATACACGTATCCAGGCTAAGATGGTCTACAGCGATGACTGGTGACTGTCAGCACCCAGCCAGGAGCACTTCCAGGGGCCTGGTGTGCCCAGCCGAATGCCCGCTGTTGTTCTAGTCAGGTACCAGCATCACCAGCCACTTCTGATGCCCTAGCTCTGGAGGTTTACTAGGTGTTTCCCCCTCTTCTTTGGCGTGGTATCAAGAAAATTCTCTTTTTCTTGGCAGCTATAAACTCACATACTGAGACTGGGCATCTCACCGGGGTCACCTGGCCCGAGTTGTCTTTCCTGCTTGGTGCAAGGGGCTGGACCCGATGATCTTCCAAGGTCCCTTCCAGCCTTCCAATTTATGAAGCTACAAATTTTCTCTTTAGTTTTTTCCTCACTTTACAGACCTTTTCACATAATCCCATTTAAGTCACAACACTGCCACTGTTCGGTACAGTGATGCTCCTTGCTCTCCCCATTGCGTGCCCCCCATTGTGTGTCCTTGCTCTCCCCTTTGCATCTCCTCCTCCTAGTAATGTCACGTCCCCCTACTTACTCGCCTCCGAACACCAGCATCTCTCCTAATGCTGGGACTTGTGGCACCAAATTGCTTCTTTATTCCCACTGACCCTCTGTGTTCAATGCCAAGGTCAGTTCTTTATCCAGTCAAGTGGCTATGTCTTACCATGCTGGCCTTACAGTGCCGTTGCCTGTGCATGGTGCTGTGTTAAATCCATCTATTGTGCTCAGTCCCCTCGACGGTGAACAAAGATGTTTTTGTTAAGATGATCTGTGGGAAAGTGAAGAGAGATTTGGTGTCCTTTTTTATTTCTTCCTTATATGCAGGCAGTCTCAAAACTGGGTTATTGGTTTGTTTTTCTTAAATCTAGTTATTTTAAAAATATTTTTACACTAGAAATCCAAATCCTGCCGACTCTGGGAATCTCTCTGCACACTGTGATGAGCTTGTGGGGTTATTACATCACTTACAGGATTTTAATTAGACACCCCTCAAACTGTGATATTTAGCATCGGTTTGAGGCTCCAATGCTAAACAAGCTCTCGGGGATGGGAGACAGAAAGGTCTTTATTCAAGATTCAGCACCTTGCTCTTTCCAAAAAACAGAGGCTGTACTTTGAGATCTACAGTGCACCTCCAGGTAAAACCAGGGAAGACCAGGCTAGCTATTTCTAATTCTTCCTGAGTTGAAAAAAAAAATCAGGAAAAAATTGACCACATTCATCGCTTCACACATTATAAAGAAGAGAAGAAAATAATACAAAGACTCTTTTTCCCACTTAGCATCTTCCTGTCAAATGTGTGTGTTCAAATTTCCTGTTCCTTTCTCTTGGGCAACTCCCCCAGGGACAAAAGAGAGAGATTTGAGGTTGAGGAGTTGCTTGTTTCTACCTGAGCTAGAGCTGAAGTCCTTAAAGGAGTCTTCATGCATTGATTCATCCGTATTTATCACAGACAGAAGATGCTCTTGCAGCCAGGCCTGTGATATGACACAGGTCTCAGTACATCACAGGAGGATGGGACCTGAGTTCATCTCATCTAATCCCTTCTTCAGTCCCTGACAAAACCATCCCAGCCACGTGTCTGTCTAACCTGCTCTGGAAGATCTCCAGGGATGGAGATTTCACAGCTCCCCTACTCCAGTGCGGTAGTACCCTCATAGTCAGAAAGTTCTTCCTAATTTCCAGGCTAAATTTCCTCTGCTGCAGCTTGAGGCCGTTACTCCTAGTCCCATCCCCTGCAGCCATCAAGAAGAGTTTATCTCCATCCTCTTTCTAGTGGGATGGGTTTTGTTTTGGAAATGCAACTTGTGTGGTTCAAAAGCCAGTTGTAGCTTTGCCCCAGCTGGACTCTGCGTTAGTTATTCTGACTCCCAGTAGCATAACGAGGGCTGGGTGAGAGGGGCACTCGCCCCCAGTGCCGAGTTAGGAGAGGAGCCAGAATCACCCCCGAGCCCCTATGGAGCCTGTGCCCCAGCAGCATTGCCCTGCTGGGAGCTCCAGAACAGTCCCTGGCGGCAGTGGCTGCTGCTTTAAGAGCAACAGCTGGGGCAGATAGAGCGCACGTGGCTGCGGCGGCAGCTGCTCAGCCGGAGCTGCAAAGGCGTTCCTGCCATGGCTCAGGCTCCTACCCCGCGGCCCCCTAAACCCATAGCTCTGCTACCCCTATTCTCAGGACCTGCCCCCTCCCATCCCACCAGTCCCCTCAGAACCACGTGCCAGTGCCTCCCTCCCCCCCGGCCCTCCCGCAAGGTTTGCCCTCGGCACCGACTCTGTTGTGCCACTCCTAACTCCTAGGAGTCCTGCCACTCAGGTGGATTTGAGCCTGTGCCCCCTTGCAGTGACTCTGGACCTTCCCAGGTTGTGTGCTGTGCCAACCCTAACAGAAATCAGGGCAGGATCCTTTTGGTCCCTGATGCTCTGCTTTCTCCACCACCTGCTTTGGTGGGGTCCTGGTTATTTCGCCATCTTTCCTCTTCCCCTAGCTAGGCTGAAAAAGTGCTGGTGCAGGTAACGCATCTATACTCAATCCACATTACCGGCACCACTGGCAAAGGCTTCAGCATAGATCGCAGCATGGGAAACCTTTGGCGTATGGATCCTTAGGAAACCTATCCCTGCTCCTGGGATGTGTTGTACCGGCCTTTGTGGCTGCTGAAAGGAAGACCTGCTTAGAGAATTCAGCTGTATCCTCCCCTGTTGGGGCCATCCCTTCCTTGAAGTTTCTCTGACGGGTTTCTCTGATTTGTGATAAAATTCCCCCTTGCTCCTTAAATACTGTTTTCTTCCTAACCTTCTCCCAGTTTACAGTTTATTGCATTGCCCTTGTATGTCCTTCTCTGCATTAAATTGCTTGCATTTAATACATTTGTTTTGGGCATTATGTCTCATTCCATGTAAGGGTTTGTTCCCAAAGTTTTTACGAATGGATTAGACAAACACTTACCTAGGATAGTTTAGACAGGGATGGTCCTGCCCAGAGTGAGGGTTGGACTAGATGGCTTCCTGAGGGCCCTGCGATCCCATTTCTTCTTCCGTGATCGTTTCATTCTTGGCCTCCAGCAGGCCTCCCCGAGCACTTCGTCCGGTTCCCAAGTCTGCTGTGTTGAATTCCAGCAATTGTTTTCTCACTTCAGGCTTTCCTGTGGGTCCGGTTTTACTACCTGACCTAGACAGCACTCCCAAGTGTTGTAGCTGGTATCTCCTCTCTTTTGCATCCAGCTATATCCTGTGTCAGATGCAGCGATGGGCCAGTTAAAGTCTCTCACTGTAGCTGTACAGACGTGCAGCTCTTATCCACCGCTTTTTTCAGCTTAGGCTGCGGGCTTCCTAGCTTCTTGCCTTGGCGGCACTGTTGACGTTGCTTTTGGCTCTGACCGAATGAGCAGCTCTTTCTGGGAGTGTCCCAGCCTTGAATAAAGACAAGTGAGCTCCTACTTATTGCCTCACATTTGTTCATAGACGTGTAGAGCAGGACCGGCAGGTGCGATGGTAAAAACAACCAAGTCCTCTTAACACCGTTGCTTCATTGGCCAAGCCAGACTGAGAAAAGCTGATTCAGGTGAAGCATCTAGACTCAGTCCACATTACCGGGGCCACCAGCAAGGGCTTCAGCATGGATCACAACATGGGAAACCTTTGTAGTATGGATCCCTTCCTTTCCAGGCCCGTTATACTGGATTCTCGTAGTGTCTCGCTGCTCTGTTAATTAGCTGCTGTGTTTCATCCCGGCAGTCACCGCACTTCAGTTGGGATGAAGTAATCCCTGACCCCAGGTGACTCCCAAAGGGGGTGGCACTCATTGTGGTTTGCAGGATGAGCTGCCTGTAGAGTGCATGGAGAATCCTTCATGTCCGTCCGGGTATATGATGAACCCTCGAGCTCGTGGTTGACATTAATTAGGAATGAGAAGGACTAAGTTGGGAGGAGAAAATGCTGCTGATCAACACAGTTCTGGGGAAGAGATTTTTAGAAAAGCCAGGGTCTGAAAAGTGCAAAGGCAAGCAAAGTCCTCCTCGCAAAGACTAGAACAACCTCTCTGTGGGGAGGCCTGTACCCGGAGGTGTGCTCACGTGCATGCGTGTTAGGTGTTAGCTGTTGTGCTATCCAGTTCAGGGTGCTGTAAGCCCTTGGGGTCAGGGACCTTACCTTCTCCCCACTACAGCACCAACAGCGCTGGTATTTCAGAACAGTGATTTCAACCCAAATGGCACTGAAGTTGATCCTTGCTGACAAGCTTGCAGTTACCTTTAAGCAAAGAAATAGACTCTGAGGTCCCCTTCCAGCCATTGTAGTAAAAAGACTTTGGTGTTTTTCCCCTTTCCAAACAGGGAGCGTATTACACGCAGCCAGTGTACGCGGCCCAGCCTCACGTGATCCATCACACTACCGTGGTTCAGCCAAACAGCATTCCATCGGCGATCTACCCAGCCCCCGTCGCCGCGCCAAGGACCAACGGTGTGGCCATGGGCATGGTTGCTGGGACCACCATGGCAATGTCAGCAGGTGAGCAGCAGCTCTCTTGAATGTGGCTACTAAGTCGGTCTGGGTCGGCAATAAGCCTTCCCCCTTTTGTGATTTCTGGCATGACATTTAAAATCTCAGGACACCCAAAAGGTTCCAGCATCATAAACGCTGGTCCTTAGTCCTGGTGCAAACATCAGAAGTTTTGTCAGAGGGAGCGTTAGCACAATCAGTTTCTACATATAGATGGGAGACAACACATTGCAAAAAAAGCAGTTTCAGGAGCAGTGGAAAACCCTCAAAGGTCTTTCAGGGAGCCTGTTCATAAAGCCCCCGGTGCATCCTGTACATTTGGTTATCTCTCATTGCCATAGTGAATTATTCAAAAATGCCGGTGGCAAATAGAATGGGTTTTTCTTGCATCTAGAACTGTATCTGCCAGTTGTGACTCCTTCAGGAATGCTTGATTGGTCTGTTTGCTCCCAATTTTGGTACAATTCACATTTTCACTGACTAACAAAGCAACTCTTCCCGCTGGCTCACCCTGCGCCCCAACCTTAAAGCTGGGTCTGTTCTTCCTTCTCTACTCCCTCTCCTCCATGAGCAAAATGAGCACCAGCTTCAGTCCTTATTCACGCTGCCCTTGTGCTCTTACTTCTAAATCCTCACACTGTTAGTAGTAAAATTTTGGCGACAGAAACATTCAAGTTGGTTTCTGCAGAAGTCCCGAATTACATTGGCTCAGTGCTCAGTCGTGATGACATAAGATTAATTGATATCGCCTATAAACGAGGAGTAAAGAATCTTTTGATTAGCCACGCAGTGTACGTACATGCCATTAGCGTATGTGCGAAAAAAGGTCAATGTAGTGAGTGGTCTAACAGAATATTTTATTCCACCACAGCCACACAGGTAGAGAAATACCCCATGTGTCCTCTATACTGGTTCATTTTCTATGAAATCCAAATACTGTTTCTAACAGCGTGCTCCAGCTGTGTACAGGGGAGACCTTAAAATGGACGTGTCCCCTTATTGTGGTCGTGGTGGTATTCCCTGAATGGGAAGTATCTGCAGCTGCTGCATGAATTAAATGTCTAGTTTTTTAATTATTATAATAGGAAAATGATACCTGGAGAAACTTGTGAACAGTAGGTCCATCTGAACGTCCAGATGCCTCTTCAAACAAAGCAGGCTTGGATTGCGTTCTCCGTCCCGTATTGCATGCGGGGCAAAAGCTGTGTGGATAGTTCCCTCCCAAAATCCTTCAGAGCTCTTGCTGTGTTAGCAGTGCTGGACTAGCGTCTCTCATAGAAATTAAAAGTGGAAAGGAGCTCTTGGGAGAAGACCTCTTAATCCCCCTGCCCCAGCGAAGGTTCATGGTTCCCTACAGCATCTCCCTCAAGCGCTTCCATTAACCTTTCTTATACGAGCCATGCATTTGGCTTTCCCACTTTTTCCTGGGGAGACTGTTCTACCCAGGGGTGTACCTCATCCCACATTAATTTTCCCCAGATAAACCAAATTTCATTCTAATCCTTGTAACCCTCCCCCCAACCCCCCATTGTGATTTGACATTTACACTTTCCAAAATCTGATGGTACCTGCTGTAATAACATCTCAGGGCTCCTTTGCTAGGCCATGAGGGGTGTCAGTGGACCATTGTTGCCTGGACCATTTATAACCTCCAGGAGCAGGAAAACCTAAGGAGAAGAAATGAGGGGTGGGGGAAAGGTGTGTGCAAAACTGTTGACAAGTATAAGTGAACTTGGAAAGGGTTCGTTCCAAGGCTTTATCCAATACTGGCTACAAGAGCAAATGCCGTGGGCTTGGACTGATGTTTCCAAGGGCAAAACAAGTAGGTCATTGGATGTTTCTCTGTCAGATGCAGTATCTATGGCACTGAGTTGCTGTGGCATACTCCAGTATCTTAATTGAAGGGTCTAGTTGATGAGCTTTAGGCTCCTGGACAAAAACTCATCTGCAAGAGTCCAGTTCTGGGCACGTTAGTCTTCACTGGCTTATGGGTGGAACCTGATTCTCAGAAGTGCTGAGCACCCAGTATTTCAAGGGAAGCCAATGGGGGCTGCTGTGCTCAGCACTGATCCACATTAGGCCCTGACTTTCCCATACTCAGCGTCATCCCCAGGACAGCTGCTGTTGCCTGCCAGCTGGATCCGAATCCACAAAAGGGGCTCTGACGGGACTCTTGTTAAGCCACAGTCACAGAACCAGGAGATGGAAATCCTTCGTCAAACAGTTGCAGACACATAAATGGGCATATGAGAGAGGCTTTACTGATCCCTAGGCACTGACCCAAATGCATGAGCAATGTAGAAGTAGCAAGGACTGTATGTAGGCAAGCAAGAAGCCATCCTGCGGTCAGCCAGATGCACACACAGCCCTAGGAACCTGCTTCTCTCCATGGATGGTAGCTGGCCCCAGCTAGGTGAATCTCCTTTACTCATTTTCCATTTTCCTTTCATGTTCCAGGAACCCTGTTGACCACCCCACAACACACCGCCATTGGAGCACATCCAGTTTCTGTGCCAACATACAGGGCTCAAGGGACCCCTACCTACAGCTACGTACCTCCACACTGGTAAACTCGCTGGCCAATCCATGTAAGTGGCTCTACATTTGGAGGAGGGGTCGGGGGGGCAAGATTGTCTTCATCTGCTCTGCAGACGGGTTGACCACACTGCAAATACTCAGTGCCTGCAGACATTTCAGATAGGTCCTGGGAGCACTCAGCCCTGCCTCTACATCTTCCTTCTCTGCAGACTTCTTCTCTGTATGACTCTGTACATGCCAAGCCATCTGCTGACGCTGTCACCAAAGAGATGTTGCAACTGATGGCCACTTAGCATAGCATAGTAAGGATAGAAAAGTGGTGGCCAGTGTGAAAGCAATACCTACCTTGACTTCATCCAGCCTCCATCTGAAGGCATATAGCTCCCAGTGGTCAGGCACAATAGCACTGCCATGTCTGATGCGCAGATGTGCCAATCTGTTTATGGCTGCTGTAAAATAAGCCCCTGACACCCTTCACTGTTGCTAAATTCATGGTGGAAACAGACGTCGCTTTTGTGCCACCATAAAAATGTTCATGATGGTGCAACAGCCAAACAAGTAGACATCCCTGCCCTTTGCCACACCACAAATGCCCCCAGTTTGTGGCTGTGATAAAGCTTGTATCCATTTGTGACTCTTTAGCAGCAGGAGTAGATTCATTTTATGGCATGAGAGCACAGACAGCCTGGGGTGCCTGCACTCTCCAGCCTCCCCAGGCAGGTGCTCTGGGGCCTTGAGGGACTCGGTCCTGCACGCTCTGGGAAAGTCTGTGCAGGACTAGGCCCTTCAAGCCCTGGGAGCCCCTGCCCAGCTTTCCCTGCTTACTGAGAAATGCCCCCAGGATCTCCAGGTCATTTGTTGGTATGTGGGAAAAGTCACTTACCCAGACGCACCCCAGACATCCCAGGAGGTAGGTGGGGAAAGCCAACCAGGCACTCCCAGGAGCCCTGGGAGACCACATTGCCCATCCTCCAGCAGCATCAACGGGCAGGACGAAGGACAACATGTGTTTTGCCCAGTGAAGCAGATCACCTGAGCGGGGACATATCCTGGAACAGCTGAGCCACTTCATTTGGTGACACCTACTTACAGCATCAGCATCTGCTTTGAGTTTGCTGGGATGGCAGCACTTACTGCCTGCTACTGTTCATTTCTGTCGTGGTAGCACCCAGACACAGCCCCCAGTAGGACTGGGAATACTATCACAATTAGGATCCTGGAAATACTAGCAGGCTGGTGAAGCCATCCTCTTGGGCCTGCTTGGAGTATTTGGCCCAGCATCCTCAGTTAGCATATAGCATGTTTAATGGCAGCACGCAAAGCTCTGCCATGCAGGTGGGAGGACGCAGCCACATCCCTAATTCAGCCTGTGGGGGTTATCTTAAACAAATCTCTCCTCACAGATGCACTGTGTCTGACTAATCCTTCCTGTGAGTAATCGTTACACAACACAATTAGCAGACAGTGTCTGACCTGCATAGTTTTAATCCTGCATGTGGGCTGAAAATCAATAGTCTGCTAGAGATGTGCTGATGCTACTAGGAAACCAGCCCCTCTCCGTATACCACAGCGAAGCCACGCTGAAAGCAAAAAGTGTTGCTAAACAGTGGTAGGGGAATTGTTGGCCCTCCTTTTGCTTCTGGTATCTGGAGAGGGGGGGTTTCATCGCAGGCATTGGGTGTCGGCCCCAACAAAGCCTGGGGATTTTGCCTAGGATGTGCCAATGCTACTGTTGGGATTTTAAAACTCGAGAGATTCTTCACCAGAGGGTCTTGCCCCTCCAATTGCCCCTGTTGGGGTCAGGAAGGAATCCTACCCAACGGTCAGATTGGCACGGGTTGTGCAAGTTATGTGCCTTTCTCTGAATCGGGGCACAGACCTCTTCCTTGCATCCCCCGAGCATATTTTAGCACACTGCAAGGGTGTTTCAGAAGCCAACGGCCAAATGGCTGCTCACGCCGTACGCCTGTGACAAACTCGAAACACTATGCACAGCGGAAGTCTGTGCTCAGATGAACCTGCAGCATTGCAACTTAAAAGATCATATAAGATTTTTCCCTTGAAACAGAACTATTGTAAGAGGAAACATCAGGAACTAAGGGAAATTGCCGGTTGTGTCCAAAACACCCTTGCACTTCCTGGCCATGCAGTGGCAGGACACTGACAGTGCCCTCACCTGCCTGCCGTACCGGTAGCAAGTAGTTTTGACCCTTATGCCTGGTAGTTGTGCATGAGGCTTCTTCCCAATGTTTTTTAAGAACAGGATGGACCAACATTTGTCTAGGATGGGCTTGTTGGGGCTGATCCTGCCTTGAGTAGAGGGCTGGACCAGCTGCCCTCTTGAGGTCCTTGCCACCCCAACTTTCCTATGACTCCATTAAGCCTCTGCTGAGTTAACAGACATACCTGCCATGTAAAAATCTGGCCCTGCCTGTTTCCACCTCGGCATCTCTCATGTTCGCCTTTCGTTGTGTTCCTTCTCTTCCAGATCTGGAGTCAAACATTGTATGCAACTACTCAAGTCTTACATCGGTGCTGGCCCGACCGTACAACGGCACCAAGTCTGTTTGCAAGAACAAAAGAACAAAAGTGCAAGGGTCACTTTATGCATTCTTTAGTGTTTTTTTGTAAAAGCTGCTTTTTTCTAATGTTCTGCCTCTCTTTCCTCCCCCGCCCCCTAAACCCACACACATCGCGTAACACCATGTACTGACACTGAGCAATAGTCATGGTTTCTCTCTGGTCCTATCATTTTGAAGCTCAGAAAGTTCACCTGTCAAAAATACCCAGTTCCGTGGTGCAAAGATGCCCGGGTCTTGTTTTGTTTGTTCGTATGGGTTTTCTCGGGGTTTTTATTTCTGTTGTTGTCGTTGACAAGAGTCTAGATTTTATTTGACTAGTGAGGGCGGTTGATGTTCAGGGTACTATGTGAAAAGCACAGCGCTGGTAGGCAAGTTTATTCCAATTTGGTTTCATTCTTTTTTAGGTTAATAATATAAATTATTTAATCTTCCATAACATATTACGAGAAAATTGGTGTCTTCCAGATAGCTGTTATGATAGACTATAATTCATTACCTGCATTGAAATACGCAGCACATCCCTTGTTTGTAGAGTGAGAAACTATAAATATTAGCAGCATAACACGCACGCATCTTAGGAGACAGGTTGACCGGTTGCTACCAGGGCTTTGGTCTGCTTTTGGAAACAGGGAGAATGCATTTCATGGGCTGGGAAGGGAGAGGTGGAGAGGAGATGCACGGAGCATAGGAGCTGCATCTTGCTGAGTTAACAGACGTACTCCCTGTCCCGATCTGGGTCATTTTCATCATGTAATAAAATCAGACAGCTCCTTCCCATTTGGTAGGAAGCTGCGACTTGCTGACAGATGTATGCTGGGCAGCTGTAAAAAGGAAACAAAGGGATTTCCGGTTATTAGTCATGAGAGCCTCTCCAGGATCCAGCAATTGGGGAAAAACAAGATTGGATAAAGCGAGGGAGAAGAGCGGCTCGGCAGAGCTGCGGAGAATAGAGGCTGCTTTGCCCAGCACCTACTCTGGGCACAGACTCCCCAGCGCAAGGCTTGTGACTAGACTGAGCTGCTTTCTAGCTTAGACTCCCTTGGGGGACATTGATATCATGGTATAATTTGGGTTTTAAGAGCAGGCAGAGGTGTCTCCACTTGCATGGAGTCGTGCTGAAAGCTTGACCTGAGTACAGTTTTGCGCTGTCGAGGATGCGGCACTACAAAGGTGCACTTGCCAGCAGGTGGGATCCAGGGGGATGGAGATCATGCTGCTTTGAAGGTAAAAGATGAGGGAAAATGGGGACCAGCATGAAGCAATAGCAATAAATTTGTTGCCTTTCCAGCTGTAAGGCATGTCACCGGAAAGGGCGGCACTCAGCCATTTACTTTGGCTTTGAAATGAAGGGCAGCAGGTTTGCCCAACTGTTGGGTATAGATCTGCACGTGGATGCCCAAGAGACGACACGCTCTTGTAGTCGCCCAGGCCTAGTGCGCAATGCGTTGGGTTTTTGCGAAGCATCTGAGCAGAGCAATAAAGTGTGGCAGGGGGGCAGGGGGGGAAGGAGGAGCGAATGCTAGCGTTTGCAAATGATGTTGAAGGGAAATTAGATTTTTTGGTTTGGAACTATTATTCCTAAACTCAGCACAAAGGGGGAAATTTTAGAGAAAAGCTTCTTTTCTTTGCCTCAAGTTGTGCCAAAAGAGTTGCATGCAGCTAACAGTAGGTCTGTCACCGTGACTTCTCTTGGGCGGCGGGTCAGTGGCACTGGGGCAATCTATTTTTTTTTTTAATAGTAAGCATTTAAGTCAAGCCCAGCCGTATCAATGGGGCAGCCAACAGGCCTGGCCACCGTACCCAGCCCAAGCGAGTGGTGTTACCGGATCGTTGTCTGACGTCTGTGCTATCTGCTGTGCTCTGTCCCGTGTATGCTGGTCTCTTCGAATCTCACTAGGGATAGCACAAGAGTGACCCACGCAAGGGCCCTGCTCGCCACTCTTCTTAGGCTTCTCCCCAGACTACATTATCTGCATTATTAATGTCAGATCCTAGAGTCTTTTTAAACGCACGTAAAACCACCACGTCTTTACACCACTGGTTCAGCACCTGTGGGGGATTATGTGAGCGCTTAAGGATTTCCCAGCCTGGTGCCTGCAGTTTTCCTTGAGGAAACTCTGCAGGGAGCGTGGCCGTGACCGGGCGCTTCGGCTTTTCTTTCCCAACCACTTTTTTTTTTAATTTTGGTCTTCGATCCGATGAAGTGGCAGCATCACCAGCACCACGCCATGCTTTTTATATTTTCAGAAGAAACTCTTTTTATACTAGCCAAGCTCTGATCCACCTTCTCCCCCCACGCATTCGGCCAGAGAACCAGTAAAAACCCCTCACCTCCATTTCAGTCCCTTGGGGGGGTGGCTTCTCCAACCCAGTGCTGCAGGGGATGGGAAAGCAACGTTTCATAAGGATTAACACTGTGTGGTACTTTGTGTTGCACTGTGCTTTGGTAAAGAAAAAGGAAAAGGAGGGGGGAGGAAATGGAAATATTCCCAGTGTTGACCTGTGTCAGCTTCGCAAGGTCCTCCTGTCTTCGGGCTAGGACATTGAGGGAATCGGGTGTTTTCAACTGATGTGACAGCTTGCTGCTTTTGCTGTTTGTAACACACTGAAATTAAATCTAGACAACCCCCCTCCAAACAAAATGGGGATTTAAGAGCGCTCAAACACCCTTCTTTGCTCTTGCTCTTTTGTGGGTCTCACATTAAAGCGGCTACATCTCAAAATTGATCTGCCAGTAATGTTTAAATATGCTGCACTGAGCACACACCATAGAATAAGTTGTGCTTGTGAACATAATGGGAGGTGAAGTGACACAGTCCCAGCCCCCTTTTTTCATCCTACTTCGGGCTCTGCAAACAAGGATCGCTCCAGACGCACCTCTCTGGGTTGCCGTTGTTATTCCTGTGTATCACCATCGATTTGCCCTTCCGCCTCTTGATGAAGGACCCTGGAAATGGCGCTCTCTTTTCCCTTTCCTTTCCCGAAAGAAAATGCCAGGCTTTTTATTAGAGAGAGAGAGAAGTTGCGACATGTGTACTACAGGTTGACAAGAAAAGCCTTCTCCCCCACCGTCAGGTTTTCTCAGAGGACTGTGAACTCCCCCAGATCAAAGTTCTGCCTTTCGGCATCCAAGTTTTGAAAGCTGTTCAGGCCTCCGTTGGACCTGTTTTGCACGGATACTAATGAAGGCCCTAAAGAAAAAGGGATAGGGCCTTTATGAAGCAGAGAGATGTGCCATTATGATCCCTGTTGATGAGATCTGTTGAGGGTTGGGGTTTTCTTCTCCCTTCTTAGCTTGGATGAGTAGCAGGCCTGGTGCATACGACCATGTTACGCAGGGGCTGAGAGGCTCATTGGCACCCTGGGAGTGGAGAGACGTAGAGTCGGCTCATGGGCAAATAGCATTGACTCACCACCATCTTGCCAAGGCTGCCAGCATCTATTTTTGGATTTTCCAACGTAGCAAGACTATTTGAAGCCCAACCTTGAGCAGTCACCTAAACAGGTAAACCTCAGAGGGCTCTTCCCAGTGACTTGGCCGTCTCTGTTTTGACTAGTGCAGCACAGGCCACTGGACTGTGGGACCTGGTCATGGATGCAACAGTTTGCCCCAGCCCTTTTGCCTTGCAAATGGTCAGGCCTTGCAGGAATGACCACCGATGCCCACCCCCTCCTCTTTCTTCCCGCTCCATGATGTACAAGGGGTCAGAATCTGAATCTGGGCCCAAATGTTGCAACATGTCCTTTTTCCTTTAACAAGGGCCTCCGCTAAAACACCAGCGGCACGGTTCACATGGACTGTGGACCCCCAGCTTGTGACGTGGGCTGGATTTTAATTCCTAAGATACCTGGCTTCTCCACTGAAGCCTTGCTGTCTTGCAGTCCTTTAGGATCATCCCATTAGTCAAGGATCCTCTCTGGCAGACATCTGCTGAGCAGTGGGCTACTGCAACCATAGTTGTAAGAGAAACCGGTATTGTAAACCTGTTTCAAGCAAGTCGCTGCTTTTGTAGGGAACAGAAACATCCTGCACATTTACCAGCACAAGCATTTCTTTGGCCTAGCCCTGCAAAGGGAGCCTGTGTCCTTTCCATGTGACGTGGCCATTGAAATCATGAGACCACATAGGTTGCTTTTATTCTCTCTAGGTTCCTAATTTCTCCCCCCTTTTTCTGCTCGTGAATGCTTTCGCCGCTGCAAATGCTGCCGTGTTTAGCTGTTTCAGGCATCGTGTTAGAGAAGAGCTCGAGGGTTTCTGTTATAACACAGAAAGTAGAAAGCAGCCATCACCGAAAGGTGGATTTGTCAGGTGGCCACCGCCTAGGGCAAGGGAGAGTGCCAGGAACGCAGTGTGGACGCGCCTGCCTCTGTGAGCCCCAGTGTCCTGCAGATCAGGAGCAGGACGTCGGGGGGAGTTGGCGACGGCTGAAATGGCCCCAAACTCTTCCAAAGAGTCTGTTCCTGCTCTCAGCCCTGGGGTAGATGTTTTTTGCTCTCCTCTGTATTTTGCTGGGCTTTTTACATACATGGCTGTGGTGTCGGCTGAGTAGTGCGAGATGCCTGTTAAAAAGCTCCTGGCCCATTAGCCACCTGGGCAGGGGGTGGAGGCTGGGAAGGACCGAGAGCTTTTGAGGGGACTTGCAGAAAAGCCTGAGGCTCCCGAAGTATTCAGCAGTGCCCTAAATGCTACTGTGGCTGGAGAATGTAGATAGATAAAGAGGGGCTACTCACCTCCAGCCTGGCTCCTACCATCCCTCGTCCCCTTTCAGATTCCCTTTGAATCAGCAACTGGGGTTAAAGTCCAGCAGCAAGAAATCCCTGCAGCCCACCCCTTAGTGGAAGTAAGTTCACGGTCCAATCCACAACGAGATCACTTGGAGCTGGCGTGTATCTCCTGTGCAGTGGTGCAGGCTCGCAGAGCTTCGCCCAGCTGCCCTGGCTACCCTCTGGGTTGGTGCACGGCAGCGAGGTGGCAGAATCTGCCGTGGCGCATCCACGTCGGCTTCTGAAGCGACGGCCTCTTGTTGGAGGAAAGAAATAGCAAACCGTTAGTAGAGGGGCTATAAAACCACAGGCGAGCCAAACCTCTACAGAGCCTTGGACGCAGCAACTAGAGAGTCGGAGGCGCCAAGAGGCAGTTAGATTGTAGGACCACATCCATTTCTACCCAACCAAAGCATAAGACTGAGCTTCGTAGCTGCTCGGTCGAACAAGCTGAGAAGTAGCCACCCAGGGCTTTTTCTGTAAAGGCCCATAAGCATTTTCTCTCTCTTGAGCATATCAGTGCTGTGAAGTGGGATTGCAGCAGGGCGCTGATTAACCTGTGTTTGCATGGGCTCTGTCAGCGGCGCTGGGTGCTGCGGTCTCAGATCCACTGGTTGCCTGTGAGGCATCCTAGAGACCTTCCAGGGCCGCGTTTGAAAGAGGAGTCTGGGTGGGTACAAAGCCAAGACACATTGCAGAGCGAACTGAAGCACCTGGCACAGGACCTGCCTGTGCTGGTTTAAATCCTCTTATTGCTGGGAAGATACACCTAGCGATAGAAAACCTTCCCTAACACACCAGAGCCCAGTCATACTTTGTGGGGAGGAGGCAGCAGACGGGCGACTGGAATGAGGAGCGATCGGCCTAATCCTGGTTCCGGTGTGGCGCTCGGGACTTGGGCAGGAGCATCGTGAAGTGGTTGCATGCACCGCTCCACGGTAAGGGGCAGGGAAGTCTCCACCCTGCGTAGGGACGTGGGAGTCAGCCACTCTTCATCGCAGTTGCAGGGCAAGCGGGGTGTTCCAGGCCACCGCCGAGTCCCGGCGGCAGCGAAGCTCTCGCTGAAGTCAGTGCCTGGCCAGGAGCTGGAGGAACGGCTCTGAGGATGGGATCACAAGGTGACTAGATAACGTGATCGGAGAGGCCAGATCCCTTTCCTCATGGTGAGCAGTGCCTCATTTCCACTGAAGCCAGCAGAGCTATTTCAGAAGCAGGGCACCGTTCAGCACGAGCGAGCTTTGGAGCGACTGGGCTCCCACGAGAATTAACTTCAGTAATGAGCATCCAGTATTTAACACGAGGAACCTTTGCTCAGCCGGTCCTCGTAGAGCTTGCTGCGATTGAAAGCAGCTGAGTGGAGGGAAGCAGGGCCTAAGGACCGTGGGGCTGTAGCTGTAATTAAGAGCCAGGAGGCTCATACTTGGGTCGGTGCAGATAGGGTTAAAATGTGTTCACATGTGATGGCTTAAAACCTTGCCTCCATTGTGATGGGTTTTCTCGCCCAGGAGGCATGGGTTGCAGAGTGTCTGGAGGTTCAAATCCTGTGAGAGTCGCGGAAAGAGGAAAGCACTGTCGTGACAATACCGATCAAAGCTACCGTTACCACCATTAACCAATCCCTTATATATCTTTGCTTTAAAACATGTACTGTAATGCAAGACTTGAAAAAATGCATATTAATAGTTGTGCTGGCCCGATTCCATGTCTGAGTACCTTGGGGCACGCTCCAGGAGATTGAACTGTGTGTACGAGTATTTGCTCCTGTATTTTATGAACAATAATAACCTAGTAAATCTTTTTGCAGTTCTGATCTGTAATTTAAGCGCTTTTTACCATAAGTGTTATTTAAGGTTTTGTTTTACTGATTGGTGTTTATTATTCTAAACTAGAGGAACTTTAGGGCTGACCTGAAGTTGGACGCTTCTTTGAGCAACAGGGAGCATTTCAGAACACAAGTCTGTGGGCTTTCATTTCAAACGGGAGTGTGCCGCGTTACCGAGAATGCTAGGCAAAAACCGAGCAGCCGGGACCCAATCAGCCCCGTTAAAACTGTTTGTTCCCAGACCAGTCTCCTCCCCCAGCCTCCTCTCATAAGCATCCCCTCTAGACTGCATCCAGGCCACTTTGGCCAGACCTGTTGGCTGATTTCAGTGGGGGCAGCAGGGAAGTGGAGAAGAATATGGGACCTGTATAGAGCCACGGTACAACCCTGGGGAGGCGCCCCATGCGACCACAGTAACTCTGCTCCTGCCGAGCTGCCTTGCAAGAGCGGGACCCCAGACAGGAACCACTGGGTCGGTTTTCCACCATTAACATTGATCTAGAGCCCAGCCAGGCATGTTAACCATTCCCATATGAGCAGCTGTCTCTCCAGGACTTTCTGCAGCTCCCTAGTACTAATGCAAGGCAAGCCTTCTAGGGATTCCCACTGTGGGCACTGTTAGCCAGAGAAACATAAAGCAACCTGACATCGGGCCTTGATTTTCTTAGGGAGAAAACCAAGCTGAAAACGCCTTTCCATCGCGCTTGTTAAAAAAAAAAGAAAGAAAGAAAATTCAATCAGCTTTAAATAGCAATAAGAGCCAGAATTCCCAGGTTTTTCACTGGAAATGTTTTGGATCAGAGCAGGGGCTTTGTTTTGATGACACATTTGGATGCAGAGTCTTAAAAAATGCTCAGAGCCCTCCATGGGCAAGCCCCTCCTCAGAGCCATCCACCTTCCTCATCTCTTCCTTGCCCACAAAGCAGTTGCGCTCCGTTGGGCTACCCAGCGCAATACGGGGCCATGCCGATGTGACTCCCCCAGCACGGCGCTGTGCTGGCGCTGATGTCCTTGAATCAAGATGGAATTGTCCCCATTCCTCTTTCACTTCCAGAGGCCCAGATGCCATCAGTTTTTGAGTACCAAGACATGCTTTGCTTATCATGCTAGACTTGCTTGCTAGACGAGTGGCTCCCCTGGCTGCAGTCCCCTACACCGCTCATTTTCTGTGCAGTGTGCTTCAGAGTCTTTTCAAGGACATCCTTGTTGTCTTCAAGAGAAGGGGTTTGTAGGAAGGAGGAAGGCGCATCTTCTGACGGGTCACAGACCCAGGGACGCTCTTTTAGACTCCCTGGTTATTGAGTATCCATCGGCTGGGATTTCTGCTAGGTGTTAGGGAAAGCAGGAACAGCGATGCCATTCCCTGAGAGCTTGCACCCACTGATGATCCCACATCTAGAAGTGACCCTTCAACCCGCAGTGCTTCTCCTCTTGGTGTCTAATGAGGCTCTATGATTCCCCCATCACTGTATCAAATTCCTCTGTGCTGCAGCTATTAAACCCAGATCTGTGCCGTGTTTATGAGGCATTTGGAGTCTGATGCCATGAGAGTCTGAGAGCCTCCTCCCTTCAGCAAAGCCAGAGCACTTAACCAGATGCTTAACTTGAAGCACGTGTGTAAGTCGGCTTCACTTCCATTGGATTGAAGTGCTTTGCTGAATAGGGATTGTGTGTTTAAGCGTTTTGCAGAACCGTGGCCACTGTGGGGAGTTAACGCTTTCCAGAAAGAGGATCCCTGAGATCAGTGCGCAGAGACAACTGCTGTCACAAAGCAGCGCAGGCAACAAAAGCAGATGAATTTTCTATCACTGATGGCAGCTAGCCTTAAACGCAGTTCTCTCTCCCGATATCATGCTTAGCCTTTCCCCGATCCCCTTCCAGTGGAATTATGTTTGTTTGCAAGCAGGACAGGACTCTGGACCATTTTGCCTTTTTGCCTCTGTGACCTGCAGGAGACTCGTGCTAAAATCCATGCAAACAGCCAGACCATGTTTAGATCCCATAGCACGTAACAAAGAAGTACTGCTTCCGGCTTGTATATTTTTCTTTGTGTTTCCATGGGTGGGGTGGGGGGGAAGTGTTTATATTTTTTAAATTCATTTTGGACTACAGTGCAGCTTGGATTTACCTAGTTTTTCAATTTTATTGGAACTCTTAAGCAAAAAAAAAAAAAAAAGAAAGACAAATTTTTTAAAAGTAAACACGTCTTCCAAGTTTAAATCAAAGAACTCAGTGGCGTGCGTGAGACACAGCCTTGAGCCTAAGAATTGGAAAGCCCCACAGCTTCAGCTTGTGAATATGAAGTGTAAATCTGGTTTTTTTTGTTTGTTTTTTTCTTTTTGTTCTGTTTTTTTGTTCTGAAGATCAGTTAGTGATCTCCCTGACAGATTTAAGCCAAGAGTTTGTAACTGTATGATATTTACTGTAAGATGTAGAACATTCAATAACTATTAAAATGTTTCCAAAAAAATAATAATAACGATACTGCCTGGAGGCTGTGTTGGTTTGGGAGCGGGAGTTGGTTTGTTTTAGGGAGAACTGTTGTACTGATAACCACTGAGCAATCGAGCTTGCAGCAGACAAGAATTCAAGAAGGCGGTGAGGTGAGTATCATAGCGCGGGCTCTTCCTGGCCCATGCAGTGATATGGCCAACCTGGAATCAGTGGAGAACATGCTCTTCCTTAAGCCATGCAGCAAAAGGTGACAGGAGGGTTTTCCCAGAAGGATGGTTTGCTTTTTGACCTTTGACTGCAGTACAAGGGGTAAGGGTCCAGCCAAGCTTGGCCAAGGTGTTGGCTAACACCTAAGGAGAACAACAAGCTGGCATGTGAGATGAAGAACTGGAGGTCCCCATGCCACAGAGGGGGCTGCAGCACAAACATTATTAATAATGCACCTTGCACAGAGCATCTAGCACAGGGGTGGGCAAAATATGGCCAGGGGGCCAGATCTGGCCCGCCAGGCCATTCTATCCGGGGCCCCTAAAAAATTTAGAAAATTAATATTTATTTGCTCCTAGATGACAGGAACCCAGGCAGTAGGACCCAGAGGAAGCTGGTGGCAGGACTCAGCAGCAAGGCCTGCCCAGCTCTGCCCCCCACAACTAGAAGCCCCTGCTTAGCAGAGGCTTCTGGCCTGGGGCCATGGGGCTGTTCCTGCTTCCCTGCACTGGAAGGGGAAATGTGGCCCTCAACAGTTTGCCAAAACCCGGTAAGCGGCCCTCCCCGATCTGGCACATCATAGTAGTAAATCCATGATCATTGCCGATTAGTCATACTAACCAAGTCATTACATTTCTGATACTTGCAGCTGAAGTGTAGCTTTTAAGCCCCTTTTTCCTTCCCAGGACATACCTGGATCAAGGGCCTCAGATTCAGCTTGCTGCCTGTGGACCACCACTTCCTGCTCTTCAGCAAACTAGTGAGATGCTTTGGGAGCTGAGGAGGCATCCTGCTTGGCTGGGGAAAGGAAGCCGGCTCTGGTCTGGGGGATCCCTCGGGGCAGGTCTCCAGGGGGGTTTGACTTTGAGCCCGTTCTACCAACTTGAGACTGCATTTCCATGAGGGCAGGACCGTGAGTCCCCAAACTGGGCAGCTAGGCCAAATTCTGCCTTGATGCTCATTGGTAGCCCAGGTCGTGGGTGGGAGTCCCCCCTTTTTCTTTTCCCAGCATGCAGGCTTGGATCCATGTTCCTACTCTAGATCTGCAAGGAGATGGGTGTCCCTCTGGTTCGAGGCCACAATGCTCTCTGGATCACCTGCCCTCCAGGAGACGGAGACAGAGACAGACGCACATATTGGCACGGACAGCTGCAAAGAGCACCAGGGAGCAGCCACTCTTCACAGTGTGGCCGAGAGTCATGTCTCAGCCTAGCCCGAGTCTTTTATTGGTCTCCTGCTGTGTAGTGGGTCAGGCCCATTGTGTCCACAAGGGCCAAGCACCGACTCCATCCCAGCAGGATGTGCTGGAGGGGATGAAGAGAAGACAGACAGTGGAGTGGAAAGGACAGTGAGAGGTAATGCAGAGCTAGGAGAAGGCAGCTGAGGCCAGGGAAATGGCACAGCTGGGGTACTTGCAAACCTGTTCATCATTGGCAGTCCCTTGATTCAAGGATGATGTCTATCACAGCTCATTCATGGGCCCTGAAGTGATTTAAGAGCCCAATTTTTGAGCCACAGATCCATCCACAGCCAAGGCTGTACAAAGTTCCTCTATTTAGTGCAAGGAAAATTTGGAGAAGTGCTTGCTATCTGTTGCGGTTGCTGAAGAGCTGAGAGGCCTGGTTTGCACTGCTGGAGTGTCTTTGCTGCTGCCTGGATCCTCCCTGCTATTTACAGGTTAAACCCATGCCACTGAATGAGACATTTTCTGACCCCAACGCTCGCCCAGAGATGAGTTTTTTCATAGCACCATGTCTTTCCCTCCAAAGTAAGATCCTGCCCAGCCATGCCACCTTTACATGCACGGTGGCTGCAATCGCGTGTGCAACTGCAGCGCTTCTTGGTGCCTGGGTCACTGGGTTGGTTCCTTAGCATCCGCGTGCATGCCGGATAAAATCCATCCGACCCAGACTTGAGGACCAGGCAGCTCGCACTTGCTGTGTCCAAGAGAAGCCTCCATCCTTGGAATTGTGCTGGGAGGGGTAACAGGTGGGGGAAAGGCCTGAACACTGAATGTGTGGCCTCCGGGCTGGTAGCCCTACTGATTGGCTTTGGGACCCTGCCATGCTCCTGAGAATAAGCAGTGCCCAAAAGGATCTGGGGCATGGGAGTGCTGAGAGCAGCGTCACCCTCCCCAGCATGGCCAGCGGTGCAGGGATGGATGAGCTCAGCCCAGTGTGGTCACTGTGGTGCACAACTCCCTCTGTGACAGGCATCAAGCCAGGGCAGCAGCCCAGGGACCGACAAAACCAGCTCGAAGCACTCTGGCAGCCCTCTCCGCCCGGCTGGAGAGTAGGCAGCCTCCAGTCCCCACCGAACAGATGCAGGGGCTCAGGTTTGGGGCTGGAGGGTAAGAGGTCTGGGTTCGACTCTCAGCTCTGCCACTGATTCACTAGGTGACCATGGATGGGTCCCTTCACTCGTGCAGGCCTCAGTTTCCTGCTGTGGAACCCGGGGCAGAGGATCCGTCTCACGGGCTGTGGGGTTTGCAGATCACAAGTGCTCGTGGCCTGCTGCTGCTGGGGGATTTGCAGCCCTGTAATGCGGCTGGGGGAAACCAGCAATGAATAGCTGTTAGTGGTCTGCAGAGCTGTGCAGTGACCTGATTTGAACCCAGTGATACCCCCTGGATCACAGCTGGACCCCACTTATGTTGGTGGGGGCACTGGAAGGGGTCATGAGCTGCATACCAGCAGCACTGGGGGGAGGGAAGGCAGGCGAGCGGCTGCTTGGAGGTAGGTCCAAAGCCCTCTCCCTGCTGCCCTGGGCTGCACTGTGCTCCCTGCACTGCTCAGCACAGCTGGGAGGGCTGTCCCCACTGCTGGATGGGTGCCCAGAGCCCATCCACGCCATGCAGTTAGTGGGAGCGGAGCAGGGCGGGCGCTGGCCTTTATTTAGTGCCCGGTACATGCCAAGCCCATGGTCCTGGCTTGGAAAACACTAGCCACCACTTGCCCACCTGTACAACCTTTTCAGACTTGAGGCACCCTCGTGAGACTCCAGACCCTGCTGGGGAAATCCCAGCTCTTGGCTTTTGCTCACTTTTTGAGCACAGAAAAAGAAGAGCCACTTTTCTGCTGCAAGGAACTGGGAAAGCCCACAGCAGGGCAGCTCCTCGGACTACAGCTCCTCTGAAATTTCTGGGTTTATCTTGTGAATCGTGTTTGCACCCCTAACAGCGGTAATGCACCCTGCAGCACCCTTGAAAGGCTCTCAGGGCACCCTGGCTGGGAGCCACTGGCTTACAGAGCCTCTGGGAAGACGGGGCCTAGGGCGCTTGCTCTATATGCACGCAGTGGGACAGGCAAAAGGGGCACGCTGCGGGCCACCCGCAGAGCCAGGAGTGCAGCTCCCGGGCCGTCCAGGTACTGCAGCTTAGCAGCCACGTCCTTCGGCAATGGGGGCGTGGTGTTGTGGGGGGGAGTGGGATTCGTGCAACAACGTGCCTCCATTGCCGAAGACTGTGTGTATCCAGAATCGGGCTTCTCCATCACCTGAGGACCCATCAAGCCCGATGGCCGTCATCCTCGACTCCGCGGGGCTGCCGACGCAAGCGCAGACTGGGGCAGCGAGAGCCTCGCACGTGCCCCCGTGCCATGGGCGGGGAGGAGGGAAGCCTGTTGCTGGCTCTTACCCTGGCTGAAGGGTGGCAAGGGAGGGGGGCAGAGAGCTAGAGGCACCAGCCTTGTGCCCCAATGTGGGGGTCCTACTCTGGACAGAGCGGGGTGTGGGGGGAGGAAAGGGGTGATGTGGTCAATGAGGGGCATCCCAGGGGCTGCGTCCCTGCCCGGAGAGAGGGGGACCCTGGCTGCAGGCCCCTCTGTCTTTAAGCGAAACCCAGAGCGGGGCGTGGGGGTAAGCCACGGCAGGGCTGTGAGGCTGTCAGGCACCACAGAAACGAGGATAAGCCCGGCACGTTTCAGGCACCGGTGCCAGGCCTGACAGAAAACCCTGGCTATCTCTAAGAGGCCCGCCCGAGCCCCTCGGGTGTCCCTAGCACGGTAGCTCAGAGCCAGCGCTGCCCCCGTAGAGAGGCCGACCCCACGTTAGATGTCTCCCTCCCCTCCCGCTGTCGCAGCCCACGAAGTCCTTGCCCGTGTCACCACTGGCAGCCGTGCGGTGGACGTCCCCTCTCTAGCCAGGTCAGGGCAGTGCCAGGCTGCCGGACCCTGGCTTGTTCGGGGTCGCCGCCCTCAGGGCAGGGGTGCTCGTTAGTGCCAGCCTGGCTTTCTCCGTGCAGCAAGCCCAGAGGCGCTCGGTCAGGGATGGAGTCATTAGCACGTGGCGGGCCAGGGCCCACGTCCTCGCTGCTGTGTCTCGGCGCCCCTTTTCTCCCCCAAAGTTTTGGGAACATCTTGTTCTGCGCTGTAGGGCTTACCCCGCGCTCCCCCTGGCTTTTTCTTATCATTTACTTGCTCTGCTGCTGTGTCCATCTGCCTGTCCCTTACCCACACACATGCACACCCCAAGTGCCTGGCTGGCATCACCCAAGGTGGGTCACGAATGAACTGCGAGTCGTGCTCTCCGTGGCTCCAGCCCTGCCCCCCCATTGCCACCAAGTTACTGTTTGGTTGTTGTTTAAATCAGGCCTTTTGGATTACTTTTATTTTAAAATTTTGCCCTCTAGGTTTGAGGTATTGGGGGTGTGCATAAACTGGGGGAGCGGGGCGGGGACGGGGGATGAAGGGGACTGTTTTCAAGCCTGAATCCTCACCCGTGGGGGCTGGCAACATGCACCTTTAGGGTCAAATGAAGATGAAGTTTTTCATAGTCCCAAAGAATAGGGCAGAGCACGTGGAACCAGGGAGAAGAAGCAGTCACAGGAGTTAGCAGTGTGTGTGTGTGTGTGTGTGTGTGTGTGTCTGTGTGTGTGTAGGATCTATGATTTTGTGTGTGTGGAGTCCGTGACTGTGTGTGTATGGGTTGGGAAAGATCCATGGGTGTGGGGGGGAGGTGAAGGGTCCATAGCTGTATGTGTATGGAACCTATTGTTGTGTGCGTGCGCGTGCCCGCGCGTGTGTGCATGCATGCATTTGTGTGTGTGGAGGGCCCATGACTGTGTGTGTCCAGGGGGTAGGGCTCTGCATGTGAGCGTGTGCATGTGCATGCTTGTGTGTGTAGGGAGTCCAGGATTGTGGAGGGAGGAAGAGGGAGGTGTGCGTGTGCGTGTGCGTGGTGGCAGCTCCTTGCAAGTGCCCGAGGGGGCAGCGAGCCCCGGGCCAGGCGGGCCCTCTGCTAGTTTGATGCCCCCTGACCCGCAGCCCCGCGACCCGTGGTGATGCCCCGGGAGGCGGAGCGGGCGTACCCTCTGGCACCCGCATGGGCCTGCCAGCCCGCGCCCCCAGCCCCAGCGCTCGGAGGCCGCTGACGTGCCCACAGCCGCCCCTGCTGGGCTCCCCCGGCCTCGCTTCGCCGCAAGCTTTGCCACAGCCCAATTTTAGGCCCGCTGCGATGAGCGGCCGATTCCCAGGGTCTGCATCAGGCCTGAAATCTCCGCTGGAGCCAGTCTCCCGGGGCACCTGCGTGCCAAGGCTGCAGTTCGCGGCACAGGCCCGTGACGGATGGAGCTACAGACACCGCCGCGCGGACCCGCTGCGCCGCCTGGTTATTCCCATAGCAACTGACCCAGATTCTGGGTATCGAGCGCAGGCTGCAAGGTGACCGCCGGGGCCTCCCGCTTCCCGCCTCCCCGCCGCGGCCTCGGAAAAGGCACGAGCCCTTTGTTCCCTCCCAGAGGGGCTCGGCGTGGCGACAGAAGAGGCCTTGGCTGGCCCGCAGCCTGCTTTGGGGGCCTGTTCTGCGCCTGTTGCCGCGGGGGTCACGCATGCACACGGCCGCTGATCGGCACCGCCAGTTTGCAAGGCCACGCGCCCTCGTGCCCGGGACAGCCGCGAATACGGGCTTCCTTCCGTGCCTGGCTGCTTGTGCATGGGGGCATGCTAACAAGTCCCACAAAGGCTGTGATTGTGTCCCACGGTGGCTGCCGGTGCAAAGGGGAAGCTACCTCACCTTTTGCACACCTAGGAGTGTGCACCCGCGTGGCCGATGCTCTGCATTTGCACTGCGCTGACCCGGTCACGTAGCCCAGGGGTGGCCAACTCACAGCACGCCACCGGTGACGTGGGCAGCCTCGGTGAATGGCATGTGGCAGATCGGGGCAAGGCAAACAGCTGCAGATAGGGCAGGGAGCAGAAGACAGAGCAGCAGCTTGGGCAGGGGAAGTTGTGAGTGACGCTCGGGGAGGGCGCGGGGCCTCACTTGTGGCACCTGCCCAAACACCGGCGTAGCCATCCCGAGAGGCCCGACTAGGCGGCGCCGGGGTCAAGTGACGACGGGCCTTAGGGGTTGCATTTGCCCTCTGCAGGTGTGGGCGGCATGCATCTCCTGCGCCGCACGGACACGCAGCGGGCAACGAGGCCCCATGCCAATGCTTAGGGCACAGGGGACCACGTCCAGCTTAATGCTCTGCACTGCACGGGGACCAAGCCGGGGGTGCGCCCCTCCCCGCTGGGGACTTGCATCCGATGTCAGTCCCCGATTCCCCTCTCTCCTGCTTCCCGGGCCAGGTGTTTGGGTTGTGCACAGCGCCTGAGCCGGGCTGCTCCCCCATAGCCACCCTCCCCTTCCAGGCGGTTCCCAGGGCCTCGCTGGCACAGCGGCGCGGCGTTGGTGCCATCGCGTGGCCAGAGCCGGGCGCTACAGGAGGCTGCAGGAGGAGCAAGGAGCCAGTGGGCTGCTGCAGACGCAGTGCAGGGCAGTGAGAGGGTATTTCCCCCCTTGCACGCCCTCCAGCCATGCCATGGGCATCAGCCCTCAGCTGCCAGCACCGCAACGGGAGAGCCAGCCGGCGGGCCCCGTGGGCTGCCCCTGCCCCCCAGTCACACCATGGGCTCGGCCAGGCCCCGGCAGACACAAGTCCCGCCGGCCAGCACGACGGATGTTCGCGGGCACAGGGGTTGCAAAGCTTGATGGGACTGGCAGAGACTTCCCGGGTGGGCAAACCCCGTCCTCTGTGTTCACAGTGACCCATTAACCAAGGACGCCGTGTCAAACCCTGCCTGAGTCTGACAGAGGGCCAGAAGCACCGGCGTGCCAGCAGTGAGAGCAAGGGCGGTGAGGGCACTGCTACTGCTATAGGAAAACAATAATTGCTTAATTGCTGCTCAGAGGTCCTTGGGAAAAGGCCCGTGGCGTGTACCGCAGAGCAGGCAAGAATGCCCTAGTCCTTGCACACACGCACCCCGGTGCCTTGCTGCAGGGGCGCCCCTGGGCCAAGACGGTACGCACGCACGCAAAGCCTGCTGTGCAGGTGTGTGTGTGTGTGGGGGGGGGGGCTTATCCCTGGGCAGCATGTGCACAGGCAGCCTGGCATGTGCGTCTAGGGTTGCCTCTGGGTACATGCGTGTGTGCACGCACATGCACAGAGCTGCAGGGCTGTCCCTGGGCACTGGCCTAGTGCCGGTGGAGTGTGTCTGCAGGAGCCCTAGGAAGAGGAGCGCCAGGGCCGCTATTTGCTGCTCTGCCGTGCAAGTTGCAGCCCGAGGCCTCGCCAGACACGAGGACCATTGCCCCTCAAAGGCCACAGGCTGGGCACAGCATCCGGCCACGGCTTAGCACACGATAGCATTGTGGCTGCAGGTTTCTTTGGACCTAGACTCATGGGGTGTCAGAGGCCTCTGCTATGAGCCCAGTGGTTTGAAAAGCTGCCGGGGAGGGTCATGGGTTGCGGGGAGCTTCCTAGGAGGTGAAACCCGTGGTGTTGCATCCTCTGCCACAGAGGAAGACAAGGACATGGTCCCCTCCCCCTGCCCCAGCCCTTCTGACCTTCTCATAGCCATCTCCCTCCATGTCACACAGCCCGTGTCCTCCCACCTTCCCCTCCAACAGCTCCATCAGAGCTGCCTTCGGGCAGGTCTGCCCTGGATTTAGCCGAAGCGCTGCCCTGGGGCATCTTCACTGCATTGCGTGTGCCTGCTCGCATGCATACGTGCATGGGGGTGTGCATGCATGTATGGCATGGTGTGCATGTGCATGCGTGTGTGTGTGTGTGTGTGTGTGTGTGTGTGTGTGTGTGTGGTTTGGGCTGTGACTCCTATGTGGCCAGAGACACCCAAGGGTCGGGGGTCAAGGCAGGCCTGTCTCTGCAGCCCCCTAGCCGCTGGCTCGAGGCCGCAAGGGCGACGGCGCCCCATGCACTGGGTGCCCGGTCTGCGGTGCGCGCCTCTCCCCGGCTAGTGCCATGGGACGCTTGGGCACCTCACGCCGGGGCTAGAGTCCATTCAAGGGGTTGCAACACCAAATCCTGGATCTGGGCTCAGCTGCTGGGGTGGGGGCAGCAGAGCTGGGTACTTTCAGAGTGGTACGGTGCTGAGCTGAACCCCCCCCGGCACAGCCAGGCTTGCTGGCGTGGGGGGGCGGAGGGCAGCGAGCGAAGCGGGAGGCATTGCTGACACGCACACCGGTGCCTAGATGCCCCGGCTTAGATAAGGCAAGCCGTGTGCTCGGTGCTGTCCACAACGCTGCCGCAAGGCAATCCCTGCCACAACCATCCTTTTCACCTCTCCGCCCTGAGCCAGGTGGGCACTGGAGCTGCACTGGAAATGTCCTTCTAACCAGCAGAGCAGGGGGCATGGTGCAAAGGGCTGGCAAACTGGGAGCTGCTGTGGCGGTCCGGGGATGCGATCGAGCCGGCTGAGCTCGCACGCGCAGGGCCGGACCTTCACTCGTGCTTTGCCAGCTTCCCCTACCTCTCCCGGCAGAGACAAACATACCACATAGCTAAACCGGGACTGGGAGGAGGCAGCTGTTGGCTAAATAAAACCGAGTATCGACAATAGCGCCGTATTACTGCTGCCATCTGCCTTCTGGGCTGAAACCGGTACCTTTATATAAGCGTGCCAGCCAGGGCAGGCAGGGCACGTGTCCGCCCTACAGATAATCCCCTGTGCTAGCGCCACAGGATAAAGGCACTTTATGTGCGATACTCGCACTCTGGGTAGGCAGAGCCCAGCTAGCCGTGCGTACGCGTGATGGATGGGTTGCCTGGGGGTCAGTGCTGAAAGCTGAGGTAAAGAGGTCACCGAGAGAGGCCGGAAAGTCCCCACGGAGTACAAAGAGCCGTGGCTGCACCCAGCCTCGGCGCATCGCAGTGACTGCACTTAAGCCCATTGCAAACAGCGTGCCCTGGCACACGCAGGTGACTACATCGGGCGTGTCCCCACCTCGCTGGCGGCACGGCGCCTGCGCTCAGGGTTGCTAGAGAGCGAGGGCTTGGGACCGGGTGCTGCAGTGGTCTCACTCGGGGGACGGGTGGCTCCGGAGCACCCCAGAGGACTCAGGTGGATGAGGCTGGTTCAGCCTTTGCATCTCAAGGCTCACAAAAGCAGAGACGGGCCCTGCCTGTTAGTGATGTAGCCCTGGTCTCCCCCTGGCTATGCTGGTGGTTTAAAACCCCTTGCAGGGTTTGGCAAGTCTTGGCCAGAGAGCAGCCAGAGCATGGGCAGTGGGTGTGCAAATCCCTCGCCCCCCCGACCGTGTGTTCAGCCTTGGCCTTGGGCTTTCAATCCCTCCAAGCTTGTGCCTTGGCCTCGCAGGGGGATTACTGCCATGATCGGTTGTGAGACATGGCCTCTTTTCCACTATCAGGGCTGGTCTCGCACACAGAAATCATAGTGAAGGCAGGCTGGAAGGGACTTCAGGAGGACATCTAGGCCAACCCCCTGCTCCAGGCAAGGTCATCCTGACCCAAACCCTGCCAGTTGGTGGCTAACCTATTCCTAAAATTATGCAAAAACCCCAGCACAAACCTACAAGGCACACTGCCCGAAGTCATGGGGAGCACTTCACCCTGCCACCAGTCACGTCGGGCTCAAGTCCTGACACTGCGGGGTTGTTAAAATACACCCAAGCCCCAAATTGCCCCGACATCCTGGCTTCGCTGTCCGGGAGGACCAACGGTACAGGCTGCTAACCCCGGCTTTCATTCCTCCGTGCAGCTCACGAGCCAGGAGCCTGCTCTTGCTCCATCTCCGAGTGCTAGTGCTGCAACCCACAGCTCCCATCGGTCAATGCTTTACCCTTGCCAGCAAAAATCATCCGACGGGCGAACGCCCAGTGGGTGGCCTGGGAGCGAGATGCCTAGCTGTGCAGGGACATGGGAAGACCTAGCAGACGATCTGGTGTGGCGAACCATCATCCAGGCTGAGTTGCAGCCTCGGTCACGGCATTTTCCTACCTACAAGAACCCTCTCCGGTCGTTGGCCTGCAGTGCTTGTGGTTCGAAGGCGGCTGCCCCATCCTGCTGTGAAGGGGGTGGTGGCGCAGAAAGACTTTGCTGCTGTTCACGGGCAAGCCCAGGGGACCCCGGCGGGCTGGGGTAGAGGGATGTTGAAGCCCTCGTCCCCACCCAGCACATGCTGATGCCCGCGGCAAAAGGGCTGTGCTTTCAGAAAGCAGTATCCCATGTGAAAAATGGGAGCCCTTCGATCCAAGACCCTGATAAGCAGATGGTAACAGCTCTGGTCGCCGAGTACGGGGCTGCGACTTCGGGCTCACTTCCCCAGGGTGAAAGGTCAGCAATGCAAGTGCAAAATAGCTAGCATGCTCCACAGTCACACCCAGGCTCTTCGGCAGTACCGCGCCTCTGCCGACAAGCCCTAAGAAATATTTGAGCGCACCCAGAGCATATTGCGAATAGCACAGCGTGTCATCTGCCTGGAACGAAGCCCGTCATACCTGACCAACACGATTTCCTGCTACGATTCAGCGGCAGGATCTGCACATGAGGGGTAAGCAGCAGATGTGATTATACCTTGACTTTAGCAAGGCTTTAGACACTGCTTCCAAGACACGCTCATTAGCAAGGCAAAGAAATGCAGACTGGGGGAAAAGTACTGTAAGGCAGAGATGTAACTGGTTGGATCACTGTGCTCAACAACCAGGCGGTAAGGGGTTGATGTCTAGCTGCAAGGAGGTGTCAAGTGAGGTTCCCCAGGGGTCTGCTCTGAGCCCAGTATTATGTGATCCCTTCCTTAATGACTTGGACAATGGGATCAAGTGCATGCTTGGAAAATTTGTGGGTGCCTCCACGTTGCAAGGGCTTGAGGACACTCTGGAAGATAGGGGTTGGATCCAGACTATCTACCATCGCCCGTATTAAATTCAACAAGGACAAGTCCTAAGCCCTGCAATTGGGATTAATAATTGCATGCACAAATACAGGCAGAGGGGATGGCTGGTCAGGAACTGGGAGTTATGGGGCACTATCCACTGAATACGAGCCAGCAGTGTGTTCTTGTTGCAAAAAAACAGCCAACGGCATCCTGCGTGGTCCTGCAGTCAACAGACGTGATGCTTTTGTTCAGGTCAGTACTTCGAGGCCTTGCCGAGAGCCCTGAGTCCAGGTCTGGGCCTGTCATCTCAAGAAAGATGAGGACAGATCTGAAGGAGTCTGGCAGAGAGCGGCAAAGATGTAAATGGCCTGGGCAGCAAGACTTAGGAGGAAAAGCCAAAAAAGGCAAAGGCTGGTCTGAAGAAGGGAAAACTGAGGAGGAAGATTTGATGACAGTTCAAATACCTGAAGGGTGATTGCAGAGAGGATGGAGGTGGGCTTTCCTCTGTGGTTGCAGGGGACAGGACTAGGTGCAGCAGAGGAAACGGAGGCTGGAGATACGGAGGAACTTTCTGACTCTGCGGGCGGTCGGGCTGTGGCACAGGATGCCCAGAGACATGGTGGCATCTCCGCTCTTGGAAGTCTTCAAGAGCAGGTTGGACAGACCCGCGGCTGGGATGGTTTAGTCAGGGATGATACAGTCTTGAGCAAGGGGTTGGGCTAGATGACCTGGGGAAGTCCCCTCCAGCCCTACGTGATCCTGATACTAGCAACAGCGTTGAAATAGCTGCTACCAGACAGTCAGCGTCCCTCCTCCAAAGTGTCCTATGCAGTGCTGCTATGCATCTGGGGCCAGTGCAATATTTGCACACCTCAGATAAGTGTGATCTCCTCTGACCTCTGCTCCAAGATGGTTTCCCAGCTTCTCTCCACAGCAGGGCTTGCAGCCTGGGCTGAATGTCCCTGGGATGCTCCAGCGTCGAAGAAGGATGGCAGCCTTGCCAGCGCTGCAGAGCTGCATGTGTTAGCGAGCACCAGGCTCCCAGCCCTAGCAGCCTCCCAGCCTCGCCGTGAAGCAGTGGCCGGGCTGCAGGAGCTGGCAAAACAGCAACCTGTAGCCTGTACCCGATGCGGTGGAGGTGTCAGTGCTCGGGCATCATGATGGCCACACTGGGATGCTGCCTGCGTCAATCAGGTGGTGGGACCAGAAGATTGACAACCTCTCATGTGAATATATATTCACACACACACACACACACACACACACACTTCCCTGGCTCACCCATGCTCTGATGAGCATCCTCCGGTGGTGGTGGGGAGGAAGATGCCGAGCTCTGACATGACCGTGATGGAAACTGCCTGGGCAGGGGCAAGCGTTGCTGCTCCAGCTTTCCCAGATGCGCCGCTCAGGCCCGCTCTGGGCCAGAGACTCTTGACCGAACCCTGCAGCTCCTCTCCCTCTCCCGGCGGCCCAAGGGCTGCAATACCCGACATGCCGGTGACCTTATTCCTGCACGCACAGATTGGGAGACAGCTCTTCAAGGTACTTATAGTCCAGCCTGTTGTATCTAGCACGGTCATACGGCTCTAGGTTAAAGCAGAGAGCTGGGGGTGAGGGGAAGTGGGAGCCTGATGGCCCGGATTAAACACGTCTGCGCATTATTCACAGCCTTTTCTTTCTTTGCGAGGTTGTAGGTGCCAGGGCCAGTTGGTCCTGCAGCCTGGCTCATCTCGTGGCCAGGTCATTGCTGCCGTCGCGTGTCCCTGCTGCGTGGCTGTGGTGCGAAGCAATGCTGGTTTCTGTGGGTCCCCTCCCCACTACCGTTCGAGATGAAGCAGTGCGCCATGCTCCTTCGGCCGGCACAACAGAAGCGAGGGTAAAAAGCAGCCACGCGACCTCCCGTCTCTTTGCTGTTAAAGCTTTGGAGGGCGAGCTGGGACCCTGGCAGACGCCCGCTGCGCTGCTGGAGCTGCCCGCGGTCCAGCACAGACGGGGCCACAAATGCTCGACTTAAGCAGAAGGCTTTCACCTCTCGGCCCCGCTCGTTCCCCCAACATGCACGCCGCCCCCCATCCCCTCCAGCCATCTAAACATGTCCTCCTGCAGCACGCCAAACCCATGGGCACGCTGACTTCGCCCGTCACCTCTTCAGAGGCGCGCGGCACCGATACAAGCGGCTCCTAAACACAACTCCTCTCCACTTGGCTAGCGCAAGCAGTGCACTGCTGGATCCGCAGATCAGCCCGGTTGCACGGCATCTCCTTGCCCTGTCTTCCTCCCTGTGCAAATCCCCACTCGGTCTTCTCTTCTCCAAGCCAAAATCAGGTCTGGAGAAGAGGACAGCCGAGACTTTGGGCTCCATTCGGAGTAGGGCTGCTTTAATACTGCCATGTAGCCAGGAGAGTCTGGCAAGCAGACCTGCTATTGACTTACTGTGTCCCTTTGGGAAAGTGATGCAGGGCAGCTCCACGCCTCAGTTTCCCCATGCAGGGGCCAGAGGAGGGAGAGGGACGGTGCCACCAGGCAGCCCCCAAAGTGAGTAGGAAGAGAAGAAAAACCTGGAGACAAAAGTCCGCTTAAAACTCACATGTTTTATTTGATGTGTTGACATCCAGACATAAAACTAGGAGGCTTAAAAAAAACCAAACGGCTAAACGAAATGCCCCCCAAAACAACCCCAAATACACATATCAGTAAATAAAAAAGGCAAGGCTGGGGACCCTGTTGGCTGCAGCTTGGCCGACGCCAGCCGGGTTAAAGAGCGGATCCCCACGCCGCCCGCATAAATAAGGATGTAAAACCGGACAGGACTAAGGGGCCGGCGCCGCGTGCTGGCGCTGAGCCCGACTGTAAACAATGGGGTAAACCCTCCCGTGGGGCAGGGGAGAGGAGATAGGAGGACGTGAGCTTGGGCTGGGACAGAGACACCAGCTCCGGGTCCCTGCTGTGCCTGGCACGTGGCATCTGCGCCTCCCGCAGCCAGGAGGAGGTGATCCGTGGTCCCGCGTTACCCGATTCGCTGGGCCAAAGTTGGGGAGGCGGGGGGTGCTGAAGCCCTCAAACCTAACACCTCTGACCCGCCGACGGGGGCCGAGCACTACAGAGCTGGGCTCACGAATGAAGCACCGCGCCACGCGCAGCCGTGCAGCGTTCCCGGGGCCAGGACTGTCGGAGGCGTCTCGACGCTGCTTTCCGAGGCCGGGCCCTCCGGAGAAAGGCCCCCACGCGTCCATCTTCCCCGGGGCAGCGGTGCCCGCCTCGGACCCCTGCACCAGGCTCCATGTCTCGGGGTCGGGGGCAGCCCTTCGTACTAGCAGCAACTACCCCCTCGATGGCAGGGCCGTGCCCCCGCGAGCCGCCCTGGACTGAATGGTTAAGAGCACTACCCGGGGACGGGAGCCCAGCCAGGGGGCTCGGCGTCCCCTTCAGCAGCCTGAGCAGCCCCTGTGCACTGAAGCTCCTTGCTCGAAAACCCGCTGTGCCCACAGGCACGATTAAAAGCCCAGCCGAGCGCGTTCTGGCTCACCGGCCGGGCAAGGTCCTATTCAGCACACGGAGCAATGTTTGCGGCTCCCCCGGGGGCCAGAAAGCACCGCGGAAGTGGTGTTCACCCAGGGGCACGGAGCCCCCCGGCTTCCCTGCACCCCACCAGCCCGAGAGCCACATTAGACTCCCTCAAGCCGCGTGGCCAACCCCTCCCCTTGCTCAAAAACTCATGGGTCTGCCGCTTTCCCACCCCCCACCAGGCCAGCACGTTAAATGCAGACGCTGCTGTGTTACATCTCCTTCCTGGCTCCAAGCCTTCCAGCTTCCCCAGGGCAACTGCTCCAGCCACGACGGCTAGAAACTTGGGGAAATTGGCTTTTAAGTGAAGGCAGAGATTCTCCTCTCACCCCATGACTCCAGGAGCTGGGGCTTGAAGAGGGAAAAAACCATGCCCTCCTTCTTCCCAGGCTCACCACGATAGCATGAGAGCTGGCAATGCTGCAGAAGAGCTGTGCCTGGACTAATGCCATCACCGCGGCTGTGGCCAGAGGGCTGGCGATTCCCCAGGCTGGGTCTTCTCCGGCACGGGAAGTGTGCCCGGGGTTTGCTTTGTTCATAAAGGGAGCTGGGGAAGAAATACTGCAACGCCCCGGCCCCCCAAGCCGGCCCTGCCCCCTACGTTGGAGTGCCACGTGCCCCCTCGTGCTGGGTTCTGTGGGAATTAGGAACATGCTCCGGGGGCAGGGAGAAGCCTCCCTTCTCTCTCGACCCTCCTCAACGCCCCCTTGTAAGCACACAGCTGGAGCATGCACCCAAGTCCTTGCCCTGTGCACCGAAGACCGTGGAGCGGGTCCCCCAGCCCGGCGCCAAGCTGCCCCCCGCCCTCCCTGATGAGTCCTTCCTTAAAAGAAAAATGCTTTTGGCCATGCCAGGCACCTCCCTAGTCTGCTCCCGCTGGCATGCGCTGGTGCCACGGGGCCCCCAGTCCTCCGGGGGTGCGTGCGGAGATCTCCCGAGGGGGAAAGGGGTGCCTTCAGCATCGTCCAGCGTGTGCGTTTCTCGGGCGGACGGGCAACCAGAAGCCTCCGGGTGAGCTGCCGTTCAGGTCTCCTGGCGCGCGGGGGACTCAGATGATTACCTACGAGCAGGAGAGAGGAGACATGTGGGATCGAGGAGGGATGTGACACCGAGATGCGAGCCTGGGGTACCGGCTGCCGCAGAAGCCTTGGGAGGGCGTGGAGCTACCGCGGGGACCCAGTGCGAGGAAATGCCTGCTCGGCCCTGCCACTGACTCACCGTGCGGCCTGGGGCAAGTCACCGGTCCCGCGCCTCCGTTTCCTCCTTGGTAAAAACGAGGCAGAGGCTCCTTCCCTTCCTCACAAAGGAGGTGGGGGTCGGTGGTCAGCTTTGAGGAGCCACGCAAGGGTCTTTCTGGAGGGCGCTTGGCAAGCTGAGATGCTCCTCACCCCTACTAGCCCCGGTTTTTCGGACTCCAGCTGTCAGCAGGATTAAGGGCAGCCCAGGGCCCACCAGTGCAGGGGAGATTGCAATGTGGGCTGAAGGGTTTCTGGGTTTAAAGTAAGCCCCAGGGACCCCCCCGGTCTGCTTCCCAAGGGGCCACATCGACCGGCTGTTTGCAGGGCTGTGCCGTCTCAGCCCTGCGGGGTCCCAGCCCCCCTCCCCTGCGAGACGAGCCCCCTCGAAGAGGGTCCGTACGCACAGATCAACACTCAGACCCCAGGAAGCGAAGCCCAGAGACAGCTGGTGGGAGCCACGCAATGACGGATGCGCCCTGGAGGGACGCAGCGGCCCCCACGCCGGGCGAGCGCCATCCTGGGGCACACCCCGCTGTGCGGCATCGCTCGCAAGAGTGAGCAATGCTGGCTTCCTCAGAGCCCCTATACTCCTCCTCGCCCCACAGCCAGCGGGTTCGCGGCTAGTGCCCCCGAGCAGCACTGCCATAGCCTACGGGAGGCGTTGGCCTGACGAGCCGCAGCGCGAAGCCACGCCAACGAGCTCGTTTGCGAATAAACAGAGCGCTGAGAAATCCGACTGAAGGGGAAGGGGGTGGGAAAGCTGGGATTATTTAGTCTGGAGAAAAGGTTTGATAACGGTACAGCGGAAGGACGGGCAGACAGACGACGGCGAGACAGCGAGCTGCACGGGCCAGGACAAGGAGTCGCAGGCTTAAAATTGCAGCAAAGGCAACTGAGGCGGGAGGCTCCGGAGATCCTTCTCTCCGGGAGGCCCGGAGAGGTCGGGGTACCTCCAGCCTTGGCAGTGCTAAAAGCAAGCCGGACGGACACGTGGCTGGGAGGGTCTGGACAGGGCTGATCCGGCCCGGAGCAGGGGACGGATGACAGGTGACCCGAGGACGCTGCCAGCCCCGTTTTCCTGACTCGGGCTACCAGCGCGACCAAAAGGCAGCAAGGGGCGGACCGGGGGAAGTGCCCTGCTCTGCTCTTTAAAAATGAATGGCAGATCCCCAAGGCAGCCTGGCCTGTCCAGAAAGTACCCAGGGATTGCGGCTAGGAGCTAACCCCCCGTCCTCGCTCGGCTGGGCCCCACAGCCCGGGGAGAGGGTGCTGCAGGGAAAGGGTGCGTCTATTGTAATGGGTGCATGGGTTTCTTAATGCGGTTTAAGAGGTGAGCTGGAAAGGCTAGAATAGGGGATGTGTGTGTATACCGTGTGGAGACTGCCTGTAGGATCATAGGAAAAGTAGGGCTAGGTCATCTAGTCCTTGCTCAAGGAAGGATCACCCCTGACTGAGCCATCCCAGCCAAGTGCCTGTCTACCCAGCTCTTGAGGATGTCCAAGGATGGAGATTTCACAGCCTGACCACCCTCAGAGCCAGAAACTTGCCCCCGATCTCCAACCTAAATTTCCTCTGTTGCAGCTTGAGGTTGCTGCTCCTAGTCCTGGACCCTACAGCCACTGAGAAAAGCCTCTGACTATCGTCTCCAGTCCTCCTTCAGGGATTTATTGTGCATCTGAAACTCGTGCCCTTCGGGGAACATACCACCCTTTGTAACCTCCCCGGACTTGCTCCCGCGTTGCCCAGCCAAGCAGGAATCGAACCCTTAGAGCTGCTGGGGGCCGAAGCCACGTGCACACTTGTGCCCTTCACCATACACCACTGCCAAGCAGAAAGAGCCTGCCCAGGCGCCCCAAAGCACCGAACCCTGCCCCGGGCCGGCAGAAGCAGGGAAGGCCGTGGCGTCCCCTCACCCTCTGCCACCGCAAGTCCAAGGGCTGCGTTACCTTCAGATAACAAGGTTACTCTCGCGCAGTCTAATGACGTACAGGTTGTCCTGAAACAAGCAAGCGGGGGGTGTTCAGACACGGGGCCCCTCCTCCAGCGTGGGGCGCAGACGGGGTCCCTCGCCCAGAAGCACTAACTGGTGGCCTCTCTCTTTCTGGGAAGGAGGTGGGCCCGCAAACACGTCCCTTCGTGGCCCATGCTCCACCACGCGATACCCGAGGAGCTTGCGGGCTGCCTGCAGCACGGCCGTTACCAAGGAGGCCAGAAAACAAAGCCAGTCTCCCAGACCCGGGGGTCCCCTCCGTCCGCGCCCCAACCCGCGCGGCTCCGTCATCGCAACCGGAGACGGGTGCGACCGGCAGCAGTTTACAGCCCTGCACCCAAGCCTTCGGCGTGATGAGCATGCGATGCCGAGCACCGGTGCCGGGGACGTCACCGCAGTGGCGAGCAGGCTCCCCCGCTCCACCCTCCCCGCCGCTGGGCCACCAGCTGTTTTCCTTGCTCACAATAAAACAGTTTCCACCGGGCTCGTGTCGCAGAGTGTGTGCGTGCGAGCGAGCGCACAAGCATTACCGCTGCGGCAGATGGCCGTGCTGGAGCCGGGCCCCGTTCCCAGAGCCCCCGGCCGTGTCAGTCCAGACTTCGCTCGCTTGGTTCCCAGCTGTGCTAGCAGGTGGGAGCGACCAGCACATTCATCCCAAATCCGCCACCTCGGGGGGCCCCAGAATCAGGCTGCCGGGCGCCACGGGTCCAGGCTTTACCTCCTTTCCAGCCTCGCTTTCCAAGCGGGTTCAAGCAGGCGAGGAGAGAGGGATGCGAAACCTGGACCGGAGCCCTCACTCACGAGCACCCCACGCGCACGGGCCGCTCACCTCTTGCTGGCTGTCAGCCGTCTTCAGCCACGTGGACCGGGCTGCGCCGTTGCTCACCAGCGGCTTCTGTTCGGCAGGGAGGCCGCAGCGGGGCGCGTCGGGTGCACCGGAGACGGGACTGCATCCGGGGCGCAGCTCGTTCCCGCTGCACTCGGAGACGGTCTTCACCTCCGGGAGGCTGGGCTTCTGCTCGGGGATGCGAGCCACCCGAAACCTGGGGGCACCGCGGCGCATGAGCCGGGCAGGTCCCGGTGCCGACCCATCCCTGCGGGGGCAACCCCCTGCCCTCCCCTGGGGGCAGGTATACGCTGGCCCTAGGTGGGTTGCTAGCAGCAGGGCAAGCACTCAGGACCCCTGGGATTAGAGACCGCCGTCCTCTGCAGCTTGGGAGCCAGCTCAAAAGTCAGCCGCAAGCTTGGGAGCCGGCTCAACGATGCTACAAGGCATTGCTGGCAAGGCTGCGACCTGTCCCTATCGGGGGATCGGACCCCTCAAGAGCCTGGACCCTCACTGCGAGCAGGGTCTAAATGTGCTCCCAGCAACTCCTGCCTACGCCGCGCCACGTCAGCCAGGATCACAGCACCCACCCCCAAGCAGGGGTAAGCAGGCTGCCCCTTTCTCCCTGCACCTGGCCCTGGCTGGGCAAGAGAGCCCCTCTTGCCCTCTGGGCAGATGCCCACCTGGTGTTAGTGCCAGGCTAAGTGGCCGCGGGTACCAGGGCTTGCTGACCGATGGCTGCCCAGCCCAGGGAGCTGAGCAGAGCAGGGCAGGGCACCTGGAGAGACGTCCCTGCGCTGCTGGGTGACAAGACACCGAAAGCTTCCCTTGCTCCAAGCCCCTCGGATGCCCGCTCTGTCCCGCTCACCTGCCTACGGAGAGGATGGTGATCTCCCCAGACCTGCTAGCCTTGCCACCTGGCTTGGACGGCTTGGCAGGGATGGTGCTGGTCATCGTGGGGATGGGAGTGATGGCAGCAGCCGTGGCTGCAGCTTCAGGCGAAAGCAGCACCTCCGGCCACTTCTTCTGGCTGCAGCGGGTGCAGCTAGGGCCCGAGCGTGGGGCCAGGCCCTGCACCGTGTGCAGGTGGTGCTGGTGCCGGCAGATGGGGGGTAGCTGTGGCAGGAGGTGCAGCCTGTTGCGGGGGAGACAGGGTCAGGAGGGAGGGTAGAAAGGACAGACCAAGGTCCCACCAACCCCAGGCCATCTCACCTCCGACTACCCCACGGGATCCCCCCCCGCCTCAGCCCCACGCGGGGCCGTAGCCCAGGACTATGCTGGCGAGCGATGCATCTCCCAGTTGCTCACTATACACCATGCTTGCCCCTTATGACAAACCCTACCCAAACCAAAAGCGTCACCGGGAGCAGGGCAGCCCATCCCACCCCCCAAGGAGCCAGCTCTTGCACGCTTGCAAGCGCTACCCGCCCTGTGCAGCTTTTGCAGGCAGCCCTCCAGGCAAGGAGGCTGTAACAGCTCATTTGAGGCCCCTCTGCAGAAGGCCCTGGTCACTCACAGGGTCACGGCGCACCAGCACAGGTGCAACTAAAACCCTGCTGCAGCCCCGCGAGCCCGGGGGCACACGGCTGCAGGGCCCGCGGCCGGTTTCTGCTGGACTGGTCCCTAGCAGACCTGCGCGCGGTGCCTTGCCAGCGCGTTGTGCCAGGGGAGACCCTTGGGGCAAGATGCCGCGACTTGCTCCTCTCTCACCACGGCCGCAACGCCCGGGGCTTTTCCTGGTGCTAAACGGGTTCCCAGCAACTCCCGCCTCCACCGGGCCTGTGCATCGTCCAGCCGGCCCCGTGACAGACCCCGGAGCCAAGGGCGGTGGTCTTACTTGTTAGTGGGCTTGTGGGTAGTCTGCACCACCTGCTTGCTGTGATAGTCCTTCAGCAGCTCCTCCAGGGCCGCGGCGTTCTCTGTCGGGACCGGAGAGCCAGAGAGGACCGTGAGCTGAAGGCCGGATGCATTTTGCAAGCCCCGTTCAGGGGTTATGAACGGCAGCGAGTGGGTTTGCCTGGGACGGCTGGGATGGGGCTGACCCTGCCTCAGGCAGGGGGTCGCACTCGGTGACCTCTGAAGGTCCCTTTATTCATATGGCGCTACGACTTCGTCACCCAGGCTTGCCAAGGTGCTGCTGAAACCTTGCAGTGACTCAGGCTACACTAAGATTTGTAATCCTGTTGCCAGGAAAGGGAGAGGTAACGAGGCATCACCTTGTTCGGGCACGAGTGAAGTGCGACGGGGAGGGGAGGGTTTTAAGCCGAGAGGTATACAGAAATTTTAAAGCGTGCTTACGTTGGATTAACCAAGTCACCCCTGCCCTGAGCATCCCCACGCGAGCCGGGACCCCTCCGGGTCTCTCGTGGGGTTGGGAAGAGCCCTGTCTGCCTCGCCACTGACCTTTCTTCTCCGTGATCAGCCGCACCAGGACCCCGATGGTGTCTTCATTGGCGTCGTCGATCCGGTAGGTCGAGCTGCTACCTGCGGAGAGACACCTGGGTGTGAGCATCCCATATCGCCTCCAACGTACAGAAATACCAGGGCGTCTTATCGCCCTGTCCGTGCCGGCCTCGGGGCCACACAGAGGTCCACAAAGGTTCTGCCTGTTGTGGAGGTGGAGGAATAAAGGCTCGTCTCAGTGGCTTGGCCAGGGGCAACCCCGGCATGCCCCCGACCCCAGCTCCAAAACACCCCGACCCCTCATCCGAGGGTCCCTGCCCCCACCGACCGCACGCTTATGCTCCAGATTAGCAGGTGCCAAATGGAAGGTCTCAAATTGCCCATCTTTTATTGCAGTCACATTTCCCAGAGGCCCCAGAGCCCACTGCTCTGTGCGTATGCAAGGGGCTGCACATGCGCGAGCTTCCTCGCTGGACGAGCTTACAGTCTCAATAGCTCAGACAAAGGGCAGCGTGACCCCCGTCCTCCAGGGCCCAGAGGGTTTAGTGACATGACCAAGGTCGCACAGGACACCTACAGCACAGCTGGGACTGAAGCGTATCCAGGCTGCCAGCAGCCCCCCTCGCCCCCAAGCAGCAGGCTGTGTCACCCCAACACCCACCCCTGTTAACACAGCTGGCCGGGGGGCAGAGGACCCCCAAAGCTGCTGGAGAAGCAGCTGGATAGCGCGCGTGGAAGCTAGCGGGGTTGCGCATCCTTCAACAAGCAGCTGTGTTTCTCTGCACCTCAGTTTCTCCAGCTGTGAAATGGGCCGCGTAGTCGCGGTTGGCAATCACACGGGATCGTAGCAATGCCAGCTCCTCGGTTATAAAGCCGTCTTCAGGAGGCTTTATAAGCCTGGGCTTTGCTGTGCGCACCTCCGGCACCCCCCTCTCGTATCCCGGAGGGCCGCTTAACTGTAGCCAAGTCTGCTCCAGAAACTAGGTCATCACTGGTTTCGTCTCATCGAGCCCAGCGACAACCGGTGCCGCAAGCACCAGGGACCCATCTCCATGGTCGTCATGGCGACATCCGCGCACGTCAAGCATTTTGGGGTTATTTAAACTTTTCTCCCAAAACACTGGGGAGAGGCATGCAGGGCAACGGGGAGCCACGGGCTCTTGGACGACGACAGTGCTGGGCAAAGGCGAGCTGCTTCAGACGGTGCGGCCCAGCTGTGCCACCCAGGGGTGGTCTGGGCACGGGATGGCCGACAGAGGAAGTGCGATGAGCAGGGCGCTCGGTTGTGCCGTCGGGGGGGTGGTTTCTTTACTCATATTGGAAGCGATGTAGAAGTGCCCCACATTGCCATCGCTCACACTCGTTTGCCCCGAAACACCAGGCTTTGGAGGTCCGGCTGTGGCACCGGGACCGGCTTTCATGGCAAAACGTTCATTGCTGAATGAGGCTTGAACACACGAAAGACTCAAAACCCCCTCAAAAACCCAAAACTCACCCCGTAAGTGAGTAAAAGAGAACTGAAGTCAATGCAAGTCTCCCTATATTGCAGGCCAGCAAATCTGCAACAGCCGCCTTTCCCCAGGCACCACTGAGCAAAGCCTAAGGATCTCCCAGTGACTGGGATGAAAGTACCTCGTGCCTGGCACTGCACGGGCTATGCAGGTCTAACAGCTCATGCCCTCTGCAGCCTCAACACCTCACTGATTTGGAGGCGGTTTTGCCAGCAAGCCCCTCAGCACCAATTTTGCGCCAGTGGAGAAACCGCCCCCCAAAAACAGGCTAGGAAGGGAGCAGAGGGTTTTATCATTCAGCTCCCTGGGCCTGGCCTGGGGTAGGGGTACAAATACACGGTGTGCTCCCTGCTGGAAAAAAGCCCCAGAGAGATGCAGCTGGTCAGGAGGGAATCGGTCACATCGGCATGTGCTGACATAAGCCATCCAGAAAGAGAGCAAAGCAAGCAGACCCATTTTGGGGAGCTTATTACTAGGTTTGGGGACAAGCCTGTGTCCCAAGCCCCAAAAGGGGTTGGACCAGCAGCTGGGTGAAGACCCCCCACTCCAACATACCCACCCAATCTGCAAGGCAGCCAAAGGGCAAACAGACCCGCTGGAGAAGCGCCCGCTGCTGAAAGAGTCCTTACCAATCCCCCTGACACCAGGACCCTTTCCCTCCCCCCGGCCCCATCCTGCACTGGCCAACATCTGATTTTTGGGAGGTCGGGCTCAACTCGACCAGCTAACACCACAGGTCACACATGGGAGCAGGGGCCGCTCTTGGTTGAACCCCTCCGAGCATGGACAGAGACTGGTCCTGGTATAACAGTTACCCTGGGATCAGAACCAGACAGATGTGCAGCTCACACGGCAGGTTATTCTTGCGTGACGGGGGAGCAAGTAATGCACCTGGTGGGTGCAACTCATGTTGGTGGCACTTTACCCCGACTCTCCCGGGGACCATTCTCCCCGGACTGGGGGAGCTGAGCCTGGTGGGGGAGCTTGCCGTGCTCAGCTACTGTTTTTGCAGCAGTGTCGAGGTTTCCTCTGCCCAGGCTCCCTGGCAATAGGTGTGGGAGGCATCCGGTCCTAGTCCTGTGGGCCCAAGCTTCGAGACCGAAGGACCTGCAGCACTCTCCAACCTCCAGGGCTCGCAATCTTGCTGGCATCTCAGCCGCTTCGCCCGCCTGAGAGCTTCGTGCGCTTGGCTGCCGTGCTGCCTGGACGCCCTTCGCAGCTGCCTGCAGCGGCAGGGCCGCACCCCTGCAGCGGCAGGGCCGAGACCCCTCTGCCCAGCACAGCAGCAAGCAGCCTCAGCCTCTGTACGGAGGCAGGTATCCAGGTTGCATGCTACAGATGGGCACGGTGCTTAGCAGAGCCGTGCGAGCCCCTCCACTAGCACACCTGGCAGCTTTGCGGTAGGGAGAAAGGGGTCTCCGCTTTCTCTTCTCCCCTCCGCTTTCTCTTTGCAGGGCCCAGCCTCCTCCGAAGGACAGCCAGCCCTCGTGCCCTTGTTGCTCGCTCCTAGCCGCTGGGACTGCAGAGGCGGCTCTTACTCAGCATCTCCCGCAGTGTGCCCTGCCCTTGAGGCGCCCTGCCCAGCAAAGCTTTGCTCCCTGCTGCAGAACCGGTGGCAAGGACAAAAACTCACGGAGCCCAGGAAATCCTCTCACCTCCTTGACCCCCTCCCTGCTTCAGTCAGGAGGCTCTCCAAAGGAGACTAGGGGATTTAGGCACACTGCTAGGACCAGAGGAGACAGCTGTATTCAGGGTGGGGATGAGGGATCATTGGGGGCTTCCCCACAGAGCCAAGGAGGGTCTCAGCACCTTGGCCTCCACGCTGAGGGGCTGCCAAGGTGCCCAACCCTCTGTGCTGCCACGCGCCACCCTGCCCGTGGCGCGGGTGGGTGGCCTGGCAGCTGATCTTTCCAAGCTGGGCCCTACTTGGGGCTGGTCTCACGGGCCACAGATCACAACGTGATCAAGAGATGCATGAAGGGGCACCATCCCCAGAGCAGGGCTTGGGGGACAGGTCTGGCCTGGATTGTACCCGGGGAGGAAGAATGCATCGGCTCCGGACACCCAATGCCACTTACCGCTCCTCTCAGCCTTCATCGCCTCCTCGTCCATCTCCTTGTGCGCCGTGCAGTGGTAGCCCTTCTTCTTCAGCAGGTTGCAGACCAGGATGCCCAGCAGCCCCATGACACAGAAGACCGGCACGATGGCCAGCACGGCGTATTGCGTGGCGCTCTCCTCCGGCTTCCCACCCTGCGTGCCGTTGGACGCCTTCTTGTCTGGCCTCTGCAGTGGGTCAACGTGCCTCACCAGCCGGGTCAGCCCCACCCTGGAGCCTGGGGAAGGAAAGAGAAAGCCCCGAGTCAACCCAAGAGCAAGACGGGCCCGGAGTCTGGAAACAACCCCGCCCCTCCCTTTTGGTGGCTTCCCCAGTCTGGGGTTCGTATCAGGAAACATTTGCACGTTTGTATGAACAGAAAAAAAGCCGGGGAGGGGTTTGCTTTCCATTTTCCCTTCAAAAATAAAAGAGTTTCTTTTTTTGCTGGAAAAAATTTAGAAAAAAAAGCTAAGACTTTTTGCAACATCCTGCTAGAGGCCATTTGGCTTTTTCTCCCAGCCAACATGAGGGTCCCAGAGTGGCCGGGACAGCGCCTGGATCCCTCTAACATCCCCGAAGCCACCAGCAAGGCGCTCCCAGGTCCCCGCTCCTGCCATCAGAACCGGGGAGAGGGACAAGTTGCAATGGAGACTACAATATCAAAACTGAACGCCTCGTCTCCCCCAGAGACCCAAGGTGCCCACACCTGGCTCTTCATCCCAGCAGGTGCTGGACCGTCCCACCAGGCTGTGCCCAGCCAACACGGCAACCCTTGCACCGAGTGCGCCCTTGGCGCCCCGCAACAGCCTCCGTCCCGTTTGCAGTAATGGGCAGGGAGCCGCTCGCCCGATGCTGGGCGCAGGCAGGGATGAGGAGGGGAGATTGAGGCTGAAGGCCTGGCTCTTCCTGCCATCGCCGGAGCAGGCTGCTGCAGTCCCCAGAGCGGCAGGGACGGGCTCCGAGGCTGACCCTCGTCAAGTATTGTGGGCAACGCGCTGCTTGCCCAATGAGCCTGCTCCAAGTTTATGACACTGGCAGCTCCTGTTGTGCCCCTAGACCCGTTGTTCATTGCTTGCAACAAATCCCTCTCGCACACACGACTCAAGGGGCATTCGTACACATGCTTGCGCCACGCAGCCGGGAGCTTTTAAAAGTGCCTGGCGCTGCAGCGCATGCGTTCGTACGGACAGTGAAACACGTGAACGAAACCAAAAACCAAAGGCTTTCTAGTTCAAAAGTGCACCCCTGCCACTTTCTGCGCGCCGATGTACATTTTCCCGCTTGCACAACGGCAGGGCACGTTAGCTCGGTGTGGAGCAAATGTGGTTAATCGAGTCTGCTCCAATGCACTGGATTTCCGGCGCGTCGGAGCAGGCAAAGGTACGTGTATAAATGCCCAGAGGGCCTCTCGTGCCAAGCTCAGCCCTTCGCCTCAGCCTGATAATGTCTAGTCCGGGGCCTGCGGGTCAATCCTCAGCATTGGCGAAGGTGGCAGCCAGCGTGGAGGGTCTGACGAGCCAACACCGGGGTTCCCCAAGAGAGGAGCCCGTGTGTTTCCATGCAGACAGGACATGGCTTGGTCCCCTCGCACCTACGTTAAACACACTGTCAGTTCAAAGAGGATGCCACGTATGACCAGTAGAGCACTACCCCCCCCACACACGCACACACTCACACAGAGATGCCACCTCTCCCGCAAAGCGTTTATCTTGGTACCACAGGGAGATGCTAAAGCTGCTACTGGAGCTTTGGCATCCGATGTGTCGCACCTGGCCTGGGCCCAATGATTTATTTTGGAAGCTGTGAAAATATCAAGCCCAACAGAAGGAGGAAGAGCTGGGCGAGAAAAGATCGTCCTCAGTGGGGGTGGGAACCAGCACCGCTCTCACCACCAGCAGTGCCAACGAGCTGCTGCCAGCTGGGATCTGCCCGAGTCTGCAAATACAAGGTGCCAACAATGCAACGTGGAGCACCTCGCAGCGCTCCTGTGCCAAGGCAGCGCTCCGGGACCGTCGGCGCCATGCTGGGGCCACGCGCATCACGCGGGCAGGCACACGCGGGGATGGTGATCCCCCAGGCGAGGACTGCAAGGCAGGGAGCACTGATCCCTGGGGAGTGCTGGCAAGAGCAGCGCGAGTTTGTGCTGCTTCTCTCTCTCCCTTCAGCCTGCAGGCTGACACTTAAAGTCACAGAAAATGAGGGTTGGAAGGGACCTCAGGAGATCATCTAGTCGCCCCCCCTGCTCAAAGCAGGACCAGCCCCCACTAGATCATCCCAAGGCTTTGTCTAGCTGGGTCTTCAAAACCTCCAAGGATGGAGAGTGCACCACCTGTGCCAGGGCTTCACCATCCTCCTCGTGAGAAAGTTTTCCCTAATATCCAACCTCAATTTCCCTTGCTGCAGCTTGAGCCCATTGCTCCTTGTCCTGTTGTTTGCCCCCACTGAGACCAGCCCAGCTCCATCCTCTTTGCAACCCCCCTGCGGGGAGGTGAAGGCTGCTCCCAAATCCCCCCTCAGTCTCCTCTTCTGCAGACTAAATCAGCCCAGGTCCCTCCATCTCTCTTCACAAGTCGTGTGCTCCAACCCTGCAACCATTTTCACTGGCCCATTCTTCAACTTGTCCACATCCTTTCTGTAGTGGGGGCCCAAAACTGGAATAAAATACAGGCTATTTCTGCACTTAAGAGATGCTTTTCTTATTGCTTCAACCCATCCCTGGGGAGCAGCAGTGCTGGGGGGACAGCGGGATCTGAGCAGGGTGGGGATTTGGGTCTGTGGCATCCTCCAGCAGTACCTCGGGTTTGCCCCTGCGACTTCTCTACCTTATGCCACCTCCACTACAGAGACCCCGAGTCACTTTGGCCACCAAAGGATTTTTAGGTCTCCAGCTAGGAAGCAGGCTTCTGATGCCCAAAGGCAATGGAGCTGGGCGCAGGGGGTCACCGGCCCAATGCAGGAGGAGAAGAAACCTGCCAGTGTAGTCCGAGCAGAACAAAAAAAGAGGCGAGGAGAGAAAATACCAGTTTCTAGAGGGAAGCGCGAGCGGCTCGCCTCTCACGTGCTCTCCCTGCCCCGTCTCTCCGCAGCAGGCCACAAGTGAATACGCTCAAGGCTGGGGAAATGATTAGGACCCGACTCGAGTCAGAGGCTCTCCCAGCTCCGTGGCAATTGTCCGCCTGATCTCCAGGGGCATCCTGGATGCCTGCCAGAGCAAGAGGACCAAGAGCAGCCTCCTCCCAACCTACCCACCCAACCGCCCTAGCAAGGGCGCTCCCCCGAGCACGCCCCGGCACTAACCCTCCCTTCACGCTGAATGGACCAGCCGCCTTCCAGTGGCGTGCTAGACATTTTTGCGAGGGCGAGGTGGGGTCGACACCCTACCCTCGTGCCATGGGAGTGTCAGTGCTCCTCCATGATCTAGATTAAAGTCAAATAGGTCTTGCTATAGGTGCTCTGGAAAGGCCCTGAGCCCACTGATCCAGCAGCTTGCAGGCACGAGCCTTATAGCACCTGTAGGCGATCCCCTAGACGCAGACCTGGCACAAAGCAAAGGATGCCAACAGACTCCTGTCATGCTCATCTGAGATGCCTCAGCCTCCTGGGAGGATCAGCCGCCCAGCGAAACCGCAGCACCTTGAACAACCTTCCTCGTTGGAAAGCTGCTGCTCCCTCCCTGCCCAGACAGGCCAGCCTGTCTCAGCCCCGCCAGATACGACAGGTGAATCATGCCCCCACCTTCTACGTGCACGTGAGATCGCCTCCCATCTGAACGCATCCTACTGCAACACGCGCTCCAGGACTCCTGTCTCGGGCGGCTGGGGGGGGCTTTCAGGCACCCACTCAACTGGTTTCCTTTCCAGGAAGCTTTGTGCACGGTATGCAAATGCCTTGCTATCTCTCCTGGCCTTTGCAATCCTAGCCTGCGTGGGCAGTGCCCGCCCCCACTGAATGCCACCAGGCAGAGGCAGCAAGGCCACGGAGGGCATGGGACTTGCTGCTCACCTGGCACGGGCTCGCGTGGGACAAGTGGGCACTCCTGGGACCAGACGCGTGCAGCCACTGCTGCAAGGCATTTTGGCGTTACTAGCCCCAGCCATTCCACCTTGCCCCTGCAAACTCCTCCGCGGCTCCTTCAAGGGCCTCCGGCTTCCCATCCTGATGGCGGGAACAACAGTGCTGCATGCTGGGACGGCGTCCGAGGCGCTGCGTCCTAGACAGGGCTGCGCTGCAGCCATCTCCAGCTCCAGCGCACAGAGCGGTACAGCCCAGGGCCTTGCAGCCCCCGGCAAGTGCAAACGGAGCAAGGGAGACCCTCTCTGCCCTCAAGAGCTCGCAGACAAGGCAGAGAGACGTCAGCGGCACTTGAAGCCTGACTCCAAATCCGCCCCTTCAGCACTTCACTCCAGATGTGCGCGAGCAGCCACATCTGGTGCAACGTCTCTGCAGAGGCAAAAAGGGCTTTTCTAGGCTGTTTTCCTCATAGCCCGCTACCTATTGCAGTAATTGCCGACCCTTTCAGGTTCATCCTCAGACTGGAGACCCCCTCTGCAGCTTCTGGGAATTGAGCGGCACCTTATTTCAACGAAACGACTGGTTAATTGGAGGACTTACCTCCTTGCTGAGGGGGCAGGCAGGGCAAACCTGAGCCTGCCCTTATCTGCTTCTATCCTCACGCCTCCTGCAGCACCCTGCAAAAGGACCTCCTAACACCCTGGCTGAGGATCCCTGAGCTACCGCCTGCCCTTAGGTGCTTTAATGACCCCCTGGCACAAAGAGGGCAGCCGCATAAATACTGGTGGCTCTAAAACAGCTCCGAGAAGAAACAAATGGCATAAAAGGAGAACAAAAACCCCAAAACCATGCTCCACTCCTTGCCACAAGCAGCTCAGTGGATTCCCAGAGGGAAGTGGGTAGGCAGGGGCAGCTCCAAATGCCGAGGAGATGGAGAGCAGGATCCTGACACCTGGTAATCCCCCCGCATGCAATGGCCGTTGCTTCCTTCCCCATCCCCAGCACTGACCTGGGCACCCCGGTATGTCTTCGGGAGCAGAGGCGCATGGCAGACATTCAGCGGTGGGGTCTGTCTCTCCTTCAGGGCTGTAAAACCTGCCGAGATTGAAGAGAAGTTAGTAATGGAGTGGAGGGCGGGGATGGGAACAGCACCTGGGCATTACTGGGGAAGCGCAAGGTCACTTCCACAGCTACCACGGACGCAGAGACTTTCCCACCACATCCTTTGCTAGCCTCTTCCTGTCCCAACACAAGCGTTGCTCTGCACTGTTATGCATGGCCCACATTTCACCCCAGAAGTGGCTGCATTTCGGAGGCGCAGCAAAGGTAGCCAGTTCGTTTGCAGCTTACAGAAACCTCCAGATGGAAAAGTGCAAGATTTTCCCAGGGAAAAGGTGAGCAGAAACTCACTTCCTCCTTTTGCAAGTGGCCTCCACCCAGCGCTATGGACTCAGCAGATTTGCATCCGTTCCAGCGCCTGGCAGGAGCCCGAGGCAGAGAGAGGTGACTAAGGCGGCCAGCTCCCCTCCGCCCGGAGCGCACAGAATGGGCAAGTTCAGCCAAAAGCTTCCCAGTGACTCAATTTGCAGTCACCGGCTCCTGCCCCCTCCTTGCTCAGAAGCTCGGAGAGTTTGCGAGGCTGCCATCCAACTCGGAGCCTCGCGGCCGGCTTCGGCAATGCCAGACCCACCGGCCCGCCTCAGGAGGGGTCAGAGCCGGGCACCCCTTCTCCACAGGCCCAGAGCAAGGCAGGAACAAGTGAGCACACGGCCCTTTCCAGAGCTGCAGATGCACTGGGGGATGCAGACATGCAGCCAACAAGCTCAACCCTGCGGTGGTGGGGACAGTAGGTCTTACCTGCCCCAGGGACTTAAAGCCCCTGGCCACCGTCACCTGCCTGCCCCTGGCTGCTGATCTTGTGCACCCAGCTGCTACTGCAGCCCCCCGCTTGCCACCCCCTACGTGGAATAAAGTATATATAAAAGGTATAAAGTGCGGTTACCCTGGCACGCAGTCTCCACATCGATTGTCAGCTGTAGCCGTCCCAGGACTGGCAGGGACCCTCTTCCTGGCTTCGCAGAGGGTATGAGGCAAGCAAGGTGCCACTCCACGGCCGGCTGAGAAGGTGCCCGGAGAGCAGGCTCGACAGGTCATCCCCAGGCCTTGCCCAGAGCCGCACATCTGCAGGGACCCAAACGAGGGAGTCGGAGGCGCGCGGCAGGAGACGCGCTGGCCATCTGCGCGTGGGCGGCAGTCGTGGTGCTGAGAAGAGCTCCCAAGACTGCGGGGCTGTCCCACCTCCTCTCTCACCCGGACCCAAGTCTGCACGGGGCATCATACCTGGGTCTCTGCCGTGGCAGAGCACCGATCGGGGCACCTATCATCCACCCTCAACAATATCCACCCTCAACAATACTGCCAGGGGAGGGCTTCATAGCCCTACTGGGGCTCGTCGGAGTGGGGGCTAGGAAGGAGAGACCTGCTCCTCCCCACTCCCGGCACAGCAAACACCCCTGCCCCAGGAACTGCCCCGTCGCCTGGCACGAGGGAATCGCGGCTTACCCTGTCCGGCTCCTCTCCCAGGGGGCAGGCCTCGCAGGGAGCGCAGTTGCCCTCTGCGGTCTGGTACTCCTGCTCCCCACATGCCAGCACCCATGCCAGGTGCCTGCTCAGCAGCTGGAAAGAGATGGATCAAATCAGTGCCCCGGAGCTCTCCCAGAGGTGGCGTGGGGGGAGTTGGTGTCTTTAGACACCAGCCCTAACCCTAACCCTTCCAGCTAGGCTCAGCATCGCCGTGGGTTTGAGCAGGAATAGCCCGGCCATCCTGCTGTGGCTAGGATGCTCTGCGGTGCACAAGTGGTTCCCTGCCACGGTGCGAGGCATCTCCTGACTTTGGAGACCACGGCAGGGGGTCCAATGCCCACCAAGGACATCCAGCCCAGGCACCTCCTGAACTTCTCCCATCCCTTCGCTGCTTCCTCCTTGCACCCCCAGCTTCACAATAACTGCACCTAGTGACCCCTGCTTCAAACACCGCAGCAAACAGACCCTTCCCAGCATCGGTGCTGGGGCCAGCACAGCGCCCCTGTCACTGGGAGAGTGGGCCCATGCTCTAGGGTAGGGGTGGCCAACTTGTGGCACGGGTGCCCTAAGTGACAAGAGCAGCCCGTGCGTGTGGCACGAGGCAGATCAGGAGGGGACAAGGAGCCAAATCGCGGATAGGGCAGAGAGCGGAAAGCAGAGCGGCGGATCACGCAGGGAGCAAAAAGCAATGCAGCCGATTGAGCAGGGAGCAGAAAGCAGAGCAACAGAACAGGCAGGGGAAGGGGATGGGGCGGCACGCCTGCAAGAAGGCTGCCCCCCCCCCGCATTGTTCAACCCCCAGGACCTGGTCTCAGGCCCCATGCCCAGGAGTCTGTGCTACTCACCCAGGGCAGCAGGGACTGGCAGAAGCCAGGCATGGAAGAGGCCCAGCTTGCTACATTTAGCCCCTGCTCCTACCCCAGGCAGGGCAGGGCTTTCCCCTGTCCGCCCCGAGATGCCAGGTCACCCTCCGAGCTCCCACTACGTGCCTGCGGCGAGGAAGCAGCCAGCGCTTTGCTTTGGAAGCGGTTACATCTGCAGGCCCCCAGAGACAGATCGCTCCCCGCCGCCCAACGCCTTTAGCAGCTATTTCCATCACCAAAAATAGCTCCCAGACAGGGAGCAGGTGCAGACATCCAGACACCCAGAGCCACTCGGGACTCCTCCGACGGGCCGCCCGAGCCCACCGGGGCTGGGCTCCTGCCCCTGCTGAGACACGCGCCGCTCCCTGCCCTCCGGAGACCTCTGCCCAGCAACCAACCGATCGGATGCTGGACGTGCGGGGACCCAGCTCTCATCGGGGTCCGTGAGAGCGGGCTTGCACTCTGCCCCCAGGATGGAGGCACCGGGGCACTTGTAGGAAACCACTGCAGATGGTACCGGACCCTGGAAGGGGCTCGGGACACAGGTAGCCGACCCCCCCGGCTCTCCCATCCGGAGCCTGGGTTTGGAGAGCTGGCATCCCCCACTTGTACGGACACCCCCGCGCGCAGACCCAGGAGGGGCAAAGAGGGGCTCTCCGAAAGTCCCATTAGAAATCCCCGGTGCCATTTCACCTGCGGGCGAGGCTAGGTGCAGCCCGTTTCAGGTCCGTCCCCACAGCTTGGTGCCCTGAGCAGGGTGGAAGAACTGGCCAGGCTGGTTTCAGTAGGCCAGGGGCAAGCACAAGAAGAAAGAAAAGGAGCAACAGCCAGACTGAACGGGCTCTCTCACGTCCTGCCACTGCCTCCATGCCCCACGGACAAGCCGGTTGTGGGCAGACGAGCCAGGCACACACCCTCTCAACTCCTACAGTTCAGCTGAAGTCGGAGCAAAGACAGCTCGGGCCAGCAAAACATCTGTCCCAAAGAGCCCACAGGATTCAACCAAGATCACCCAGCACGGGGCGAGCAACAGCCCTGGGCTCGACTTTTCTGGGGACACCGGGTTGATCTCAGCTGTGCGGTGCCCCCTTCACAGAGGTCTGCGGGTGACGCCTGCTTTCAGCCACCTCCCTTCCCCTTTGACCAGGGGTCTACGCCTCGCCAGGGCTCCCGCGTGACTGTCCCGATGCCCGATGATGGTGGGAAGCTGTCCCTAGGCAAATGGCTCACCTGCGGGCAACCCGGCCCACCTGCCCGCTATCTACGCACCGGGGCGCCGGGTGTGCTGCGACTGCCGGCAGCACGCTCGCGGGGAAGGGGTGCCAGCCCCCCTGCACTGCACACACTCGGTGGGTCGCAACATGCCACGGGCAGCTGCCCAGTCCACAGCAAACACCCGGTGGCTTAATTCCTACCTTTGATTTTTCAGAGACGAGGAGAAAAAAAAACCAAACAAACAAAATCAGCCCTATCCCCCTTTTGTCCCCCTTCTCCAGCTCCCTGGTCTTCAGAAGGTGAAACAGGAAAGAACCCCCCCACAAAAGCAAAGCCAAAAAGAAGACCTCGGTGCTAAATAAACCCTGTCGTTCCACAGCGGAGGGAGGGGGGTGGGATTTTGAACTGGAAAATTCACAAGAGCTTTGAATGCTTGCAAAAAGTGGCTTTTCAGGACACCGGATGCAAGCCCACTAGTTGTCCTGGCTGGCTGGGGTCTCTCTGAAGGTCTCTGGATGCAGCCCCACACACACAGGTCAGGGGTGGGATTTGCAAGGCAGGGATGGCTTCCCCGTGTGCCAGCGTGGCCCGTGGTAGATTCCCTGCCAGGGGAAGATTAGAGAGTCCCTACCCCGCACAGCTGTGCCCATGCCAGCCGGCTCATTTTCAGGGTGGCGGAAGCTGTAGTTACGGCTACCTCTGCGCTGCCTTCGCTCTCCACCTTTCCATGTTGCTCGATCCTCCCGGGGGCATTTATCTGGGAAAGTCTGGGCAAGCCCCAACCACAGCTGCTTCGAGGGCGGCGTGAAGACCAGAGGGCTCTGCCTCCCCTAGCAGCTCAGCACTGCGTCCCTAGCCTTGTCCTCTGCTTTACCGACGCCTGCTCCGAGCCGAGCGGTCAGCGGCTTGCAGCAGCACGGCGCCGCCCGCTCCAGGGGGATTTACCCCGTGTCAACTCTGCGCAGGCGTGCGGCTACATGAGGTCAAGCCAGGCTCCCCCAGGTGAAAGCAGCATCTGCCTCAGCCTTAACAGCAGCATTACAAGCTCCTCACCTGCTAGTGGTAATATCAGCGTAGGAAACAAAGGGGCTGCTTTTCTACATGGGAGTTTTAAAGCAATGGTTTACGGGGCAGCTCCCCGCAGCGACGTGCCTCTTTTCCTTTTGGGGAAGTTTCTCCCAGGAGATATTCCAGGTCTTTCTGAGGGCACTCTTACCCAGATCAATCCAGCGCGAAGGTTGCTCTGGGACCCCCAAACCAGTTGCTGCACCTGTCTAGGCCTGCAAGGAGCGCCTACCCCCCTCCCCAAGGTTTGCAGGGCTGCTAAATCCCGATCCGGTCACATAAGTTACAGCCGACAGAGAGCTGCACTGAGAAGGTCCCAGGATTAATAACGTTTGCTTGTGAATGCGACACAAGCCGACTCCAGCAGACGCCTTAAGGCCGTGGAGTACGGGAATCGGGGAATGAAGCACAACTTCATCTCCCGACTCCGACAGGTCCATGTTACACAGGCGATGATGGTGTTTAGGAACAGGAATTTGACCTAAATCAGAGGGATCTCTATTGCTGGCCTGATGGTGGACCTCGAGAGGTCACAGCATTTCTTACTGCTGCATGACTCCCTTCAGAGCCATTCGCAGGGTCACAACTTCTCTGGGCATTTTTTCCCCACCAAGGCCTGAAGCTTCTTTGTGCCCCAGTTTACCCACCTGTAGGATGGGGACAGTGCTGCTGGTTTCTTTTGTAAAGCCCAGATGAAACGTGGCTGTAAAAGCCTTGACCAGAGCTGGGGATTAATGTTTTTTATTTAAATTAAACAAATGTAATAACTATTCATAAAAGCATTGCCTAAAAGCATCCAGCACCTCAGGATGGGACCTTCTATATCATCTTAATTGCTTCACACATAATTGACCCCTTGGGGAACTGCACCGATTGATTGCCCTTTGAAGAATTGTACTGCGGGCTTTGCAACAGATACCTGGGCACAGACCAGCCCCTTGGTTATACCCGGTAATGTATCCGTGAGCGAGTCAGGGTTGAAAATCTCACTTCCCAAGAGCCTGAAAGCTAAACAATGCACAGGGATGGGGATGGGGATTTCCCCCCACCCCCCGATTGTAAACTTATTCTCGCTCCCTCTAGCGCCAAACAACAAGCCAGCGCTTTGGGAAAAGCCGATCTTTGTTAACAAGGCAAAAGGCATCATTCATAGCCAGGCCACGTTTGACCTCTCGAAGAGATCCTCCAGCAAAGCCAAAGGTGGTGCTTCCGGCCAGGACCCCCAGCTCTCCGCCCTGCACCGGAGCGTCCTCACAGCCCACTCAGGAGCCCCCTGCTCCTGCCGGCCCCTGCTGCAATCCCCCGGCCCATTCCTCTCGAAGCCACGGCTTTGCCCTCTGCCTTCTTCATGCCGCTCTGAGACTCAGCACTGGGGGCTGCCGGTGGCCAGGGTGAGCCACCCTGGCAGAGCGCAGGTACTCACAGCAACAAGCGTCCAGGAGAGCAGGCTCCTCTTCATCCTGCAGGTGGATGCTTGCAAAAAGCTGGAGACAAACCTGCTGGGAAGAGGAACACAAAAGGTCACTGGAAAGTCAGCGAACGGTGCCCAAGCAGCTTGGCACCCTCTCATTACGAGCCCACTCAGCCCCGCTGTCCTGTTTATCCCTGCAAATTACAAAGCAGCCGGCAGGACATCTCGGGAGCCTGGAATCTAAGAACCGGAGGCTGGCGGAGCCGTTTCATGGGCTTCCCCTTGCCACGCATGGTCCCTTTGCCTGGAGTGGGGCAGGGGAGGGGGGTGAAAGTCAGCAGCAAACGTGGCTACCAGGCTTGGTAGCTCTGGGTCACTTGCAAAAACAGCTCCTGCATTTCCAGAGGGCCTCAAAATACAAAGAAAAAGCCCCTAACCCCAACAAAACGCCCAGCCTCCGTGTGCGTGTGTGTGTAGCAGGTCCTGCATACGGCACGTGCTGTGTTGCATGGTAATGTGTATGCAGCATGTGTGATGTGCGCCACGGTGCATGCGTGTCGCATGTGCCATGCACCATGTAGCATGTTGCGCACATTTAGCATGCACGTATGAGCTGTTCCCTTCGACAAACACGCCTGGCTCTCTTTGGAGGAAGTAAGACGCTCCCTGAAGTCCTCAGCCACGTCTCCCTGCAGCATCAGAGGCGGTGCCGTCGTTTCTAATCCCCGCAATGCTCCAAGCCTCTTGCTATGCGCAGGGAGCTGAATACAGCTCCAGAGAGCCTGGCCTTGGAGCGGCGGTGACGAACGATGCATTTTAGGCATTAAATGTCTCCGCAGAGCCTGCAATGAAGTGCCCGGCAAGCTGTGTTCATTTAAAAGTGATGGATGCGACAGCTGGCAAACCCGCCCCTCCCGTGCCGCGATCGGAGGCATGATTTGGTTGCCAGAAGCACGTCCCTGGACGACCGCACTTGCTTTGCGGCGCTGTCCACAGCCCTGTGGGGACCCTGGGATCGGGGCCAGCAGCAAAGCAGAGAAGAGGAGCTGGCAGCATCTCTGCGCAGTGCAGCGGGAGAGAAACCACAGCGTTACCTCCCAGCTCCGCTCGAGTCTGGGGGAGTCGTGTCCTCCCGCTCCGCGCAGCCCAGACTCCACCCCGGAGACTTTACTGCACCTTTGAGACGGCGTCAGAGGTCCAAGCGTCTCCTAAAAACACCCAGTCTAGCCATTCCTCTCGCTTCACCTACAAATATCACCCACGGGGGCCATCGCGCTGCCGCTCAGCCATGGAAACCCTGACCAGGACGTGTATGCAGCCCCTTGGCTTTTGACCTCTGGCTTCAGAGCATCCCTCAGCATCTGCTGCTACCCCAAGAAACCTTTGCCCATCTGACCCTTACCGCTTAGCAGGCAAGCAGCAGGGAGTTAAAGCATGGGGAAGCGAGGAGCAGTCGGAGGGCGCTGGGCATAGGGGTGCGGCCAGGCGGGAGGAGATCAGGCACCAGGAGTCCAGATTACACCCGGCCTGTTCGGACAGCGTCACTGGACAAAGCGACTGGCTTTTTGCTGCCTTGGGATGGCAAGGAGCTTGGACAGCCATAGCTGGTAATGGCAAAACCCAGCCTGGTGCAACAAAGGGAAACTGAGGCAAGATGGGCAGCCGATGAGCAGACAGCGAGAAGCACGCCAGACCGATCGCGGACCCGGGAGTCGGGTGCAGCAGGGGGTGCTAGCACCAACCCCGCGCGACCGAGGGTCCAGGAAGGGTGCTCATCCTCGCCGGTCGAGGGCCGAGACCTGGGACTCAGGGGTCCCCCCCGCCCATAGGCTTGTCACTCCCACAGCTGATCGGAGCTGCCGGCGTCCTGGGTTTGCTTTCTCTGTGGCTCTTCCCATGGAGAAGCTACGATTTCACACTGGAAAACAGGCACGCTGGACACTAGCTAGCGCAAGCAAGGTCACGACTCTCCACGGGAGACTAAGCGCCGCCCCTACAAAGTGACATCCCCAGCCGGCAGCCCGGGGACCCACAACACGACACAACCCAGGAAGCGAGGGTGTTGGAGAGATGCTGATTACAGTCATTCAAGCCCACGACCAAACCGCTCCCTAATTTCCAAGTAGCGTGTTCATGCGGTTCCCCGCAGGCCGGCACCCCCGAGCTGGGGCGAGACCTGCGTCTCCCAAAACTGAAGGGAAGGGAAGACAGCCGTGCTTCATTAAGCGAGAGGAAGAAATGCAAAAGGGAAATTGCAAGGCTGATGCAGCAAAGCAAGCAGGAAAACAAATCAGACCCTGTCGGGACAGGGGAAGCCACGTAGGAGCAGCTAAACGCCAGGGAGGCCTGGTGCCAAGGCCAACAATTTTGCTCCCGTTCCTTTCACTGCTCTCATACGTACACTCGTTTTGCAACCGGGTGCTACGTGAGTCACGCGAGTTAGGGGAAAGCGTGGGTCGGACACTCGAAGCAGCCAGCTTGGAAAGCAGAGCCTCCAGCTTTTTCTTGCTTCTCCAGCCTGAATGCCAAGCAGCAATGGCACAACCAATTGAATCGAAAGCCAACCTGATTACCTGCCAGCGCAGGCGGCCGAGTCCAAGGCAGGCCAAGTGCACCGCGAGATGGGAGGCAATCGATATTTTGATAGATTTCCTTCATTTCCCCTCATCCATCCTTCAGGGAGAGGGATGGGCCATTCAAGTTCACAGCCTCGTCTCGAAGGCTTCTCGCAACCCCCCCTGCTCTTTTGCCTCAACCGCAACGCAGTCCCGACAGACCCGCGGCACGCTCGCTCCCAGAGTGGATGAGCGCAAGGACTCAGCAGTTTTGGCGGTGAAAGGCAAATGCATTTAACCGGGAAGCGTGGAGCAGCCCTCTCTCCTAAACGGAGACCTAAAAATACTCCAGGCACCTGAGCATTGCAGGCTGCAGAGGACAAAAGGGTGTGTGTCGAGGGTGGTATATTTGGAAGGGCCTCGAGTCGGAGCAAAGTGGTCCAGGGAGAGAAATCTAGACCAAAAATGGCAGGGGGGTGGGGCCACAAAAACAATTGCTCTCTCCAATATAACTACATTAAATTAATTTAGTTGAACTTAAAAAAAAAAAGAAAAGAAAAAAAGGATTGAACAAACAGTTTAATTATTAAGAAAAATCTCATTAAAACAAGAGAAAAATGGGGTTTGGAGTGTGTTTATTTTACGGAGCTGGCAATAGGCCACGGTCCTGCCCGTGTGGTGCCTGCTAAGACAAAGCTAATGTTCAAAAGCAGGATTTGGCCATTAGAGACACTAAGCACCAGCCGGCACAGCTCGCAGGGCTCAGGCATGCATTGGGAGCGTGGAGGGTGCACAGAAACGTGCCTCTGCCTCCTGTGCCCAGGTACTAGCCGCAGCAGAGCCAAGTCACCTGCCAGGTACCCGCCACGGGCAGATGGGAAGCACAGCTGTACTCCAAAGCAGACCCTCGGGCTCCAAGTGCCGCCGCGCAGCTTGTGGAGAAGTTTTTTGACCTGCTGGCATCCCAAATGCAGCTTGGGATCTACAAGTTTGCCGGGGTCCTGCTCTTCTCGCAAGCATGAAGCCTCTAAAGGACCCTCTGGGACCGCTAGAGAAGGCAGCCAGGGTTTTGACAGCCATTGCTGCTCTATCGTTCCCAAATTGCCTCTGGCTGCCCCCTGCTTCCAGGGGCTCGTAAAACCCATTCGAGCCTAGCCATCCCCCTCATTTCACCTCCAAAGTCCTCCCCTGGGACAGCAATTTCAGAGCAGTAACGGTCCTGCCCTCCAATCCAGCTGCTTGCCTTGCAACCTCTCCCTTTACAGGCAGACACAGCATCTGCCACCATCTCCGGGGAGCCGGGTCAAGAGGCTTGGGTTGCTCCACCGCTTTCTAAAGCACGTATCCAAGCCAAGGGAGAAGCAGGATGCTGCTGAGCTTTACTGTGGAGCAGTAGGCCACCTCTGCCAAGCCTCTGCAACCAGCAACCCCAGGCCACCCATCGATCCCGAGCCCACCAGCGAGCAGGCAGGAGAAGGCAGTTTCGAGCACAGCACTACATCACTGGGACCTTCGTGCAGACTGGGCTGCAGAGACCCTGCCGCCAGCTCTGGCGCACCCCTCCCCCAAGAGCTGGCAAGGCTAATTGTAAACCCAGCCTTAATGTGGGAGCTCTTCTCATCCTGGAGGACCAGGGGACTGCACCTCACAAAACACGCCTGCCAGGCTGGAAGACACGCACATCGTGCTCCTTCCCCAAGCGGTCTTATTCAGGCGCGCCGCTGTGCCTCCAGTAGCGAGAGAAGCTGCAATTTAAAGCTGTTCTCTAACAAAAGGAGACCGAGGAAGACGGTCGTTAGGAGACGGACCCACAGTTAAGTTGAGCGCTGCTCGATGTTTCAGGTCCACGAGGCAGATGAATGGCACGGGACGGTCCACAGGCTGGATTGGACCCTGCACTACCCCCACCCATGTGCATCAGGCCCTAGGCGCCGTGCTGCCCCCATTAGGTCCCAGTGCCAGGACACTGGGGCCTTGCACCGGGATCCGCCCCATAGGCTGCAAGCGAGCCCTCACGTTGCCCTGCGTGCTCAGGGCTATGGCTTGTGGGGCTCCCCATGTACCTGGGCCAGATCTGACCTGCAGGCTGGGGGCTGAGCACCCCTGAGCTAGTTCTAGCTAGTGAGAGATAGACCAAGGCTCTGCAGAGGTCGCCTACTGGTCCACAATATAGCTGGTTGTCAGTTCTTCTCGTTCAGTGCACCTGTGTTTACTGAACCTGGTGATCATGCTTTCATTGCCAGCTGCTTTGCCACTGCAAGGTGCCAGGTACGTAGTGATCTACAAAACCCCCCAGGGCAGCAAAAAGTACAAGTTGGTTTTCCCCATGAGGCCTCCAGCATTCAGCTGGGAGCCGGAGATCACGTACCGAACCTTGCCTGGCTATGCTGCTGTACGAGCTACCCATAGCACGCCACCATTTCACAGCGAGACGCCTACCGCTTGCTCGCTCTCTTGCTTTTTTGTTTCGACAGCAAAGGCAAGGCCTAAAGTAGGTCTCCCTTTTACTCTTTGGACCTGACCCTGAGAGCAGGCAGGATGCGAGCGCAGCCGGTTTTGGTAGCCCCTCCACCCCATCGACCTCGGACGCCGTGGCTTTGCTGGGACGGGCAGCGTTGGGGAAGCGTCTCGGCCAAATGAGCTGCTTGCAAGGTCACAGGTGCTAGGAGGCAGCCCCGTTGCACACCCAGCCCACCAAAACCTCCAGCCCTGGGCCACAGGCAGGAGAAGTTATGGCTTCAACGAACCTGTCGCAAGGCTGGTCGGCTTCTCTTGTGCCTCAGTTTCCCCCTTTAAGGAATGAGGCAGATGCCCCCTTCCTGGGGCAGGGAAAGGATTACAGACGGCAAAGCGCTCGGTGCCTTTCAGAAGGCTGCATGTGTGCCCCGGGAGCCGACGCGGCCTGGCTGCATTAGGGATGCTGCCCAGCCCTGCGTGGATACTTATCCCCGCTGTAGCTAAAGCTCGTTCCTCGTGGGAAGCCCCTGCTTCAACCAAAGAGCCAAAGATTGAGAAGAACTGCAGAAGCCGTCAATAAAGGCAGGTGCTACTGTGTGCAGAAACGCCTGCTAATGTCCTGTAACGGAGAGCTAAAAAAACTCCCCCCCTCCCCGAACAGCTAAGCTGACCATTTCTAGGCCCTCTGTAAAAGCACTTCTCCCCTCCTGTAAAGTCTGCCTGGTTTGAAATCCAGTGACTAATTTGGTTTTAGCCTTCTGTCCTCCCCACTCAAGAGAGGAGTCGGGCACGAGTCCTGCTGCAGGTCGCCCCTTGTATTTGCCGCATTGGCTCAAATGGAATTAATTTAAAACCGTTCGAGGGGAAAGAGAGAAAGTGTGTGTGTGTGTGTGTGTGTGTGTGTGTGTGTGTGTGTGTGTGTGTGTGTGTACACACATACACATGTATATACATACATAAATAGACTTTCATATATACATATGCACATTATAAAAGCATAGGGAAGCTGGGCTGCAACTTCCGAGGTCATCTCATCCAACTCAGGAGGTCATTTAATCCGACCCTGTCCAAGGCAGTATATATTATTACATACACAAGGCTAACAGGAATGAGGCTATTTTCTCCCAGGACCTGGGAACCAGTCAAATAACACCCCCTGCCTTTCCTGTAATAAAATTACTGTTTCAGGTTATAGCAAAGGACTTCACCGTGACCACGTGGCCAGCTCTGGGGGAAGAAGCGCCTGTCGTAACACGCCGCGACGTAAGCAAACGGGTTATCCAACAGAAGAAGGGAGCAGCAGCCGCCATCGGCATGACGGGCTGCAACATCCAAGAGCAGGAAGGTCTTATGGGCAGATTTCTCAGGCTGAGGATTAAAGCAATGCAATGAAGTCACAAGGCATGCGGGCTGCGCGTTTTCTTGGGGCCCGCTCCTTTGGGTGCGTGCAGCACCCTGCACGGTGCGGCTGGGGGCCTGCTCCAGCTTCTCCCATGCCGCAACATGTGTCTCCTCTGGGCAGGGACCGGAAGGGAGCAGAAATAGCACCAAGACTCGGCTACTGCGGGGACGGGGTAATGGAGACGACAGTGGCAGGGCCCAGTGCAATGGGCCAAGACGCTCTGCTCGTCTTTCACAGCGGGAGTGGAACAACCCACAAATCAGGCTGCTCTCGAGTCTCCAGTAGAAAAATCACTGATGTTTTGCAATCAGAGGAGAGTCCCGAGAGGCAGGGGAAGTGATTTGACTAAGGACTCTCAGTTGATCAGTGGCAGGACTAGGAGCAGCTCCCAGCCACCTGCCATGATGCCACAGGTTGTAACAGGCAAGAGGAAGTAGCCTGAGACGATTCACCTTTTGGCTGAGCAGTTGATGCCTCGTAATTACTTCTTCCGAGCAGACGGGCGCGGGCACAGCCGGCAATCAGCACAGGCTCAGGCACACGCTGCCGTGGGCTGTACCTTCCTGGGAAAAGCCAGACTGCAGAAGTCCAGACCGGTGAAAGGGAGCTGGGGGATTTCCTCCATGTTCATGACTTGGGTCCCATGGCTCGTAGCCACGTGCACCACAGCTCTCTTGGGGCCCGCTCCTTTGGGTGCGTGCAGCACCCTGCACGGTGCGGCTGGGGGCCTGCTCCAGCTTCTCCCATGCTGCCGAGGTGGGGAGCTGGGCAAGGGGAACTCGGTGCTGGGATCTCAGCGAAAGACGCTTCCTTTTCCAGACCACCGAAGTGCTGGAAGGCACAAAACCCACCAGCTTTGCTTCAAAATGGGCACGTGCCCCAGGCTGGTCCAGCCCGGAGGTTTTCCTAGCTACAGCCCAGCACAGGCAGTGGGCGCAGCCCCCAGAGACCAGGCACAAACAAGCCCTTTGTTCCCCACGCGTGAGACAGGGAGGTCCCCCCTACCCCCCGGTGTTGTTCCCCCGTCGCACAACGCGGTCTTTGTCGTGCGGGGACGAGCCCCCGTGCCGCCACTGAAAGCCTCTTAGTCAAGGAGCTGGCTCCAGGCCACCGTGGGAAGCCAGGGCCAGTGGTGTAAGGGGACAGACCGGGCACCCACGTGGGATGGATGCTAGCTATGAGGGGCAGGATTTTAAGTGACAGCTTTTCAACTCCAGCAAGGCTTTTATAGAGAATAAGCTTGCCAGGCAGGCGCTTTTTGGCTACTTCTTGTGGAGTCCGGTCCTACAGAGCTGCATCCTACAGCACCGTTAGGGGGGCTGATTGCTTGGGGCCTGCAGGGAGGGTCGGATCAATGCCACTCAGAGTGGTGATGCACTTGAGCTGGTGCCAATGCTGTCAGAGCCACGTGTTGTGGAGGGAGAAACAGAAACACCCGCGGCTGCCCAGGGACTGAAGATTTAGGGGAAAAAAGTAAAATAATAAATAAAAATTTTTTTAAAAAAAATAATAAATTGCAGAGAGGTCGGGCTGGAAGGGACCTTCCAAGGTCACATCCAGTCCAACCTCTGCCCGAGGCAGGCTCATCCCCATGCAAACCATCCCAGACAAATCCATCATCATCTCAACTCTTTGTAAAACTGCTGTCAACCCTGGCACAGCACCCGAACCTGCCGCTGGTAAAATAGGGAGACCACGGTAGCCAACATCCTGCAGCTGTAAGAGGTTATGAATATACCCTCAAGCGATCCTAGACAACGGCTGGGCCCCTGCTACATGCCGCCCCCCGCATCCAGGCATGGGGGCAAATTCCTTCCCGACCCCAAAACGTGGCACTGGTCTAGCCTCAAGTGGAGAGGCAAGACCCTCTAGCCAGGACCCTCTGGGTTTAAGTCCCAGCAGGGGCATTGGCATGACCCAGTCACCATCCCCAGGCTCAGTGGTAGCCAGCATCCACTGCCTCAGAGTTAAAACCCCCCTGACGTGTGTAGCAGGAAAGGTGGGGAGTGGGGCTCCCTCCCAGCCCCATGCAACAGTCAAAGCCCCCTGCACCCTGGGGAGTTTGCTGTAAATTATCTTTGGGCAAGGGCCCGGGGCAGGATGTGCATCGAAGGGTTGAGGAGAAACTCCCCAGAACGAGAATCGGACTGGAGCCCTGCCGAGATGCAGCGCTTTTTTTCAGGACAGAGGTGGGGTGCAGGTGCCTGGCACCCCAACCACCATCATGCCCAAAGCAGGTGGGGCTCATTGACCTAGCTGCCTGGAAAGAAGACTTGGACGACGGAAACCTTCACTGGCTCACCACCAGCATCGCCAAGCCCAGTGCCCACAGCTGCAGCCAGCATCAGAAGGGGCGTGCGGCCAGAAAAAGACACTGCCGCAAGGCCAAAGGGACCTAGGATCAGATATGGGCAAACTGTGGGGCAGAACTAAAAAGATGCCACAGATCCGAGTTAAATGCAGACCGAGGGTCCAAGCAGCTAAATCTGGATGGACGGGAGAGACGATCAGGTCAGCAGCCCCAGAGCTCCCGTTGTGCCCCTACCCAACGTGCCGACCTGATGCTGCAGCGAGTGCCACCCTGCCCTTTGCAGAGGGCACGAGCTGCAGCTCGCTGCGGAGCTGTCGCAGGGTTTCAGCTGTCAGCCGGGGAAACGCTTTCCCAAACGACAGTGCGGGGGGAACGCCTGCCAGGCATTCATTGTGTCTCTCGCTGCAGAGGATGATTGCCGCGGTGAGAAACAATGTCTGCAACAGCCACGTCAGTGCCGAGAGCAGAGCAGAGAGGCCGTATGAGCTGGAAAGCACAGGCTGTTTGCAAGCTGCCTTCGGGGCTGGCGTGTGTGGGTGCGAGGAACACACCCGGCTGGAGAAATTTGCATGCTGGATATTTGCTATTTAAATATTAAAAGGCACTGGGGGGGGTGGGAAAAAGGTCTGCATGTCCCAGAGAAGTCAGTTTTACTGGCACATGAATTATTCCCGCAGATGTCCGTGATCCCCTATCGGCCAGCACTGCTTTCAGGGGGACGACATGCATGGATTTGCGTGGGCAACCTGCATGGACAGAACAAAAGCAGGTCCCTGGCCTGTTTCTCCTGCTCTTGTCGCCTCCCAGCTCAGCCACGAGCAGCGCATGGAGGTGCTGCATACTCCAGTCCGTTCAGAAGCTGCTTTGCTGAAAAAGTCCTTGCAATCCCAGATGATCCCAGAAAGGCACGCGCAGTACTTGTGTACTAGACATTGTTCGAGATCCTGGCCGAGAGCTGCTCCGGGGGGGAAGCCACTTGCTGTGGACACACAAATGCTTGTGAACAGAGGGGGGTGGGAACCGAAGCGGTTTCTGGTGGTGGAAGCGAGAGAGAAAGGGCCGTTTGTAGACGTGGCAGCAGATCCACGGGCCGATCGGACGGCACTCGTGGCACGGGTTGGAGCAACGAGAGATGCTCTGGTGAGGGGACAGCGTTCCCATCTGATAGCAAGGGGGTGGCTCTAAAAGGGAGGCTTTGAGCGAGGCATGCAGGGACAGGACCGAAGCAGCTGGAAAGACTTTCTTTGCTCAGATGCAACGTGAAGGATACGAGTGGAAGGAGCCTGGGCACCTAGGATGGCACAGGGAAGGACAGAGCAGAGGAGAGCCAGGAGATCCCCCCATGGCGGGTCTCCCGCAGTGTCTCGCAAGCACGGGGTCAAACCAAAAAGCACCAAGGACATTGAGAGCAGAGCCCTGAAGGCGTGGCCGTAAGAAGAGGGGGGAAGTCTGGTCCTACAGACCCACCCGGCAGAGACCAGAGAGAGCCTGCCCCGCTACGGCCTGGGCTTGGGCGGCAGGACCTGCCACCCTCGAGTGGCAGAGGCAGCTCGAGTCCCGCCGGGCACCGGCTGCTCAGGGGACTTGCACGCACTGCGGCAGCCGGGCGGGGAGAGGAGGGGAGCAGCTCGTCCACGCCTGACCCGGATCTGTCATGCAGCGAGTCGCCCAGGAGGAGGCCGCGTGGCTCGAGGGAGGCTTAGCGTCAGCACCGGCTTGTTCTGGGGAGCCGGGAGGGTGGGGGAAGGCTCAAAACCTCCAGAGCCCACGATGTGGCAGGGGCTAATTAGGTCCCACTTCCCATGAGCTGACCTGGAAAAAGGCTGAGCCCTTGCAGGGGCCTGGGGAGCTTTAATGAGACGCAGGGGGCAGAAGCTCCTCTCCGAGAGCGCCCGGGGCTGCGGCGCCCCCACAAGTCGCCGTATCTGCCCGTGGGGGCCGATGTCGAGGGGAAGACCTGCCGTGGGGCCAATGGGCTCAGGATACCCAGGTTCAGGCCCAGCTGCCCCGCACAGGGAGGTGGCTTCGAGCCTCTTGCCTCTCCATTTCCACCTGTAAAATGGGGTGGGGGGGTACCATCCCCACCCCACTGCAACCAAGGGGCATGTGAATTTGCTAGTGCTTGAGATGCTTAGACAAGAGAGGCCATAGCGGGTCTCTGCCATGGACCCCCAGTTTCTCCATCCGGGACGCACGGGGCTGGGGAGGGATGAGCCAGCGCTTGGGGGGTGACCAGAGCTCCTCCAAGAAGCGGTGCTAGAGAAGCAGGCCGAGTTGGCCCCGACAAGCACAGAGTGTCCTTGTTTATTTAAGCCTCTCTCCATATGGGCTAAACACCACCCCACTCCCTCCCAACCCCGAAATCCAGTTGGACGGCGGGGGAAATCCAGCTACTGCAGGGTGGGCAGATAAGGACTGGCCAAGGGCATCAGGCGAGGCAGCACCACGGCTAAGAAACCCCTGGGGTCTCTGTCCGAGCTTTCTGCCCCGCTAGCAAAGCAGCTTCAGGTCACGAGAGCTGCCAACACAACGCATCCAGCCCTGTGCCACCCTCCACCGAGCTTTCACTGTGCACAGATCAAGCCATTAGGTCCTGCCCCTGCCACCCTCCTATTCTGCCACCTGATCTGGGCTCATCTGGTGCCTGGTGAGACACGGGTCAAGGTCGCGGAAGGTCAGCTGGGATCCGAGCCAGCAGTCAGGGTCCGAGGCGAAGCCTTCCCACCAAGTCGGGATGACCCCAGGGAGCTGGAGCCCCGGGGGCAGCTGCAGGATGCCATCTTGAGGAAAGGGGGAAAAGATGCATGCCTGGCATCAAGGGGGATCAACCCAGTGGCAGCACCGAGAGAGATGGGGGAGCATTCCCTGCAGGCTGAGCCCATGTGGGGGGCATCTCCCATGGGGTGGGAGAAGTTCAGCATTCATGGCTTCATTTGTTTCCCAACGTGGACAGTCCCTGGTGCAAGGGCACAACCCCAGCTCCAATCCCCGCCACCATGGATCCTGATCGAAAGTAGCCAGGGCCTCAGCCGAGAGAGTGCCTGTGTATCTGGACAGAAGGGAGTTGGGGCACCAACCCTGCAATCACCTCTTAGAAATCTGGCTACAACACAACGGGCATTTTGAGGCACTGGGGGACAGCCAGGCCCTTTGCAGGGCTAAGTGACGCCCTCACATGGCTTCCCTGTGGAGGGCACAATGCCTTTCGTGTCAGCCAGGTGCTCCCGATTCACCCCGGTGCAAGTGAGGAGAGGCTAGTCCCTAACCATTCCTCCAGACAGAAATCCCCTCCATCCTCTTGTCCTTCCCCTCCCACCCCAGTCTCTTTGCCTTGGGGCCAGAAAGCTGCCCTGCAACTCATCCCCGCTCTGTTGCTGAAGAGGCCGAGTGTTTTGATGGATGCAGCGAAGCCAACGAGGGATTTCCTGCTCCAGAAGGAAATTGATACGCATCTCCTGTGATGAACGGCGGCAGCAGCGGCCTGAACGTTTTGCCTTTAATTAGGCCACTAAACAACCCCCACACGCTCGACAGGATCGAGCCCGTTTCCTTGGAGGACGCACCGTGTGCCTCAAGCCAAGTCAAGATGCGCTCCTTTGGATGCATCTTGGGCCTGGCCCACAGACACCTGCAGCCCAGCACCAGGCCCGCTGTTGGCCCCGGCTGCCTCTGCGCCTGGCAGGGCTTTCAAAAACACCTCCTGGTGCCACAAACCCGTGCCCCAAGGGAAAAGACACGTGCACGTGTGTCAGGAGGAGAGCGTGACTCTGAAGAGCTAATTAGCACTAATGCTTCACGTCAAGACAGTCTCCAAGGGGGAGGAAGCAATAGCAGCGGCAGAGCACGCCTGTTCCCGCTGGCAGCGAGGGTGGAAGCTCACGCTCGCTCCTGTGTTTACGGGGGCCCCTCCTGCCTACACATCTCTCCGCTGGGGGCACCCCACACCTCCCCCATCCCTCTGGTCCACACGACTTCTCTGAGGCCTTTTGACCTTCATGCTGGGCATCCCGGGAGCCAGCCTGCCTCAGCTCTCCCCACGGCACTCCTGGGAGCATTTTGCAGGTGGGGAAACTGAGGCAGGAGACCGCAGGGACTTCTCCAAGCTCACATAGGAAGTCCAGTGGGGAGCTAAGGCTGGACTTCTGGGGTCTGTACTTCAGATGCCTGCCCATGCCCCCATCCCACCCACCGAGCCACTACTGCCACGATGCTTGACACCAGCCTCCTCCCTCAGGGCTGCCCGCAAAGGTCACAGCAAGGCAGAGCCGAACACAGCCGCCGTCTCAGGGGGGATTTAGGAGACTCTGTCCCACACCCCATCCAAGACCTCTATATCCTTCACTTGCTGCTCTCCCACCCCGCCGGCTTCCTAGGCCCCGGCAATGCAGGCTCTGGCCTTGGCCAAGGACGTACCGCTGGTGGCCTCGTCGGAGCAGATTGCCTACATCCTCAATGCTGCTTCAGATGGGGAAGGAGGGCAGGGAGTGGTGGGGTCGATCCTGTTTAAAGGAGACTTTACATGGGGCGAGGAGGCGTGTGCGTGCAGCGCATCTCTACACGAGCACAGAAGATACATGGGCTCAACCCAACCCAGGCTCGTCCCAGCTCTTTCTGTGGGCTTTGCCTCAGTTTCCCCCTTGGATCAGCAGAGATATGACAGGCATCCTCATGCAGATATGGGCCCTGGGACATTACGGGTCTCTGTGCAAGTGCTGGGCGGCTCACAGCAGAGGCTCCTCTGTGCCCCGTCTACACTGCTCGCCTGCTCAGTCCCGCTAAGAGAAAGTCGCAGTGAATTTGCAGCCAGCACAGACCAGACACAGGGTTGGAGCAGGAAGAGGAGCAGGGGGATCATGACCAAGGTCACCAGGAGGGCAGTGGCAGGGCATACAGCCAAGCCTAAGAGTCCTCTGCCTTGGACCATGCTGCTCCTTGGAGAAGCCTGCCCAGCACGCGGTATGCTCCCCAAGACATTTCACTCGGATTAGAGCAACCAGGCTATGGGAGAAAACCAGACATCTGCAGCAAAAGGACCCGGGACAGGCCGTGGTGACGTGGCTCTCGGCCACGCTGGATGGAAGGGCTGAGCTCAGGGGAACCTCTCACATCCAAAGCACCTGCACCAACCTTGCCCAAGGCAGCACCAGGCTGCGGGCCCATACCCTGGGAACTGGAGATGTCCTGAAGGCCATCAGGGCATAGGAGACTTGACCTTGGCCTCTGTGGGCAGAGGACATCCATCCTGGCCAGGCCCGGAGTGCAATTGCTTAAAAAGGGCATGGACAGCAGAGCCTATGTGGAGGATGCAACCCTGGAGAGCTCAGCCAACTCCCAGCCCCTAAGAGACGGAGGTGGCGGAGACGGGAGAAGGGCAAGGAAGGGCAAGCCATGGCAGGGGCAGCAGCCTGGACCGAGATCTCCTGGAGGTTTCCAAGCAGAGGGCAGCAGTAGGTCTGCCACGCAGGGGACTGGCCTAGATGACCCTTGAAGCCCCCTCCAGCACCGTGCACGCCAGATGCTCCCACCTCGCCGGGCAGCGCGCATGCATCGGGAGCCCTGCCCTGCACCCACCACCCCGAGCCGGGAGCCAGCCAACCCGGCAGCGATTCCCGGGAGCCCTCATCCTTCCCTCCTCAGCCACAGGCCGGCCGGAGCCAGGAGTTCACCGGGCACAGAAAGCCCCCCCGAGGCTCCCGACGTGGAAATTTCCGTGGGCTGCTAGGGCACAACGGGGCCAGCCGTGGCTGCCTGCCAGACCTGTTGCACTCTTGCAATTGCTGGCCATTGTCTTCGGTCTCTTGTGCAGCGCCGTTCCTCTATAAGGCCTTTGTTGCAGGGGCGAGAAGAGCAGCTGGGCCGTAAACAGCCGCGCGCACAAAGCCGTCTCTCCAGAAGAGCCGCCGGAGGATACTGGAGGGAGGCTGGGTTGTTTTCTTTCAGTTCTATTTTGGGCAAAACGAGCTTATTTTAAGCAACCCAAATGCCTGTTGTTCCTCATGGCCCGAGGACATGGGAGATCTAGCCAGGCTTTCACTGTGCCATGGGCTACGGGGAGCGGGGCTGGTTGTGGGTCACAGCTCAGCCCTCCCTGCAACACCTCGCTGGCTTGAAATCTGTGGGGAAAACCTGATGCGGCTCGTGTCGGTGCCGGGGACGAACGATGTTTGGAGAACGCAGAGGATTTATCCCAGCCTGGTTTAATGCCCTGGTCGTTACCGGCAAGAAGCAGGGGAGGATTTGTTTTCCAATGGGGTCTCACTAGGTCCTTGAAGAGCAGCTCAAGCTTTTGGGAGGGGACTTCCTGGTGATGCCTAGAGAAGCCCCCCCAAGTTTTTCTAAGCACGTTTTTCCAGCTGTTGGGAAGCCCCAGGCGGTAGGTCATGCTGCTAGAGCCCGCCTCCGCGTATGCCGGCGCAGCTGGAAGAGGAAGAGGTTTCCCTGCTTGATTCACTTCCGTGGGACTCGTGTCACAAGCCCCTTCCTCCCCCACCCAGAAAGTCTTTGCAGGAAACGGGACGGATGAGACCAGAACGTCTCATGGCAAAGCAAAGCCGGATGGATGAAAGCAAGAGCTTTCCTGAGCCTTTTCCTCCAAAACAAGAGGCCCCAACCTGTGCCTGGAGGCACGGGGGTGGGTGACGCCACATTATCCGTCCCGTCACAGCCTCGTGGTGCGAGAGGCGCAGGAGTGGCTGCCCGTGGGCAACCCAAAAGGAGCTGAAAGTGGGGATCGTGGATCAGGATGTGGGGTGCCAGGTGCAGCAGAGAGGTTTTTTTTTTTTTTTTTTAAAGGAGCACACCGGATGCAACATAAGCCACGCAGCAGCCACGAGGCTCACACCCTGCTCCCAAAGGCCCGTCTCGTGGATGAGACAGCAGTACGGTGCAGTCAGCCGCGGTGATCCTCTACGAGGCAACATCACAAGATGCCGGGGGGGGCCAGGATGCACATAATCAGTGACTCAAATGCAGCGAGGGTGCTTGGCGCTTAGATACCACGGCAGAACAGCCACCGTGGAAAAGAGATGGGGAAGGGAAAGTGCAAGTGGGCGGGAGCCTGGCCCCTCCCTAGACCAGAGCCCACCGCCCACATCACCTTTGGCAGTGGGCACTGCCAGCTGGGGGAAGCAAGCGGCTCTGGGCGTTTGTGCCCACGCTCCGGGACCGGGGCAGGCGGCACACGGATGCCCGTCTTTCAGCTCACCAGTGAGGCCTTGTCTGGGGAGTCAGCTGGTGCCGTGCAGAGTGGGGGGCTGTGGGGTTACCAGTGCACGACAAGGAGACGCGTCAATGCAAAAGGTGACCCGGTGCCCAGCCCCGGTGCACGGACCCTTCCCGCATGGCACAGATCAATACGGCCAATGCTCAGCTGCTCTCTCAGGGGCCCAGGAGCTGAACATCAAGCCTGGGCAGAGATGGCACTGGCCTGATGCCCTCCCACGGGACACCCGGGCCAACAATCATGGGACAAGCAGCTGGTTCGGCTTGGGCATCTCCTCCCGGCGAGGGCGAGGGTGAGGCCGTAGCGGCCTCGGCTCTGCGAGGAGCTCCATCCCAGACCGGTGCTGAGCAATGGCCGGGGTAATTATAGGCCGCGGCGCCCCCTCCCCGGGGAGCGTCTGGCCCCGCACCCTGCCGAGACATGACGCAGCCCCAGAACAAAGGCTCCGACCCCTTCAATGGTAGGTCTCCCTCTGCTTCCTCCTCCGGCCTTGGGAGCTGGGGCTGGGGGAGGGCCACCCACTAGGGATGGAGACGCTTGGTTTCACCTCCGCCCAGAGCTGCATCCTGCTCTCTCAGCACCACTGGCATCACATCAGGAGATGCCTCTTTCTCCGAGAGGATGGAGGCGGGGGTCGAGGTGCCGCCGGAAGCCCCCCAACCTCAGCCCAGAGACCAGGTTTTTGGAGCACGTGGCTCGGGGGCCACCAGCTCTGCCCAGCTTTCACCGTGCCCCAGCGGCCAGGGGCAGGAGCGGGATCACCCAGAGGCTTCCCTGGCGTAGCCGGAGGCACAGACTGCCATAGGTGCTGCGCTGGGGCGACAATATCCCTGCTAAAGGGATCTCCCATCGCAGCCAAGGGCCACATGGCGCGGCAGGCAAGGACACGGCTGCTGCCGGGATGCGGACGCTGGAGGCAAGGCCGGGCTCACCTGCCAAAGGTGCTGCACACGCATCACGCCTGCTGCCTGCAGGTGCTCGGGCCCCCCAGCCCCGAGCTGATCCAGCCCCCTCGCCGCAGCCCTGGGCTGCATTTCCGAGGGGGAGGAAGGGCGGGGGGGGGACAAAACTGCGAAGCCAACAGAACTTGCAGGTGCCAGGAATAAAGAGACAGACAAAACAGACCCACACACGTCCGCTCGGAGGCAATGCGATTTTCATGGCTAAGTAAGCTGCAAACCAGGGGATAATTGGAGCGGCAGGAGTTCGGTAGGAGAGGGGGGAGCATTTCGGGGCTGGGCCAATCCACCTGCCGGACCCTGGGAGGGGGCAGAGGCCACTGGCACAAGGCAAAGCGTCACCGTGGCAGATCCGGCACAAAGCAACTCCGGCGACATCCCTTCCTGTCCCCCCTGCCCACCCCCCGCTGGGCTCCTGCCGGCTCTGGATGCAGCCTGGGCCCCGGAGCAGACTTAAAACAGCTCCCGACTGTGACCCCTCCCCGCCTGCCATGTGGTTTGGGCCACATCATGGAGACACAGGGGCCCCCGGTACCCAACCTCCTTGCTGGGCTGAAGCTCAGCAGCCAGATGGCTCGGTCCCCGGGGGCACCCAGACACCAGGATGGGGCGGGAAGTGCCCGGTGCAGGTCCCAGGCTGGACCTGGCAGCTAGAGAAGTACACGCAGGCCTCGGGCATCCCTCTCCTGCCAGCTGCCGGCCACGGGCCCCCTCGCAGAGCCCGGGGTGGGACCGGGGAAGACGGCAGGGCAGGGAGCAAGCAGCAGACAGCTGGTGCTGCAATGCAGATTCCCCCACCCCCACGCCCACCCCCTCCAGGATTTTGGGCAAAGGGGATGGGGGTCGCCTCCAGACCTCCTGTCACACAGCAAGGGAACAGCGACAATGCCGCGACCCTCTGGCTACCAGGCCGCTTCTCCCCCACCCACGAGGCTGGGGTGGGAAACGCGCAGCCCTTCCCCACGCGCCTAGCAAGAACCGGCAGGACAGGCGGTTGTAGGGGGGTCCCCACCACCCACCCCAGACGCTGCCCTGGACCTGCACCACGGATCACTCCCAGGACAGCGAGAGATGCCCCAGCTCCTTTCAAGCACCGAAGAGGCAGCTGGAGGCCCTGGGCAGCCAAGACCGGGTCTCAGCCCCACTTCCCACAACGCCAGTGCAGGAGGGATGGTGGGAACGGGGCCACGGCTGCCACCAGAGGAAGGGGAAGGGCACGAGTCTCAGCATCCTTGCCCTGGCGCAGCACAGGCTGAGCCCACGGCTCTTCCACTAGCCCACGGGCAAGGCCGGAGAGCTACGGGCAGCCGGTGCCACGCAGCCGCCCCGGAGTCCAGGGAACGGCGAGGTCCCAGCCCGCACGCTCTCAGCCGTCAGCGCCACCAGCGGGCCCTAATCACAGCCCTGCCACCGACTCACCGGGCGGGGGTCCTGCCTCAGCTCCCCCTCCCGCACGGCGAGCTCTGCCGGGGTTTCCCCGCAGCGGGAACGGTCCCACGGGCAGGACAATCACCAGCCGCTCGGCTCGCCGGGAGCCCGGCCGAGCAGCGTGGGGCAGCGGGCAGACGCGCGCTGCCCTCCCAGCGACCCTGGGCAACGCGCGGCACCTCCCCGCGCCTCTTCTTTCCCACTTGTACAATGGGCCTAACACCCCACGCTGCGCGAGTGGGAAAATTAGCTCCTTCCCATGACCCCCGCTGGGCTGCTCGGGGCTCCTGCTTACTCCGGTCTGCACGTCAGCCCGGGCCGCTCTCCTCCCCGCAAGGAAGACCCGCGCTAGACCCCTGCGCCGCTTCTCCTGGCGAGGAGGGGCCCAGGCGGCGCCCGGGCAGAGCCCGCGAGCCCCCCCGGGGCGCCAGGAGCCCAGGCTTCGCTCCCCGAGGTGGCGGGGCGCCCCCACGAAACAGGCCCCCAGCCCGAGAGGCCCCCGGGCGCGCGTGACAGGCACAGCCGCGGGGGGAGGGCGCGGCGCGGCGCTCACCTGCGGCCCTCGCCCGCTCCCGGCTCCGCTGCGGCTGCGAGGACACGAGCCGGCGCCGGGCCCCGCCGGCCGCTCCTTATGAATGAACGAGTAGCGACGTGAGGGGAAGCTCCGCCCCGCCGCGCGTTACAGCGGCACGGCCCCGCCCCCGGCGGCGCGGCGCCGGGGGCGGGGCGCGAGGGGGAGCCGTTTCTGTGGAGATTTGGGGCGGCCCAGCCCCACGGGCTGAAGCGTCCCAGGGGCGCTGGGCCGCAGTCCTAGGGCAGGGGCCGCCAGCCCCCTCCCTGCAGGCCCGGGCTGGGACTCCCCAGCCTCTGGGTGGCCTCCACCGCCCGCCAGCCCAGACGCCCTTCTTGCCAAAAGCATCGTCCCCCTGCCATTTTGTCCCTGCCCCCAGGCCCAAATACGGAACAGAACGGGGATTTTCCCTCAGGGGGAACAGCCGAGGCCTCTCCCCAGCTCCCTGGCTGGCGGGCTCCCTCGTGCCCCTTCTGGCGCTAGCCACGAGCCGAGCCGGCCGGCCGGCGGGGCTGAATGCTCCCCGCCGTCGGGGTGCGGGGTGCAGCCCTGTCAGACCACGGACGCAGGCAGGCAGAGTTCCTCGGGTGAATCCCATCTCTTTTATCAGCTCAACTTAAATAGCGGGAAAAAATTTTCTTAGCAAGCTTTCGGGTTTAAAAACCCTTCCGCAGATGCTTCCTCAGCCTGACGAAGGGTTTTAAAACCCGGAAGCGTGCTAAAAAATGTTTTTCCAGCTATCGAAGTTGGTGTAGTAAAAGAGATCGGATTCACCCCAAGAGCCCTGTTGAATCCCTTGTTTTTCTCGTGGCCAGGGCCGCAGCGCTAGACTTTGTCTACAATGAAGTCATTTTTAAAAAAACAGATTATCAAGGGAGGGGATTGCTCTTTTCTCGCCTTCCGTAATTAGGCGGCTGGTCGGGACTGCTTGTTTCCCCCTCTCCCCCAGCCGTTTAAATCCATGGATTTGTTTTTTGATCTGGGGCCTTGAGCGATCCCCTCACTGCAGTTGCTCCTCATGGACGTATCCTTGCAGCCCTCCAGCGCCGCGGGGAAATAACACTAGATTCGTAGAGTTGGCAGGATCATCACGCCCGACCCCCTCTCGTTTGGAAAGCGGGGTGCGTGGCTTGCTGCTTTGCAACTAGGAAATCGAAGTGGGGTGTCTCAAGCCCCCCGGATCCGGGAGCAGCGCCAGCTGTTGTCATCGACGGCCCGATTCCTGGTTTCGCCGGTGAATTACAACGATGGCAAGAGCAGTTGTTGTGTCCCACCGGCCTTTCCCCGCGGCTCCCAAACAAGCTGCCCACCCGATTGTTAATCAGCGCCCGGCCTCGGCCGAACAACAAAAACACGGGGCAAAAACAAGGTGGAAATGAAAACAAAAAACACTTGGGCTGAGGGCAGAGGTGTTTGGAAACCTTCATTAGGCAGCACGCGTTCCCGCAAGGAAATTACTTTCACGCCGTCATCCCTGACTCAGTAATGCCAACTGCTTCGTTGGTGTGAAAACACATCTCCTTTCTCCGCTGGGGGCCCGCTGTCAACTGGCCTAGCGAGAAAGCCTTCCTTCCACCTGCGGCGTTTTTCACTCCGCTTTTTTACTTGATCTTGTCCCGTGGGAGGGCTGTAGATTGGGACGACTCGGCTTCAGACCGTGTGGCCTCGGTGAGGGCGTTTTATTATTACAGTCTCCACCCTGGATTACCTGAACAGCCACTTTTCCTTGTTTTGCTAACTCGGAGCGGTTGCTGCTGCCTGACAAATTGGTCCCTTTTCATTTGATGCAGCATCTCTGCTCTTACGTTCTGGGGTGAAATCCTCGTCTTTCCAAAGCTGTATTTCATGCAGTGCTGCGGTTTGATCCATCTTCGCTTTCCCAGCAGGAGCTTTGCAAAGAGGTTGGGATAACCACGGACATCCTGGAGCATCTTGCCCTCAGAGCAGAGAAAGCAGAGCAAGGACAAGGAAAGGCCCCACTGTGGAAAGCCCTGCAACTTCTGCGGGCAGATCTGTGGCTCAAGGACTGGACTCTGAAGCGACCTCAGGTAGAGATCGTCCTCAAAAGGAGACACTGCCGCTTGCATCCTGGATGGGTCACACCATGGTGCTAAAGACCCTGCACGGGGAGCAGGCCCCACTGCCTTAAGCTGATGCCTGTGGAGCATGGATATGGTCCCTGCCTGTGAAAAGCGTAAATAAGACGAGAGGCCGCTGGAAGCAGGTGGCCGGGGGGTTTCCAGAAAGCAGCGCGACGAGGCTGTGGTCTCAGTGTTGTTGTTGGGTTTCGCGGGCAGCGCGGCGGGGCGAACCGGAAGGAGACTCTGAGACGAGGCTGTCGGTGTTTACAGGAGCTTGTCCGAAAGCGCCTGGTCAGCAGTGCGGGCAGCAGCCCCAGGGGCTGGCCAGAAAATGCAGGTCAATTAAAAGAAAAAAACAAAAGTTGGTTTTCCAGGCACGGGCTGACACATCCCCGTGCATTTGGAGTTTACATCTTGAAACAACTGTCTGCCTCGGGGAGTCCTTCCCATCCCGAGGGGTGGAGGACTGGTCCCCGTCTAGCTCCAGCGATGGCACTCCGCGAGAGGAAGGGCTGCTACCCCTCTCCTCTCCCACCCACAACACTGCGACCAGAGACACCCCTCCTCGCCCCCAGACGCACCTACCCGCTCATCTAGCCATTTCTCCTACACCCTGGGGACTCGGAGAGATTGTTATCCCCGCTCCAAGTAGCACAAGGGGCAGTTTCACGGGAAGGAGAGGCCTGTATCGGGTGTCTGCACATAAGCCCTGGCCAGCTATGTAGCACTTAAGTCTCAGACAGGTGTAATTACCGCCACCTTTACTCCATGCCTGTTGCTATTCCAGCTGCTCGTGCTGGTCCTGGCAGGCTGGTAAGACACGTATGGCTACTTTTGGGCCAGCAGGACTCGTAATGGCTCTTCAGATACAAATGGACAAATGGCCCAAGATGCACTAAGCACCTCTGACAAGAAGGGCCAGCATTCAGCATGCAGCCCATAGCTCTGCCTGGGACTAGCAGGGAGGCACTACGCGTTATACCCAAAATCAGAGCTGTTGCAGCCTGATGTGTCAGCCCTAAGTTTGCAACCCCACCCTGTGCGAGCCCCTTGCTGCACGTGAGCAGGCTGGTACCCGCAGCAGGGGGTGGGACCTCACGGCGGGGGATCCTGTTCAGCTGGAGGAGCAGTGAGGTCTCCGCAGACAGGGTGCTCGGGAGGCTGGGTGCTATAGTAATAGGTCAGCACTCATGCTCGCGGTCTCTGTCCCCAAGTTAACACGCACCTGACCCCTCTGTGGTCCTCAGAGCCCTCTAGCAACTGCCTCTTTGAGACACCAGCCTGCAAATCCTTCCAGATCAGGCCCTCGGGCGGTATTCCCTATTGCAGTGTACTGCCTCCCCTATGCGTTTGCACCTGAACCGATTCACCCCTTCCTTGCTTGAGCAGCTGTGTCGCTCTGTGCTATTAAATCGCTGCCATCCTCCACTCCAGAAGCAGCTGCATTTCCATCCTGCTCCATTTGTGCACCACAGGGGTCTTGCAGCGCTTGAGGCTGCCAGTCTTCTTGAGCTTGGAGATGGCTGACTGCACATGACACGCTAGGAAGCCTGAGAAAGCTGGGGGCTCAATCAGAGCAGCGTATTTTATGTTGGCATTGTTTTAACCATGTAACAGCCGCAACTGGGCAGGCTGCTATGAGAGCTTCCCTGTCCAATGGCCAGCGTCTGAGATCAGGATGTGAGATCCGACATCCTGATCGCAACGGTGCGGGGACGAGATGTTTTACTAAGCAACTGCATGGTGTACCTTCGGAGAGTGGGACATTATACCCCATATCCTGCTTACAGTGGTGTGAGGCTGGGATGTTTTACTAAGCAATGGCATGGTGTATGTCCTAGAAGCTATTAACACCCATGGGCCTGTTTTGTTTTTTTTTTAACTCTAGCTAAAACCATTAACTCAGGTATGGAAATAACTTTCAGCGGCTGGGATGGCTTCCTTAGGGATGGACAGACACACGGCCAGGACGACTTCACCAGGGATGACGTGGCTTGGAGCAGGGGGGTCTGGACTACACCGATGACCTTGAGAGGTCCCTTCCAGCCCGACTATGCAGCCCTGCAGACAGGCATCGTGGTGGGTCCGTGTGAAACAGGACCGCGAGCACCATCTAGTGAGCAATGTGGGGCCAGGCCACTGGAAGATGCCGTAGCCCTGAGTTGCTCCTGATTCCCAGGCAGAGAGTCCCCATCTGGCGAGGAACGGGCTTTGGGCGCCAGGCATCCAGCCCAGGACTTGGCGTGCGAGGGGCGACCGTACCTACGAGGGCTGGCCTGCAGGACGAGGCGCTCTCAGTTCAGCTGGCCCAAGTGCCTCCCACAGGACTGAGGCGATCAGGACTCGCAGTTGAGACGATCGCTTTTATGAGACCAAGATTTTTGCAAAAAAAGAGATCATCTCTACTATGAATCCTGATTGCCTTTCCCTCTAGACCAATACGGCTACAACGTGTATACCTGTCTCGTAGGAGTGACACGTTTTTGGCCCCCCCCCAAGCTTGCTGTGCAGCAGGACGATGCCCTTTTCCTCCAACTGCATTCAGACAAGGGCCGGTCTCAGGAACCAGCTTGGGTTTGCCCCCAGGCTCTGGCCTGCCGTTGCAGTCCCTGCCTGCATCCCCTCCTAAGCATGGGCTGGGCCACCAGGCCCTGAAACACCCACCCTCGTCCCCAAGAGCTGGGTTTTGGCAAGGCAGGGCTCATGAAACAGCTTTTGATTATTTTTTGCCTAATTTGTTGTGGTTTTTGTGCATCCTGTATGAGACAGCACATTCCAATAACGTGATATTCATTTTTGCATCAGTCTTAGACTAAATAACACAGGCATATGAGTAAAGTTTCTAGTTTCTTTGTAACTGGAGAAACTGTGTGTTGTTTGATACGGGATGATGCACCATAACATCTGCACCCTTTTCAAAATCCTAGGTCCACCCATGTCCTTCATCATCCCTGTCCAATGCTTACCCAGCTCCTCTTGAAAGCCCTCCAGTGCAGGAGAGTCAAATGCTCCCCTGAGCAGTCTGGTCCAGGATATCGGACTTTTTCCCTGCAGATCTAATTTAACCTGATTTAGCTCCAATTCAGAGCCATTGCTTCACGCCCTGCCCTCAAGGGAGAACAGTGGCCCTTCCTCTTCTTTCCAGGAGCCTTTCAGGTGTGCGAAGATGGCTACCATGTCCCCCGTAAGCTAAGCATGCCTCGCTGGCTCAGCCCGTCCTCATGAGACTTTGCAAATTTACTGGGGGCAAGCTGGGTGGAGCTGCAGACACTCAGTATCCAGAATGACCCTGAGAAATGGTCCGTGGTCAATCAGACAGGATTCAGCAAGGACAAGTGCCAAGCCCTGCCCTCAGGATGGAGTAGCTGCATGCGCAAATACAGGTGGGAAGTGACTCTGGAAAAAGACCTAGGGGCTACAGTGGAGCGTAAGCTGAATACGGGCCAAACCGTATGCTCTTGTTGCAAAAACAGGCCAACAGCGTCAGAAAAGACACTTTTTAGCCTGGAGAGGAGAAGCCTGAGCAAGGATTTGAAAGTAGTCTTTTAATACCCAAAGGGAGATTATAGATAGGAGGGAGATGGGCTTGTTTTTCTGTGGTTGCAGGGGACGGGACGAGGAGCCGTGGACTCAAGCGGCAGCAGGGGAAACACAGGCTGGAGGCGAGGAGGGTGGCTGAGCATTGGAAGAGGCAGTGATCTCCATCCCCGGAAATGTGCATGTCCAAGGAAGGGCAGGAGCGGAGCTAGGCTGGGCCATGGTAGCGCAGCTGCCCAGCAAATGCCACTTGGGCCCTGGGGACGTGCAGCTGCCACTGCCCCATCTCTTCCAGGCACCGTGCAGTCCTGCTGGCCCCTGTACAGCCCAGGGTTGAGCTTCCCCACTGGACTCACCTGCCGCGCCTTGACCTCCATGCGGCGAGCGGGTCCTTGCAGCGGAGGGCTTTGCTCTGCTCACGGGCAAGCTTCCTGAGTCCCTTTGTGTGCACCCTCCTATGTCTTTGATACAGCCACGGTGAGGCCTCCCTCTTAAAACAGCTTTTTCCCCATCTTTTTTTCAATGAGGACCCTGCTTCTGTATCTCTGCTCCTTTTCTTCCTCTGTGGGCGGATGCCACTGTGTCTGTTTGTTCTACTGTCCACCTCCATTTTCTTCCTTGAACAGAAATCAGTGTGTTGTGTGCTGTTTCTCTGGCTGGAGTTCCCCCTGCGCGCGGGCAGAGGTAGATGTAGGCACCAAAGCATCAGTCTGGCATGATCTGTTTTCATTCATTGCAACCATTCAGGCGAGCGTGGTCTGGGATTGCTGCAACATGAGCTCCTCGGAGGTAACGGGTAGCGCACTTAGCGGCCACACAGTTCCCTCTCGGTTGGGTTCTTCTTCCTGGGACAGGACAGCTCCAGATGCATTTGTTTGCAGCGTGAATGGGTTTTTGGAGGCTGATACCATCCCTTCTGGCTCATCACTGAGTATTTCTCTCTCCTTGCAAGGTGTGCTCCCAAGCAGCTGCCCACTGGCTAGCCTCCCGAGTGCCCTGACTTGCTTCTTTTTGCCCAGGCAGGGGCATCTTTTCAGGGCCTGGTGGCTGTAGTGATCACCAAGTTCATTAACACAATGAAGAAGAACTAAACCATAATCTTCAATTGTAGAGCAGTAGGCAACCTCTGCCGATTCTTTGTCTCTCTCGAACTCACTAGCTAGGCAGCTAGTTGCTCCCTGAGGGGCCATTTCCCAATTGCCAACTCCCTGAGTCTCCTGTTAGGGAGCATCTTTAAATTATAACTTCCATTACTACACAGGCACTCTACGATAGGCCATATCTAACCCCCCACAGACCTGAAATCCAAAGTAGCGTGTCTCCTCTTTCCTTAGGACAGTTTCTCTGCTAGCCCCGCTCTCCTCACACCCTTCGGCACAGCCTCTGTGGCTCCCGTATCTCCCCACCTTCTGTAAATACTTGTATGCCATCAGCACAGACCGTGGCGTAGTCCTGGTGGGTCCCAGTGCGTGGCCTGTACATGGGTTGTGTTCATCGGAGGGATGAGAGTCCCTGTGGCCTCCTGGGGACAGCCATGTCCAACAAGGGTGTGCGGGCTGCCCTGCGTGTGGGGCAAGGCAGTGGGAGCAGGTGGGCACAGCGAGGGGAACGTATTTCTGGGCCAAGCTGTGCGTCCCTCACAGAGCCGGGGACATCTTTTGGTTTGCAGACAGCTGCACTGAGACCCACAGAGCAGCCCCACAGCACAGCAGACGGCCCAGCGACATCCACACCTGGTCTGATGAGTGATCGCCGCACAAGCCCAATGCCCAGGGAAGCTCCCACTGACTCCGGCGGAGCTGGGCCTTTCGCCTACTGCCAATACAAAGGCAGCCCCATCTCTGCGGAGTGCCGCACTGAGCCTGGTAGGACGATGTTATGGCTAAAAGGAGGGCAAAAAAGCCAGCTGTAGATCGGAAGAGCCCCAGGAAGGGCGGTCTCGCGGGTGCTATAGAGAAGGGCCTTTTCGCAACTGCAGGTCTGGATGCTGGGCACCCACATTGCCCGGGGCTATTGGGAGCTCAGGTGGTCCCCCAGCCCCGTCTCTGCCAGGAGGCAGAGGTGGATCTTGTGCCCAACGGAAGTGACAAGGATGGTGCAATGGGGATCCCAATGCTAGAACAGGCCCCAGCCATGTGTTACATATATTTTGCAAGTAACAGGTTCATCGCACAATAGATGTAGACTGGCCACACATGCAAAGTAATTATCATGCCATAAAAAAGGGCATCCAGCTACAAAAAGAACCAACCAGTTACAAAGTTAGTGCTTGAAAATGTGTAACAACTTTATGTCTGGCTTCTACCCAGCTTTAATTTGAACGTGTGGCAGGGCCCTCAGGATTCAAATCCCCAGAGCGGTGACAAACCAGTTGGCAGTGGCGACCGTGGAAAAGCCAGCTCTCCTAACCATCAAGGACGAGGACACAGACGGATTTGGGTTCTGACACCAGTGATCTTTAATGACAAAGAACCCACAGTGACCACCTCCCCCCTCCCCTGCCCCCAAAAAACCAAAAACAAACCCCCAAACAACCCCAGGAATAATGTGGTAGTCAACATCTCACTGGACTGGTAATACTTCAGGATTAAAAGCTCTCTGGTTTTGTTCTCGGCTTTAATGCACAGTAGTAGTTATAACTTAAATGCGGTCGGCACCTCGGCTGGCCCGTGAAACTTAAGTATATAAAAATATGCCATTAAATTCATATCAACAATCAGACTTGAGAACAGTATGTACAGAGGAGGCAATATATACCACTATTTACAGTGCGTCTCGGCGGCGTGGCTCACCGTTCGGGGAAACGAAGCCAACTGGACAGAGGCAAAGGAAGTGGGGGGAGAGTGAACAGGATGGGAAAACACGTCTTCCTGGTACTCTCCTTGTGTAAAGCCTGGTGCCTCTGACCATTGCCCCCAGCTCTGCGGAGCAAAGGACAGGCCTCCCCAGTGCTCTCTCGCGGAGTAGCAGCAGCATGCATCTCGAAGAAGGCCACAGGGATTAGCCGGTGGGGTCACGCGTGTGGGTCTTGCTCGGGGGGTAAGTGGGATGGGCACCGTGGTAGGCAGTATGTGTGCACTGTACAGGGTGGCATCCCAGAGGCACTCCTGGCCAAGGGAAAATGGAGTGTGGTATTGCTCCTTCTCTACCCGCCTTGTAGAGGGGAGCAGAGGGACTTGATTGTCCAGGTGGGGTCTCTCAGGGTCGGCTTTGTTTTCAAGCTGAAACGCAATGGAAACTGTCGCTGTTTCCTCTGCCGTGTCCTCAGCTGCAGGCTGATCTACAGACCTACCCACCCCGCTCATCTCGGAGAGCCTCGGGGGTCAGACCCTGGCGGGGAGGTGACGACTGAGCACAACAGGGACGTGGCTCTTGCACAGATCTGAGGAATGTCCTGCCCCTGGTGGGGAAAGAGCTCCCAACCCTGGTGATAAATAACCCTCACCATCCAGGCCAGCTAAAGATTGCAGCAATGAAGAAAACCAAGCAGAAAGGTGGGAGACGTACAAACCAACCCACCCATGCTGGACACCAGCACTGAGCCAGTGCATGGAAGTTCACCCTGAAGGAACAGCATAAGTCAACCCAGGCAGGGTCACTGGAGACTGCTTTCTAAACGTAATCCAAGGTTGTTAAAAGCATATTGCTTTAACATGGATATCCATGTATATTCCTTGTATACAGCATGGATATTCATGCGTATTCAGATAACGACCCCCCTAACTCTTTCCCTCTGTGAAGTCAATGGGAGGTCAGCATCCAACCCTCCCCAAATATCTGAACCTAAGGACTTAACTAGTAGACTGTTTAAAAATCATCCGAATATTTTACTGAGAGAGCGAACAGTCCAGAAAGCAGCAGGTGAAAGACATGCGTTCAGGACAGCCGACTGGATGATTGCTATGATCCCCTTAGGCCAGAGAGGCTCAACCTTGTCAGCTGGGAGACAGCCTTGTTAGACTCAAGGCCCCCCTCAGAAAACGCCAGCTCTTTGCTTTCACTCATTTTTTGACTACGGAAAAATGTCCTGCAGCCATGCTCCTGTCGCAAAGAGCTCAGGAAGCCCACAAAAGGGCAGAATGATTTGGACATTTGGGATTCCTATTTGAAATCTCTGGGTTTATCCTGGGAATCCCATGTAGGCTTTTGCACACCTAACAGCGCTAATATTGTGCATCGCCCTTAACAGCATCTCCCTGCACCTCAGCTGGGAATCGCCGCCTGAGGCTCTGAGAGCTCATCTGCAAACAGGCAGCTGAAGGAGGGGGTGGGAGCTATCTGAAACGTCAACCCGCTCTATGCGGAGATGTCTCCAGCTCCGGGTTAAGCCCCGGCGCTTGTCCGTGCCCATCGATCGTACCCTGAACAGCAGCAAGGTGCTGGCTAGCGGGTGCTGTTCATTGTCAGGGGGAAGCACGGCACTGAACCTGGGGTCCTGGGAAAGGGGCTGCTCAGTGCACTGGGACTACAGATCACCTGGCTGCCTCCAGGCTGGACGGATGCAGAGGCTATTAACAGCCCCATGGTCCCAGCAGGCTCTGGATAGAGCTGGAGCCTCCTGCAAACAGCTGGAGAGGCAGGGACTTTCACACTGTTTGCTATGAACTTCTACCTGGCCATCTACCTCCACAGCTTGTCTAACAGGCCATTAAACACTCTGGGGCTTTGAACCCCCTGCAGCTCTCTGCCCAACTGCATCAGAGAAACCCGCTCTCATTCAGGAACTTGTCTGTGGCAAGCTCAGCCAACTCGGGGTACCCCAATGCCCGTCCCACCTCCTTTACGGGATGCTCCAGGGAGTCTGCACGGATCAGGGGCATGGGGTTTGTCTCTTCCTGAGGACAGAGATGCCTCATCGGTTTGTCTGCAGCATCTGGGAGGCTTCAAAGAGAGGATGGGTAAGTGAGCTCGCTGCCTCATTCATTTCGCAGCCCAGATCACCCTACCCACACCCTAGAGCACCCATGCTTCAGCAATGCCAAGCACCCCAGTTATTTTGCTTCCTACTACCCCCACACTGAGCTTGAGAAGCTGCTTTGTTCCTTCCTACTGCACAGACATTGCTAAAACACATGCTACATGCAGTCTAATCCCTGAAGATCACAACTGCCTCCCCACTGAGGAAGCCGGCAAGATGGACACGAGCTCTTGTAACCTCCAGCAATGGGAAGCAAGACGGTGCTTGGGCTGTCACCCCCAATAGTTGTTCCCCGAGGTATGCTGCACTAAGTGGTGGGGACTAGACAGGGCCAAGCGATACTGGATAACATGGCCACTAAGATCCTGCTGCCACAATGCCCTCGTATGCTTGCGAAGTGGAGAAGGAGAATAAGCACCCGTGTCCTGGACAGGTTAAATACTACGGGAGGTCTCGTGAGAGTTCAGCATGAGGCTGGGAGGAAAAGTCACGTGCCTGAGAAGAGCTACAGCCCCATGCTCCATCTGATGTGGACTTTCCCTCTGGGTTTGGATGTGAGCAGGACTCATGACCAGCCCAGGGGCACATAGTGTCCTATACGTGACGGCCGTGCACAGTATGCTATTCCTTTAGCCCAGGAACCCTCTATATCGTGGGTGCTGAAGGTGCTATACTATATATTTGGGTGCCATACATTTGGATGCTTATCTTGCTGGGGTGATCTGACCCCAGCTGACTTCCTGCCCCTTGGGCAGGGGGCTGAACCTGATGATATCGCGAGGTCCCTTCCAGCCCTGATGTCTATAACATCTATGAAACCTATATTTGGGATCTGCCTTGCGATCCCACGTGTGCCCGGCAGCCAGGGCTCAGCGTGCAGCTCACGCTGCTGATTTGGGACGGGGGAGGGTATCTTGCTTGCAGGCAACGAGGGCAAAGCACTCACATACCTGCTCACCTCAAAGCACGTGACTAAGTCCACGCTCCACTGTACTTCACAGCGTCTTAAATGTGTGTTGAAGTGCTTTGCTGAGCCAGGGCTCTGGTGGCTCCTAGCGAGGCCCCAAGCTGCTTGTGGGGATTGTGCCGGCCCAGTATTTGGCTAGAGGCTAGGCCAGCTGGCTTGATGCTGTCGACGCTGCCGGCTAAGGTAGTGGCTGGTCCAGAAATTCTGCATCAAACCCTCTGCTCTTGCACTTAGCATCCAATCTCTACCACCGGCACACACTGGTCCATCACGGTGCTGATCCTGGCCTCTGCTCACTGGTGGCCATAGCCAAGAGTATGGAAGTCAGTGAGCGCCTTCCCACCGGCCTGGATGGAAGTTAGATTAAGGGCTGGAAATATCGTCCACTCAGACCCTCGGTCAAGTCCCACCTGGACTTGCCCCGTGGTTAAACCCCACTGCTTCTACAGACCCTACAGGAGTCCCTTCAGAAGGTACAAGACAAGGTCCCTTCGATCCTTCCTCGCTCCTACCCCAACACACAAGGAAATCTGACCTGTACACGTGGGAATATTGTCAGGCCTTTCTTAAAAGAAGAACCATCTCACTCAGAGGACGCCTTCTTCCAACATGCAGAAACTTTCACTGGTAGCCTCAGGATTGGACTATTAACCTTGAGTGAGCCAAGGCGAAAACACAGAGCAGCCAACAATCCCTGCCCGCACAAGCTGGCAGCCTCGCTACACAAGACAGGCTAAGAGGCAAGGGGATGGGGGGGCACAAAGAGAAGTGAAGTGACTTGCCCAAGGGTCAGGGGCAGAGCTGAAAATAAGAGCCCAGGTGTCCTGACCCCCACCCTCGTCCTTTAAAGAAGCCCCAAATACTTAACTGAGGAAAATGGGTGCAGGAGATTCAATGGGTTTGTGGGTGAAACTGGAAAAACAATGGGGAGTGATGAGGCAGGGATAGGAAGAAGCTGTCTCAGAGCTGCAAAGAAGGCCCTGTGCTTCAAAAACACGCTCCTCGCTATTGCCCCGGTTGCTGTGAGCCAGAATCTGTTAATAAGGGCTTTAATAAGCATTTAATGAAGTGACCTGAGTATAAGAAACTTTTTCAAGTGCCAGACAGCGCTAGAACTGCAGCTGGAGGAAGCAGGCATCACAACCTTGGCCTCCACGCAGCCAGCCCTATTCACGCGAGCTATGGGAGTGGGCTACGGATGTCAGACAGATTGCTTTGATGCTCAGCTAGCTCCTGGTACACCTCCCTGGGAGACCCCACATCAGGTTTTCTTTGGAAAGTCTTTGGAAAGATGGGCTGAGATTAAAACAACAATGATTGGAGCCTAAATCTGTATTGTCAGTCCTGACATCTAAATCAGCATCCTGATTCTCAGAAGCAAGGGCCAGGCAGCAGGCTGGGAGGCTGTCCATGGGCACATCTGCCCACACAACATCTTTAAAAACCTTCAGGACATGTATTTAGATGCCCAAAGCATCTCATTTGTTTATTGTGCAGGGGAAGTGCCCCAGTGTGCTGGCCATGGCCATGGACTCCCTGTGCGAACCCAGAACGCGTAGCTCCGGCCCCTCTCAGCTCAGAGTCACACTTTAGGCAGCCTAGGTGTCCTTTGCCAAAAGGGCCACGACTCAGGGTAGCTCAGTGGCCCTGTGGGAGGTGATTTGCAAAAGTCCTTTCTTATGTTCTGCCTCCTGGCTTTGCAGCCTTCGCATCGCTGCCAAACTTCCCGGCAGAACCAGGTGTTGCAACATACTTGAATCGCGTGGGGTGCTTTTGAAAGGTCAGCCCTGCCCAGGGGCCTCCAGCAGGGCCCCAAGCAGCCACTGCCCACTTCTGCACCTGTCAGCCCTGCCCGGTATTTTGGGGTGAGCCTGCCTGCAAGTACCTGGGTGCGCACAGAGGACACGCTGCCAGCCAGCTCACTAGTTCTCACCGACTGGGCACAACCCCATGCTCCTTTCTGCCCCTTGTCTGACATGCAGGGGCCGGGACCTGGAAGCTGAATGCATAAATTAAGTGCTGGAAGAGAAACAAAACAAATAAAGGCAACTCGTTAAGAAAGCCACTATAAATACTGTACAAAGCACGGGTTTGCTGTTCTCAGCCCCTGCACACTCTGGCCCGGACCGCGAACTCCCTCTGCCACGTGCCATGTCCTGCCTGGATGGCCCTGCCTCGCTCCTCATGCCCACCAAGAGGGGAGGTGGGATATCCCCCAGGTGGCACCGTCAGGGTCTCAGCTAAGTATTGCACATGGTTCATTTCCCCTGGACACTGCTCCCATTGCTACACGGGGCCTGGCACCCCTCACACAATGCCACCCCATGGTGGGCGAATGGGACCCAGCTGCCACGGCTTTCCCCTTTGTAGCTAGGCTCCTCCAGAGCTGGGGCACTGATGCCAGGCTGGGCTGTTGGCAGCCTCTTCCCCGCTCCCTTGGCTTCACACGCGGGTTGGATCTGACTGCCTCATGCCAGCTCTGGGCAAAACAGCTCTGCCCCCCTTTGAAAATAAATAAGGATATTTTAATATATCTCTATATATGTATGTATATATGTATATTTCAGAGACGGGGCTCTCTGGGTGCTGGCGGCGAGTGAGCAGGGTCAGCTGGAGCGGATGGCAGGGCAGTGGTTCAGGCGGATGCAGCTGTGCAGTGAGCTTGGCGGAGGTGCAAGAGGGGCTCTTGGCCAGATGCATGGACAAAGGGGCGGCCTGTTGCCCTCCGTGGGGTGTGCCTGGGTCTGAGGCCTGCATTTGTCCTTAGCCAGTGGCCGGGCGCTCACCGTGCTCTTCGTTTATGGCACCGAAGACGGGTTCCCTTCCCCGCTCTCTCCCTAAGGCGGCTACCGCCGCCTCCTCCTCACGGCCCCTTTGGGGCAATGCCGCAGAAGCCCGGGCCCTCCGTGCAGCTCTCCCCGCGGGCACGGATACACATACACGCGGGCAGGGTTAAGCGCAGGCTGTGCAATGTGGTCTGTACACGGTACCTCGCGATGGGGCTCCTCTCTCCCTGCTGCCGCTGGCCCTCTCCGCCGGGCGGCACGTGGCCCACACACGGGCCAGAGCCTCCAAGGCAGGTGACGAAACATGCGTGGGGAGAGGGGTCGAGGGGCCGATGGGACCGGGAGGCCACGACAGTGTCCGTGATCGGCAGGGCTGGAGCCGGCGCTCCCCCCTCCACAGCAGGGGCTGATCAGACCCTCCACAGGAGCAGGTGGTTCGTGCTGTCGTCTCGCCCCACGGTCTCGCTGCTGTTGGTGAGCCGGAAGTCCTCGTAGCCGTCCCCGCCGCTGATCACGAGCATCTTGGATTTCGACAGGACCATGTTAGAGGCCCGGTGCCTTGTCGAGTCCCTCTTTTCCACCTCGCTTGGCTTCTCCGTACCTGGGAGACAGCAGGATCCAGGTGAGACTCCAGGGAGATCAAGCCAGGGATCCCGCCTGAGGTGACGTGGATAGAGGGGCCCTCAGACCTCCCTCCTTCCCTTCACATCAGCCATAATAACCCCACCCGCTGCCTCGGGACTGCCTGGTTCTCCTCCAAAGCTGGGAGCCTGAAGCAGCTAGTGATTTAGGCAGCCCATCCTGAAACACAAAGATGTGCCCATTTGTAAACCCCTCCAGAGCACCCTGTGCTGGGTGCACGTGCACTGGAAAGCCCTGGCTGCGGGGGCTGGTGCTCACACGTGGGCACTGGTTTCTGCCTCTGGTGAGTAGCACCTTCCCCCTGCAGGGCAGCTGCCTGACAGGGCGACTCCGGGGGTAGAACCCAAGCGAGGGCTGCTAGCTGGAGCCTGCCCTTACACTGACTGCTGGTCTCCTGGCTCTGGGCAAAGCCAGACCCACCTGGATCCCTTGGCAAAGGGAAGAGGATGTCAAAGCCGTCCGGCAGCTCGATGGAGGTGAGGAAGCGGACGTGGCCTGTGTGGCCCTGGGACAAGCCCACCAGTGTCGGCGGCGTCTTCCAGACGGAGGCGTTGGCCGTGATGGACAGTGTCAGCACCACCCCGGCGCTCGTGCCAATCCACAGCAAGTCCTTGCAGGCCAGGAGCGCCGTGATCCGCAAGCAGGCAGCCTTGTGCTGCCGGATGATGGCATCTGAGCCTGCCAGCGGGACCAGAGAGGGGGGTGGGTTACCGCACGGATGCAGGGCACTTGCTGGCACTGCAGGTGGGGATGCAGCTGCCGTATGCCCGGGCATGCCTGCGTCAGCTTTAACTGGCTCATGTCCAGTGGTGGTGAAGGTGTGGCAGGACAAGCCTGCCTAAGTAAGACCCTGGGTATATACGGGGGTATGGGTTTGTTCTCCTGCTGCTTCACTGCAACAGCAAACAACTGTCCCTGCTTATCCTGGACAGTCCCCCCATTTGGGGGCTGTGTCCTCAAGGAAGCAGGCCCCACCTGGGTGGCCTGCTCCATCTGGCACAATGTGGCTGTCACTGTGTGCATCTGGCCCTGATGTTTTCAGGTTCAGCAAGAAACGCTGCACCGGGTGTCTGGGCTCTGCCTCCTTCCCTCACCGAAGCCACGAGGGGCTCAGGCTTCTCCTGCTTTGTGGGGTGTCTGGGGCCATGTCCTGGATTTTGCTTCCCAGAAATCAGGTGCTTCCCTGGTACCTGAGGCAGGCAGAGGAAAGCCAGGGCGGGACTGCTCACGTGTCTGGGACTCACCTCCAAACCCTGAGCAGCCCCTTGCCTGTGTGGCCAGGGAAAGCTGCCACCAGGCTGCCTGGATCTCCAGCACGTGACAGCGCCCCTTTCTCCAAGAAAGGGATTGCCTGTGAGCACCAGCCCCACGGTCCCACAAGTGCAGAAGGTGGGTGTTGTGGGGCCGTGCTCAGGCCTAGCTCCAGAGGTGAAGGATTTGGGAGAGAAACCTACCCTGGAAGGGAAGGAGGATGGATCATGTGGCCTCCTGCTCATTTGCCCCTACAGAGAGTACTTCACTGCCCTGTCTTGCCCTGCCCTGCCTGGACAGCATGCAGCTTGAGGCAGACCTCTTGTTCCACTCAGGGCGGAGCCCACGGGCTGCTCTCAGTCAGTAAGCATCTCTGCTGGGCCTGCCTCCAGCCCTGGATGGCTCTCTGCTGGGACGACACATCTGGCCTTCTTCCTCCCACCAGCAGGCTCAGACGGGACGTTCTCCAGTGCTCCTCAGAGCAGCTCATTACTGAGATGCCCAGTGACACTGCAGAGCCATGATGCTGCATGCTGGCTGGCTCAGAAGTCATGGGAGACATCCGGACTAACCAGGGAGCCCCAGCACCTACCGCTGCGAATGGTGGCAAACACCCTCCAGTCCAGTAGAACAATCCCAGGGGTGGGGGAAGTGACATCCCACAGGGGTAGGAGAGACATGCCCAACGCTTGCGTAACTCCCCCCACAATAACCTAGTCCATGGAGAACCTGAAACACGGAGTCCAAGAGCAACCAGGCTGTGGGCTGAGTATCACACGCTTGACATAGGAGCTGTGCAGAGCCACCCGTGGGGGTTTCGGCCACTGGGAGGCGAAGGACTTACCTGCCAGCATCTTGTGGACAGGTGGGGTGATGTCCACTTCGGCCAGTTGCTCGTAGCTGGTGGCGTGGTAAAGGCGCACCTGGGCGCTGCTCTGGAGTGCGATCCAGATCCCAGGGCTGGAGCTCACCATGCAAGTCACGCTGCGGTTGCTGTCCTGCCCGATGTGGAAGGCGTGCTGTGGGGCAGAGGGAAAGCAAACAGCCCTGAGACTCTGGGAGAGCGCCCAGCCTGCCCAGTAGGCTCCTTGGGCCTGTTTAGAGCACTGTGCCAGACAGCTGTGAACCTGGGGGTCCACAAGCTGGTCAGGAAGCGGGCTTTCCTCCATGTGGACCATTCCTTGATGCAGTCTCTCTAGGGAAAGGTCTCTTACTATTATCACTCTCCTCTGGCATCTTACAGCCCTGCTCAGATTAGGGCCTGACTGTGCTAGGTGCTGTACATACCCAGAGCAACACACAGTCCCTACTGTCTCTCTGGGGGTCTAAACAGACAAGACACACCAGAGGCAGGAGGAGAAAGAGAAGGTGCACAGAAGGCAAGTGACTTGACCAAGGTCATGCAGCAAGTCAGTGGCAGAACTGGGAAGACCAGCCCAGACCTCTTGACTCCCCAGCTACTGTCTCACCCACTAGCCCATGCTGCCTTTCAGTGTTAGAGCAGGGGCACAGTGTCTCCTCTGAGCGAGCGCAGCGGGCCAAGAACAGCGTGCCGTTCTGAGGATGCAAGAAGAGGACTGTACTCTGCACAAGCACAACCTCTGCCATGCCAAGGGCACCAGTGCTTTTGTGACACTGATACCACAGCACAGCTGGAGAACAAGGGGTGGCGTGTGAGAAGCGAGTTCCCAATTCCAGCCTTCAGGTTGACTGCCCAACCGCCTTCTGTGTGGGGACAGATTTGCCCATAGAAGCCAATGGGAGCGGTGAGAGCTTGGCGTGGCTCTAGGGGTGCCTGTACGTGTCACAGGATTTAATCCTCATTAAATTAAATAGGTTTATAAAATTTTTAAACTTATTTTGCAGCGTCATATTAGTGTTTGCATGCACTAGGCTTCTGAATGAATTAGCCTGGTCCCTGGCCAGCACTGCAGGAGAGGAGGACAGTCCCGTGCTGCCCCCCGGGTCCAGGGCCCCCCACTCCTTGCCCTGCCATGCAGTTGTGGGAGCAGGGAGCCAGCATACACACACACACAAAAGCAGGGGCAGCAATTGGAAAGTGAAAGCAGTTTGAAGGGGTGAACTACAAAAAAGTCACAGTGCCACCTGGTGGACAAAGAGGCTCATTACACATCTCTGAGTGCCTTGGTGTTTCCCTGCAATGAATCCATGGACACGATGCTTTAATTCACGGCTACCCAAACTAAACTACATACAAGGAGTTTTAGTTTAGTGCACCAGAAATACTTTAAAGGGTCTGGAAATCCCGCTCGTGCAAACAGTCACGCCACTGCAGCACAAGAAAGGGCAAAAAACATGGTGTGTACAAAGGCCCCAGATGGCTCAGACCGGGCACTCGGGAGCACAGGACACTTGACAATCTGCCTCTGCACGTGACTGTGGCAAGGATGGAACCCAGGTGTCCTGAGGCCCAGTCACAGGCTTAGCCCCCAAGACCCCTCTCCCTCTCCTCGTCCTGGCCAGCACGGGGCCACTAGGAGACAGGAAGCTGGTTTGCACTGAACAAATGGCTACCCCAGAACTCGTCAGGGGCAGCAGACACAAAACATACACCAGGGTAACTTCCTCCACAGTAAATGTACTCATGACTTCCTCAGAGTAAGTATCCACTGCAGAACAGTGTCCCTGCTGGAGTAACTGCTGCACCGTGTAGGGTTCCCGCAGGGCAAACTGGGAATATGTATCATGCATCTAGGCTCTCAGAGCATTTGCTGCTGCGACAGAGCCAAGGAGAAGCAGAGGTGACAGCAATGCAGCAGCTGATCACAAGTCTCTGCTACAGCCTGGCACTCTGGATGCATGCTAGCCATGATCTAGAGTGGACTGTCATCAATAGGGACCTTTCCATTAGGGGCTGGACTGGCCCCTAAGGGTCCTTAACCCCTTGCTCCCTCCTGCCAAGCTGTTTGCTCTAATCCTCCCAGTCACAGGGAAGGGGTGCAGGTACCTCCTGGAGAAGTGTGCCTGTGTTGAGGATGATGACTCTGTTCTGACAGCCACACCACAGCTTCCCAGCCACCGACACCATCTTAGTGACAGGGCTCCCGGGCGAGCCCAGGGACAGGGACTTGGAGTTCTGGGGGTCCCAGAAACGCCCTGCAAAGAGAGAGAGAAGGGCAGTAAACAGCTAGCATCTTCTGAGTGGTGCCCTGTGCATGGGGGGCAAATAGTGATGGAGGCCAGTGGACCTCGTGGGCACCAGACCAAAGGGGTATTAGCTGGCCTCAAACACTCAAAGGGTCTGGAAGTCGCAATAGGAGTGCAGGGGACTCCTCCTCTTTAAGGAGCTGGACCAGTTTAGGAACAGGTTTGTGTGATGTGATGCCTGGGATGGCCTGGCTCCGTGCCCTGGTAGTGGCGGGGAGTAATCACTGCTACCTCCCCCCATCAGAGGCAGGGTTCATGGTCTATTATGAGGTGAATCTCCAGCTCACTGGCTCATGCACCGGGTTAAGTCAGGCCAAGCCATGCATCCAATGGTACAGAAAGATGATCACAGATGCATCTCTTCTGCGGCTTCCCTGCCAGGATGGCAAAAACCATTTACCACCTGCTAAGGAGACCCTAGAGCTCTCTGCCTGGGGAGGTGGGGCCCTGCTCTGGGCCCCGTGGTGCAGCAGGGATTGCTGAGGCTCTGTCGTTCTCACAGCCACCATGCCACCCACCCCTGCATAGCAGAGAGGTCATGCTGGGCCCCCTCTTCCATTTCCTCACACCAGTCTAGTTTTATGGGCTCTTAATTGTCGCCAGAGGAAGTGAGGGGAAAACTGGGTCCCCAGCAGTTAACAAAAAGGTCAGTGGATTGTTTAGTGCAAGGTCAACGTTTTCAGAGGCCAGTGACTTCCAGTGCCCAGAGTGGGCCCCCGTGCCTGTAGGCACCCAAAATTAGCAGGTGCTTTGGAAAACATCATCCCAGGGTGTTCAGAGCAAGGGGCTGGGAGCACAGTGCCCCTGCCCAGCTCTGACATGGACCCACTATCTGGTCTTGGCCAGGTGGTCTGTCCCTCTTCCCTCCCTCTCTGTCTAGCCATGCTGCGACTAACCCACCTCTGGACTATGCTTACGGGGCTCAGTGACCTGCCAGGGCGCACTGGAGCCTTAGGCATGTGTGAGCATCTAGTCCTGTTACCAAGTGACCCACCTGCTTCCCTCTGGTAGACAATGAGCTCTCCGTTTGCCAGCGACACAAAGACCTGGTTATCGAGGTACCTGCCAAGAAACAAGAGCTCAGACGATTAGCCTGCAGTGAGCATGATGCAGGAGATGCCCCACAATGCAGAGGATGCTCACCTCCCAGAATAACCTGCTTCCCCCACATCAGAAGCCCTCAGTACCTCCCATCTCCTATGTCTAGTTTCTCACATAGCGCCCTGTGCAGCTGCAGTGTCCCCTACAGTGTTGCTACTCCAGTATGGCACAGCTCCATCTCTCACCCTCCCAGTGCCAAGCTACTCAGCTTCTCACCCTCTCCATGTCTCTGTATGGCGATGCACCCCCCCGATGCCACTATGTAGTACGCAGTATATACTTGCATACTCCATAGTTGTGCACTATGAAGTACACAAACAAGGAGCAAGATGTAATCCCTATGCAGAAAAGACAGTCTGAATGAACAAGGTGGGCAAAGGAGGGGAGTTTGACTGACAGGGAAGGAACGCCTGGAGAGACCAGGTATGCAGCCCAAAGCCCCAGAGGAACTAAATGTTAAAGGCAGGATATAAACCCAGGCCTCTGCAGTGCTTAATCCAAAAGCCAGGCTCTATGCTGCTTCTTTCAGCAGCAGAACAAGCTCTAAAGGCCTGGGCAGGGTCCTGCACTCACAGGATACACATGACAGAGGCCGAGTGCTGCATCTTCATGCTGTTCTTCCTGTTGCGGATGTTGTCTGAGGACTGGTACACGTGGATGCTGGAAAACAAAGAGGGGCGGGTGAGAGGTGAGACCTTGTCGGCTCAGCTAACATCAGCGACTTCATGGCTGGCACAGGCAGGCAGTGAAACCTGAAGCAGCTTGGGGTGGGGGCACAGTGCTAAATGCCTGAGACCTGTCTGCAGGAGGAGGCAAGCCCAGAAAAAAGCCTTGTTGCCAACCTGCTGGGTGTGGCTAGTGCCCCTCCTGGGGCTTTGGTGCTGGGGAAGTACTAGAAGGCAATGGCTGGCATATGTGCGTTCTCTGCCTATTGCACAGGTGAAAGGGACTGGGGCAGAGGCCTCGGGACGAGACAGCCATCCTCTTTATTCATGTGAGGCTGAGCTGCCGTTTCACTGCTGTGGGGATGGTCTGGCATGGCCTGGAGTCCAGTGTCCACCTTAGAGGTCTGTGCAAGCAGGAGAGTTTGTGCAAGACCCAGCACAGCAGGGGGTAGATACCACTGAGCAAACCAGGAACGCAAGCCCAGAGAAACACCCGGGCTCAGGACACTGGTGTAGATGCTGACGCTCAAGAGTCTCTTCTGACCTGTGTATGCCAGGGTAGGCCTTGGTTACAAAGCCCGCAAGCACTGAGAAGTCGGACTGCGAGGTCATCGAATCCAGCCCCCTGCCTGAGACAGGATCATTGCTAATACAAATCCACCGTCCAACCTCTTAGCAAAACCATTCATCGCAACCAGATATCACACTTGAAACTGCCATAGGTAAAGCAGCGGGACCACAGTGGCCAACATCCTGCTGCTGAAAGGTGAAAATATGCTGGGGAGATCCCAAGAGGGCCATGCACCCACTACAGAGGAAAGCAAACCCCCTCCCAGTCTGTACCAATCTGACTAAATTCCTTTCTGACCCCAAATGTAACAATGGGTCTGACCCTGAGCGAAGGAACAAGACCCTCTGGCCAGGAACCTCCAGCTTTAAATCCCAGCAGGAGCATAGGCACAGCCCAGCCATAATCCCCAGCCTTGGCTGCAGGCAACACCCAGTGCTGCTGAGGAAGGCAAACATCCTCCACCCCCAACTTGACAACTGTAGGAGCAGGAGGGGGAAAATATTCCTTCCCGGCCCCACGTAGCAACCAGCAAAGCCCTGTCACTACCCCTCAGATCTGCTGCTTTGTGCCTGTGTGTTGGGGGAGAGGGTGTGTGCATATGTGTGAATGCAGCAGGCAGGTGCCTAAGGTGTGCCCGCACACATGCAAGCTGCTGGGTATGACGCACACATGTGGCACACATGCACACGTGTGCTCAGAGTTCAGCAGGCAGCTCCCACCGCAGCAGCTGAAAACCAGCTCACAACGTGCTGCCAGGGCTTCTCATCAGAGCTCACCCCGCAGAAGCAAACTGTTTGCCTCAGGCTTTATCTGAAGCCGCAGCTTGTCAGCTCTGACCTAGGTCGCGGTGTTTTAGGGCTGAGAGCAAAAACCACCTTCCAGCTCAGCTCCATCCTTCAGGAAGAGTCAGCAAGCCTTTTAACCTGGCCTGGCAGACCCAGACTGGCCTTGCGCATCTGGCTGGCTGGAAGCAAGGTTCCCCTGTGCCTGGCAAGATCCCTTGGCCTGACACTGGAGGACAAATCCTTCACTAGTGTAGACAGGTGCAGAGCCAGGGGGATCGATGGAGTCCCTCCTGCCTGGGCTGGGGCTACCAGGCTTTACCCCAGCTGTGAGCACACATACTTCAGTTCACCAGCTTGGCTCTGACTGTCCTGATATACTGCAGACAACCTCTGAGTCTTCTCTTTCCCTCTGCCCTCCACACCCTGCTCCCGTCCTCCTAGTCGCCCCCTCCCCATCACTCCTGCATCTGCATCCTGGTTCTCATACAGCCTCCATCTCAGATGCTGCCCAAGGACTGGTCCAGAGTGCAGCTTGGTGGCTTTGGGAGATGCCCCACATCCAGTTCCCCATCTCTGGCCAGTCCCTGCTGACCTACCAGCCATCCTCGGTGCCCAGCCACATGGAGCTCTGATAGGCCTCGGGGTCAGTGCTCAGCAGGTCCTCCAGGCTGCCCCTGGTGAAAGACCCTCGGCTCGACCGGCGCATGGCCCGGCCGTCCATGGGGCTCTCGCTGTTCCTGGTCTGACTGAAAGCACTGGAGATGGGGAGGAAGCCAGGGTCTTGCTCCTCTTCGGAGCTGGTTGTCTCGGCTGTCACGTCTTTGGAGCTTGGCATCTCTTCATCTGTGAAGGGGCGAGAGACACAGCCATGCAGATGACTGAAGGTGACAGAGGCGCCCATTCACATGGGCCTTTAACATTTTAGCATCAAATCTGGAACAGGCAAGCTGGAGTGACTCTGGCATGACCCAGTGACCTCTGCCTAATCCACCTGACTGCAGTATTATCTCACTTATTTCAAAGCACAGCTGTGGTCCCTTTTGCCATGGGATCCAGAGCAGGAGGGTGCGACCCTTGGCTTACACCTGGGGCCTGTGATATTTCATGCCATGTCTGTGTGGTCCAGCGGGGCTCTGATGGGAGCCTTTGCTGTGAATGATATGAAAACAGACTGTAGCTTTTAGCATTCACTAGCACGCAACATTTCTCTAGCACCGTTCATGCTGACAGGCCAAACCCCCAGGCCTTTACAGAGCAGGGGAGGCATTGTGGTCTCGGAGTTCACCTCCTTAGTGGAGTCACTCTGGATTGACACTGGAGCTGGAATCCAAATCCAGATCCTGCTCACTGGACCTTTAGTCACTAACTTCACTGGATCCAGGACTTGAACCTGTGTATTTCTCCCATCTGGGAGAAAGGCATTATAGAGGAACATTATTTCAGTGGCAAAGCTAAGCACCTGGGAGTTAGGAAAGCCTAGATTTACAGATGCTTTTGCAACTTATTCTAGCCCCTTCTGTATTTTCTCCTGTGCGGTGAGGCAGCATCCCATGGGATCTAAAAGTGACCATGATCATGACATACAAAGGGACTGGAGGAGCGTGACACGAGCAGCCTCCATTCTGACGGTCCCGAGCCCTGGAGGGCTTGGCCTGGCTACTTTAAGGTGTCCCCACTGACCCTGAGCGTTGTTAGGCAGGCTCTCTCCAGGGCAGCTCCCAGGCCCCAGTAGGGCTCAATGGCGTCAGAGTTGCCTACTCACTTCCGAAGCTGGAGGAGATGGTGGAGTGGCTGGCCTGACTCTGGAGGGTGCCCGAGGGGCTGGGCGAGGACTCATCATCTGTGTCGTCGCTGTCGAATGGCATCAGCTCCCGGTTGGCGCTGTCCACAGGCTCTGAGAGCTCCAGGGAGGAGCCGGAGATGGAGATGTGCAGGCACTGCTGGGGCCCCGCATCATCCAGCGCCGAAGGAGCCGGCTCGGCGGAAGGGCTCGCCAGTGACTCAGGACGATCCCTGTCAGCGAAGTGACAAAAGCTGAGGTGAAACTGGGATTCTGGACCCTGATATAAGGCAGGGGTGGCAGGAAGGATACGGGCCTGATGTGGCCGCACTGCTCAGCTCCCAGCGAGCTGGACGTGCAGATCACCACATGGGACATTGAGACCTGGCTTCCAGCTCCAGCACTGCCCCTGACTTGTCCCATGGCCTTGGGAGAGACTCTATGCCTCAGTTTCCCCTCCTTTAAATGGGGGTGATACCATCTCCCTGCCCAGGAAGTAAGGCTGGTAGCTGTATGTCACAGCTGTCCTACAGACACATGGCTACTCTGTCCCTCCTCATCTTCCCAGAAAGCCAGGGAAGGGCTCACAGAGTGTCTAAACTCTCCGAAGAGGCTGGACCTAGTAGCTCTGGTGCTGCCCAGCCCAGTACGGGGGTTAGTCACCCGCCTCCTCCATCTCTAGTGGATGTCTCCTCGTCTCCCTGTTGTACCACGGGGCAGGGCTATGGACCCCATTGAACAGGTGGGGAAACTGAGGGACAAAGATGGCAAGCCCTTTACCGAAGGCTACACATGCAGTCAGTGTAAGAGCAGGGGCGACTAGAACCCCGGTCTCAGCTAGTGACCCCCTCGTCCTCTCTCTTGGGCCCTGACCCTTGGGATCTTAAGCTTGTTCAGACACTTCAGGGGGCAAATGATGCTGGCCCCTACACCTTGGCCTCTGTGCCGGGTCTCGTACCTGTATATCCTCTTGAGGCCTGGCACAGAGGCAATGCAGAGGATTCTGGCTGAGCACACGGCGATGCAGGCCTCGACTGTGGGCTCCTTCTTGATGCTGAGGAGGCAGACCTGCCCCACGTAGCCATCGCTGTTGCACACCCACACCTCAAAGGCGCTCTCGGGGCCGCTGTGGCTGGGGGAGGCGCAGGAGAACTGGGCAGAGACATGCGACATGGAAAAGCCAGATTAGATCAGAAATGGACTGAAAGGAGATTCGTGAGCGCCTCAGCATGGCAAACCAGCAAGGGAGGGTGATGATGAATAAAAACAGCTTCTCTTCCTTCCCCAGGTTCACCCCAAATTATGTCTGGGGGGGTCACTGCAGTCACCCTAGACCACAGCCACCTCTGGGGTGGAACATAAACAACTATATCACATCCCCTCAAACACTGCACAGAGATTTGGGACAAGGAGTGCAGAGAAATGCAGCATCCGTTTGGAAGTGCAAGGGGGAGCTTGGCCAGGACCCCACAGCTAGCATTCCTATGCTGCACAGCCTCTTGAATGACCAGAAGAAATAAGGACCAGGGTTTTGTCTCTCAGCCCAAACATGGTGACAGCCTGACTGGGCACCTCTGGGGAGCACCGTGCCCGCTAGTGGCAAGCTGCCACTTATCCTGACTCTAGGTCGGTGATTTTCAACCAGGACGCCACAGCACCTGGGCTGCCTTGAGAGCCTTTCCGGGGTGCGCGAAGCACCACACAATGTTAGCCTGGTTATACGTGCAAACATGATTCACCAGATTTCAAACAGAAATCCATGGTTGTAGTCTTTCTGAGTTCTTTGCAACAGGAAAACTGCTCCTTTATTTTTCCATAGTCAAAAAGAGAGTGAAGACTAAGAGCTGGTATTTTCTGAGGGGCGCCGCGAGTCTAACCACGGGCACCGTGAGTCTACCCAGGGGTGTCTTGAGTCTAAAAAGGTTGAGGACCACTGCTCTAGGCAAAGGAAACCTGTTCTTAGCGGCCCATCCTCAGCTGTGGTACTCCAGATGCTGCCAGGCCTGGCGGAGGGGACAGGGCCACAGTCCAACTGAGCTGCTAACTCCTAGAGATCCCGAAGTGCCACCACAAGACAAGACAGGGCCTGGGGGAAGGAAAGCCCAGGGGGCCAACGAACCTGCATCCCGCTGCGTGTCTTCATGATGGGAATTGCCTTCAGGAACTCAGGGTCCAGGCAGTTTTTGTTGGAAGCTGGATGGGAAGGAGAGAGACACTATCAGGGAGGCTGCGAATATAACAGTGAAGATGTCCCTGTGCAGCCACCTCCCCTGTGCCAGAAAGCCCAGCAAGCCAAATAAACAGGGACCAGTGCTGACATGCAGTCACCTCTGGGGTGGAATGCAGTAGCTGCTTAACAGCACGCGGCAACACTGAACAAAACTGTAGGGTTGGAGAATACAACGTTGAAACTACAGGAACGAGATGGGTGGAGTATGCTTTATCGGGCTGGTATCTGGTCAAAGCACAAAGGAAAACAGCCCCGGGATCTTCAAGAACCTGCCATTCGTAAACTTCCCCCAACACCATGCTGGGCTGTGGTTTCATACAGACCCAGGATGCAGCACTCTACCTTCTGGATCATGAAGCAGTAAGGCGGGAAGGGAGCTCCAGAGGTCACAGCTAGTCCAACCCCATGCCTGAAGCAGGGTCAGCCCTATCCAACCCATCCCTGACATCCATCATATCAACCCTTCGTACAGTCAGCTACATAAAACACAAGACATCACACCCAAACCTGCCACAGGTAAAGCAGAGGCACCACGGCAGCTAATGTCCTGCATCTGTAAAAGGTTGTTAATATATGCTCCCAAAAGATCCCGAGTAGAAGACATACACCACACTACAGAGGAAGGAAACCCATCCCCGCCGAGTCTGTACCAGTCTGACCATGGGGTAAAATTCCTTCCCGACCCCAGATGTGGTATTGGTCTGACCTTGAGCAGAGGGGCAAGACCCTCTAGCCAGGATCCTCCGGGTTTGAGTCCCAGCAGGAGCACTGGCATGCCTCAGTCAAAATCCCCAGCACTGGCTGCAGCCGGCACCAATGCTTCTGAGGGAGGCTTAAAAACACCCTGACACTTGCACCCGGCAGTGGACGGGGTGGGCAGGGGCTATTAGCAAAGACCACAAGCCTGGGAAACACTCATAGCAGAACACAAGCATAGACCAACCCCAACCAGTGGCTGTCCAACCTCTTCTTGAACACCTCTGGTGTTGGGGAGTCCACACCTTCCCTAGATGTCTATTCTGCCGCCTCACTATTCTCACAGCAAAGCAGTTTTTTTTCCAGATATCCAATCTGAACTTACTTTGCTGTAGCTTGAAGCCACTGGTTTGCATCCTGCTCTCTGCAGCAAGAGAGAAAAGGTGCTTTCCCTCTTCTTTACGGCAGCCCTTCAAGTATTTGAAGACTGATACCATGTCCCATCCTGAACGCCTTTTCCACAAGCTGAACATGCCTAGCTCCTTGTACGAATTGCTGACTTAAAATCAACGCCCTCATGGTACCCGGGCTCCAAATCCCAATCCCTGCAGCTTTCTACTGGGGCTTTCCATCTACACACTGACCCAACCAAGCCCTGCTTAGCTGACTCAGAGCCAAGAAGGTGCTGATTCTTACAACCAACACCCTCATGGCACCAATGATGCAATTCCCAACAGGACCCTTCCCACCGGCAGCCCTGGGCCACTTGGCCAGCCCCTGCTCACCCAGCTTCTTCTTGGCATCCTCAAAAGCCTGTTCGAAGCTGTGCCGAGCATCAGGGTTCGGGAACTCAAAGACAAAGGACTCGGTGCCGTCAGCCTTGGTGGTGGTGAGCTCCACTTTGTTGGGTGGGAAGGACATGCTGAAGGACAGGGACTGCTTCTCGGCCAGCTCCCGGTGGATGGCAGCCATCAGGTCCTTGATCACGTCGTCCAGGCTCTGTGGATGAGAGCAAGAAGGATTTTTTAACCCTCACAGCACTGGACTGGGACTGGAGAGACCTGGGGTCTGCCCCTGGTACCCTGTGCAAGCCTGGGCAAGTCATTTAATTCTCTATGGCTTGTTTACATGGGGATATTCAGGAAAATGAATCTGGATTAACTAAAAGGGTGGAGGAATTGAACTGTGTTTATAGCAGGTTACTTTAGGACCCTGCTACATGTTCAAATTAAAGCTGGGTAGAAACCAGCTCTAGAGTTTTGACACATTTTCAAGTGCTAACTTCATAGCTGGTCAGCTCTTTTTCTAGCTGGAGAGTCATTTTTATCATGTGAGAGTTACTTTGCACATGTGGCTCATCTAACTTTAAGCATTTAATTGTGTGATAATCACTTTGCATATGTGGCCGGTTGAAATTTACTCTGTGATTCACCAGTTAATTGTGTAATATATGTAACGCATAGCAAGGGACTTAGAATAAGAGCGCCCATACACAGATTTAAAGGGGTTTAATTAACTCACCTTGTAAGTCAATTCAGATTAGTTTTCCATGTGGACGAGCCACTGAATCTGTATCCGTAATGTGGGGCTGACAAGCCTCCGGGGGTCGGGAGCCTGGGCCTGTACCAGACTTGTGTGGCTGGCAGGGAGGGAGCTTTTGGTAGGGAGCTCAGGATGGAAAAATGCTGGGCACTAGTATGTGTATCTGGGGCAGACTGTCTCTGGTGAAGGCAGCCTTACCAGGCCTGAAGAAGGTTAATTTACAGCTGTGGCGGGGGGCTCCTTACCTGGTGGGGGAAGCTGAGAGTCTCGGAGAGCTTGCTGACTTGGCCCAGCGTGCTCAGGTCCTCGTCCAGGCGGCAGATGGTTTTCTGGATGCTCTCGCGGTTGGTGGACTGGGAGGCCCCTGCAGACAGAGGAGTAGGGCAGGTCAGGGCTGATGGAGCAAGGGGGGTAGACAAGGGTGCCAGGCCAGCACTGCGCTGGATGGGGCTCTGGATGCAGGCAGAGCTGTCCTAGGACTCCCTGCCCCCTGGATTTTGCCCTGTGAAGGTCACTGCCCCCAGGGCTCAGAGCAGGACCGGCCCGGACAGGACCCTGGGGTCTCTTCTCAGGCCCTGCCCCTCACTGGATCCCCACTCCCGAGGGTTAATGGGCTCCCAAGAAGAGTTGCCAAGCTAGTGCCCTGCAGCCTGACTCCCTCCCAGCCTCGCACACTCAGCACTTGCAGAGCCTGTCCACACCTGCAGCCAGCTAGACCTCCTCGAGGTCAGCACTGCCGGCCATGCACCCAGCATCTCCCACGTGGCAGAGTCCCTGACAGACTGGCGAACCCCACAACTCTGAGTTATACCCAAGCCAGGAGGCTCCATCCACCCATTGGGCATGCGGGAGGCTGTGTGTGTGTGTGCGCGTCTCAGTGTGTATGTACAGATGAGCATGTGCATGCATGTGCATACGTGAGGATGCGTGTGAGCTCTAGCTTGCAGGTGCTGGCACATAAGCCCTAAACTTCTGTCAATCTGTGAATCTCCCGGCTGGGAGCTGTTGCCCCATCTGGCACTGAAGAATGAGCTGAATCTGGAAGGTGGAGCCTCAGTCCTAGATGGATGAGCCAGGTTCATGAAGTCCCTTGCTCTCCCCTTCCACCCATGCTGGGAGGACCCTCCAATGCAAAGGCAGCTGCTATTTGAGCTGAGGGAGACTCACCAGCAGTTGGAGGCAGTACAGACCTTATGATGCAGCTGGGCTGCTCTGAGTCCCTCCGGCAGACGGCAATGGGACACATACACAGCTCCTATACTACGGTACTTAAATCCAGACCTGAGTAAGTCACTTGTAAGGGACCCCCATGAAGCAGGCTATAAGCAGAGCCCCAAACCCCAGCAGAAGCCACGTCTCATCAGCAACATAGAGCCGGTTGCTTCAGCTTGAGAGGGGAAGGAGCCTGCATTGAGTGAGTCGTGGCTGTTTCCCTTGCCCTTCTCTGGAAGGCGGCAACCTGGGGACTGAGCCTCAGCTGAAGCCTGCGGGTGCTACAAGGGCTAGGCGAGAAAGCAGCACAGACCTTTCACGATGTCCACGTCCTCCAGGGGCAGCTTCCAGAGCAGCTTGTACTTGCTGGCGGTGTCTATGACGCTGGCGGCCGTGTAGCTGAAAGAGAAGGAAGGGAAGCAGCTATCACTTGGGGTGCGGGCATGAGCGAGAGCACTAGGGTGCAAACTCGGCAAGGCAAAGAGAGCGGGAACTGAAATCACAAGCAGAGCCGGCTGGGCCTGCCTGGCCCAGAGCAAGCCAGTGTCCAGGGCCCCGCTCTCAAGCCCATCTCTTGCCTCTCTGCCTGAACAATGAGACTGCACCGGGGGTCTGGAGCCGGGATGGGGAGCAGGCCTGACCTTAGCCTTCTGGATGTCCCCCTGCCTGTCCCTCACCCAGTGCCGTGATTCCCCTCTCATGGATCCAGAGCAACAGATTTCCACCTTCAGCTTCCTCTGTGCAAAAACAAAGTTTATTTTCTACCTATTACCATCTTTAATGTTCCCTGAGCCTGAGGAAGGCTGCATGTGCAGAAAAAGATAATTTTTTTGGTAATTTCTTAGCTGGTCTAATAAAAGGTACCATCTCTGAACCAAGCGTTTTAGCGAGTTTTGCATTTCTTTTTGTCCCAGACCAACATGGCTACCAAATACAACCGTGATCCCCCTCTTTGCACCTCCTACCACCCTGCTCTGCCTGAGAGGGGCCCCACCCCTGGCCCTAGCCCCAGCTGATGTTGTAGCCCCCAGCCCATCCCAGATGGGTCCCTACAGGCCCCATAGGACAGTACTGCAGGGAGGGTGATGGGAGGGGGTGGGCTTGCTGAGCAGCACTGCTTGTGAGTAGTAATGGGGAATGAGGGAAGAGGAAAGATTGGCATAGTCCAGCTGGGCACGGTGGCCTGATGCTATGCAGTACTGAGCATTCACGGTCATGGGCAGAGATGGAGGGAGGGGGCATCTCTGCCACCCCAAACACCACTGCGGCACTGCACCCCCTTCCCTCCCCGCCCTCATGAACTTGCTAGGTTTTCCATGCCCTGTGATGGTGCTGGGGCTCAAAGGCCAAGCAGGGACCATCTACCAGTCTTCCCTTGCACCACAGGGAAGGGGTGGTTTCTGCCAGGGCAACAGAAATGACCCAACTTCCCAAGCCAAGAGAGAGCATGCTGGGGGAGGAAGGACAGCATGAGCACATGAACGTGCACATGTATGTGGGTACCAGGTATAGGAGCACAGGACTGGAAGGGGCCTTCTGGGCTCTTGAGTCCAGTCCCCTGTGTTCACAGGCAGAAACTTTACCCAAGGGATCCCCCCTAAGTCGCTGCTTCAAACCCATGCCAAAGGCACAGACTCACAGCGCAGCTCTGCGTGGTGCTGAGGGAACACCCGCGAGCTGCAATTGCAGCTACATGAAACGGGCCAGCGGGGTCAGCAGGGGTGACCAGGCCTTCCTGGGTTCGAGGTGTCCCTTCCTGAGTCTGGAACGATGGTTGGAAAAGTGGGTGGAACAGAATAGGATGCGGTTCAACAAGGACACATGCAAGGTGCTGCACCTAGGGAGAAGGAACCACCCGCACGCTTACCGGCTGGGGGAGGACCCTCTCAGCAGCATCGCAGCGGAAAGGGATCTCCGAGTCATAGCTGACTCCAAGATGAACATGAGCCATCAACGTGACGGCGTGATCAGTAAAGCTAACCGCACTTTATCACGCATTAGCAGGTCCAAGGAGGCGATACTTCCCCTCGATGCGGCACTGGTCAGGCCGCAGTTGGAGTACTGCGTCCAGTTTTGGGTGCCGCACTTCAAGAGAGGTGTGTACAGCCTCAAGAGGGTTCAGAGGAGGGCCACTTGTGTGGTTGGGGGACCCTACGAGGAGAGACTGAGGGACCTGGATCTCTTCAGCCTCTGCAAGAGAAGGCTGAGAGGTGATCTTGTGGTGGCCTACAAATTCATCGGGGGTGCGGGGGGGCGATGGACCGGGACAGCAAGAAATAGATGCTCTGTTTACCAGGACACCCCTTGGAGTAACTAGGAACAATGGCCAAAAACTGGCGGAGAGCAGATTCAGGTTAAACGTCAGGAGGAACTTCTCTATGGTAAGGGTTGCCAAAATCCGGAACAGGCTTCCAAGGGAGGTGGTGGCTCCCTACCTTGGGGGTCCTTAAGAGGAGGCTGGACAGGCACCTGGCTGGGGTCACCTGACCCTAGCGCTCTTTCCTGCCCAGGGTCAGACTCGATGATCTGCTAAGGTCCCTTCTGACCCAAATATCTATGAATCTAGGACCCCCACAATTCAGAGTTAGAGCCAATGCTGCTCCGGGATGATGGCCGGGGACGGGGAAACCCGCTGTCTGTGGGCACGTGTATGGCTCTTGTCACCCTGCAGGCAGAGCACTGAGCCCCTGCCCCGTATCCCATCTCACTGCCCCGTGGCATGAAGGCTGGAGGGGACTGGGGACCAGCCGCAGCAGGAGAGACGCCCCGTGCCCCACAGGCTGGCGGCCGCTGTACTCACAGGCTCATGGAGCTGCGCCGCAGGGACCCCGACTTGCGCTTCAGCGTGGTGCAAACCAGCAGGTCCGTGAAGAGGAAGAGCGAGCGGTCCTTCTTCCCACCCACTGCCTTCTGCAGGAGAGAGGGCAGGGGAGGAAGCAAGCAGGGAGATTAACGCAGGGGTCACAACGTTAAAAGAAAAACGGTGGCTCGTCGAAAGGCCAAAGAGGACTTTTCTCCCTACACGTCAGGGTGAACTGTGATGGGGAGGTGCGTTTTCCAGCCAAACTTCCCAACATTTACTTCTCTCCAGAGAGCCGGGCCACAGGCGAGAGACAGTTTACAAAGGCCCGGCCAGAAGCAAGCCCATCTCAGGCTTCTCTCCTCGACATAACGCACGTCTGCCCCGCTGCCTCTCTTGTTGGCCAAGCTACAATCTCCCAGGCCTAATTCTTTGCTCAGTTCCTGTGCAGACCTCGTCCCGGGCTCACTTTCCCAGTGCCTGCCACGGGGATTCAGCCTGAGTGAGGACTTACTAATAAAGCAGCTGCCTTTCTACAGGCGTGGGCTTGACGCCTATAAGCTCCTGTTGGGCTGATGAGGTCGAGCCTTGCCCCTCGTATCCCCCTGCTCAGCTGCAAGTCGCATATACTTGGCTATTCAGCAAGACCATCCATGCTCACCACGACCTGAAGTACATTTGTGGTGTCACAGAGACGCCTGCTCTGTGGCGTTGCCATGAAGAACTGGGTCCGTGGGGCATCCAGCTCCGCACCGCGATCAGGCTGACGGCTGAAGCTCCCTGACCCGGGCATGATTAAGCTGCGGGTGAAAAGCCCAAGGCACGGCAGAGGCTGGCTGTGTGAGGCCATCCCTTGGATGGTAAGCCCTGGGGGCCACTGACTTGCCTTCCTAGGGGTCTGTACTCAGTATGCAGCCCCCACCTGAGCTGGGTGATACTGAAACGTAGGTGAACACCAACAGCCGCAGCAGCTCTTGTGACGGAAAAGACCTCACATCTAGCCCTTCCCACGGGCAGGGTTGCTTCATGGCCTCTTGCTGGATTTGCAAAAGCATGGCAAATACACGAGTTCCCAGGAACGAGGATCCCTTTGAGAGCAGTGACCTGGCATCTGTTTGCAACAAGCCCGGCTCTCCTCCCATTCCCCCAAGCCAATAAAACTTGCGTGTTGGTCTAAATAAACCAATGTCCTTCCTGTTTCTCCAGCCACTGTCTTCTCTTTGACTTCCAGGGAGGAGCTCCCATGATTTGGCCAGAGGAGCCCGGGAGAACAAATACGTGCCCGGGCAAAGACGCTCGGCTCGCTCTCCCTGGCAAATCCCAGCAAACTTTGCTCCGAGTTGGAGGAGCGAAGCAAATGTCACGGTGAGCACGGACTGATTTATTTCGAGCAGTGCTGGCAGACGGGGGCTCTGGCTGCCATGGAAACACCCCGAGGAACACTTGATTGGGGAATTTAAGAGCAATCTTTCCTTTCTCTCCTCTGAAAAGCCACGGTTCTCCTTACACCAGGGAGAGAAAGAAGCAGAGGCCCGGCTATTATTTCTTTTAAGTGGCCGAGCATGTGGGGTGGCTGTGCAGCTCTTTGAGAGGACAATGCTCCTCCAGCAAACTGAATTCAGAGAGTGGCAGCAGATGGAGAAGGTCGATCTATCGCTCCACGACTACCCCCCGGGTCGTTAGGATAGGAGTCATGGAGTTTAAGGCCAGAAGTGATCATGAGCTCATGCAGACTGACCTCCTCTGGTCCTTACACTTCAATCGGGGACCCAACACCAAGCCCAGCAACTTGTGCTTTCCAGGAAAGCTGCTTTGAGTGCTTTGTCTAGTTGACTTTCCAGTATGGTCAGTGGTACAGATTTCCTGGGACACTGGTTCACATTGCAACACTACCCCGTGTCCTTGGGGCAGATAATAATTATCTGGGAGGAGGTTAAGGCTAGCTAGAAGTCCCCAGTCAATGCTTTGCCCTGGAAATGGGTTTCCAGGGTTTCAGGCAACTTTTGATATCACCTATCCATCTAGAAGTGGTCCGCAAAGGGTGAAGTCCAGGCTCACGGCTGTTCCAAGCATGTTATAGACAGGAGCAGCGTGTCTTATAGGCGATTATCAGCACATCAGGAGAAGGGGTTATAAGCTGTGGCCACAAAAAGACAACCGGCCGAATGAATCAGAGGCTGGAAGGCCAGAAGAGTTTGGCCGGTCTGATCTCTTGCACAGCGCAGGCCACAGATCTTCACCTAATAATGCCTATGTCAAGCCCATGACGCCTGTTTGGGCTATGCCAGATCTTTTAGAAAGGCAGCCAGTCATGGTTGACTTCAAGAAATAGACACCCCGGCGAGCTGCTGCCATGTAAACTCCGCTCTGGGCCGGACTCCAAAAGACGCTAAAGCAACCAATTTGCTACGCAGTGCCCCATACGTGGTGTGACTGCTTTTTCTGGTTGGAAGACAAGGTGTCACTTGAAGCAGCGTCAGACAAGACACCATTAGAGAAATGATGTGCAATCTGACTCCCATCGAAGTCATGGGCACATGGGACCCAGGGCTGGAAGGGACTGGGGGTCTTGAGATCAGTCTCTCACCACTGCAGGAAATTGCATCAGGAAATCCTGTTCACAAAGAGGTCCCGTTCCATTTCCAAACCAGTCAGGCTCATGCCTTCGCTACTCCAACCACAAAGTTGTTTTAGCAACTCTTTCCCCCGATATCAAGAAATCTCCTTCTGATTTCCAGCTTCAAATTATTCACAGGCAGTTGTTCTTGTGCTAACGTTGCCCTTTAGCTCAGTTCACCCCTGCTGTAAATACCAGCACCAACTGGACGCCAAGCCAAATCAATGATCTCTCTCCCAGAGATCTACCTAGGACCACCCACCCCAATTCCAGTATGCCAGCTGGACAGCATGCTCCACTTGGCTCTTCATGTCCCATCCTTGTCCAGCCATCCCAGGAGGGGACCAGGAACCAAAATACATGAACGGCACCGATACTGCTAGAAATCAGCCCCGTAACAGAAATACCAGGGAGACTGCCAGGAGCCCCACAACGCCTGAATGAGGAGAGATGCTGTCTTTGCCCTTGCTGTGCCTGTTCCGGAGCTGAACAAAGCCCTGGCTTTCTGCAAGGTTACTGAGTAGGCCCCAAGTTGGGAGAGGGAGTGCACTGCACGGAGAAGAAGCTCATCAAAACCTGACGCACAACGCTGGTGTTTTCCAGGGGGTCCGCTCTCACCTCGAACTCAACAAAGGCCTTGTGCCTGCTACTCAAGCTCTGCACAAAGCACCGCAGGGCAGGCATGACGCATGGGCTGGGGTTTCCCTGAAGACACCTCCCGCTGTGTTTATCTCTCCTCTCTGCAGGCACCGCAGGTCAGAGAGGCAATTTTGGAGAGGTGCAGGAGCCCCGTGGCCACCCACTTCCACGAGGGGAGAAGGGGGCACGCGAGATAGACCGCGGACGCTGCTCTTACCACTTCTATCACCATCTCCTGGCGCAGGAACTTCCGCAGAGGGGCCTGAAGCTGAAATGACAGAAACAAGAGAGTCCTGAGGGGTGCCGCAGGCTCCGTCGGGGTCAGGGATGACCCCATGGCTGGCACCACAATGCGTACGAGGCCTTGGCCATGAACGTATCCAGGGCCAATTCAGGACTGCGCAGGGACGGCACCTTCTGCCACAGGCCTCCAAGAGCCTGACACTGGGGATTTAATCATCATCTCTGGGGTAGGTGCACGGAGGCCAAACTATGGGGGTGAGGGGAGAGGAGCACCAGAAGCGGCTTGTGTGGGGAAGAGACGCCAGGTCATACGGAGGCTGTCCTGACACCAACCAAGCCAGAGTTTTTAGGGCGACTCTAGGGAAACCAGCTCCATGTTCGCTTGCCCAGAAGCCGGACGAACTAACTTTGGGTGTAAAATAATCCTTCACGTGCTGCTGGTGGGCACTCATGAAATTTAGATTTTGGGAGCTCTGGTTTGGCCCAGTGGAGAATAAGATAGCAGCTGGGATGTCCCAGTCAAGACCCACTACAGGCCCAAGGCATGGGTGTACCCCAGGTGGAGTTTCTTGTGCCCCATCTCATTGCCCCAGGGCAATGGAGAGAGCAAAGGAGCTCAGGGTTCCCGCACCAAAGCCCAGCCTTGCGCCCACATCGGAGCCCGCTAAGTCTAAATCCTCAGCCAGGCTGTTCAGCAAGAAGCAGCTCACACCCCCAAGCTGGCTTGCCTACCCAGGTAGCCCTGGGTTGGCAGAGACTGTCGTATACGTACATCCTCCATCCCTTCAATGTGGGACTCGATCTCTTGTACTATTCTGGCATTCCTCTCCACTTCCTCGGCGCTCTTCATGCCTTTGTTGATCCTCTCGGCCACTTGCTTGATGTTCCTTTGGGCGTCTATTAGGAAGGGGTAGTCGGGGTGGTCCTCGGGCGTGTGCTTCAGGAGGTCCTAGTGAAAAAACACCAGGAGAGGTTACTGTGAGGTACACAATGCACTGCGCTGAGCCAGGCACAACCCAGGGGACCTGTCCCATCCCAGAGATCCTATGGGGTTATCCGTGCTGTCCAGCTCAAGCTGTCATGTGGAACCTGTAGGATCATGTGTTTCTCCCCATTGAGGTCTGAGTAGCCTGTCAGACCCATCCCTTATAGGGTGAGCCATATAAACTCATGAGGTTTCCTTCATCATTGTCTAAATGTAAGCTCCTGTAATCCCTCTGCTGTTGTCTGGGTAATGAGCAGTAAGCTCATGGGTATTACACTCTGGGAATGCATTACGTCTCCAGTCAGGTGTCATCGACCTGTTATGCTGTGTCTATGATACAGGATTTCTGCAAAGAAAACTGCCTACCGCAACTGCGCTAGCTGATCTCTGCCGGCACGAACACCGTTAAACACTTTATACGCTGCCCTTACTGCTAAGAAAACAGGTGTATTTTGATCAGAGGATAATGAATGTGATTCATGACTAAGAAATAGCTTGCATGTAGAGGCTTTTTTTTCACTGATCTCAGAGGAATTTTCCAAGGAGGGCAGGATGATTGCCGCCAGTACAGAAATGGGCAAACCCAAGGCACAGTGAGATTAAGTGATTTACCCAAGGTCACTCAACAGGCCAGTGGCAGAGCTGGGAGTAGACCCAAGTGTCCTGTGTCTCAGCCCAGTGCTCGATGGCCCTCTTATTCTTGCCAGGCCTGGTGCTGCTATATGCTTGGTACCATATCTCAACTGCACTTCTTGTGCCAATGCTGCAGACAGCCACGTCCCATGTGTAGAGGCCAGGCGAAGCATTTTCATCCCCAGTCTCAGGGGCCCCTGAGCTGCCAGCTAGAGTTAGCTGCAAGTCAGACTCTTTGTAGAGATGGGGCCCGGCTTTTGTATGGACAAGCTGACAGCTGCGACTGCAAGAAAGGAAGCCCTTGAGAAGGCTCGTTGGCTTTACAGTGCATGCAAACCTTTCCAAAGAGTGTGGATTGAGGTGCTTTCAATAGGGATCTCCTACTGGGAGACCAACTCAGAGGACAGGTTCAAGCAGGGGTGCATCTGGCCTGCTATTTTCTGCAGCCCATCTATGGGTGGTCATGTGTGTGGCCAGGACTGCTCTCTCTTACAGTCCATGCCACTGGTAACTGGACGTGTGCACAGAAACAGGATCCTGCATGCATCCCTTGGTGCTTTACAGACATTTCCACCAAATCTGACAGGAATCTCCATTTTTAACACCAGACCAGTTTTCCCCTTCTAATGTTTACAAAGGGAGATGAAAGTAGGATCCAGCCAGAATGGCATTACCCACCTCTCAAGGGTCCAAAGCAAAGATCTGCACAATGATCTCTGACTGGATCATCAAAAGATATCGGTAATTAGGGCTCCACAGAACTCACCTGCAACCAACTGCACCACGTTCATTGGCACATGCTTCTCTTCCCCATGGGTTATCACAAGGATCAGCTAGTGGCTGAAAATATACTGTGCTATTATGCTGGCGGGATTGGATTGTTTTAATGGTGCTCTCGACTCCAGCAATTTTCAGAATAAACAATGTTGTAGAAGCTCATCTCATGATTATTCCCAGGCAGGGAAATTTACTTCTGAACATAACAAGGCAATTTGCTTCATTACTGAAGCAGCGGATGGAGTACTTAAAACATTACCAACCAATCGCTTACAGCGCGGTTCCTGTTCTGGCCAAACGACTGTGTCATCAAACGGTAATCAGGTTTGAAAGCGGCCTCTCCTCGGGAGCTAAGCAATTCCTGTTTCCATCTGATACACTGAAAAAGATCAGCAATGCACCGTTGCTAAGAAATGGGCTGCCTCAAACAGCGTGCTGGAAAGATGGGCATTTTGCATTGCGCCGGGCTTTGCAAAAGATGGAGGGTTCAGCGAGACACGAGCTCTGCGTCGGTACGTGTGTATCGACTGAAAGCAGCTCAGGCCAGCTTGGCGCTGTGGGCCTTTGAAGCCCTTCTCAAGCCCGACGTGTTGCTTGTTTGCTGTGAGGCAGAGTGAAAGCTGAGGCGTGGAGGACTCTCCTCTGAAAGGCAAAATCGTACTGGATCAGCACTTCGTAAGGCTGGGGGAGCTGCCATTTCTTGCGACTCCCCTGTAGCGCCTACTCTAAGCCCCAGCTTCTGGAGTCATGGGATCGTGTATGCATCTCAGCAGTCTTTTTTTTTTTTTAAAAGGCAGTTTCTGGCCATAGTGATCCTAGATCAGATAAAAGCTGGACAGTGCAGCCCCTAAGGGTTAAAAAAACCACTGGAAGATAAACGCAAAGACTCCCTTTTTAAGTCTCATGATTTTTAAGTCGGGCCTGTGATCTCATGGGACCTGATTTGTGATTTCTGACCTCTTGAGGTTGCCAATACTGGTTTCACCCTCAGTTCTCATGTTCAAACCCAGCCCAAGGCAAGGGTGATGGCCGGGTCCTTGCTGTCAGGGTCGGGCTGCGTCACCCCAGACACACAGGCAGATATCACCGCGGAGCTCCCATCTCCGGTTCCTGACTCGGTGAGCAGCAGGGTAAAGTCCTCCAAGCTTGTCTGGTACTTCCTGCCTCAAGCTAGTGAAGATTTAAAGGGATGCCTCTGTCTTGTATCAACCCAGCAAGGTTACCAAGTATGCCATCAGCAGTGCGGCTACTCAGGATTGCACCTTGCATCCAGACGGAGGGGAACCCATCTAGTTTCTAGGTTGGACCCAGTGCCCTACAAAGCCTAAAAGTGCTACTTGAATAAAAGGCACTGATGGCGCTGTGCTGACCCATCTGCATGTTGTCCCCATGGAGCTCGGGCAGCCTGTGGCTGTGTAGATTGTCCCCTGTGCCATCACCCCGGACTTCGTGCAGGATGAAGGCCTGGGACTGTAATGTGGCTTCGCCTCCTGGCTTCACCTGCTGCCTTGGATGAGTCACTTCATCGGTCCGTGCCCCATCTGCGAAACGGGGGCAACCCCCTCAAGTCTCTTTGGACCACATGCTCCTTGGGGCAGGATTTTGTCACTGGCGCATACAAGTCTCTGACAAGCACTGGTGCTGTCAGAAGGCGAACGAGGGGTGAAAGCAGCTTTGCAATCATAGCAGTGACTTGCTGAAGAGCCGGGTGCCAGGAGGGCCTGCTCAGGTGGACTTCGGCTATAGACAGACACAGTATTAAACCATGCCCCTGGGAGAGGGGTATTTTCTGTCCAGGGATGTGCGTCAGCTGAACCGATGCAACTGTATCATCTGTTTGCTCCTACCCTGGTATAGCAGAGCTAAACCACTGTCACTTTAAATCTGAACAAAACAGCTTAAAAGCTGCCAGTGGTTTAGTTGGTACTTCATAGTTTCATAGTTTCTAGGGTCGGAAGGGACCTGAGCAGATCATTGAGTCCGACCCCCTGCCATGGCAGGAAAGGATGCTGGGGTCAAACCACCCCGGCAACATGTTCATCCAGCCTCCTCTTAAAGCCCCGCAGGGTAGGAGCCTGCACCACTTCTCTTGGAAGTTGGGTCCAGACCCTAGCCGCCCTGACCGTGAAGTCGCGCCTCCTGATGTCTAGCCTAAACCTGCCCTCTGCCAGCTTGTGACCGTTGTTCCTGGTCACTCCTGGCGGTGCTCGGGGGAACAGGGACTCCCCCAGTGCCTGCTGGTCCCCCCTGACTAGTTTGTAACAGGCCACAAGATCCCCCTTGGCCTTCTCTTGTGGAGGCTGAACAGGTTCAGGTCCCGTCGCCTCTCCCCGTAGGGCCTGCCCTGCTGCCCCTGACCATGCGAGTGGCCTCCTCTGGACCCTCTCCATGCTGTCCACATCCCTCCTGAAGTGCGGCGCCCAGACCTGGACGCAGTACTCCAGCTGCGGCCTGACCAGTGCCGCGTAGAGGGGGAGGATCACCTCCCTCGCCCTGCTCGAGATGCATCTATGGATGCAGGACAAGGTGCGGTCGGCCTTCCTGACCGCGTCCCCACACTGCCGGCCCATGTTCATCTTGGAGTCAATGATGACCCCCAGATCCTTTTCGGCCTCTGCCCTGATGAGAAGGGAGTTCCCCAGCCTGCAGGTATGGTGCTGGTTCTTCCCCCCCAGGTGCAGCACCTTGCACTTGTCTGTGTTGAATCCCATCCTGTTCTCGTCCGGCCACCCCTGTAACCTGTCTAGGTCCGATTGCAGCCTATTCCTCCCTTCTAGCGTGCCCACATCCCCCCACTTCTTAGTGTCATCAGCAAATTTGAACAGGTGCTTTTTACCCCCTCGTCCAAGTCAATGAGGAAGATGTTGAACAGTGCGGGCCCGAGGACCAAGCCCTGCGGGGCCCCACTGCCCACATCCCTCCAGGTCAAAAATGACCCATCCACTACCACCCTCTGGGTGCGGCCCTCCAGCCAGTTGGCGACACATCTGACTGTGTAGGTGTTGATACCACAGCCCCCAGTTTCTTAATGAGAATGGGGTGAGAGACAGTGTCGAAGGCCTGCCGACAGTCCAGGAAGACGATGTCCACTGCTCCCCCTGCATCCAAGGATTTGGTGACCTGGTCATAGAAGGAACCCGTGTTGGTTGCCCCTAAGCATACACTCGCCTGCTGGTCCCTTCCAGATGTGCTCCTGAATAATTTTCCCGAAGAGCTTCCCCAGGACCGAGGTAAGACTGACGGGCCTATAGTCAGTCAACTGCTGCTCTGTCTGCACCCTTTGATACCCTTACCTGGGGCTAAGTCCACCTCGAACCGTGCTGCCTGAGAAACTGCCTGGGCAAAGGAGCTGTAGAGCAAACCCAGGCCCTCGTCAAGGCCTGTGTGAGGGAGACTGTGATGCTGAGCAGAAGGGGCGATTGTTTTTTTGCCAGCTGTCGGGGCATTAGTCATTCCAGCTACTTAAAGCTGGCTGGTTATCTGCCTGGAGACAAATGAAAGTGCCAGGGCTGGTGAGTAATGGGAGGTGATTTGGTGCCAGGCGGGGGCATCGGTTGAGTCAGAAAGCATTAAGGCTGGTGACTTGTTGGGGAGGGTGATCTATAGCGGCCGGAGGCTGTATCTCTTGCAGGCTGCCCAGGGAACACGCTGCCACGTGGCTCGCCAGCTCGCATGCTTTCCATCACGGCTCTGCTTCCCCCAGGAGATCAGTCAGGTTTTCAGGGGGTTCCCAAATTCCCATTTTTGTCCAGCAGGCTCGCCGCCAGGGCCAGCTCTGCCTTTCATCCACACGCTCCATCCCTCCTTTCAGCCCCTCCTGTGTAGCCAGGTCTCCCCATGCTCCCTGCATCTCACCAGACTTCCCTTTCGGCCTGTTTGGTTTCTTTCTGCCCTGCTGGAAGCCTGGCAGGGGGGCCATGGAGCGGGGCAGGTCTCTGGAAAGAAGCGATTCAGCCTGTCTGCCATGGGCAGGAAGGCTTGGGACTGCTGGTCCTTGGGCTTCCTGAAGCAAGCCAAAACCATAGTGGCCTGGGGGTAATGCACGGATGTCTCCTTAACCACCTGCTCCCCACTGGCTCCTGACTTCATTGAAAGAAGTAGACAAAGACCTCAGGCTTTACCCCTCAGTGATGCTGAGATGCCACGTGCCTCTGCCCAGCCGGTCTACTGTGAAGGACATAAGGTCCAATGCTGTCTGGCGCTGGCACCTCATGGGAGGACCTGAGAGCTGGCACACTGCAACCAGTGGGAGCTGAGAGTGCTCAGCGGCGGGGACGGTCCGGTCCTATCCGATCCCCTCTCAGTCTTCCCTTCTGCAGGCCAAACGATCCCAGTTCTTCCCACTGGTTCTCACTGGGCGCGTCTACATGAGGTGATTACTGCGTGGTACTAATTCATGGTGCAGTACACATCTCGGCATGCCCATGCGCACCCCTATTAGAGTGCACGAAGCCAATAAACTCGTGCAGGGTACCCTCCGCAGCAGGGTAATCTTGTAAAATGCGAACGTTACCCTGCTGTGGAGTTTCTTCATGCACAGCGGTACACCTGTAAACGCTGTCCCGGCTGGGTGGGGCACAGGGTGATTCAGTGCAGGGTTAGCTAGCAGGCAGCCTGGGCATTGAAGCACCCTCATGCCCAGCCAGCCACCCCGCAGCATGTGGAGCCAGGGGTAGCAGTCATCCCAGGACTGCTCTGATGGGGCTGCACGTGCAACGGGGAGCCTGGCTGGGGCATGAGGGTGCTTCAGCTGCCAGTTAGCCCTGCACTGGAGCACCCCCGTGCCCCGGTCAGCCCCGTCGCAGCACATGGAGCCCCATGGGAGCAGTCCTGGGCTGGCAGGCTGACCCCCTGGGTCCCCAGCCAGCCTGGACTACTCTGATGGGGCTCCATGGGCTGCACATGAAAAACTCCAGAGCAATAAGCCCCAGGCTTTATTCATGCACATTCATTGCATGTGTAGATGTGCCCAATTATTACTAGTTACTATTACATCTTTATTGCTATTATCAGCCTTCTTTTCCTACCTCTGCTCCCGTCTACAGGTGCATCAATCCAAGTTTAGTCCATACCATCTTCAGGACAAAAACCGTACATTCATGTCTTAAGGGAGGGTACCTAATGCACTTCTGGATGCTCAAATAAATATCAAATGTCAAATAAATGTTTGCTAGATTTTAAAATCTCCTTCTCTCAGCACATCCTTTCCTATACATAGGTACATCTAGCCTTGGATCTATACTACTCTAAACCTTTTCTTTGAATCATAGACAATGAGGGTGCAAGGGAACTCAGGAGGTCACATATAATCCAACCTCCGCTCAAAGCAGGACCAGCCCCAACTACATCATCCCAGCCAAGGCTTTGTCTAGCCAGGTCTTAAAAACCTCCAAGGATGGAGATGCCACCACCTCTCTGGGTAACCTGTCCCAGTGCTTCACCACCCCCCCGGTGAGAAAATTTTTTGACAGGCTACATAGCTTGAGCAATCGAGCTTGGTTGCAAACTGCTTTACTCCATAATAACAGCCTGACATGCTGAGAAAGGCAGAGATTTTGGAAAGTGCTGTTTGTGGCATCGAGCCCTGTCGACTCTTTTATATTTTGGCCAAAGAAAGAAAAGATATCTTGCCCCCTAATACTTAACATCTTGTGCGACCTAAGCCTTTCAGCACGGTTATTTTTAAAACCAAAAAAGGGGATAATCCAGAACTCAGGATAAAAAAAAAGAAGTGTGGGTTGTTTTTAGTTTTCTGGGTCAGGTGATAAATCAGATTTCACAGTTGGCCTCTAAGAACTTTGGGGATCGTACTGGAAAATTGCCTGTTTTTTTGAGCTAATAAACAGCTTTACTGTCTGCGGGCAACTATTCCAAGTTCTTCCTATTTCTCCTATAATGCCATCGCCTGTTGAGTGAACCATACTACTCCTCGGCTCTGCATAGTGTCTGTGCATTGGCAGCTTCACTAATGCCCCTTGACTTAATTTACTGTGGAAACCTCAGATGTCTGGCTCTGTTCGGGGCATAAAAATAGTAGACGCTTGTGCGGGCGCAATGAGATCATTGCGTTTGCCTGCAAATATTAGTGAGGCAAAGGCAAGGCAGGGGAATGTGACTGGCTCAGGTTCCTCATTTTCATTAGCAGGCAGCCAGCTACACTGGATCCCTAATTAGGTTAGGGCGACCATGGTATACAGCTGCCCTTGAAAGCACGAGGGTGATGGGTATGGAAATCATCACAGAGAAGAGCCCTGGCATACAAACTGACGGCGGCAGACAGGTAATTACAGAAGGTTAAACAAGAGGCCTCAATGTGCTATAACCTGAATTAAAACTGGCTGCAGTCTTACCTAAAAACCCACAAGCAAAGGAAGTCCAAGGTCATTGCTACTACGGGACAGAATATCATTTGAGGAAACCGAGGCTGCTCTAGGAAGGGAGTGAGCCTCGCTCACACCACGGAGATGGCATATTACAAATCCTCCAGCAGCATTGACTCAGTGCCCAAAAATATTTTCAGCCGGGGTGCTCCATCTCCAACCTGCCCAGGGAGCTGTGCCATCCACTCCTCGGGGGTTCCCATGGCCAAAAATTTGGCCGCAGGGGAGAGGTGGCTGCTTCCCTACTAGATTAGGACCCAGAGCTGGCGTGGGCCCGATCCAGGCATACAGAAGCTGTCTGGAGGCAGTCCCGGATGAGGCAGGGGATGGTCCCACGATGCGCGGGTGTCTAGAGCGGAGTCGCGCTGTCTGCGGACTTGGCCCCCGGCTGCTGAAACGCAAGGAGGCAAAAGATGGGCTGAAGTGTTTTGCAGCTGAATGCAGGACTCCAGCTGCTGAATCCCTGCCCCGCTGGGTAAAACCAGACTCAAACTCCCCGAGACCGGGGTGGAACAGCACAGGGATGGGTGGAGCTGGGGATACCCACAGGACCCTGGGAGTCTGGGCAGGTGAAGAGAAGCTTGCACACAGCCTGCCTGCGGCGGGGATGAGTGCTTGCTGAGCACGCTCCTCCGAGCGCTAACAGGAAACCTGCGCTCTGCAGCGAAGGGGAAGACGTTCCCCTCGTGCACTGAAAGGGCCACGGGCAAGTCCAGGACGTCGAGAGCAAGGGCAAACACTGGGCAGGAACAGGACTCTCGGCTCATGCGGGGAGTCTGAAATTGCTGAGAAACCTTCAGCTGAGGCTGGCCCTGCATTAGATTAGCAACCGCTGCGCTGGATGGCTGTAGGCTGCGAGGGATGGAGGGTAGAAAAGAGTCCTGCTATAAGCGTGCATGTGGATCTCATCAGCTGCTTGGGGAAATGGCCAGGAAGCCGGGTGGGGGTTTCTCACGAGCAGGGGACAGCACCTTGGAGGCTGAAGAAGCCATGCGAGGTGCAAGCCAGTGCTTGGTTAAAGCCGAACATCTCCAGTCTCCGGCTCGTTCCTTCTTCTTCCCCGTTCTCTCTGCGCCGTGGTTCTGTCTTGGTCTTCCTTCCTCCCCGATTCCTTCTGCCTCTCCAGTCCTGCCTATGGGCTCAGCAAAGAGAGGGTGGAGAAGGACCAAAACAACTGCCCAGTGCAGAGACTTGGTGCCTCGATTTCAGGCAAGTCAGGCCAAGTCACAAGAAAATGTCCCTCCCCAGCAGGCTAATGCCATGCTTGTCCTGCAGGCTGAGAAAGGGCTGTTTCCTAGAAATCGCTCCAACGCACGTCCCCTGAACCAGGTGCACGAGGCATCTGGGGATTGTAGCTCATAACAACACCAATCATCTCCTTCCCAGGCCTGGCTGTTTCCTTTCAGCGGCTCTGGACAGAGTAAAAGCCCATTCAGGAAGCTGTCACCATTGTGGACGAGAAGGATGTTTTGCTGTAAAATCTGGGCTGCCTGATGCATGTTGTAGCTCGGCCTCCTGCAGCATTTTCTGAACGTTGCTTCATGCCACCCATGCAAGGCAGGAAAGTCGATGCATTAATGTTCCTCCTTCATTAACAAGTAATATCAGCCCAATGAGGTGAAGGGACTTGGCCAAGGTCATGTGTAAGAATAACTGGCACCACAGTCTTCATAAACCTCCTGCTGGCTGTCTATCAGCAGGCAATTATTCCAGCTCTCCATTGTAACCTTCTCTCCAGACTCATCATTCCCAACTCAGCTGTTCCCCACAAGCCTTTTAACATTTCCATCAGGCCAATGAGTGATTGGGGTGCCTCAGGTTTAGTGACCCAGCTTTGAAGCAGCTTGATGAGTCTTGATTTCCAGAACCTGCTCAGCATTGACCCTCTGCAACTGGAGCCCATTGAAGGAAGCTTAAGTTAGAAACCACCCCCCCCACCACCTCCAAAAGGACTAATCAATCACTTTGGGAAAGCCTGGCCTAGCCCCTGGGTGTTCACAGGTGCTTCGAGATTTAATTTTAGGGGAAGAACAAGTTAACAGAGATATTGTGTCTGGCAATTTTCTGTTAGCTGCAGACTCCAGCCTCAGGGAGTTCGGCAGGGCCGAGCCCTTGGCTTGTTAGTTCATTTGTAAGCACAGTCCTAGAAGAGAATCATGGAACCAAAAAGCCCCAGGGCTGGCAGGGTCGTTGTTCAGTCCAACCCCTGCACAAATGGCTGTTCCTAGCCCATCCCAGACATGCCGGGAGACTAATGCCACGTGTGTGCATGGCTTCCACCACTGTATGCACCGGCCCCCTGCTCTAGCTCCATGTGCAAGGGCTGACTGGGGCACAAGCGGTCAGTACGAGTGGGTCGCGCTATGTCAGCGGTTTACTGGAGCTGATGCTGGGTATCAGTTCTAGTCCAAGGGCTGAGATAAAACTGCAGTCAGGGAACCAATTGACCCAGGCCTGGAGGTTCAAGAAAGGAAGAGGAGCAAGCAGAAGCAGGCAGGAGGGTCGAAGCCAGAAGGTCTGAGCTCAGAGTCAGGTTTAGGAGAGCCAAGAGGCCGGAGACACAGCAAAACAGGCTGTTGCCCAGATAGCTTGCTGCTGTCTGTCCTAGTTTATAAAAGCCAGGGTGAGCAGGGCCTTCTCCTGAGGAATGACTCTTCCCAATCCCCTGGATTACCTCCAGCTGCAGCCTGGGACCTACCTTGGCTGGGCCTCCGTTCATTACACCACATATCTCTGAACTTCAGGGAAGTTTAGGACCCAGATCCCAATTCAACCAACTCAGCTCTGGTCTGAGAAATAAAAGCTCAGGTCCTAGTCACAGCAGCACTGGCCTGTGTCATCAGGAGAACAGGAAGGTCACTCGACCAATGCACTCGCTGCCTGGCCATGCCAGCCAACATGACCCCACAAACAAGCCAAGGGGTTTTGCATGTAGAAGGGTTATCACCACAGTTGTGATTTGTGCAAAGCTGCTAATAAAGAGAAGTTCGGCTCGTCTGCCACATTTGCAGTTGCATTGAATGTAGCCACGTGGCTTCCACTCCTTGCTCCTTCATCTCCTACTTCCAATACAGTAAGCAGAGCTGAAAGAAAGAGCGGCTTTGATTGCTGGCAAGCGATGGAAATGCATTCAGTGGCACAGAAACCCAAAATGCACTGTTTGGGGTGAAAGTCTGGGAGTCTGGGATCCCAGAGTTTGAGCTGGTCACAGCTCTCTCCATGAATTTAGGCTTGTACCACACACTCATCACACCTGCTTCTGAGTGCATATTACTCCATATCATTGATATCACCACAGTGCCAAGGATCCCCAGTCAGGGGCAGGAACCCCATGGGGCTCAGTGCTGTACAAACACAGAGAAAAGGGCATCCTTTATCCTGCAGCCTTCCACCACTACGCAAGTGGTTGTCAACCTTTTCAGACTCGAGGAACTGCTCATTAGACTCAAGTCACTCCATGGAAAATGCCAGCTCTTTGCTTTCACTTGTTTCTTCACTGGAAAAATGTGAGAGCAAGTCTTCTGCTGCAAAGAACTGTGGAAGCCCAGAGCAGGGCAGACTGTTTGGGACACTCTGGATTCTTATCTGCAACCTCTGGCTTTTTGTTGTGACTTGTGTTTGCACACCTAATAGTGCTAATATTGAGTGGCACCCTGGAGCACACCTGGAAAGGATCTCAGAGCACCCTGGTTGAGAATCACTGCTCTACTCCTTAGCTCCCCTGCTGTGTACTCTCCCACTAGGGTAATATAAAGCGTTAATACCCGCCTACTACTTGACAGTAGGTGCCGTGTGCCCTGGCAGAGAGAACACAGATTATCCAACTCTGACCTCACACACCCCTCCCTTGTGAACTCACGGAGAATCTCCACTGGCTGCAGGGTGTATGACACATGGGACAGGAGCTCAGATTGCACCCAGTGGAGGTCAGCAGTGCACATGCTGGCCGGTACTTCACCGCATGCAACCCTGGAAGGAAGCTGCTTGCCCAGTGCAGCTTTCTCCTAACTCCTCTCCACCTCCAGATGACAGAGATCAAATGCAAGTTTGGACCTACGCAAAATACCCCCGCTACATGACTGGTTTCGGCTGCTACTGCAGACCTCTCAGAGGATGCCTGTAAGACTCTCAGACCCCAGATCTCGCCACCTCCATTAGAAAAGTCATGTTCGCAGGTCTCTGTTCAGTGCACTGATGACCAGTGCCAGCCTTGGGTGGTCTCTCTTGGCACGTGGGTAAAGCCCTGTGCTTTGTCAATATGCATGGAGGAAAGAGGGAGCTACATTGCCCGTAGCCCCTGGCCTGAGCTTCTTACCTACAGAGGGGTCCGCGGGGTTGGAGCTCAGCTCCACACCAGAAGATCAAGGCTTGAGTCCAGCTATCTTGGAGAGAAAAGGCTGGGGGCGGGGATGGTCTTTGCTTAGCCCCTTCCCCATAAATACAGGACATCTCAACCCAAGTGTGAACAAATCCATGGGCAACAGTTCTACCAGCTCTCCTGGACTTCAGGAAATCATGCATCTTGCCTTGTCACCCCGCTGTCCCCTGCATTGCCCCGCTCTCCTGCTTCACGGCATCCCTCCCTGAGCCAAGCAGCTCAGTGGGGATACTGCAATCACAGACATGCCAAGAGTGGCCTGCAGTACCTCGCCCCCCCGACCCGCTCACCTTCACCAGCAGCTCATAGCGTGGGATCCGCTGCACAGGCTTGATCATGAGGTCGGACAGTGCTTGCTTCTCCTTGTTCTCTCTCATGCTTTGCTGCAAAACACCAGGAGGGACAGAGGCAGGTCCTTGTTAGGAATGGGGATGAGGAGTGGCAGGGCTTGCCCCCGGATGCCAGGGGATGTCCTGATACCAGGGTCAAGGCCAAGTCTCAACATGACCATTCTCAGGGATGTGAAACTGGTGTCTATCAGGGGCCGGGATAAGAGCAAATATGTGGGCAGATCATCCTCTATCTGTCTCTGAAGCACCTGATGCTGGTCCAGGATAGGCATTGGGTGTCATACAGTCTGGCAGCCCCATGTTCATCTCATCTGAGTGCCCCTAGGCAACGCACAAGAGCTAGGCAAATACCCCAGTTGGCTTCCAGGTGCAATCCCATGGGAATGGGCAGGGCTGGCAGACGGTGCCCATCTTAACTGCTAGGAGGGTGCTTTCTGGGTCCCTCTCCCTACTATCTAAGTTCCCTAGTTTGCCTGAACTTGAGCCCACCTGCTCCTTGCCCATGAAGGCATCATGTGGCCCATCATGCATCTCCATGGGGATGTCCAGTGCACATGGGCATTTCTACAATCAGGCAAGTTCCAGCTGCCGTGCCGCAGAGGATGAGAGACAGGGAGGGAGAAGTCTTTGTTCAGATCCCAGGACCTGGTGTAAAAGTGCTCCAAAGAATTCATGGAGCAAATGCGGCTGCACAACAGCCAGGGTCTGGAGTAATACTGGCTGGGGTCTGGAGTCACACCAATTCACACCAGTTGGGGTCTGGAGGGGCACCGCTTCACACCAACTGAGGTCTGGAGCGATGCCATAGCCCTCTCTTTCCCTTGGCAATACATAAAGGAATCAGCTCATTGGTGGCTGCTGCTGGGATGGTGACCTACGTCCAGAAACTTCATGAAGGCTGGCCTGGCTTCCTTGGCTATCCTCACAGCGTCCTTGGCATTGAGGAAGTTGTCGATGTAGGCCGAGTAAATGGTCACCAGGATGTCCTTGGAAAACTGTGGGGAGCAAAACAGAGAGAGGGGGCCGTGAGGGTGCACAGGGGCTGGCTTGGAAATGACAAAATGAACCTAAAGTAAAATAACAGTAAAGCATTGCCCAGGGGACATTACAGTGCTGCCAGTGGCTTTTCCTGCTGTAGCACCATCCTCCCTAGGTCCATTCTCTATACAACTCATGGACTGCAGACGCCTGGTCGGGAAGGAGGGCCGCTTTCCTGCTGGCCTTCCAGCTGCAAGGCTGGAAACACTGCTGGGAGGGCCCTTCCTTGGTCCTCCTGCTCCCGATCCATTTAGGACGTGCTGGCATGGACAAGACGCCACTGCACGGAGTTAACAGGGGATGTCCTGGGGTGGCTCTTACAATAAAAGCCATATGCGGATGAGATGGTGGCGGGGGGAAGCCACCAGGCCCCAGACAGGTCTGTGTCCAGACTTCAGCGGCAGAGGGGCGGGCTGTCTACTCCCACCCATTACTCTCTCTTCCCAGGTTTAGCACAAGGCAAAAGGAGCGCAGAGAAGAGAAGGAGACCCGCTGGGCTGGTGGTTCCTCTCCCTCCTTTATTTGGCTAGGCTGTGTCTGCGGGCTGTTCCCAGCCTTTATCTTCCCGTCTGTCTGCAGGCTGGGGGGACCAAGAAAAGAGCATGAAAGGGGCAGACCTAAAGCACTTCCTCTGAGGGCTTGTAAGGAGGGAAGGTGGAGGAGGGCGTCAGGCTGAAAGCCAAGCTCCCTCTAATCCTTGCCTCCCCTGCAGTGTATTTGGACCCCACCCAGGTTAAAGGACTCAACCCAGGAGGTCTGCCAGCACTTGACTTCTAGCCCAGCTGCTGTCTCTACTGCCCGTTGTTCCTGAGCAGACCCCTTAGAGGAATCGGTCTGCCCACTGCTTGTCTCTCCATCCGTGCTGTGTGTACAACTGCAGCAAGGTAGCGTGCGGATGCAGAAGGGAGACTCAGGTGGCCAAGGAGATGCTCAGGAAGGATCCTAAGTAGCAGCACAGTGTGCAGGAGCGTGTGTCACCAGACTGGGCAGGGTGGGGGCTGGTACAATCCCCTCACCTGACCTCCAGCCTTAACCTCATATTGACCCAGGAGCCGGCCGCTGCTTCCACTCGGGCTGGTTGCCCACGCAGCAGGAATGCACAGCTGGGCACGGTGCAGGGGGCTGGACCGATCGATGCTTTATCACACAGGCTGGAAGACTCCCCAGGACTTTGCTTCTGTGTTTAGCAGATCGCTAATCAAGAGCATTGTGAGCCATGCATGGAGGCCCTCCTCTCCCCCACCATCCACCTGCTCCTGGTTTCCAACACGGCACCCTTAACCCTCCGTCTTTCTCAAACCCTCACTGCTTCTCTTACCAGCCCCTCACACATCTCAAGTAGTTTACAAAGACTGCAACCCCTGGTCTAACAGGAAAGGCTTTTCAAAGGGCCACTCGGTAACAGGAAGCTTCTGTCACAACATGCCTGGAGTGCCTCTCCGGCTATCCCGAGCACAGGCGCAGGGGTCTGAGTCAAGGACCTGGCTCCTTTTGCTGGCTCAGTCGCATGTGTTGTGCGTGACGTGGATGAGTCACTTTGGATCAAAGGCTGCCACCCACAAAGTGCAGTGGATCCAGGCAGCAGCATCACCAACGCAGTCCTCCCCTGGGCAGAATGGCGAAGGGCATGGGGGGCAGGGGGCACCGGCAAGCATGGGGTACAGGACGGCACAGGTCTGGGTGCCCCGGCAGGGCTGGAGGAGCAGCCGTGTCAATGACCTTGCTCTGTTGTTGCTGGCTGAGTAGATGTGGCTCACATAGCAACAGCTGAGAGCACATCTGGCAGGCAGCTTGCAGCTGTGTTTTTTGCAGCACCCCTGATTTAAGAGGCAGCATTTACTTGGTTAGGTTTCCAAGGAGCAGGTGGAGGGGGAAGAACTGGCTCTTGGAGCTGACACCTTGACAAGGGGCAGCAGGATCAATTAGGCAACAGGAAGACAGCCATGCCTGGGGTCCCCGATTCAGGCTTCGGGGCTGAGCTGGCACTACGAAGAAGCCAATCGCACTCCCCACTCCGGTCCCCCCGGCAGGTCTATCACAATACGGTGGGAGCCAGGCACGGCCCCGGTGATCATCTCGTCTGGCTTCTCACGCTCCACTTGCCGCAGGGCTTCTCCGAAGCACTCCCTGCCTCACATCCAACGCTACAACCAGAGTCCTTCTGCTAGGAAAACACATCCAAGCTCGATTTAAGAGGATTTCCACTGAGCAAGCGGATGGTCCCCTGTGCTCCGGGAGCTAATCCACGGGTAATTCTCAGGGTTCAAAATGCAAACTTTAGTCCAGATTTGTGCAGCTGCAGCTTCCAGTTGGCAAAGCTCATGGCAGCTTGGTCTATGAGACGGAAGAGGCCTTGGGTCAGATGGTCTCCAAAGCAGGCACGTCTCGCCTCGGACCAAGTCCGCCTGACCACCCAAACGGGGTGACCGCCTTGGGTTTCTCCTGCTGTCTGTCCAAGCCTTTCAATCTACAGCAGGGCGCGCCTCCTCCCCGCTTTGCAGTGACTGCACAAGGTCACACCTGAGCGGATCTGGGGTCAAATGTCACCAAGTCATAATGGCAGGGCCGGGAGCTCAGCGGTCTTCACCTGGCAGGAATCGGCTGCAATACAATGAGATGCTTGGGGCCAAGGCCAAGGAAGGATCGTCCCTATCGAAACCTATACAATCCACCATCGAAACTCTCCAGAAGATGCTGTCAACTGGACCTAGCACCTGAACCTGCCACAGGCAAACCAGGGGAACCACGGCAGCCGACGTCTTGCTTCTATAAAAGGTTGCTAACATACACTCAAGAGATCCCATATAGAGGCCGTGCCCCCCCGCATCTGTACTAATCTAACAATGGGATTGGACCTGACGGATGTCTTCTCTGCAGAGATGCCCGAGCAGTTCGGGCATCAGAAGGAGCCTCGCCTGGGAGGCACAACCTCTGGGGCACTGCAACTACATGGCTATCCAGCCCTGAGCTGGCTGGGTTAGGGCTGGCTGGATATCCCTGCTCTGCAGTGAGCCATGCAAACCTGCACTGAGGGCTTTATGTTAATCTCCACGCACCTTATTGCTGCCTTTGCTATTCATATTTATTATATCACCTCAGCACCCATCATTCTCCGTGACAGATCAGACCTGCGGTGCAAGGTGCTGTCCAACCAGTGCCCCAAAGTCAACAAAACCAGTCTGGAGAGTTAGCAATTTTGGCGTCAGGCAGGACACAACTGGGAGGTGAAACAGATATGTTAGGAGAGAGCTTGTGGCACACGTTAGCTCACTCAGGCCTCCCTACAAGCCAGAGAGAACCCACACACTCGCACGCATGCGTATCACCGGGTCTTCATACACGCCTGCACAACGCTCCTGGTATACGAATGTAAGCAGAACCAGGCATCCACAAGCACCCGATGCTGCATCTTCAGCCCTCTACCTCCTCCATCTCATTCACAGCCTCAGGGCCCATATCTCAGCCACAAAGGTCGCCCTGGGTGTGCCACCCAACACGCAGCATATAGAAGTGGTGGTGATGGCAGAGAATTATCCTGGCAATGAGATGGTCCCTTAGGATCCCCCTGTGATGAGATCAATCCCTCTGGTCCTCATCAGTGCCCCTGCTCTGTACTGCCAGAGTCAATCGTGCCTTCCCTAGCAATGCCTGTGCCTGTCTGTGTCGCACTCCTCAAAGCACCTGTCATCCGTGCAGAGGCCTGCGGCCAGGGCCTGGACTGAGCCAGCCGAATCTGGTCTAAGACAACTCCCCTGTGACAGAGGAGGGGCATCTCCCCTGCCCTAGGCTGGACAATCCTCCCGCTGCGTCTCCAACCAGACAGTGGCAAACCCACGAGCCTGGCACAATGCATCCAGGCCCAGGCTACAGCCACAGCATCAACCTGCCTCCCACTTCAGCGGCTGAGACCGCTGCAAGACACACCTGGCTCAGCTGAATCATGAATGCGGGCTGACCCCAGCCAGCCTGTTAGGGAGAAAGCACCCATGGGAGATGTGTGAGCCCCCGACACCTTATCTGGGGCTGGGGAAGAAGGGACGCTGGCTTGTAAGGGCTCTGTCTTTTTGCCCCTGATGGCATGGGCTCTGGGAGCAGGGTCTGGCTGCTGGGGTCTCCCGCAAACCCCTCCTCTCTACCCAGCTCAGTGTCTCATACCTGCACCATACTGAGGTGCGTGAGGCAGCATCCTGGCATAGTGCTCTGTAGCAGGTCAGCTCAGCATGTCCTGTCTTTGCCTTGCTGGGGGCGATGTCCCAGGCCCTGTCGGAGGTAACTGCATTTGCTCTCACAGGTGGAGATGCTGAGGTTTGCTAGCCACTGGGCTGTACAGGACAAGACCCCCGCCCCAGAGAGCTGGGGGGTGGGCCAGGCAGGGCATATGCCACTGCAGTATGTGAGGGAAGGTCTCTGTCCACCTGCAGCAGCGCCTTCCTAGACCGCTGTAAACCAAGGTCCTGCTGACCCTGACGCAGTGCACAGGCACTAGTAGCAGGAGGATGCCTGTCTACACCAGCACGTGCATCGTTGCCACTGTCACCTCATGTGCAACCTGCTTGGGAGAGCAAGGACTGGGAGGTTTTGGTGCTAAATTCTAGTGTAGACACTGTCCCAGGGGACCTGGATGCTCTAATTGGAGGTAGGAGGTCCCTGCAGCCAACTGTCCAAGTTTGGGATGAAACTCACATTTCAGTGCCTCCTTGTGGGATGCAGCCCAGCAAGAAAATCCAGGAGGGGTGGTATCTTTATATGTATGGAAATAAGTGAGCTCAGGGGCTGTCCTTTTTACTCCAGACAGGCCCAGGTCCCACTTCGCAAGCTTTCAAGAAGCCTGAGTTCCTCTGAGTGGTGGTTATCATCGCCCCTCAATCACAGAGGGAGAAGGGGGCAGCAGGGTGGAAAGTGTCTCACTCGGGATAACATCGTGAGTCTGTGGCAGAGCTGGAAAGAGGAGTGTGAGGCCCTGATGCCCCTAAAACATGCTCTGATGCTGGGGAAGAAGCAGGAGACTTCACAGAAACAACCCAGCAGCAAGTGCCCAGCCGGCCTGTCTGCTCTCTATCAGCACCGCCGTATCCTGTTGCCTTGTGGAACCAGCAAAGCCATGCCAGGAACCAGCTGGCCTCCGCTCGCCCTGGCACAGCAAGGACTCCCCGTCAGCTCCATTCGGAGGTGGGGATCTCTACTGCAGGACGTGAACCCAGATGCACAGAGAGCAGGGCTGGATTTTCATTTAGCCCACAAACCCAGCCAGCGTAATCATGGGCGACTGGTGCATCCTGAGTCTGGGGGGGACACCAGATCGCCAATGGGGGGCAGGGAGAATGGTCCCCCAGCGGAAACCGATTGCCAACCGGGGGGCATCCCCCAGCAGCCGAGCGCCGAGCCAGTGGCAAAACTGGAAGTGCACTTCCAGTTTCATGGCTGGTGCTTCCAGGGGGTGCACGGCTGATCTCAGGAGGTGCATGTGCACCCGCGTGCACCTCTTACGTGTCGCCAATGAGCGTAATCTCGAATCAGCAGGACAGATCCTGTTTCACACTGATGTAAATCTGGAAGAGCTGGAAGGAAACTGAGCAGGAAGAACACAAGGATTCCTGCTCCTGCTCTCACTCCTCTCATACGGCCAAGCGTGACACTGGCCCACCATGGGGCCACTGTCACATCATCACACCTGCTTGGCTCTCCTGAACGTTTGCATTAAGAGCTTTATTGTTCCATGATCCTGGACCTGAGTTGGCGTAACCTGGGCTCAGATCCCAAGCAAACCACAGCTCACTTTCACATCTGGCGCAGCTCTGGCCCTGGGAATTCACAGCTTAGCCAGGCTTTAGTCATGGTCACACCTCCTTCAGCAGGATCCCTGCCCAGCCAGCCCCCCCCGGGGTGCCGTGGCAGGTGGCATGTGTGGGGGGATCTTTGCTGCACTTACAGATTGTACCAGCAGGTCTCCCACTTTCTGCTTCTCGTGCCAGTTCTGCACGCACTCGCTGATCTGCTCCAGGAACTGCTCGTGGTGCTCCAGCAGCTCAGGGATCTGGTCGAAGATCTCGTCCACCAGGGAGGGGTCGCAGAGGATGGAGTTTTCTGGCTGCTTCAAAGGCTTCATGTAACCCTGCAAAAACGACAAAAGGATTAAAATGTGGAGCCAGCGCCCTGGGAGACCCCAGATGTCCTGAGGGTTTCTGAGGGGTGTCAGTGAACCCATATGAACTGAAACCATTCCCTTGAATACAAGTGTGGTGGGGCTCAGCTCAAAAACTGCACCCGTCTCACCTCCTCTACTTGAAAATGGAACAGCTGTCAGTCACCATAAGAACTAAGATTTCCTGGGTCGGGCCACAGGTCCATCTTGCACAGTCTCTTGTGTCACAAAGCAGCACAGAGCAAGTGCTAAAAGGGAGAGTGAACGGGGCACGACCAGAGTTTTTCCCACTGTTCCTCTCTCACTTGTGGCTTCCAGCATTTAACGTCTTGGAAGCTGTGATTCAGAGGCTGTATCCCTAATTCCCGTGCTCAATAGTTCCTCCAAGTATGTGTCCAATCCCCTTTTGAACCTGGCTAAACTCTCAGCTTCCACAACATCCAGTGGCAATGAGCTCCACACTTTCACAACATGCTGGAATTGGACCAGAAGTCCAGCATGGAGCTACTTGCTGACAAGAGGTTGCAAGGAGTAAAGGCTCAGGAAGCCACACTCAGCAGGGCTGTGCCAGCATGCTCTGGCCTCGTTGCTTCATGAGTCACAGGATGCTAACAACACAGGTCCCCTCAGCCATGTGTGTAAGGGAAGGCTCTTCCTAAGAGCCCATCGAAATCTGGCTTGTGATAATCTCAGCCCACAACTTCCTGCCCTGCCCTGTGGGCATGCAGAACAATGTGTTGCTCTGGCATGGTTTACTCTAGGAAGCTGCAAACCAGTGTTTGTGACTTGCTATGATGAGCAAGCGCTTGTCAAGGGCAGGCCTGATTGCACTGGTGGGGCGAGGGTGCTTTGGACGCGTCTATACACAACACTTTAATATGTATTAGGCTAAGTTAATGCACATTACGAGTATACATCTACACGTGCGCACCCTTAATGCGCATTAAAAAGGGCAAATTTAGGTTATCTGTGCCTAAATTTGATACCTGAAAATGCAGGTATCAAATTTAGGTGCGAATAGTTAAAGCACATTAATGAATGGGTGGATGCGTTAAAGCGCATTAACACTGTGACAAGCCAAGTCGGTCCACATACACAGTGTTAAGGCTCTTTAACACCTGCATGTGTAGATGCCTGCCTAAAGCAGCTTAATGAACATTAAGCTAATGCGCATTAAATTTAGGTGTGCTTAAATGCATGTATAGACATGTCCACTGTGCCTTAGAGGCCTTTGACAGACCTTTCTCCCACTGAAATCAACAGCCCGAGAAGCTCCATCTCCCAGCAGTCAACGCGTGACGCACCTTGGGGTTGGCAGCAGCTCTAATCTGTTGGCCCCCAGGGTGAAGACCTGTACCCTGCCCATGCGACTTCCTAACCTAGAGGTGTAGACCGCAGCTCATGGAAGCTACTGAGTCTGAAGAGTGACTTCACTGGACTCTAGATCAGGCCCTAAGGGCGACACAGCAGGGGATGTGACAGCATTTTGGGCCATGGAGGGTGTAGGTGGAAGGAGGCCAAGGGAGAAAGGAGCAGGGCCTGCTTCGCTCAAGGAGCCATGGGACAAGGGGGTAAGGGTAAGAGGAAGGGGACTAGCAAGCAGACGTGACTGGGAGAGGGGAAAGGGTGTGGGGGAGCTGACAGAAGGGGTCTGGGTGTTGTCATGAGAGGGACCTGTGGGTGCTGTCACAGCACCAGACTGGCAGCACTGAGCAAGGGATGGGAGGGACGGGAGTAAGGAGGGAGAAAGCAAGCGGGAGCAGTGAGCTGGGGAGACCCCTCTCCCCCTGCTTAAAGCATGTGCAGGGTTTTCAGAGCAGTAACTAGGAGCGTCAGCCCAGGGAGACTCGGCGAGATCCAATTAACCAGCACAGACAGGGCAGCTGCTGGGAACAGCTGGAGAAATCTGACTGCAGGAGCTCTAGGGAACCAGAAGGCAAAGAGTGGAAATTTCCACTGCCAGCTCTTACTTTGCTGGGGTTGCAACTGTAGCTGCAGCTCCAGCCACGAGTCCCTTCCTTAGAGCTGTGCCACAGAAAGGCACCCAGTGTGGCCCCCTGAACAGGCCCTTTCCTGACCAACCAGGCCCAGACCCCTCTCCTCAGAGGTACAAGCCTCACAGATCGCAAGCTGCAGGACCCAACAGGCAACACCAGCAGAGAGAAAGAGTGGTTAGGGCAGTAGTTAAAGCTCCTGCCCCTCCTCTGCCACAGACTTCCAGTGTGACCTTTGGCAAGTCATTTGACAGCCCTGTGTCTTAGGCCCCTGGCGTACATGCATTTTCATCATGATCCTGGGTTCCCCCTGCAACAGCAAGGAGAAAGCCAGATGCCTGCAGGAGTGGGGCCAGGGCTGAAAATGAGCTGATTGTTGACTCTGGCCCCTGATTACACTGGGCCTGTTTCCGATCCCAGTACAGCTCTAGGCTGGAGCTGACACTCAGATGATCATTGGTCCTGGCCTGGACCTGCGTTCCCTCTAGGCTGCATGTGTGTGCAGCCGCGCACAATAAAAAATCATGCTGTGCAGTAACTTTTTAATGCCATGCACACAGTGGTGTATCGACGGGGCGGGTGGGTGGATAGGGGGGCATGGCCTCCAGGCACCAGCCGGGGGGGGGGGGATGCCCAGTGCTGTAGCAAGGGGGCACCAATGCTCCCCCTGCCACCACTGCTGGATTCGCATCCGGCCTCTTACCCCCCACCCCAACTCGGCCACAGGCTGCTGCAGGAGGGGGGAGGGTTGGGTACACTGAGATACCTGTGCAGTCCCAGCCAGGATTGCTCACGGATTGCTAAACCTTAGAGGGAACATTGGCTATGCATTCAATTTATTTAATGAGTCATACAAACCAGCCATAAAAGTGTTCTACATTATATGCTCTGTATTACATAGAATATTTTTATGGCTGGTTTGCCATTTTATGTCACCTTACATTGGGTGCATGTGCCCTTGCTATTTATGCTGCAATTAATGTGTTAATTGTAGTGTAAATGTAATGTGTAGAGGGGACTATCCACTGCAGTTTTTGAGAAGTTGTTCCCACATACCCTCAGTTGGGCCAGGTCCTATTCACAGGATTATTTCATTACGTTAGCTAGTTTTCTGTAGGTTTCACCATCCTCCCCGGGACTAAAAGCAGTGCCCTCCTTCCTCTTCAAAGCCCAAAAGGTTAACACAAGCTATCCTTGAAGCAACTATGTCAGTACTTTGAAACCTTATGACAACAACAGGAGATGGAAAAGTGGGAGTGGCAGATACAGCGTGTCGTGGATCGAACCAAGAGCCACCCACCTCGCACAGAAACATGTGCCTGAGCTGCAACAGTCTGTCGCCTCCAGATCAGTCTCATCAGCCCTTTTCAGATTCATATAATCGTGGAAGGCAATCATCCTTGACTGTGAGGGATTGCTGATGATGAACACAATCTATTATGCTAGTGATTCTCAACTGGGGTAACAGGAAATCCTTTTAAGGGAGATACAGGGTGCTGCATAATATTAGCACTGCTAGGTGTAGAAACACCTACACACGTTTCACAAGATAAACCCGGAGATTTCAACTAGGAATCCACTGTGACTAAACCATTCTGACCTGCCGTGGGCTACTGTAGTTGTTTGCAACAGAAAAATTGCTCTATTCTATTTCCGTAGTCAACAAATGAGTGAAAGCAAAGAGCTGGCATTTTCTGAAGGGTGGCTGGAGTCTCATGAGGGGGTTCATGAGTCTAAAAAAAGGCGAGAAGCATTGCATTTCCTGCCCATGGAGAACCACTGCATCATGCAGACTTGCAGGCTGCAGTAAAGGGGCATGACAGCAACTTTCTTTTCTGTTAGGTCTGGAGAGCGAATGCTATGGGTCCTGCCATGCAGTTATGAGGCACTAAGTGCTGCACAGACTCATAGCAGGAGACAACCTCTGCCCTGGGAGCTTCCAGCCTAAATAAACCCAAGCCCAAGTGATGGAAGGCAGCACTGACAGGCTGAGCAACTTGCCCAAGGTCATTCTCAGGCGCTGATCCCACTGCTTTCCATTCCCCTTGTGCCCACCCACCCGAAAGCTGCGATCTACAGCTCTGGAGCTGGGGACATTTGAATTCAATTTGTGGGAACAAATCTCCAAGGCTGGTTTATCTGTTGCAGTCCCACCTCTACCAGGGGTGGGTCTCTCTGCCATCTGCACCGATGAACAAGGCAAACCCATTTCCAGGAATGCCATGCTGTACGTTACAGGGCTCTGGATTCTTATCACCACTTGGCCTTCAAAAGAATGATGCACCTGGTTCCTTTGCAGAAAGGAGGATCACAGCCCTGTTGCACTTCTCCATCAGGTCTGCCTAGAAGCCCTGCTTAATTATGGCTTCCCAAGGTGGCAAGCTCGGGATGCCATCTCCAGTTTGCAAGTGGGGCGTTCTGGGTGCAAACTGGTGTGTAACAAAGCCACCCTGGAAACCAATCTGGCAGCTCACTGGCATTGTGGCTGTGTTTCAGGGGCAGTGCGGATGCCCTGTTCATGGGGCAGCAGTATCATCTATTGCAATGATCAAAACTCCTGCTCCAATAGCCTCACTGATCACCTTGATCGCTAAAGCAGTCATCATTTAGGACAGGGGGAAGGGTGTGGGAAGCCAGGTGAGCTTTCCTGAGTCCAGATTTTACACTACTTGGAGCAGTGGGTAGAACAGCTTTGAGGCTGCTCAAACTCTACCAACTCCCCAAAGCCACTGACTTGCTAGTGTCACACAACTGGGACAGGGGTAGACAGAGTCGGTGCTAAAAGCAGAGGATTAGAGGCCCCTTGCAGCCCATCGGGTGGCACACAGATGTGGCCCCCCTGACACTCCCCAGCTAGCCAATCCACCAGGGCAGGGCTGCCTGTTAGGGCTTCCAGCATCCAGGGACTGCCAGAGGATAGCAGGCTGCAGCAGTGCTTCTTCCCTCCCTTCTACCCAGCTGGGCTGCAGGGAGCTGGCTGGGAGCTGGGGTCTAAATCATAAGGCAGGATTAGTGCAGGTGCCCAGCAGGAGGTGGGCAGAAGGACTTCCCATATCAGTACTCCTAGAAGGGGACTATGCCCTGTGGCTCTAGCCCAGTGTAACAGAGTACAAGTTATGTTCTGTTACTCAAAGGGACATGGGCAAGCAGCAGAGCAGCCCGCAGGTGGCTGCACTCCCAAGCAGGCACAACTGCCTGATTGGGAACAGGGCCCAGCTGTGTAGTGAACCCAGAAGTATGCTGCTAGCAGCCCGAGAAAGCATCACTTGGCTGGAGCTGCTGCTCATAACATCTTGGAGGTACAGGGCAGGAGCTATGGGGAAGGTGGAGGCTCCTGGTCCTGGGGCATGACCGAAAACTAGACCCTGCTCGGGTAGGATGGTGTGGTGGGGCTGCTTCTGGCAGGGCAGCTTCCAGGACATGTCACATCTGTGTCTCCCTAGTGAAGGGCGAGTATGGGGTTGCCAGAAAGCCTTAGCCCCTGCTGCCTTGTGGGTTACCCCATGGGTGGGAGAGGATGGCTAGGGGAGCACACCCCAAAAACAAAGCAAGGGCCCAGGTTTACTATGTGGATCCTGAGGAGGGGTCCAGGTGGTGAAGGGGCCTGAGACGGCTCAGGTCCACAGCAAGGCCTGAGGCATATAAAGGGAGCCGGGTGTGAGGCTCCAAGCGAGGTTGGATTCTGAGCCCCAAGAAGGAGCTGAGTGTGAGGTTTTAGAGGCAAGGGGATTGAGGCCCCTTGTTGGGCAAGGGATGACACCCCAGTGTGGGGGCATGAGGGGAGAGGGTCCCGAGCTGGGCAGGGAGCCTGTGGAAAAGGGAGGAGCTGGGAGCCTCGAGTTGGGTGATTGAGAGTACAGTGCGAGGACACAGGGATTGAGAGTCCCGACATGAGGCAATGGAGTCAGGGTCCTGGTGTGAGGGTACGGGAATGAGAACCCTAGTCTGGGGGCACTGGATCATAGGCCAGGTGTTAGGCCATGGATGCCATCTGCAAGGCATGGGACACAGTATAGGGTAGGTCAGAGTCATGTATATGGGCCCTTGACATCAGGGAAAGTAAATGGGCAGGCAGCCTCCCGCCTGGTTAACATCTTCTAATTAGTATCATCCAAGGCGTGGCAGCCAAGGTAGGCAGGTGGCCAGCCCTGAAACAAGTGGGTGGGCCAATGACTCGACCGGCCCTGGGATGCCCACTTTTTACACCCAGTATTTTGGCCTCTTGGGGACAGGAGAGTGACTCTCCTTGAGCAGTAGTTTGCAGCCCGTTTAGACACCGGGCACCCTGCCTTAGACTCGAGGCCCTGCTTGTAAAATGCCTCTTCTTTGCTGACACTTGTTTCTTGACTATGGAGAGAAATACTGAAGCAATTCTTCCCTTGCAAAGAGCGGAGAAAGCACACAGCAGGGGTTTGATCCTATGGATTCTTGTTTGCAATCTCTGGCTTTTAACTTGGGAATCCTGTGTATGCATTTGCACACCCAACAGTGCTAATAGAGTAGGGCACCCCGCAGCACCTTTAAAAGGATCTCATGGCACCCCAGCTAAGAATCACTATGTCACCATCCCTAGTGCATGTGAGGGAAGCGCTGGGTTCCTAGGACTCCAAAACCCTGTAGCAGGCAAGCCCTGGGCCCACGCTGGCTGCAGTGACACCGCAGAAACACAGCACTGCAAACCTTCGCTGCGGCTGGGATTCACCAGGGCACTCTTGTGGGTTAAGCCGGGGCTGGGACACTGGTTCTATCCCAAACTCTGCTACAGGGAACTCAAAACCCAAGAAGTATGGGTTTTTTTCCCCCTCTCCCCTTTCCCTGAAATTCACCATACAGCTGATCTCAGGACTAAAAGGCTAGGGAGTACCTCAGCATTACAAGCCATCAGGGCTCACAACAGCAATCTGAGCCGGGATGCTAAACAGTTTTATTTTGGGAAGCCATTTCCTGCTGCCCGCTCCAACCCGCCCTTCACCCTCCTTTGGTGGAAGGAAGATGACCTTTTGTGGTCGGGCAGGCCAGCTGGCCTCACCCAGGATCACATTTCCCCAAAGATGAATATCGTGGTGACAGTTCACGGGAGTCCCAACACTAATATGCCAACGTATTTAGGACAGACCTTGCAGTCTGTTTTCTGCACAGCTGCCGCCTCATCCCCCTGATAGACCAATGATGATCCACTGGGATGCACACCTGGATCGAGAGCAGGGATCCCTACAGCTGCAATACAATCCCAACGCTGCAGCCACTCAGATCTACAGAGCTAGATTCAGACCTTTCTCTGACCTACTACAGTACCAACCCCAAGACAAGGACAACACAATCCCTTAGGTTGTCACCTTCAGCTCCAGCTTGAACTCGGACACATCATTAATGACCTCCAACCTGTCCTGGAAAATGATGACCAGCTCAAGGTAGCTCTGGCAGACAAACCTGTCCTGGCTTACAGATAGACTCCCAACTTCCAACAGCATTGCTCAAGCAACAGGCTACCTAATTCCCATTCTCACCAAGGCACCAAGTGTTGCAATGAACCCAGGTGCCAGCTGTGCCCCCCACATCAACATAGACTGCATCATCACTGGACCAAATACTGTGAATGATAACATCCGAATTTCATTCACCTGCACCTCTGCCAACATCATATGCCATCACCTGTTGACACAGTGCCCCTTCGCTGTCTCTGTTGTACAGATGGGGCTAAGAAGAGAAGTGGTGCTGGCATGGCAGAAGGTCGGACTAGATGATCTACTCAGGTCCCTTCTGACCCTAGAAACTATGAAATTATGAAGAATGAATGAACACGGCTACAACATCAGCTGCAGAAAGACTCAGGGCTGTGGCACAACACTTCAGTCTCCCTGGGCTTTCCATTGCTGGAGCGGCTGTTCTTAGGCAGCAAAACTTTATAAACTAACTTGAATGGGAAACTGAGGCACAAGAAATCATCCTCAGACTGGATTGTATTCAGTATGGTCTAAACAGGGACTATGGATTCTTATCCCATTACCTGGATTAGTTTTTGTGACACCGCTGTCCCCACTGCTTGTTCGCTTGCCTCTCCCAGCATTTCTCCCTCTCCCCACTACCTCCCTCCCTTCTTGCCTTTCATATTCAAATCACTCTCTCCATTTTATACACTGCACTACGCATGGCCTTTCACAGCATCTAATGAAGTGAGCTTGAGCTCATGAAATCTTAGGCTATATTTATCTCTGATTTAGTTAGTCTACAAGGTGCCCATCTACCCAGCCTTCTGCCTACAGCAGAGAGGAGTGGAAGGGAATGAGACTCGCACCAGGCTCATTTCAAAGCTTAGGACTGCAGTAAGGCTCCTAAGGCCGTGTACACCACCGAACGCACTGGGAAGCAGTTCCCATGGCAATCCTGCTCCTTCTCCCTCCGTTCAGCTGTTTAGAAATAGGTTGTTTTAAGTCCTTCTGGGATGAACTGTGGTGTATACAAGAGTCCACATGTTCCCTCTGGGTTTTGAGCCCTAAACAAACTCCCCTTTCCTTGCCCAAATAACCCCCTCATCCTGCTCACATTTGGCACCATCCCTGGATGGAGCTAATACATAGCAGGAGAGTGTGGTCTCATGGTCAGAGCAGCCTGCAGTCCTGTACTTGGTTCCTGACTCTGAGACTGCTTTGCCATCTTCCCTTGGGCAAGCCACCTAACCCTGCCACAGTCCACTGGCACAAGGCTCCCCAGCCTTCCTTCCAGAGATCCTGGGAGTCTCTGTTAACACAGGTTGGTGACACACAGTCTGAGATCCGGGGGAAAAGGTGCCAGCTCTCCTTTGGGTGAATGAATAATGCTGGGTGTTGGCTGCCTTGGATGCTGCTCACAACAGCTGCTGTGAATCGCAATGGGAGTCGGGGCTTTTGTTCTCACTGACCGATCCCCGAAGAGCTCTTGGGGCCAGAAGGGACCTTAAGGAGAGGTTGTGAGCTCCCCATTTCAGCTGCCAAGGAGGCTGCAGGGCACAACGGGGTGGGACAGGTGTGGTAGGATATTAGAGAACAGCCCTCCTCCACCACCCTCTTGACTACCGCTTATATTACAGTAGCACCCCATGGCTCCCAGGCAGGGGTCAGAGGTGAATGATTCAAGGTTATGGATGAACAGAAAGGAGGTGTAAGGGGGTGCTCGGTCTGCCGCTCAGCCCAAGAACCAGCTGCAGGGAGTCAGCAGCTGAGTCTGCCTGGCTGGCAGCGCCTGCAGCTGATGAGGGAACTGGTGCCAGACGGGCGTCACATTTGGGATTTGGAAGGAATTTTACCCTGTGGTCAGACTGGCACAGACGGGGGAGGAGTTTGCCTTGCTCCCTGTGCCTCTGCCTGGGATCTCTTGAACATGTATTAACAACCTTTGGCTGCCGTGGTGCCCCTGCTGAACCTGTGGCAGGTTCGGCTGTGATGCCTTGTCTTGCATCAGGGTACCAAGACGCTAGACAATGCACCTCTGTGGGCTGGTTGGCATGGGGCGATCCTGCCTCAGGCAGGGGGTTGGACTAGATGAACTCTGGAGGTCCCTTCCAGCCCAACTTCTCTGTGATTTCTACCATACGGTGCTGAAAGCTGGAGGAAGGTGCCTGGCTGGGGTGATGTGGACACTCCCACTGGGCTGCCCTGGCAGTATGAGAAATAAATGCTTCCCCTCGATCCAGCTGCCTGAGCCCTGCTACCTAGCTCACAGACCGCCCGAAGCACCTTGCCAATATTTGATGCTTTACAGCAGCGGTGACTGGACCAAGGGTTCAGCTAAACACCTGGGGAAAAGCAGCTTCTCTTGGCAACCTCCCCAGACTCCCTGGGTGAGCTGTGGTGTATCAACCATCCCTCCCAGTGGCTCACGTTCAGTGTCCAACCTCTCCAACCAAGAGATTTTCCTCCTGGCTCCTGCGCTGAGCAGAGCCATGGCCATTTGCTGAAAAACACAGGGTTCCCACTGCCTTTTAGAGCAGATTTTCCATCTACTAAAATCTAGCATCTCCTAAACAAAGAACAGCCCTCCAGGGCACAGCCTCAGGTGCCTGCCCAGCCCTTGGGTATCAGTATGGCTGCGTGGGAGCCAAGCTCTCCCAGTACACTTCAGGCCCCCTCAGCTGGGACAGAGGGGAGCAGATCTGCCCGTGTATTCATCCGACTGGAGTCTGCCTGGGGCAGGCAGCGCAAAGGGTGGGGGGCTTGCACACAGCTGGCTTATGCGACTGCAGGGTCTCCCATCCCACATGCCAAAGGTAAGCTCACGGCTCTCACAGGGCAGCACCTCATGCACGTGTCCTCACAGCATCCTGGTGAGGTGCAGCGTGGCTCCTATCCTCATCAGTATGAGACTTTTTAGGTGCCTAACTCCCATAAGATCCCAGCCCGATGTGGCTTGCTCAGGGGATGATGGGTCTCCCACAAGCCAGTCTCAGCACCCGCAGATCTACACCCCCTGATGTGTCCTAGCTGCAGTCAGAGCTCATCAAGGCTTGGACTGTCCTATTATCCGTACGGCACTGGCCAACCACTTTATTAGAGCTGAGGCCTGTGAATGCTGATGCCTGACCCCCCCACCCAAACCCAGGCATTCAGGCACCCTGCATCCCCCATGAAAAGCCCCAAAGGGAACAGCCCCCCATTTCTGTCACCCTTGTTAGTCTGCTTACACACTGCCAGCAGTCACTGGAGTTTCTCTTTGCATTCACTGCCAGGACGGAGGAGTGCAACAGTCCAGGACTGTCCCTGTTGTGTACTCTCTGAAGCAAGGGGCCTGCCGGCATCCTGGAGAAGGCGGCTGTGTCCTGTGTGAGGTTTACCCGGCCCCCAACGGCAGCTGGGGTACAGGCAGGGCTGGATAATGATTTGGGTCAGACCCCAGCTGAAGCTCTGCCACATAAGGCAGCATTAGGTGTAGTCTGTATCCTGCTCTGACCAAAGACTTGGGACCCCTCTTGCTGCAAGGGGGTCTACAGACTGTGAGGCTACCGGTTCGAGCTCTTCATACCTGCAGCTAGATTAGACTAGGTAAGCTGGTGTTTCTTTCTACAGGGCATGAATTGGAGCAGCTCTGCCAAAGATGACGTGACAAGCTGGAGTGCTGATCTCCATTAGCCACCTCAGTCCAGGTATTTGCTCCTGGGCCCAGCTGCTGCATGGGATTTCTGAATGAACTCAGCAGTCACCAGCCCTCTGAGAGCTACCTCTGCTTGGCTCTGACCCAAGCAGGAGGTGCAACAGCTGAGAAACGAACACAAGATCAATAAGCCTTCAAGCTGCTCTCAAGCTGCAAATTATTCAAAGCATCCAGAGCCCAGGAGGGGTCACCAGCTTGAAGAAGTCATGGAGTCCCCGCCAGTGCCAACAGCTCCAGCTAGCATGCAGAAGTGGCTGATGTATATAATCCATCCAAGTATTGAGGCCAAAGGCCCTTTTTAACATAACAACCCTTGGGGCTAGCTTAGTTAAGGCACACCAAGCTCTCTACCACACAAATATCTGTCTGCCTTTGATAGCATTGTCAACTACTTGAAATAAAAGAGGATTCTCTGTGGCTGCAGGGGATAGACCAGGAGCAATGGTCTTAAACTGCAGCAAGGGAACCATAGAGAAGTAGGGCTGGAAATTTAGCAAGGAAAACAGGAATCACACTGTGAGGGTGGTTTAAGCATTGGAAAAGATTAGCTGGACAGGTTCTGCAATCTCCATCCTTGGGAGCTTTTAAGCACTGGTTGACAGGCACGTGTCTGGGATGGTTTAAACACACCTGATCCTTCCTGGAGCAGGAGGCTGGACTAGATAACTGCCCAAGGGCCCTGCTGGCCCTGTGCTGCAATTCTGACTCCCCAGCTCAAATGACCAGATAACTATTTACACCTGGGTCATTGTTTGGTGCAACTCCAAAGCAAGGCTTAAGTTCACACCTCTGAAGCTCTAGGAAGACACCTCAACCATGTTCTCCCTGTATACCTGACCAAACCATTGCAGCCAAGCGTCTGTCTAACCTGCCCTCGAAAATTTCCAGGGATGAAGACTCCACAAATTCTCTAAGTAGCCTCTTGCAATGCTCAGCCACCTCCCAGTCAGAAAGTTTTTCCTCTGTGATACGGTAAGGTATCAAGTGACATTAGTGATGAGCAAGGTATTCATGGTGGTACCAGAAGAGAAGTCTCCAGTGCCATCCACCTGCAGCCAGTACCCACTAATTGGGCTTCAGACCAAGTTATGGTCAAAAGCTGCACTCACTGTCCTGATGGACGGCCTCCGTCAGCCAGGGAGGCACGTGCATATTCCCCCTGCTTCATGCACACTGCTCTGCTCCCCTGAACCCAACCCCCTACCGTGATAACTGGAAATGATTGCAGGTGGCTTAGTCTACTCTTCTCCAAACAAGCCCAGAGATTTGTTAGGACTGACTCTAGTTCCCATCCACTCTGTTTCTCCTTTCCAGCCATTGCAAACAGCACCGTCTCCTGCTTTCTCAATGCTCCTCTGAAATGGGCGGCCTGGGCGAAGGCTGCCCAGCTAAGGCTAAACCCAGACAAGACGGAGGGGATGCTGGTAGGTACAAGGTGCAGCGTAGTGCTCCTTCCACTGGCTCCTCACCGCCTATGCAGCCCTGGGCAAGGTCCCTCCCTTGCTGGGGCTAGTCATTGCTACCCAAGAGGTCAGCACAGCCTCTGGGACCATGACCGCTCGTGACAGCTATAGACTTTATTTTCAATTGCAGTTGTGCTGCTATGATGACAACATTGGCTACAACCAAAGGCAGAATGTGGCCCAGTCTTCACGATAATGGAAGTCCACCGCACCAGGCAACTTAGTATAGCGAAAGCCCAGCAAGCTTCTTTCAGGGAGATGAGAAATCACAGGCACTGCCAAAGGCAAAGAGCCCTGCTGTTCTCCCCACCCCGGTTTCTGAGCCGTGTATGTGTATGTCCACGTGCAGATCTGCGAGCCAGATGATGGACATCCATCATCTCTTGCTGAGAGCTGTGCTTTTAGCCTGGCTCCTGTGCCCTGTCCTTGACGTCACACGTGGGACAAGGCAAGGGCATGGGAGTGACCTCGGCATGCCACACAACCGATCCCCACTCCCACACCAGCGTACGTCTCTCATGCATGTCGGCACCACGTTACCTGCATCAGGGTGCGGAGGGATTCCACGTAGGACTGCTCCGTGTCCAGGAGGGTCATGGTGACATGTTTCCTCATATCCTGTGGAAAAGGAAAGGAGAGATACTAAGAAGCTGTGCCATGGCCACGGGTGACCTCAAACCAGGACACATCCAAACCAGGGGTCCCAACCCCAGCTGTGGTCACGGCAATTATGAGTGGGGTCACAAGTGATTAATAGGGGTTGGGCGTTACCGTATTTCAGTGGCTGTCACTGTGCCAATACCAAGCTAATTAGCCCTGTTTCATTCAGGGTCCGGGGTCCGGCTCGCTGCAGACGCAAACACCGGTACCACAAAGCAGCAGAGGTGCCGTACACCGTAAGCACGCGAGCAGCATGATGGAGCGTGGGGCGGGGGCCACACACAACTACCCCACTATCAGCAGGTTCCTGAGTAGAAAACATTTGGGGACTGCTAACTTAGAGGGATGCCATCAAGTCAACTGGCGTGAGCTGTTTTCACATGGAAACCCAACAGATCTCCTTCTACCTTTCTCTTTTTTACTATGGGTCCTGGCTGCCCCAGGAAAGCCCTGTCTGCTGCTGGCTTTACCTTCCTCCCTGCTTGCCAGTGAATGTGGCCTGATTAGGAACGGGAACCCCAAGTGCCACATTGTCCACCCCACTGCTCCAGGGTAGGACCATGGGCACCTAGACCCTCCCTGAGAGGTCTCTGGGATCTGTTTTTAACACATGCACACAGCCAGCCCCCGAAGGCAAGGATTTCAGTCCTGTTTCGAAGATTCACCATCCCTAGAGCTACAAAGAGCTTCCTGATCTCTACCCAAGACCTTCTTTGCTATCAATGAAGCAGTGACTTACAGTCCTGCTCTGGGCAGACCAAGAGAACAACCATCCGGCATCACCAACAACGCGCTTGAACACCCTGGAAGACTCCTAGCACATCCTGCCCTTCATCTTCTCTTTTCTAAACTAAACCAACCCAATTCCTTCACCCTTTTCCCATAGGTCTGATTTTCAAAATCTCTTATTGGTCTTACACCTGTTAAAGCAGGTGCCCCAAACTGGGCCCAGTAATCCAGGTAAGGCTTCGGTCTAGCCAAACATTATAGGCAGTAGAAGGCCTATGCCACACTCAGTCTGTCCTGTAGTCATACGTGCACGTTTACTACCCCATCCAATTACACTTAGACAGGACAGGAGGTGTTAAATAATTCCTCAAGGACATTTAGAGGCTGAGGCAGATAAGAAGGGGTGAGATTTAGGCCAGGGGTGTCTGGAGGACATGAAGGAGTTTTGCATCACTGGTACATGCATTGACATTTCCAGCACGGCATGCTCATTACTCATGAAACACCAGCTTGCCCGTGGTAAATTCTGGGCACAGGTTTCCACGCAGGGGACGGGAGGGAGGATTTAATTGTAGCCGACTAAAGGCCAGCTGCTCGGTGCTGGATGTCCAAGCCACGGTCTGGCCAGCCACGCAACACCCGGAGAGTCTGCGACCACATCTGAAGCCAACCATTCAAAGACCACAGCCTCGCTGCAGGGACCCACAAGCAGCTAGGGGTGGTGACCAGCTCTGAAGTGGCTTCTGATGAAAGAGAATCAAGAGCTTATTAAACTACTCAACAGCTTGACTGCTAGCAACGGGGGCCGCAGGCCTGACCCACAGCCCACTGTGGTCAAGTTGGACCTTTCCACAGCATTCAATGGACCAGACCTCTGACGGCAAACAACCCGCATGGAAGCATCCCGACATGCCTGCACCGTGTGATGAAGTCCCGTTGCAGCCGCAACCAAAGATGCATTCGCCCAAAGCGACGTCCTTTGCAAGAGCTTTCAGAGAGGCGTCCAGGTGACTGCGCTGCAGACCCAGACGGCCCAGCTGTAAATGGGGACCTGCTCATTCAGTCACCGTGGCCAGACACGACGCCAGCCACGCCAGTGCCAGCCCATAGAGACCTTTGACCCAACTGAGCATCCAGGCACGGAGCTGAGAGTGCAGGTGGGAGCCTGCAGCTGAGACGCCCACAGCACGGATCGCGTTATATTCCCGCTCTCTCCAGCACGAAACGCGAGCAAGGGGAAAGCAGTCAGACACAAGAGGTAGCTGGAAAAAAGCAGTGGGAGAAGTAGTGCGGAGAGAGGCCTGTGCCAAGACTCCAGGTGTGAATCCAAGGGACCCCAAACCAAAGCCTCTCCTGCAGCAGGGGCCTGGCTTGAGTTTTGCTCCGAGTTTCTCTGATCATCCAAACCCAGAGAGCAGAGCATATGCCAGCACTGGCCTGGGGGCGCCTGCACGACACAGACTGAATGGCAGGAGCAGGGCTGAGCTGAGACCAAGCCGGACCCTCCTCCCAGGGCGGCAGGAACAGAGTCTGCCACGTGCGCAAAGTTTGGTGCTGACAGCAGAAGCCAGGGGAGGCATCCCTGTTGTACAACAATGCACAGCCCCTTCCGCCCCCAGCCACGTGGACACCGACATCAACGCCAGAGGTGCTGGCACTGACACCACCCAAGCCAGTGCCAGCGGGAGGGATGGGGTATGACCGCCGCGGGCCCGTGGTGAAAGGGCTGGGGAAGAGCAGTGAGAAGGCGGCTCTGAGATGACGGCAGCACTGGTTTTCCTGCGACGTAGGTGGAGTATTCAAAGCAAGCGCCGTGTGTCTCTGAGCAGGGCAGCTTCCTCAGTCCCACCTCCAGAGCTCTCTGCAGCTAAGCACACGGGCCCTGAGCACCCACTACGTCAGTGAAGCCGAGGCCCAGCACCTCTGAAAATCAGGTGCCAGCTTCCACCTTGTCCTCTCTCTCCCACCGGCCCTCTCTGCCCCTTCCCAGGTCTGCAGGGAGCCCCACTGCCCGCGTGCCCCCCCGGTTCGGCTCTGCGGGACTCTGCCCAGCGGTCGGTGAAAACAAGCAGCAGGAGACTGAGGCAAGGCGGGCTACTCCTCGACCGAGCTGGCACCCACTGCCCCAAGCCCTCTCTGCCATCCTTCCTCCGGGGCCCGGCTGTCAATGCCTTCAGACCAGCCTGACTCCCAGCTTCCCACCCTCTCCCACATGGATTTATCCGACACGGAGACTTACTGTGCTGCCCAGCAGCGGTGAGCACCCCCAAAATCCCTCTGCCGCTTTCCACCCGGAGTCTACTGTCCTCTGCACCCTCCACCTGCCCCCTCCTGCAGGCACGAGCCCCTCGCTCCACCTGCAGCCCTCCTTTGAGAGCCCTTGTCTCGCTGCCTTCTCATCCCCAGTGCCCACCGTACAAGTAGTCTGCCCCTCTTGTCAGGGAGGCAGCGCATCGTAGCAGACAAAGTGCTGGGCTGGGATTCAGGAGGTCTGGATTCAAATCCCAACTCAGTTGCAGGGTGACCCTGGCAAACTCCTTTGCTGCTCTGTGCCTCGAGTCTTCCCACCTGTAAAATGGGCCAATGACACAGCCTGGGAAGCGCTATTATAAGTCAAGTTTTTCCCCATCAGCTGCCTCCCCAGAGGCCAGCTCATTCACACTGCCTGCCCACATTGCTCTCTCCCCAGGTCCTGCTTGCATCCACCTTCCCACCTGGCCTCTCCTCATCTCTCCACTGCTTCTTGAAGCAGGACTGTCACATCTTGAGCACCCTCTCTAGCACGACACAGGCCACCAGCTCGATCACCGCCTAATAAGCAGTGCTGATTGTGAGCCGACACAGTGACACACCCGGGCAAGGAACCTCACCACACACGCGCGCCAAGGATAGGGACAGGCACCCCAGCGTTATTTCCTGCTATCACCCACTGCACTTTCAACCTACTTCTTCCACTGTGACTCTTGGTCATTTGCAGACGTGAGAAGACAGGAGTCAGCACTGCTGAGCCACCTGAGGCACCAGTTGACTCTCCCCCTTCCCTGAGCATCCTGGTTTCTGGCTCGAAGCATGATCTTAAGGTCCATCAAACCCAACTTTGATCAGAAAAAGCCTTTTCACATCAAGAACAGGGGGACAGAGGAAGAAGCTCCCCAGGGAGGTGGTGACCCTCTTTTGCTGGAGGGTTTTGGGAAGAAGCCCTAGATAGGGATCTGTCTGCAATAACTCCTGCTTCTGCACAGAGGGTTGCACTAGATGACCCGTGAGGTCCTTCCCAAACCGGGGCTGCTAAGACAGAAAGAAAGGGATCCATCTGGAAGAGACCTGGGTCCAACACAGGGGCTCCTGGTTTCTCACCAATGTCCCTTCCAGCAACTTGCTTTGTTCTTGCTCTCCTCACTTAACATTGCATGGCGAGAAACCGATGCACAGCGGCCTGGACTCGCGGCTCATCTTCTCTTGGGTTTCACTCCTGCAGACCTCTGCTAACAACTGAGGAGTCGCACCACGTTCATGCCGGCTCCATCGGATCACAGCTGGGTCCACAGCTCCAAAGAGCCCGGGTCTCGCCCATCTGCTTGGTCATCAAATCTGGGCCAGGAAGAAATTTCCCCTAGGTCAGACTGGCCAGGGCTGGGGGTGGGTTTCCTCAATCCCCTGTAACACAGGGCACGGTCCTTTCCTGCAGATCAGCATATATGAACTGCTGTTGCAGCAATGACAGGGCCCTGGCAGTGCCTCCTCTCCCTTGCTTTTACCGCTGGTCTGATTTAGGCTGTTCTTGGTATCTCTGATTTTATTCCTTGCAGCTGTGCGCAAGGGTTGGCTGCAGGGATCTGGGGAGATCCTTGGTTCAGGGCTTCCTGCGAACGCAGGGGACTGGACTTGATGGCCTCAGAGGCCCTTATCAGGCTGATGCTCCTATGAAAATGAAGATCCGTGGCAATGCACACCAGCTGAGAGGAGCCCTGCTCTATGGCTGGCACTGGGAAGCCAGAGCTATTTGCTGTTCATCTTACAGCAGTGCCTAGCAACATCTGCGGAGGCACAGGGGCCCTGCTGGCGTAGGCACGATGAGGACAAACAACCGAGACTGGCGAGCAGGTTTCCAACAGGATGCGATGGCGGGGTGGGACGATACAGGCTGCGCTGGGGTGCCTGGGCAGCGTGCTGAGCCTCCGTCTGATCTCAGGTGCATCCCTGCAGCTCTCGTGACACAAGTGGGCTCGTGTGGGTTTTACAGAAGATGGAGAAAGCTCCCGCGAACCAGGAGTGGTATGTGTGTGCAAGGAGAGACCAAAGAGGCCAGGCCTGTTCAGGTTAGAAAAGAGATGTTTGAGGGAGGGGCATGAGCAGGGTTTACAAAATACTAAATGGCAAAGACAAAGTCACTAGGGATTTATTATGGACTGCCTCTCGCATTGCAAGAACTAGCGGACACCAAACATCGAACGAGTAAGCAGTCAGTTTTAAAGTGACCAAATGGAGGCGGTTTTTCACACGTCGTGTCATTAAAGTGAGGACGCGCTGCCACCAAATGCGGTGGAAGCAGAGAGTTGAGCCACATTCACCAAGGGGCTGGACACATTCTTGGAGGAAAGGGGCATCGAGCACGGGGTGCGGCCTCCGATGCAGAACTGCCTGGGCCTTAAATGCTGGAGGCTCCAAGTTGAGAGAGGAACAGTGGAAAAAACCCTGGTCAGACCCAAGTCACCGTCCCTTTCAGCATCCCCTCTGCACCCGTGTGCAAGATGGACCTACGGTCTGACCCAGTAAATGGCAGTTTTTATATTCTTGTGTAATCTGCTTCCCACACGCTCGTGAAACCCTAAAGCATCAACACGGTGACGCAAGGAGAACAATGCCAGCAGCATGCGGGCGAGCAGGCACGGCATGGCAAGATCCACAGAGCTGGGTGCCCAAGGAATGGAAATGCATTAAGACAAAATAAGTCAGGAGGGAAAGAGCCTCATGATGCTTAAAGTGCAGAGATGGCTCCCCCGCAGCAGCTCAGGCTGGGAGCCAGCTCCACATCACATCCCAGCAGCCAGCGTGTTTAGGTGAAAGACTTCCAAGGATGCCCTTAGGGATGGGCTGGGTCCTTCTACGGCAGTGGTGCTGTCCTAAGCACGCAGGCCCCTGCAGGCATTAGGAGTCCCAAGCCCCTGTGATGTGGTGGCAAGAATCAACTGTGCCCTGAAATTCCCTTAGTCCGGGTCCTGTTTCACCCCAGAAGTGGCTGCACCTGGAGGGGTGAATGAAGCACCTTGATATCAGGTCCCACGCTGAGCACTACATAGTGCAGTAACCAGCTTGCCTTGGCACAGAAAAAAGGGTCCTCATGCCCATCTTAGGGATGAGGAACAGACATCCCAAGAAGATAGGAGCCTCACCCGGGGTCACACAGACAGGCTGGGAGGTACTTGGAGGACGCAGGGCTGGTGGGGTCCCTGGGTAAGAGAGTCCCCACCGCTGCCGTTACATGCTCCATGACCAGGCACCCGGTCCAGCCTCCTCCGCCCAGCAGCTGGGCTTGCTGTCCCCTCTGCTCCAGCAGGGAGGGTGGTGGAATAACCCAGCTCTTCGGAGCCTGCTGCAAGGCCCCTCCCTCCCTCAGGCCGTGACCACCACTGCAATGCAGCCACCTCTTGGGAGGAATGCAGCAGGGGCAGTTCAGAGCCCTTTTTCAGCAAAGTGCTGAAATGTTGGGTCCAGCCAGCCTGGACAGTGCAGAGCAGCCACGAGGGGTGTACACGATCTCGGGGATCATCAGGGATGGTCCTGCCTTGAGCAGGGACTGGACAGGATGACCTTGTGAGCCCTACTTTCCTTTGAACCTAGCATCTCAACTACAGGGGGAGAACAGACCAGGTGCAACGAACACAAGGCAAACACCAAACTGGCATGTGGCTGGCGCACAGCCTCTCTATCTCTGGCGAGAAGCACTACAGGACTGCAGAGCCAACATCACTAGGCTGCAGTGAAACCAGAGACACCAGAAGCAGCAGCACAAAGACCCATCATCCCCACTCCCGGGTCCCAGCAGAGCACAGCCCAGAGTCCCAACTGCAACTGCACACATCATCAGAGTGGGGCTACTATCTAGGCGCAAGCCTGTCCTTAATTATAAATAAAAGGCTCATCTAGCCACTTGCCATTGGGCTAATTGGCTGTAATTAGTGGATGAATTGCATTCAAAGGGCTAATCAAAGGATTAATGTTAGAAGGTGCTGTTCCAGCCCTGTGACAGCCAGGCAGCTGCTCTCCAGTGGGCAGCTTTCTGCGGCATGGAGTGGCACGTGGCTGGGAGAGAAAAAGAGCCCCTTGGTGCCTAATTTAAGCAGGGGGTTGAGATCCTGCAGAGGCACCTTCCCCTTGCCTGTGTGCGTATGAGCACAGATCACCTGGGGGAGCACCACTCCCTTGGCACCTGGCTGGGCATGCGGGAGCAAGGGTAGCTGTATACTTGTTACCTGCCCCCTCCTGTGGGAGCAAATGGGCAGAGTGGGGCAGTCTCTTCTCCTTTCTGTGGTGTTAGTAGGCACCAGCAAATCGCCCGCTCAGTGGAGCAAGGCAAGAAGGTGTCCCAGAGGAGACCCACTGCCTCCCCCACCAGCTCCCACCCCACCCTGCTCAGCGCTAGGGCTGGAAGCCCAGCCTAGCCTGCAACCACAGAGCTCAACATCCCCAGCCCTCTGCCACATGCCCACTAGCAGGGCTGCCTAGACAGATGCAGTCTCCCTCTGCTCCTGGATAGCACGTGTGAGACATGCTCGTGCCAGGCCCCACCTTGAGGCACAGGGGCTGGCAAAGGAGCAAGCAGTGCAGAAATCCCAGCACGTGCCTTGCCCCCTCGCTGGCCTGTTCTGGTGTCAGAGAGCTGGTGCTGGACTGCTCCTCCCGACATCCAACTTTGATCTCTCTCGCTGCAATTTAAGCTCCTGCCAACTGTGCCACACATCTTCTGGTCTGGCACCGTGCTCTTAGGAGCCTGACATCGTGACCCTAGGCTGACTGGGGGTGGCCTGCTTTGCACTGGAGATCACCAGCCTCTGTAATCAGGGGGGACGGGGACAGAGAGGGGCGCAGGCTCCCTTGTCCAGCATCCGTGCCTACGTAACAAACAGATCCGTCTCTGACAGAGGCCAGGACCAGATGCTTCGGAGGAAGGTGTGATCACTCCACATCTGGCACATAGGGAGTGATCCTCCCCACCCGTCAGGCCTCACCTCCGTCTTTAATACACAACGATCAACTTGAATCCTGGAGCACAGGGTTTCATGAAACCCCCAACTGCCTCCCCAAGAGCCTTTTGTTTTCTGCACACCCGAGATGTGGCCCCACCAAGTCCTGGGACCTTCTGGTCAACCTCTTCCAAACTCTCCATCGACCAGGCCAGAAAGGAGGCACTGGCTGGGAGGAGCCCAAGTGACTTTGACTCCTCCAAGCCGAGCATCGCTGGGAAGCGCCCCCGGGCTCAGATCCCCAGCAGGAGCACTGAAGCAAACTCGGCCGTCTTTGGGGTGCTTTGTCCCCCCCTGGTCCTGGACGCTGAGAGAGCTGGATGCTGTCAGGGGCCGTCATGTGTCTGCCAGGAAGATGGGGAAGCAGCAGGTATCCTCGCGGCTCAGGATGTGAGCCAAAACAGCCCCAACAGTGGGGAGTACGCTCCACTCCCACAGCGTCGTCTGCAGAGATGAGTGCACAGAACCCCGTCTGCTTCTGGGGTCGGGGGTGTCTGGTCTCTTCTAGCCCCCCTGGATGGCTCTGAAAATACCCCATCCCCACCTCTGAAATGCAGCCACCTCTGGGGTGGAACAGCGCTAACCACCTCCGCTGTGCCATACTGGTTGCACTGGTGGGGGTGGGAGGGCACTCAACACAGAGCCCTCACCCAAATACAGCCCCTGGCTGGCACCGCTCAGCCCGTACGCACTCTCCTGACTCCCTTAGCAATCCTGATGCATCCCTGGTTACATCGCCATGGGAACAAAGGGATGCAATGTGACAGGCAGCGGTTCCCCGGCTGCCATCTGAGACAGGATCCGAAGTGACGCTTGAGCCAGGCTTTTCACACCAAACCCATCTCTTCTCTCCCCCGAGCCCCCGACGCTCCAAGTATGGACGCACGAACCACTTACCACGGGGTGAAAAGGGGTGGGGGGTGCTTTCCTATGTGTTGGCTGCCCCCACGGGTAAGTGGAAACCAAACTGGGGTAACTTACCCCTATAATGGAAGGGCTAAAACTACCGCGGTTTATCCTAGGGGAAGAGCGTACACATGGCAAGTGACTGCGGCAGGGTAAAGCCCCATCCCCTTCCAGCGTGCAGTGAATTGCTCCTGCATCCACGGCCCCCACCACATCCCACCTGCCTTGCCTCTGAACAGCCTGCGGTAAACAAGTGCTTGGCTGTAGCTCGGGGCTGAGCAGGGAAGCCATGAATTAATAATGCTGCTGGATCGTTCAGAGATCCCCTTCCACCTTCGTGCAGCTGTAAGAGATGGTTTCAAAGCCCCATGGCAAAAGGCAAGCGCAGCAGAGAAGGAAGGCTCCAGGACGCGGCTATTGTTCTTCACAGCATTGTCACAGGCTGCGCTAGGGGCTGTACGAGCACAGGTGAAGATGCTCCCTGCCCCGCACAGCCAACAGTCCCAGCCAGGAGGGCCTGGATGAATACAGGCAGACGGGGGAAGAGCAAGGAGAGAGATTTGGTCGATGCAATAAGCAGTGTCCTGGTTTTGGGCGCGGCAGGATGAGAGCTGTCAGGAGGCAGCTGAAGGGGAACAGCTGATCCAACTGGCACCTTCAGCTCCGCGGCCCTGTCAGGAGGTGACCAGCCGTCATGTCTGTCTGAGGGCTGCTGGGGAATTCAAGCTGAATGAGTTTGCTGGGCCTCAGTCCAGTTTCTTAAGAGGCGGGTCATCGGTTGCTTGCTAGCAGAGACAGGTATCCTGTGAACCTTGCGTCACAGTTACACAACGTTTTCCCTCTGCAGAGCTTGGCGTAAGCAATTAGCCCTGTTTCACAGATGGGAAAACTGAGGCACAGTGGCAGAGTCACTTCCTGGGAGGTCAGTGGCAGAACAGGGTTTAATACATCACTTTCCCGATGCCCAGCCTTCGGCCTCTACACCATGGCTGTCCCATGGCCACAGCTCTCTGCTACAACATTTAACATGCTGGTGCCCCAGCACTGAGCAGTGCAGCTGGAGACCCAGCACTTCCCTGCTGTGTGATGGGGTCCTTCCAGGACAGGGCAGGGCAGGGAGACCACGTCTCTTGTGCCTGCACAGTACCAAATCTGCAGGCCAACAGAGACCAGCCGGCCACGGCGGGAGTTGGGTGGCAGCATGGGTATCAGCATGCCCAGGTTCAGGGCGCTTGCTCCAGTGGCTGAAGCAAGCGCTGACAGCCCTACTGCTGCGGCTTCCTTGTTTGGGCGAGACTCATGCCAGCTCAGGTCCGCTGATGCCGGGTTCAGGTACTCACACCACACCAGTCCACAGTGCCATGACTTAGAGAAACAGCAAGAGGAAGCCCCACAGGGAGACCTTTCAGCCTGGGGAGCTGGCAGGGCATCAGTCCCAAATCCCAAACATGGGACGTAAACAAGGAGGTCACAGCAAGTCACCTGGACCCAGGCTGGATGAATGGGGGAGGCGGGGTGGGAGCACGAGGGGGCTTGCGGTGAACAACAAGGGCCAGCATCCCCAAGAGGATGGAAACTCAGGGGTCAGGGGGCAGGGGGCTGGCTGGAGGGAGTGCTGTTCAGCCATGAAAATCAGTGCCGTACGGTGCATGCATGACACTGTGAACATGCCAGTCCATGCACATGGGCCCTGTGCCCTGGAGGAAGGGTGAGTCACAAGCATCACCCAAGGGCAAGGCCCTGTGCTCTGCAAAGCTGGCTTTGGAGGTGAGGGCGTGAAGGAGTGTTGCCCAAATCAAAACCAAGCAGAGCCTGGCCCTCAAGTTCTCAACTTCTTCATGCCCACAGCACCGAAGCCTCGGCAGGGAGAGGAGGCACCTTGCTGGGGAACAGCTTCACAGCAGACCTGGGACCCTGGTTTTCTTGGTGGTCACATTAGACCCCCAGCCAGCACGACCTGCCAGCCCCCCGCCACGGCAAGTGGCCAATCCAACTTGTGGACAAGTTGGAGAGAGTCCAGCGAAGGGCAATCAAAATGGTTTGGGAGCTGGGTATCAGCTGATGAGGAGAGGCTGAGGGAACCGGGCTTATTGAGTCTGCAGAAGAAAAGACCGAGAGGATTTGATAGCAGCCTTCAACTCCCTGCAGCGGGGTTGCAAAGAGGACAGAGCTGGACTGGTCTCAGTGGGGGCAGATGACAGGACAAGGAGCAATGGGCTCAAGCTGCAGCAAGGGAAGTTGAGGCTGGACATTAGGAAGAACTTTCTCCCAAGGAGGGTAGTGTAACACTGGAAAAGGCTACTCAGAGAGGTGGTGCAATTTCCATCCTTGAAGGTTTTGAAGACCCGGCTAAACAAAGCCTTGGCTGGGATGATGTAGTTGGGACTGGTCCTGCTTTGAGCAGGGGTTGGACTAGGTGCAACCTCCTGACGTCTCTTCCAGACCTCGTTTTCTACTATTCAATGAATCCAGCTGCCCCCTAAGTGGGACTGATGCCCCCATCCCAAAGCTCAGGGCGATTGGCATCGCTGGGCACCCAGCCTAGCCCGAGGGGCAGGCTTCGGGGCAGAGGTGCCACTCCAGGGCAGTATGCCAGGTTGCAATTAGTGTGGCACCTCTGCCCTGAAGCCGTGGGTCAGACGTGGCAGGGCTCTCTCATCTGCCCCAGGCAGCCTGTCAGCATCTTCCCACGGCAGGGGATAGCTGCCCATGTCCCCTCCCCCTGCAGTCTCACCTGCATGCATACGTGCCCTGCACTGACTAGGGGCCGCAGGTCTGCAGTATGGTGGAGGTTTGCTCTCCAACACCTTGTGAAGTGAAGGGCCCACGGCCAAATCCTCCTGCTTGGTCCTTTTGGACAGCTCAAAGGCAGCCTTGCTGCCCAGCTGGCAGAGGGAGAGGATTGGGGGACTCTCAAATTCAACTGCTAGCTCTGCCACTGCCTTCCTGTGGGACCCTAGGGACGTCGCCTAGCCTGCCAGAGGCTCAGTTCCCTGTGGGTACGAGGCTGCTAGGCAGTCTCAGCAAGGCCTCACAGCCTCATGCCCACTGATGGCGCCCACAAAAGGCTCTCTCCCTGCCCCAAACCAGCCGCAGAGCTGCTGAGTGGCAGGCCCTGGCCTCTTTCCCCAGCATCCCCCTCACCCAGACTGCTGCTAGGCCTGAGCTGTGCCCTCTCTCAGCACTGGGACCCACCTCCGTCCCCGCCGGGAGGGAACCAGCCATCTGAGAGCTGCCGGCAAGCAGACTGGGGCAGGAGCCATTTGGGGTGCTGCATTTGTACAGCACCTGGCACTGCAGGGCCTGATTCCTGCAAGGGAATATCCCCTCCCAGAGGAGACGAGTCTCACGCATGCCCACTGAGACAGCACAGTCCCACTGCAAGTGCCCGGCCCCCTTGCTCCCCCCCCCACGCCCAGCCAGCCCACCTGTGGGGACACGCCAGCCCAGGCAGCTCTGCAGCGTTACACCACCGGACAGCCTGGCCCCTCAGCGGCTGTGGGGGCTACCACAGCACCAAGAATAGCAACCAGAGGGTGGGCAGCTGCAGAGCAGCTCATGGCTGGCTGAGTCACGGGGAAACGCGATCGATGGGGCTGGGCGCTGCCTCAGGAGCCCACGTGTGCATGGGGGCCAAGGCCGGCCCGGGCTCCATGCTGGCCCCTGCTCTGAACGGGGCTCAGGCCCTCCTCTCTGTCCCCGGTGTTATCCTGCCGGGTGCACCCGACAAGCCCCCATGACTGCACGGCCCCTATGCAGAGCGAGAGTGTGCACCGAGGTGAAACCTCCCCCTGCCACGTGCCACCAGTGAGGGGCACCGGGCAGCTGCCAGTGAGACACTCCTGCTGGCTCCCAGCGGGGCCGGCTCCAGGGATCTTTTTGTCAATGCCGGGGCAGTGGTCCTCCCAGACATCACCAAATTGTCCTGGTTGGACAGATGGAGAAACTGAGGTACAGGGACTAGGGAAGTGACTTGCCCAAGGTCGTGCATGGAGTCTGTGGCAGACATGGGGTGGGGAAAGAAGTCAACTGAGGGTTACACACACACACGCTCATGCCCTCCCGCCTCTGTGAACCACTATGACCCTACCCCCAGGCTCAGTCCAACCCCCACCTCCTTGAGGACACCGGCTGTCTCAGGGATGCAGATGGCCTTCAGTGCAGTGCCCTGCTCTGCGACCGCAAGGGTTAACGATGCTCCAAATCGTTAAAGCAGCAAAACATGGAAGAGTGCTCGCGCACGGCTAAGACGCATCTGGGGCGGCCGAGCACAGAGAGCCGGGCTGGAGCAGAGGCTCCCACGGTCCCCGAGCCGCCCGCCCCACACGCTGATGTCGCCTGGACACGTGTCCTGAATTGCTGACACCCCGGCGCCTGCCTGGGGCTGCGCAGGATGTTAGGGATGTCCACAGAGAATCACAGAGCTAGCTTGCAGTATGGGGGGCCTGCATCCTGCTAGGGGGCGAATATATGGGAGGAAGGACTCAGGAGATGCATGCTCCACAGCCAGAGGCATGTGCCTTGACTTGCGGAGGCCCTGCCCTTAGCGAGCGTGGCCCCAGGACCTCTATCCTGGACCCCAGCACCTCCCCTCTGGCTCCTGAAGCTGCATGTGGGCTGACTACAGAGGGAAAGAGGATCCTGGGACCCCCCAAAAGCAGATCCTTCTCCTTCTCAACCCCCAGGAAGGGCGGCTGGCTAGCCCCACGCCTGGCATCGACAACATTAGCAGGGAGAACTGCCATCTTGCCCCCGTTGTTAGCAGCAATGAGACGGAGGCACAAACAGCCTCGGCCCCAAGCGCCTGCTTTCCACGCAGCGCCACCGACATCCCGCGTGAAAGGAGTCCAGCAGGTCTCCACGGAGGGGGCTGGATCGGCCTGGGGCAAGGCGTCACGGGATGGGGGCCCCAGCAGCCCAGCTCAGAGGTCCCTGGCTTTCCTCTTGCAGGCTGTGGCCCGCATGCCATCGTCTTCATCGCACCCTTCCTCCCCATCCGGCGGGGAGAACAAGCCGTCTGCAAAGCAGCCTCTCTACTTCTGCCGGCTGGAGCAGAGTCCCGAATCCCACCGGCGGGCACCGCGGGGCCCCCAACCAAAGCATGGCCCCTGGGGACCGCCCACGCTGCAAGAGGACTGTGGCCTTCCTTTGGGCACCTCTGGGGATGACACCTCTGCCAGGGAGGCAGAGAGACTTGAGCTGCTGCGCGGAGGTCTAGGACAACGTGCCGCGCAGCCCCACCGCGTGATGCAGACCCACAGACACGCACATGGCACACGTGTGCATACCACAGCCGTCCAACACGCCTGCACCCTGACACGCTCAGGAACAAGAACTCACCTAACGCCCCTGCCCGTGACTTTTCCCCAACGCGCCCCCTCCATCGACCGCGACGCACCCCCTCCGCCCGCCCCGGTCCTCGTCACCTCGGCAGTGCCGCCGTTGGGGTTGCTCCGGCTGCCGATGCCTTTCTCCGGTGCCTCCTCGGCCGCCCCCACCATGCCGGAGGGGGCGCCGGCAGCGGTGTCGGCCCCGTCCCCGATCTCTCGCATGTCTTCCAATGCGATCGTGAACTGGGCCAGCGTCCTCACCATCTGCAGCATGCGGGTCCCGGGGTCTGGCCGTCCCACCACGGCGAAATCCAGAAACAAATCGGGGGCGGGGGGCAAGGGGAAGAGGAAGGGAGATGCTAAAGCCCCCAAATATAATGAAGTGACAGGGAGGAGGAGATGGGGGAGCACCTCCACCGAGGTCCCTGCGTCTGGCTGGCGGTCCGTCTCTCCCCCGGTCCGAGTCTGCTGGTTCTCGCTCTTTTTTGCTAGCAGGTGTGCAGCCTGCCTGTAGCTCTGCTGCTGTTATTATGAGGCACTCGGCAGACGCAAGCAATCGCTGCCAGAGCCAGGCAGGAGGATCAGTGAGAAGAGGGCCACGGGCACCAAATTGGTGCTCACGCTGCATGCACCCAAACGTACAGGCACGTGCGGGCTGTGGGAAGGGGGCTGAGCCCGCCCCGGTTGCCCCACAGGCGCTGGAGGCATCCCACTATGACGTGCCCTGGGAAGCAGCGCGCTGACGGCTGCAAGCACCGTACAGCATCCTACAACAGTAGTCATGGGGAGGCTTAACCCTGCAGTGGGGCAAGCCGACCCTTCGTCCAAGCCCCCCGGCCTCAGCCGCGCCAGTGAGCCGCGCCAGTGAGAAGGTCTGTGGCCCCCCGACACCGTGCGTGGGCTGTCACGAAATTCCCAGGTCTCACAGACACTACCGGAAGCAAAGATGGTCCCGTTTTTAAAGGCAAGCGTGCCTCACGGTGGATGTGCAAAGCCTTTACCAGTGCACATGTCAACCGGGATGTGCAGATACCACATCTGTACAAGCCCCGTGACTGCCTGCAAGGCAACAGCCCCCAGCGCCTGCTGTTTCCAGCTGCCCCCGGATGGGCCGTGAGCCACGAGTGACTTTAAGGTCTAAACATCGGCCTCCCTGGCTTGAGCTAAAACATGCCCGAGCCCTAGGGAGGGGCCTGCCCACACTGTGAGGGTCAGGGCCTGGAAGTCTCTTTTGTGTCACTGGAGGGGTCAAGAGCCACGCACAGGCAATGGTCTCCATAAACACTGTGGGTCACTGAAACGCCAACACCCAGGGAGCGGGGGGCAGAAGCTGCTGGGATGCTTGGCCAGCCGGGAAAAGCCCATCTCTGCTCAGGGACAAGTCAAGGGACCCTAGGAGACTCTCAAGATACTGCTGGAGCCAGGGCTGTGGAGACCTGGAGGAGAGGAGTACCCTGTACGGGCACAGTGCCACACGCAACATTGCCCAGGGAGATACAGGACTGATAGAGGTCTTGCCACAGTGTCAGACACAATGCATCCTGGATCGGGAACCATCAGCACACGTGTCCCTGCAGCCTCCCAGCTCAATCCTGCATGGAGCCAAGCGCCTCCACCCGGCCCTACTGTCCACAGCGGGTGCAGCTACATGTTCATTAATGCCGTATTTACTGTGCATTAAGTGTAGTACAGTACTTGGAGTGACCCCGAACAAGCAGCAGCGAGTGCATTATACAGCTCTGGGGAATATCACATCTTCAAAGCAGCAATGAGACCTACATCCCACATCAAGCCTGGCTGTGATGGATAATTGACCCTGCTGACACCAAAGAGTCAATTATCCTGGAGTGTGTACGGCAGGTGCACTTACACGAGTATAAGTGTGCTTATAATGCTATGAGCTTTCCCCCTATACTGGTAAAACCCACTTTGGGATGGATCCCACCCTTATACTGGGAGAACTGTGCTTGCACTGGGCATCGTACCAGTGGGGTTATATTGATCCCCATATCACACTCATTACTGGCACAACCCTGCCAATATAAAAACGTGGCCCAGGCTTGTACACCAGTTTGGAAGGTAAATGGGCACCCAGTCCTCTTCCAGATGTGGTTTCATTGCACACAGCTGCACTAGAGGAAGGCTTTTGCTGCCATCTGGCAGCTGGCAGAAGGCACACGGAGACTCTCCTGAGCTTTTTGCTGGCTCTGCCATGATCCCTTCAGCAGCTGGGGGCTTCCCAGGGCATCACTTGATCTCAGCTCCCGGGTGGAGCACGGATGGATGCGCAGCTCTTCAATGGCTTGGTGACGGCAACGTTTGTGGTCTGCTCCGAAGACCATCAACCCAACGCACGGTTCCCCAGGCCCTTTGTGCTTTGCCTGAAGTCACGTAGAGAGTCTGTGGAGGAGCCTTGAACAGAGCTCAGGTGTCCTGAGAGGTGGCACAGAGCCTCGATGGGAAGAGATGCACGCTGGAATTCGACTGCAACCCGAGGGCTGATCCGTGCCCGGCCTCACAGCAGGCAAAGCTTAGGTAAGCGTCCAGGAAAGGAGCAAGAGCTAGAAATAGCCGTATTTAATTAACAAGGAGCGAGGTGGAGTTGGTAATGAGCAAAGGAAATAAATAGGCTTTGGAAGGAACGGCTGTAGACCCGCGGGGACTAACTGTGAGCAGAGCAGCAGGCCCAGCGACACCAAGCCGGGTCCCCTCGGACGACACGTAGTCTGGGCTGAAACGAGCCTACCAAGTGCCCCAGCGCTCAGGCGCCCTCCCGGCTACCGGGGAATCCACCCTGCAGAGCGCAGCAGGGGCACAGCTAGGGTAGGGACTAAGGAGTTGGTGCCTGCGTCCTCCCGTTGAGCCTATACGGCGCTTGCCCTGGGGCCCGCTGGAAGCAGCAGTAGCTCTGACCCCCCCGGAGGGGATATCCATGGTGGCTGGAGAAGCGGATGAGGCAGCCCCATGGGGGCTTTCTGAGCCCCGATAGGTCAAACTCCTTCACTGGTTCCCGCGGGACCCAGGCTGCTGCGCCGCGGCTAGCATAACCCAACCCGCCCAGCTGCCATGCTGCCCCCAGCAGGCACGACCACAGGCGGGGGAGTACCAGGCGGAGAACAACCTCCTCCCTTCTCTGCCTGCATCTTCCTGGGGCTGGTGGGAACATGTGGCCGGGGCAGTGATGGACTTGGGGGGCTTGGCTGAGGTCAGGAGTGGCAGACGGGCTTTGCAGGGTAAGGTTCAGGCTTCAGACCTGCCTGAGCAGCACTCAGGGCTATTGTTCACACCAGCAGGGAGTGCCTGGGGAGCTCGGAGGGTGAGAACAGCAACCCTTGGCTCATCTGTGCCTCAAGGGCCAGCACGTGTATTCCCGTTATACAGATGGGCAAACCGAGGCAACAATAGGGGAAGGGACCTCCCCAGGTTTTCCATCCACTGGCAGAGCCTGGGATTGAACTCGCATCGCCTCAGCACTTGGATGCTGTCCTGTCCTCTTGTCCATGGGGCAAAGAGGATCACCACCTCTGTTTTACACATAGGGGGAAACTGAGGCACAGAGAGCCAATATGAGCAGGGTCCCGACTGCCTCACAGCTGCCCTCCAGGCATCGCTTGGAGGGCAGAGGCAGAGCTGAGTGGAGACCTTGGGGTCTCTGTGCTAAGCACTGAACCGGCCCTGCCTGCTCGCTGCAAATCTGGTGCCGTGCTGCAGGGCTGCTCCGGCTGGGACAGTCCAGGGCACATCTCCCCCAGCAGGGAGTGAAGTGAGAGCAGCTTCTAGACCCAGTACACCCTCCCTCGGGCCTCCCTCTGAGCCCTTTTCAGTGCTGGGCATCTCTGTGCCATGCTCGGGCAAAGAGACTAAGCCGCCTACTTCCGCTTCCTGCTCCTGACGGCAAACCCCAGCCTCAACCCAAGAGCACAGCTGCTCTTCCCCTTCAAGGATGGTCTTCCTGAGTTGGATTCAAAGTCTCCAGCCCAAAGTGATATTAAAATTACCAATGTATCTTCCTGACAGCGGGTGGCGGGTTTGCTAACAGGCACCTTTCAGATACCTCGTGGCTATGCTCACAGTGACACTGCTGCTGGTGAAGGACCTTGGTCACTTCCCTGCTGGGAAGAGATGGAGGGGATCTGAACCAAACCGTCTTGCATACGAATTAGGAGCTGCCCCCACTGTATCCTCTTGATGGGTTTATGATGCCATGGTACCCCCTGGCCTCTGACATCCTGGTTACCCACAACCAGCCCCAGCCCCAGCCCCAGCAGCAGCACCACCGCGGAGCTGCCTGTTGCTGGCACCTTGACCCACGCCACTGACACGAGCGGGGAGGAAAAGGAGTGTGTGTGGCTGGCACCGGGGCGCTGGCTGGAAGTGCCAGTCAGCCCCAGGCTACTGCACCCACGGGCCGGCAGCTGTGACTGAGGTTCCTTCGCTGGGCCTGCTCCTCCAGCTCCTCCACACCAGCCCCTGCTTCATTAATTACATCTAATGAGATGCTTGCTGGTTTCTATAGCAACTGCATGCAGCAGCAGTTCTTTTGTCAGGCTGCATCCAAGGCCAGGAAATTTCCTCTGGCAGCAGCTGCAAGGCTCGGAGCAGGGGAAAGCAGCAGGCAGGGGCCGAACGCCGCCTCCTGAGCTCAGGCCATGGAGCTGGCCGCTCCTCATGTCTTAAATGATCTTGATGATCTCCCGAGGTCCCTTCCAGCCCTAATGTCTATGAAATCTATGAAATAAATCGTGCGGCAGGCCCAGGGAACCTCGCTGGGGACCCAAGGAGAGAGCTCCTTCTTCCTCTTCCAGGAGATCACGCCTTCACATCATACTCTGGGACAGGGGTGGCCAATTTGTGGCACGGCTGCCAAAAGAGTTGCCCCCCACTGCTTCAAGAGGATCAGGTTGGCTCCTGGCAGTGTGGGGCCATGGACACTGTCACAGGACACACAATACAGCAATTGCCACTCCTGCCAGAAGCGGGCAAGAGCGCACCAAGATGCAAGATTTTCTGCTCTATCCTTCATATTGGGCCCATCCACAGTACCCAGCACCATCAGCTGGGCACTCATGCTGGGCCAGCTGGACCTTGGAGCCAGCACTGCCTCATTTCACACAAGCCAGGCCTCTCAGCCCCATGCAGGGCACTGCGAGCTGGTGCTGCCAGGCTGCAGACCATGGCTGGGGCAATGCACGGGTGGACACCTCTCCCTTGCAGGCAGCCTGCCCTGGCTCCCGAGCAGAGGAGCAGCAGTGTCCCACTCCCCATAAGCAACAAGTGGCAGCGTCAGGGTTATCTTCGCTGCACGGGCACGAGGGTCCTGGCCCCGCTCAGCCTGTCTGCGACTGAGAACAACAATCCCGGCCCAGCTGCCAGACAGATGCTGCATGATGGAGTTAACTTGGCAACACGGCTATAAAGAGACCGAGGCATCAGCGACAGCTGCTGAGCTCTGCAAAAGGAGAAGGCAGCATCCAAGGTGGCTCTCGGCAGTGGGGACAGGCCCTGTCCAGTTCCCTTGGGGCTGCCCGATGCCATGGCCCCCCTGCCCAGCTGGCACCGGGCTTGGGAGACACCCAGGAGGGAGGAGCAGCACAGCCTGGGGCTGCTTTTGCTGCAAGGCTGAGTCACACGGGAGTGCAGCAGCCTCTGCAGGCAGCACCGCAACAGTGCTCTGGGATGCCGGCTCGGCTCGCTGCATGTGTGGGGGCTGGCGCCAGCCACAGCAAGGGGAGCAAGGGTGGGCAGACTGCGCCCCACAGCCTAATTCCCTCTGGTGCAGCTGACTAGCTGCCTGGAGCCCCCCTGCGAGACTGGGTTTAGGCCGGGGGGACAGGCAGGGCACACAGTTTTGGCTGGCCTGCCACAATTTAGCCCCACACCCTCCCCAAAGGCCACTCTAATCCCCCTCCTCTGCTCCGTCTCCTGCTCTCCCTTCTGCTCCCTGTCTGATCTCCTGCCCTGCCTTCTGCTTCCTGCCCAATCACCCACTCTGCTTTCTGCTCCCCGACCTCTCTACCACTGTCCCCTTCCTGATCTTCCCTGCTCATGCCAGACTGGCCACCCCTGGTCTAACCCACGGGGCCTGGACAGTGCCCATCACTGCGGCATCAATGCCCCTGCAGCATGTAGCAGGGATCTCTCCCCTGCAGCACTGCCCCCGCTCAGCTCTCGCTCTGCCAGGGGCCACAGGCAGGGAGGCCCCATGTGATGTGGACCCAAGTCCTGGGCTGCGCTGACCCGCAGCCGGTTTGTGCTAGGAGTGCCGGGCAGCAGGGATCATGCCGGCTTTAATGGAGGCAGGACGGGAGTCCTTGGTGATGAGAAGAGAAAAGCAGAGACCAGGCTCGTGGAGTCGGCAGCTACCCGGCTTGTTCCCTTGGGAAGAGCAAAGACCGCCCAGCTCGGTTCACTTCAGCGCCGTCCCTCACGGAGCAAACCCAGCCGGTCTCGATCCCCAGCGGGACCAGCGCCTGCAATGTGACCGGGCATGTCCAGCCTTCACGTGGCTTTGAGGAGATGGCGCAAGCACCAGAACACCGATCCTGCTCTCAGGGCCCGATCCTAATCCCCTCGGAGGGCTATTTGAACAGGCCTGGGATCAGCCAGGTGCAAATCTGGGCTAGAACTGAGAACGAGGCCACCAACCTCGACCCTGGAGCGACCAAGTGCAGATGTGGTTTCCTGGCCCAGTCCCTGCCCGCCGTCCCAGTCGGAGCGGATGGACTCACAGTGCGACCCAGCAATCAGCCCACAGGCACAGCCACCCTGTATGACGGAGTTCGGGGCAGACACCAGGGGTTTCAAAATGCTTTTCATTAATCCACCAATTTAATTTTAAAAATCAGAACAAACCCAGCTGGCAACCCTACAATTACAAGGGAGCAGCAGCAGCTCTGCGTTCCCCACAGCTCTTCCCCAGCTCAGCCCTGGCTGCAGGTTTCAGTGTCAGGGCTATAACAACCAGCACGCCAGTGTTTCTGTTTCCGCTGGTGCAACTCAGTGGGGTTTGGCCCCACCATCCCCTGAAGTCACTGGAGCCGGGTCAGCTAAGGTTCCTGCTGCTCTTTCCGGGAAACAGCGTTCCCACACCTCTCCATTCCCCACTCGATGCAGCTCAGGGCTCCTGCAGGCTGTTTTTTCCCAATCAAGGTACTTTTGACATTTCACTATTTGTGGGTTTCTCTCCTGTTACGAGAAGAAATTCTTAGCGAATTTACGCAGGCAGCTGCCTTCCTCCTCATGGATCTGCTACAAATCAGTGTGCCCCAAACCCAGCAACTAGCCGCGGGAGACCGCGATGCTGAAGACGACAGCTAATCCCTTTATGCCTCGGCCTTTCGCTCCTGGGGTATAACCAAGAACCCAGAGGGTGGTTTGATGCTGGTTTTCTTCTTAAATACGCCCCAGGTTGTCTTCCCCTAACACCTCTGGGATGCAGCGAGGTGCTTCTGGGCACAGCTGGGCACAGCTGGCTCTGATGAGGGGTCTCTGGCGGGAGTGCTTGTCTGCTGGTGGTCATCAGAGGTACCCTCATCTGTACCACACCAGGGTCCAGCTGCCCAGGCATGGCCAGGAAGGAGACTGCCCCACTGGGACCATATTTACCCACATAACAGCTGCACTTTCTACCCCCCCTGAAATTTTGCTGCCAAAAAGCAAGGTTCAGCCATTATACATGCTACTCATGGGGCAAGATGGAAGCGGTATCAATGGAGCGATCACTGTCCTACTTTCTCATCTAGCACAATCTCGCAGCTAATGTGGGGCAGATGTGCTCCACTCCTCAACATGGGGAGGCTTTTAAAGAGAAACTGCTTCTGACTCGGCCTCTTCAGAAAAGAGCAATACAGACACGATCCCCGGAAATCCAAGGAAGCACAAGGCCCAGCACTCACAGGTATTTCTGAGATAATACTCAGGGGTGCAGCCTATCTGGGTGCAGCTTCTACATGAGTAAATAGGGTATTCCCAGCCAGATGAGCAGGGCCCGGCGCTGCTGTCCCTCTGCTACCAGGAGAAATATCTCCCCGCTCTGCGCAGGCTGCCCGGCAGGGCCTTGCGACAGCAGCCGTGCTGTCAATCCGGCACCTGCTGACAGCCAGAGAGGTCGTCACCCAGCGGCTCCTGGCAGCTCGCAAAGTGCTGGCAGGCGAGATGCAGCCTCTCCCGGATGGGGACCAGGCTGGCTCTGCTGGTCTCGCTCCCCGCTGACAGGTCAACCATGTGCTAACAAGTTCCTGGAGTGCTTCGGCTGCCTGAGTGCTTCCGAAAGGGCAGGAGCCGCCAGCCAGCTGGTCCCCATGCTGCTGGGGGCCAGGATGTGCCCTGGTGGGACTCAGCACTGCTGGGCACCTCCAGCCCCGGCACAGCGGGCTCCGCAGCGCCCCGCGGGGAGCAAACCGAGGGCTGCGGGGTTCAGCTCTGGGGTGACCTCATGTGCCTGCAGGGATGATGGACCAGAGCCCCTGCCTGCGTGTTTGTGAGCTGGCTCACATGCTGCAGAAGCAAAGGGCCTCAGTCTTTGGCCCTTGAGATGAGAAAGCAGCTGCCCTAGTGAATCCAGGCTTCTGCTGGGCCTGGATGGCCCCTGCGGTCATTGCCCCTGGACCGTCTGCACTCACTGCAATGGCTTCTGAAACCACAGCCCCACAGGGTAGAGGGGTGCAGAGAGGGTCCCGTGCCGTGCTAGGGCTCAGGGGTGTTACACTGGTACTGACTCAATGGTCTGCAGGATGATGGGGGGCAAGTCTCCTTCCTCCATGCTCCTGCCACCAGCCAGATCCTGCCCTAGCAGCTGATGTCGCATTAGCCCAGGTTAGCATCAATGGTTGGCACTCAGCAGCGTCCCCAGGATGCAGCGGAAAGCGGGAACCCATGCCGTGGGTGGGAATCCTGCCCCCAGGTCCTCACCCCATGGCTGCTCTGCCTGTGATTTCAGTCCAAACCCAGGAGTCTGCATGAAGCACTGATCTGCCACGCACTGGGGCCGAGCACTGGGCTCCCTCCTGCTCTGGGGCTCCAAAAAGAAACCAGCTGAGACCTTCCCAGGACCCCCACAGACAATGGACCACAGCACCGGGAATGCCCTAGTGCTGGGAACCTGGGCCCGAAGCTCCTGGCTGCAAGATCTGATGGGCCAAACCAGAACCCAGAGTGGGAAAATGCGTGACATTTGCTTTCCCCAAATCCAGACCCAAATTTGGGGACTTCATCCTGGAAATTCCTCTGGGGAGTGGGAAAAACTGTGTCATTTTGCCTGCACTCCTTTGCAAACGCCAAATCACGATCCGAGCAGCAGGAACCTGCAAGAGCCCAAATCACCGACAGCGACAAACTGCTGCATCCCAGGGCCAAGACTTCTGCGGGCTAAGCCAGCAAACGCAGAATTTCTCCAATGCAATGAGCAACTGTAGCCGGCTCTGACATGAGGAGACCCCCTGCCCTGCTCTTCTGCTAATATACCTGCCAGCTCTTGTGTGAGATCAGAGGGGGGCCCTGCTGTCCTGCCCCCCATGCCCATTCCTGTTCTGCCCTGAGGAATCAGCTGTGGCGCATCCAGCACCTCCTTCTCGCCCAGTGGTGTTTAACCTTTTTAGACTCGAAGCGCCCCTCGTTAGTCTGGACATCCCCTGCAGAAAATGGCAGCTCTTTGCTTTCGCTGGCTGCCTGACTACAGAAAATTAAGAGAGCAGCTCTGTTGCAAAGAGCTCAGCAAAGTCTGCAACAGGGCAGAACGATTTCGAGACGACGGAGTCCTACGTGCAATAATCTCTTGGTGAATCGCGTACAGGTGTTTGCACACTCAACAGTGCTAATATTGTGCAGCCCCCTGCGGCACCCTTACAAAGATCTCATAGCACCCGGGTGAGAATCACGGCTCTAGCCATTGAGCGGGGCTCCTGTGTCTGGGTCGGTCCAGGCCCGCTCTCAGGGCAAACCCGGGGGAGCGATACCTGCTGCTCTGGCTGGACCCTCCAAGCCGACAGCAGAGGAATAGCATGTCTTTCAGGGAATTTGAGGGTCGCTTTCTCTGGAGAGTTAGTAGGATACTGAGGGTAACCAGCCCTGCTCCCCTCAATTGTATGCATGGAAAAGCCCTGCTGGACCACCACGACATGCCCGGCATCACAATCTCTAAGCAGACAAGGCAAAAGAGGAAAGGAACAAAGTTGCACTACCTTGCAGTGCTGGGGTCAAATGCCAAAGGAGCTGTCACAGATCTGTGACTCCCCAGAAACTGCCCAGGACGAGAGCATCAGTTCACCCCAGTCCCAGCCCGGGGCAAAGCCCCTTGTAGTCTCAACAGGCAGGAGCGGTGGGTAGGCAGAGATGCAAGCCAGGTCTCCCAGCCCCTGCTCAGCATCTCCATCCATCTCCCTCCATCCATCTCCCCCGAAAGCTCTTTGAGGCAGGCACCTGGCACCGTGGTGGTGTGTGTGCACAGCACCTAGCACGATGGCCCCTGGCTAACACGACACTGTGAGCAATACAGTGCCCGGGCCTTGACAGCTGTGGTGCACGCTGCACACAGCTCTTGTGCCCTGCTCTGCCGCATGCACGTGGCATGAGCAGAAATGTGGATGTTGGGACAGCAAGCAGTTCGGGATGAAAGAGGAAGTTCAGGGACAGCAGAGTGCAGAGGAAAGCAGCTGAGAGGCTCCCAGGGAATGCAGAGTGCTCCACCCAAGAGCCAGCTGCCCCCCAGGCCTCCTGGCATGGCCAGCAAGCCTGGAAGGAGCATCCTAGCTTTCAAGCACCTTGCTTGGTCCTCGAAGAAGGGAAGAAGTCCAGAGATGTTTCCTTGCTGGCCAAAAGAACAGGAAGTCCCCAGGTATTTTTTAAGCAGAAGCATTTTTGCCTGGATTTCCTGCAGCTCTGAGCAGGCAGGGTCTCTTATTTATCCTGCAGTGTCATGTCAGAGCCTTTGTCATGGCTCCCAGCCCCTGCTGCGCCTGGCTCTGTACAAATCCCGAAGGAAAAAACCACTTCTGGCTACAGATGAATCTGGCATGAGATGCAGCAGCACAACCATATTCACGTCTGTTTGGCCAGCGATGGCGGGAGAGCTTTGCTGAGCCCAAGGCCCCTCGTGCTGGGCATGGGGCCTGTGTAGGGGGAGACAGTCCTTGCTTTGCAGAGCAGACAGTCACATAGACCAGTGACACAGGACAGAAAGGGAAGATCAACTGCTTTTGTTTTATGGATCAGGAGGTAAGGGAAGAGAGAAATTAAGTGACTCACCCAAGGTTATCTGGGGAATCAGTAGCAAAGCAGGACTAGCACCCAGGCACGGGAATGTGGAGCTGGAAGGGGCCTTCTGGGATATCCAGCCTGGCCCCCCGCAGTCGCAGGCAGCGGTTAACCCAAGGAATCCCCAAGATCCCACATCAAACCCTCCCACTTAGCTACAAGGCCCAGGACCAGAAACACCACAACACCCTATAAGAGGCCATAGGTAAAAGCAGGGGAGATGAAGACACCATGAAGCCCTTCCACTGCTGTGACTAGGGAACAGTTAGATACCACCTGCTCAGAGGATGCTAGAAAAAGATCGTGCCCATGGTACAGAGGAGGTGACTGGTAGGAGCCAAAGCAGAAGAGTGAGACCCTCCGTGTTTTCTATGCACCAGCAGGAGCATCAGGACCCCCCAGCCTCCACCCCCGGTCCTGGATTAGTGCTTTAAACACGTGCCCGTCTTCCCTAGTGTCCGCCTCATGCCTTAGCCTTGCCCAGACAAGTCACCACTGGCTCTGAGATGGCAATTCACTCTCCGTGGCCTTTCTCACTGTACAGGAGGCCCCCGGACGGCAGGGGAGGGAGCAGTGTGATGGGGGGCCCCGCCTGCCCAGGGCCATGGAAAGGAAACAGAGCCGAGGTCCCTGAAAGGGGCTACAAGGAGCAACCTCATGAACTAAGCCTTTCCCTATCAACGCAGGGCAATGCCACTGCTCCCACTATGTGTCTGGGGAACCGAGGCACCGAACCCGGTGGCCTCTTGAGGTCAAGGTCAAAGCCGGGGAGAGCCAGGGAGAAGATGCAAGGCCCAGGGCTTCGAGAACAACCCTCCACCTGCCGCGGCAGCTTGCCCTGGGATCTGTGGCACACTGGACCTGTCTGAAGTGGGACAGGCCCTGAGCTGCTTTAGGAGATTTCTAGGCTTCACCCTCCTTTGGGGAAAAGTGGGGAGGGGGAGTCAGCGATGTGCCACTGGGTCCAGGGGTGATCCAGGCCAGTGGTTTTCAACCTGTGGTCTGCAGACCTCCTGGGGGTCCACCGACTATGTCTAAGGAGTCCGTGGAAGATGACTGTGATCAATCAAAGGTATGTGAATACCCACACTCGCAATTCAAAGGGGTCTGCACCTCCATTCAAAAAGGGGCGTGCAAATGAAAAAAGGCTGAACATCAGTGATCTAGGTGTAGCGATGCCTATGGTCTACTATGGGGATTTCTATGATTCTGGCTTTGCTGGTGGTCCCCACCCCTGCTTTCTGCTCCATGTGTCAGGGGTGTTTTAAGCCTCCCCCAGAGGTGCTGGCTGCAGCCCAGGATGGGGATACGGACTGGGCTGCACCAATGCTCCTGCTGGGTCTCAACCCTGCTAGAGGGTCCTGCCCCTACGTTTAGGGTCAGACCGACACTGCATTGGGGTCAGGAAGGAATCTCCCCCCAAAAGAGACTGGTGTAGAGTGGGGGAGGACGGCCTTCCTCTGTAGCAGGGGCATAGCCTCTGCCTGGGATCTCTCGACCGTGTATTAACAACCTTTCACAGCAGCAGGACATTGGCCGCGGCAGCTCCCCTGCTTTACCTGTGGCAGGTTCGGGTGTTATTTCTTGCGCTGTGTCAGGGGTGACTGTAGTTTTGCTAAGAGGTTGGAGACTGGGCTTGAATAGGCTGGTCTGGATGGGGCTGATCCTGCCTCAGGCAGGGGGCTGGACTAGGTGACCTGTGCAGGTCCCTTCCAGCTCCACTTCTCTGCGATTTCTGATTCCCTTTCCGGGCTCAGGACACACTCGCGAACAAGCCAGCAGGTGGCACTCGAAGTCCTTCTCCGGGGTTGCCTTTGACCCAGTCCGTGCGTGCACATGAAGATGCAGCGTGGATCTCACGCAGGGACAGGAAGGAAGAGACAGTACTATGCACGCGTCGGTCAGGCTGGGAACACACCTGCTCCCCAACATGTCAGAAGGCCGGAAGGGGACGTACCGACCCTTGCCACAGCATTGCAGACCCCTCATCTCCCAGCGGGAGCTGCTCTGATCCATGGGGTGACCACAGCGTACACGTGGCAGCTCGCGGGCTCTGCAGGGGTCTCCCGGCCTGTGGGATGGGCACCCCACGCCTCTGCCACTCCACGGAGACAGACCCTCATGCCCGGTCCCAGCGCTGGTTGTCCCTAGATGCTGTGCCATGATCCCTGCGAGGCCTTCCTTGGAGCGCCAGGGCTTCTGGGCTGCATGTCAAGGGCTGCATGCATGGAGCTACCCACAGGCCCCCTGCCCGGCTGGAATGCGTGCTAATCCCCCGCGGCCGCATGCCTTTCCCCTGGGGGCGCTGGGGGAGATCTTATCCACCTGGCAGCAGCTGCCCACGTGGCTTTGCTACCTGGAATGTGACAAATCAACCTGGTATGCCGTGCTCCTTGGAGAGGAGATTTCCAGCCATCTGCTAAGGCGCTCGTGCCAGCTTCTCACCAGGTCCTGTCCCCATGCCAGGCCAGGCGGAGGCTGGGGAGCGTTTCTCAGTGCCTCGTGGGGGCAAAGTCTGGAAGGGGTGAAATCCAGCGGAGCACAGGGGAATGGGCTGCACTGCTCCCAGCTTGGAAATCCCTTCGGCTATGAAGTGCTGGCTATCAACAAGGATTATCTGCAGGGCACACACTGATAGGTCAGGACCTGGCTCTCACTAGGGGAGCCCTGACCCCATATGAAGGGGGACCACTCTGAAACACTGCAGGGCATTGAGGCCAGGATAAAACACAGTCCACGGGGCCTGGACAGACATCATACTTCACCCTCGTGCAGCAAAGCAGCACACAGATGATATGAACACCATGCCCGCAGTAACTCTGGTGGTCTAGGGTAGAATTAACCCTGAAGGAATTAGGGGTAAGTTGATGGTGGAGGCACTGTGAGTTGTCTACTTACCCTGTGGTAGCTGTTTGCTCACGGCAAACAAGCTATTCCCTGTTCCCCTGCCACCTAGTGCCAAAGGACTCTGGAAGGGACTTGATGGCCACCTGGGCCACCTCGCGGCGCACTGCCATGGCTAAGAGAAACAACGTGATCCTTGAATGCATGAGGAGGGCAATGCAGAGTCGTTCCTCTGCATGACAGAAAGACTAGGTATGATAGCAGGACCCACATTTCACAGAGGAGGTTGGCCACGTGGGCAGAGCTGCAAAAGGGTTTCGAGGTCTGACAAAACCATCTCACCATGACCAGCTTGGTGACCGCCTAGCTCGCTTCACTCCCCCTTTGACAGGAGGTGGACAAAAAGGCTATGCAGGGAGATGGCTGAGAGCAGAGGTCTCCGTCATCTAGCAGACAACAGCAGAACAAGCCAGGAGGCCCACATTTCAGCACGTAATGAAGCACCGGTGCTGAGGACCTGATGGATTCTCTGCTACCTAGACTTTTTCATTCAAACTGAAGCAACTTCTGAAAAAGCAGATAGAAACCCATTCCTGCTCAACCCCCTACGTGGTTGATGCAAGAACATCGTTGTGACAAGGATGGTGCTATTCTGGTGTCTTTATTGTCCTGTTAAACATGGCCTAAACATGCAGGGCAAGAGCTGGGACTGGGCTGGCTGATCACATCATGGGGAGCTGATGACATAGCTGGGCTTCATCCCTCCAGCCGGGCTTTCCTGCTCACCCCATGTCCCTGCAGACTCTCCTGTCTTGGTGACTGAGCCAGAGCCTGCTGGCACCAATGGAAATACCTTCAGCATCGGGGCCCTGAGGAGCGTGCCCTGGCATCCACACCACATGCTGGGTGGGGTGGGCTCTTATCCCCACGTGTTTACAGCTGACACCATCAAACCCAAATTAATGCTCATTGGCAGCAACACCTGGTAAGAGCAACATTACCCCCGGGGACAGCTTGCACACCATGCAGTCAGAGGATCCTCCCTGTAACAGCAACAGCCGCTTGGGAGCAATCGAGCCCCAGGCATCTCCTTGGCGTTATGGAGCACCCCGTTTCTTCTGAGGTGCCACAGGGGCTTAACAAGGCATCAACTGTGTTTCAGAGCTGGCAGAGGTAGAGGCGCCAATCCCGGGGCCCCGGGCCCCAGCTCTTCAGCTGATGCCACTTCGGGGGCACTTGGCCCTGCTCCATGTTGGGACTTTGCTGAAGTACCTTGCTGACCCCACAACTACACAGAAAGCTTTTAACCCTGTAACTTCTCTTCGTATGTGAAGCAAACCTCAGGGAATGACACGCCTGCCTGCTGGATACAAGGCCCCTATGCTCCTACCTGGCCTGGCTCTCCATGTGGTGAACCAGGGCACGTCCCCTTTAAATGCCACCCTATGTGTAGTGCTGCCTTTGTTTGCCCTGGTCTCGAGTACCTGGTAACACTGCTCTTACCTCCAGTGTCTCTATGTCTCCGGCGCCGGGCTGCCCGACCTGCTTGGCTTGACCGGGGCGGCTGAATTCTTCCTCGCCAGCCGCCAAAGCCTCTACAAAGCCGGGATCCCCCCAGCTTGCCTCGGCACGGGTTCGCCCATCCGGGGAAGGGAACTTCTTGGTCATGGCTGCAGCCTATGAGCAGAGGTGGGCAGAAGAAATCCTGTCTGCAGGGCACCGAGGGGATGGGGCGTCTTCCACCTGGCACCCACGTGCCCCGGGGAGGTGCTTTTCCCTGGTTTGCTCTTAGAGGAGAGAGGGCTTGGCAGAGACCGCTCCACCCCACGGCAAGGAACAGCTATGTCACGTTTTCGCCATGAGCACCGCCTCTGAGGAAGCCCCAGCCTTAAGACGGGCTTGCTGGAGAGAGGAACTTCGGCTTTCCCATGCCAAGCAGGCCGTGGCAGGGAGCCCTGATATCTTAGGGAGACTGGCTCTGTCTCTGCCATGGCTGGGAGCCCCAAGGGTGCAAGGCAGAGACTTGCATGTTGGCAGAGAACTGCACGCGGCCTGTGCAAGCAATGCACGTTGCTGACAGCCCCGTGGATGCAACCTTTTTAGACTCTAGACCTCCCTTGGAAAATGACAGCTTTTTGCTTTCACCCATTTCGTGACTAGGGTGCAACAGGTCAGCATGGTTTTGACACTCTAGCTTCCTATTTCAAGTCTCTGGGTTTATCTTGGGAATCAGGTATAGACTTTGCCCACCTAACAATGCTAATATTGTGCAGCATCCCCCCGGCACCCTTAAAAGGATCACAGGGCACCCTGGTTGAGAATCACCCATCTAGACACTTACTGGATCCTGCCTACCACTGGCTTTGTACACATGTTTCAGGGGGTGTTGGTTGTAGCCATGTTGGCCTAAGGACACAGGCAGACAAGGTTCTTTGGGTAAATCCAATATCTTGTATTAGATCAACTCAAATAGTCGGAAAAGTTCTTCTTAGCAAGCTTTTGGGTACAAACACTCTTCATCAGGCTGAGGAAGCATCTGCAGATGGTCTGTGCTCTTCCTGGATGGTCTACAGACCATCTGCATATGCTTCCTCAGCCTGATCAAGTGTGCTTGTGCCCAAAAGCTTGCTAAGAAGATTTTTTTCCAACTGTTTGAGTTGGTCTAATAAAAGATACTGGATTTACTCAAAGAACCTTGTCAGCATTAATGGGGTTTTGTCCTCACCGTGCCCTGTGGGGTAGGGAAGAGCTTCAATCCTCATTGCAATGAAGGTGTGGAGAGATTAGGTAGCTTGCTCAAGGTCATTTGTGTCTCTCAAGTGCCTGTCCATCATTCTACCCACTAGACAGCTTTCCTGCTCCTTGGATTAGTGCAGTAATTCATGCCATCAACTCGACAGAGCCTACAAGGGAGAAGAGCTTCTCCCCATGGAAACCCCACAATGAATCAGAGGACCATTTAGGGAGATGTTGAGAACGATGCAGAGAGTCACTGAAAACGCCCATCTCCCACGCCTGCGAGGAAGATGGAGCATGTGGAGAAGAGGCTCCCAGGACATCACGGTCGTTTCGCTCATACTGGGCTTTTCTTCGAAACCAGTGGACTGGCCAGCACGTCAACTGGAGCATATGGCCCCTTCCCCGTCAACCCCACCAGCTCCTTTTTGAGACAGCGTTCAAAAAATACCATCTCACATGGCCTTTTTCCAGTGTCCAAGAGGCCGACAGCGGGCAGACAAAGGCAGTGTCCCCTGGGAACCCCACCGGACTCCAATGCCGCAGAGAAGCCGGGAGAGAGGTTTTCATATTGAAAATCTCCCTCTCAGAGACAGCTGGCTCCCTCCCACCCCTGACCAGCCTCCCCCTTTTCTCTCTAATTTGGTGGGTGCGGGGAAGATGGGGTGATGAGAGAAAGGCCCAGGTTTACAATGACTTAATGGTCTTAAAAAACCCAAAGCAACACTAGTCTCACACAAGTGTTTGGAAGCCTGATTTGATACTAAGGATTAGGGTCAGATGTCTGATTGCTCATCAGCTATAACCAGGGCCAGGTTTGCCCAGGAGCCCATCAGCAATCAGGGTGGCACGTATGGCCCAACATGGCGTGCCCTTTATTTTGATGTCTACTTAGGAGCAGGTATCCTGGTTGTAGCCATATTGGGCTAGAGAAAAAAGAAATCCGGGCTCGTGGTAGAGGTGGTCTCTTTCATTAGACCAGCAAGATTTTTGCCAACATTTTTTTTTTAGTGTTATTTAGGAGCAGAGCTCTCTGGGAAGCTGGCTGCCGTGGTGGGCACGCAGCCCTTCAGAAACTCTATCACTTCTGGGTCAGTCTCTGACTATGGAGGTAGGTCGTGTTTTCCATCGTGGCGGCAGGTCAGGGTTAACCTTGCTTCCCACTAGAATTGACCCCAAGGGCATCCCGCTGGCTCAATCGACGATGAGGAAATTCACTGCTCCTTATTTTTTTTTGCAAAATTATTTCTATATAGAGAAATAAATATATAGATATAACCCCACCTCCGACTCCAATCCGTTTGCACTGCGTAACCGTGTGCCCGTGCACCCACCTCCACACCTGTACCCCCACCCATTGCCCTCCTCCGAGGGTCTGCTCCTGAAAACGTCTATGCCAGACCCTTCTCCATCACTGCTCCTACTGACAAGGCCTGGGGACCCCAGATTCCCAGGCAGGTTAAATCAGGATGGGGTTTGTGGCTCCATCCAAATCTGCTGCCTTTCAGGACTCCTAATGGGGTAGATGGACGTGGCCCCCGAAGTCGATGCTGCTGGCCTGCGAGGTGAGCAGTCCTCAGCCCGTCTGCGTGTCACAGGCAGGCGCTTCTAACAGATGAGAAGAAAAGTGAGGCAGGCTGGTTAGCAGACCCCTGAGGACCACCGGCAACCACGCACGGGGTCAAGGGGGCCGAGAGGCTCACTGAGAGCGGCAAGGATGCTCAGGCGAGAAATATTCCCCACGAACAAGAAGGGCGAAAGAAGCCAGAGTCTGCAAGCCAGAGAGGAGTTCACTACCCCAAACAGGGCTCCGCTGGTTATGGGACGGCGCCCAAGGTCCCGATGTGAAATCCTTGCCGGGCCCGGGAAACAACAAGCCCGAAGTCCAGAGCCCCTCTCCTTCCTCTGGCGACCGCCGCGCACAGGAAATTCTTGGAGTGTTTTGCCACTTTTAAGAGCACAACCTATTTTTAGCAAAAGCAAAACTATGAGGGAGTTATTTTTAGCCCGATGCTTCACAAACACCTTCTTTAAAAATGCCCTTTTCTTTGCAAGAGCCCAGGACCCCGCGTTCCTGCCGGCCCGTCCTTCCGGCTCCCCTTCCCCCAGGAATGTGCCGTGGGTGCTGCCCGGCAAGGTCAAAAACCCTCCTGGAGAAACAGGGCGTAAGCGACTGTCACGGATCTGGCGGGGAAGGCAGAGGAAGGGTTTGAATCTGTTTTGGCTGCTTTTGCCAAGAGGTTGGGAAACTGGATTGCAAAAGCCACTGGCTTGCAGCTGCCCGAAGGTAGCTTGAAAAACATCCTTGCGGAGGGGGAAGGGAGGAAAAGGCCGGGGCAGCGTGGCCCGTGGGCAGATTAGCAGCACAGAGCCCTCACCCCAGCACCCACCGAGGTCCTGAGCGCCTGTCGTTTGCGTGCAGGGGACAGGGCAGGTAAAACTCCCGTGCTCAGCTCTCTGCTAGGCCCTGACGCTGCTAGCCGAGTGGCCCATGCAACATCGTTCCCAGAGGACCGAACATTTACAATCCTCTGACCACCATGCACAGCTCCAGATGTGCTTCACACCTCTGCAGGGGAACTTCAGGCAAACTTAAAACGCAGTTGGTCTAAAAAAAGGTATCACTTCTACCCGAAGCTTGCCTGCCTACAGACAAGCAGTTTTTCCAGTCCTTCGAGTGCATCGCGTGACTGTGCCAGCTGCTGCCACCTGCAAACTGTTCCCCACTCCGATTCAAATGTCACTGTGGAGCAGAGCCAAGCCTGAGGGGTCCTACCAGCAGCCTCAGGGGGCTTCAGATAAGGAGAAAAGCCTTTGCCCGGCAGCCTAAATATGAACCTTTTGCATCTGGAGCACACCAGACCAGACTGCCAACAGCGAATGCCCTGTGGAGCACACTTCTCAGCTCCGGACATTTCTTCCTGACCCCAGCTGAAGGGGCAACCATGCCCTGCAAGTCTGGAGTTGGCAGCTCCAGTAATACTCCCATGGATGAAGCCCCAGGCTGGCTCCCGGCTCTCCTGGATCGCTGCCTGGGCTGGGCCCTGAGCTGCTGCGTCTGCTCTCTAACCTACTCAAGAGCAGTTCAGATCCAAGCTTTGGGTCTGGCTTCACTTAAGAGTCACGGAGACCGAGGCCCGTTTGCACTGGCGCAAAGCAATGCAATGCAGAGCTGGCTGCGGATCGCTGTCGCACAGCCCTACCTCCACCTCTGTTTCAGGGGGAAGCCGGCCCTCGGGAAGGCAGGTGTAGCTGGAGCGAGTGGTGCACGCCTGGCAGTGGCCCCAGGTAACCCCTTTGCTCAGGGGAACCAGCTACGACTGACCTCCCTGCTGCCGAGAGTCGAGCGGCCGACAGGACTGACAGCAGCTACCTATAATGAGTCTGTCTGTCTGTCTGTTGCAGATGCCACAGCAGACCTGGGCAGTCACCGGTGCCCCAGCTTGGGCATCCTTGTTGCCCGCCCATGCAGGCCAGGCCAGGCAGCCTGGTGGCACCTGGCACTACTCGCACCGAGCCTGCACTGGGGACCTGGGCTGGGGGATGAGGGGGAAGCCACCATGCTCTCTTCACCGGGTCCTTCCCTCCAAAAAAATACGCCCTGGGTCAGCGCAGGCTTCGCCTCTCTCCTCTCTTTAGGTGGACGATACCTTGGGGGCCTCTCCTCACGCTCCCCTCCCCTGAAGGGGCTTCCAGCAGAAAACAGCCCACTTTGGAAGTGGGAGGGAAGGTTTCATAGATTTCATAGACATTCGGGCTGGAAGGGACCTTGGAGGATCACCGAGTCCAGCCCCCCACCCCAGGGGCAGGAAGTCAGCTGGGGTCAAAGGATCCCAGCAAGATAAGCACCCAAATGTTTCTTAAAAGAGTCCAGAGTACGTGCTTCTTGCACCACCTCCGGCGGCAGGCTGTCCCAGGCCTTGGGGGCTCGGACAGTAAAGAAGTTTTTCCTTACGTCCAGCCTGAAACAGTCTTGGAGGAGTTTGGGACTGTTTGATCTTGTCATGTCATGGGGCGCCTTGGTGAACAGGCGTTCCCCCAGATCCTGGTGAGCACCCCTTATATACTTATAGATGGCCACTAGATCCCCCCTGAGCCTGCGCTTTTCCAGGCTAAAGAGCCCCATGGCTCTCAGCCTGTCATCGTAAGGTCTGTTTTCCTGACCTCTGATCATGCGCGTGGCTCTCCTCTGGACTCTCTCAAGCTTCTCCACAACCTTTTTGAATTGTGGAGCTGAAACTGGACACAGTCCTCCAGCTGCGGCCTCACCATGGCCGAGTACAAGGGGAGAATGACGTCCCGGGATTTGTTGGAGAAGCATCTATGGATGCAAGCAGCATTTTGCTTGCTTTGCCAGCTGTGACATCGCACTAATGGCTCACGTTCATCTTGTGGTCAAGTCATGACCCCCAAGTCCCTTTTGGCCGTGGTGCTAGCCAGTGTAGCACTGCCGAGCCTATAAGCGTGCTGTGGGTTTTTTTCCCCAAGGTGGAGAACAATGCATTTTTCGGTGCTGAATGCCATCAGGTGTTTGGCCACTCATTTTCTGAGCCTGTCGAGGTCAGCCTGGATCACCATCCTGTCCTCAGGTGTGGACACTCTACCCCCAAGTTTGGTGTCATCAGCCAACTTGGCCAGTCCACTTCTGACATCAATGTCTACACCATTAATGAAGATGTTAAAGAGTATCGTCCCAAGGACAGAGGCTCGGGGGACCCCACTGGTCACAGCACACCACGGTGATTCATTTCCGTCGACCACCACCCTCTGGGTCCGACCACAGAGCCAATTCCCCAGCCAGCACACTGTGATGTAGCTGAGGCCGCAGTTGGCCAATTTTGCCAAGAGGTAATCGTGGGACACCAGACTGAAGGCTTTTTTAAAGTCAAGATATATGACGTCAATCTCTTCTCCCTTGTCCAGGTGATAGGTCACCTGGTCGTAAAAGGAGTTGAGATTGGTCAGGCAAGACCTACCCGTGACACACCTGTGCTGGCTGTCCCTCAGGCTGTTGCCATCAGACAGCTTGTCAAGAATGGCCTCTTTGATCATTTTTTCCAAGACTTTCCCCAGGATAGAGGTCAGGCTGATGGGCCTGTAGTTCCCTGGATCCACTCTCCTCCCTTTCTTGAAGATCGGCACCACATTGGCCTTCTTCCAGTCTTCGGGCACTACACCAGAGCGCCAGGAGGTTTCGATGATCCGTGCCAGGGGCTGGGCTACGACGCTCGCCAGCTCCTTGAGTACCCTGGGGTGTAAACTGTCCAGGCCGGCTGACTTGGCGTCCAGCCTCTCAAGGTGTTTCTTTACATGGTCCACATTGATGTAGGGTAACAATTCTCCCTCGCCCTGGCCATCGCATCCCATGTTGAGCAGGGCCGTCCCTTGGGGCTGGTGAAAAACCAATGCAAAATACCCATTAAGCAGGTTGGCTTTTTCCTGGGCATCAGCTGTCCCATCTGGTTCAGCAGGGGTCCAATGTTACCCTGGCTTTTCCTCCGGCTCCCCATGCATCTTAAAAAGGACTTTTTATTGTCTTTGATACGTGTAGCCGGCTGGAGTGTGGTCACAGCTCTGGCTTTCCTGGTTCGCTCCCTACAGGTCCGGACCAGTGCAGAGTACTCCTCCTTTGGGGTGGATCCAGTCCTCCATCCTTTATAGGTCTTTCTTTTTAGATGCAAGAGGTCCAGAGGTTCCCTGCAGAGCCAAGGGGGCTGCTGTGCCCTTTTGCTGCCTTTCCTCCGAGATGGGATAGACATTGCTTGTGCTTTCAGGATCACTCCTTTGAGGAGCAACCACTTGTCCTGAACTCCCCTCCCCTTGGGGTCATGGTCCCCTAGGGCCTTACCGACAAGCCTGAGCTTGTCAAAGTCAGCTTTCCTGAAGTCGAGGACTTCTGCATTGCTGACTGACTTGCCAGCTTTGCGGTGGGTGGTGAAAATTGCTTGAACAAATCTTTCCTGCAAACAAAACCATGGGCCCCATCATCAAGGCTGCCAGACAAACACCCCCAAGTCCCAAAGCCACCACTGCCCAGGGAAAAAGGGGCTAAGGCTCGAAATATGCCAAGCCGTGGCACAAGGTGATGTGACTCCACCGTGGCTCTGTGATCTGGGCTTCTCTGCATGAAGGCAACAGGCCAAATCCTGCCCTTGGGCCCAGGTGAACCAAGCAGGCACGTCCAACCGTTGATCCGCAAGCATCCTGTGTCTGCAGGTGCCAGCACCCCTCCACGGTCTGTGGGCAGGGACACTCAGGCCTCTAGTTTGCAGGACCTGGCGATCCCCGCCGCCAGCAGCATCTAAGGCTGGCAACCCTGGACCAAGCTCCACACGCATGGGGCTGGCTGAGTAGGGGCATTTCCAGTCAGACAGAACGAGCTAAGACTCAAACTGCTCAGTGTCAAACCCCAGGGCCACACCAAGCCCTGGTCCTGTGCAAACACCAGTTTGCTTCCACACATGCCTGGCCCCCATGCAGGGACTGGCAACAATTTGCAGTCCCTGGGCTGGCAGGGCTGGGGTATCATCGGAGGACACCACGGCTTGTACAAGGTGGCGCGGAGTTAAGCTACCTGCCTCCACAGCATCCTGTGGCAATGAGTCCCATGGGTGAACGCCACGGTGACTGAAAAAGAGTATCTTTGTTAATTTTAACCTAACTGGCCAAGTTTCACTTCACATCCCTTAGTTTCAGGATTGTGTGAGATGGCAACAAATAAATCTCTTTTTTTACTTTCTCTTTGCTTCATTTTTTTTTATGTCCTAATATATTTTCACCGCTGAGGGTAAAAGGCCAGTTGCTACCCAGCTCTGGAAAGCCCTGGAGAAACACAGACTATGATTATGTTTCTACTGACACCCGCTGATGACCCCAGCAAGGTGTACATCCAGCCTCCTCTTAAAGCCCCCCAGGGTAGGAGCCAGCACCACTTCTCTTGGAAGCTGGGTCCAGACCCTAGCCGCCCTGACTGTGAAGTCGCGCCTCCTGACGTCTAGTCTGAATCTACCCTCTGCCAGCTTGTGACCGTTATATTGCCCAAATGCCAGACAGCCCCAAACCCACTGTCAGGCCTGGAGCCCGAGGACATCCTCTACCCTCCCGAAGTGACTACACGGCATCAGGGATGGGGAGGGCAGCATTTTGATTCCTGTACATGATTAGCTGTACACAGGGGCTGGTGAATTAAGAGTCGCTATGTTAGGGAGCAGAAACAAGCTGTCACTCCACGACTCTGCTCCTTGCTCTGGTCCTGATCGTGTCAGACCCTGGTCAAGGCCCCGCATCTGTACCTCACCTTCCCCATCTGTAAAATGGGCGTGGATTACACCAGTGCTTCTCAGCCAGGCTGCTTGTGCCACGAGATCCTTTGAAAGGTACTGCACAATAGTATCGCTGTTAGGTGTGCAAATACCTGCACAGGATTCACAAGATAAACCCAGAGGTTGCAAATAGGAGTCCACCGTGTTAAAACCATCCTGACCTGCGTGTCCCCTCTGAGCTCTTGGCCACAGAAGAATTGCTCTAGCATTTTTCTGTAATCTAGAAATGAGTAAAAGTGAAGAGCTGGCATTTTTCAAGGGAGGCCTTGAGTTTAACAAGGGGCGCCTGAGTCTGAGAACCACTGAATCCGACCTACCAGAAGCAGGTGGTGCTGAGCAGAGCAAACTAAAGGAAGAATGACAGGGCTGAGGCAGGAGAGGGAACCAGTCTGGATGGCCTGTCCAGAGGGGAGGATGCCAGTAACGAAGGGGCTTTAAGCACAGGGTTTTGCGGGTGAGCTGGGCCACGCTTAGGGCATGGAGGAGCAGCGGGGCTTCAGCACTGACGCCCGAACAAGTGCAGAACCAGGCCCCACTGCAGGGGCACAGGGCTCAGCACTGGGGCTCCCACAGCTCCCCGCAGGGCCCCGATAACCCACAGGGAACCAGAGCAAGCGCCAGAAACCCCCAACCCAGCCCTATTCCTGCCCGTCCCAGCTCCACCAGTTCCAACCACCAGCCCCATAACTGGCTCCCTGCTCAGCATGGCTGCAGGGGCCCTAGGCTGTGCACCCCTCAGTGCAAGGGACACACAGCGACGTCTTCTCAATGTGCCAGGGAGTTTTTAAACCTTCATCAGGGCACTGGGTGTTAGTGGCAGCTGAGTCTGGGGAAGGCGACTGCACTGTGCCAATGCTCCTGCTGGACTCAAACCAGAGGTTCCTGGCCACAGGGCCAAACCGATCACCATATCCGGGGTCAGGAAGCAATTTGAGCCCAGAGTCAGATTGGTGCAGACCCGGGGGGGGGTTGCTGTCCTCTGGAGTGGAGGCACAGTCCCTGCCTGGCATCTCTCGAGCGTACATTAACAACCTGTGGGCTGCCGTGCTTTACCTGTGGCAGGTTCGGATGGTCTGCCTTGTTTTGTGTCAGGGTTGAAGGTCGTCTTATGCAGAGTTTAGATTCTGGATCTGTATAGGATGGCTTGGATAGGAACGGTCCTGCCTCAAACAGGGGGTTGGACTACATGACTACGGAGGTCCCTTCCGGCGCGCAGCTCTAGGAGACATTCCCCCTGCACACACCTTCGTAGCTGCTGCAAGACGCTTTGCAATTTCAAGGCCCTGGGCTGTTCAGACCCATAATATGCCCTTTTTTCACCTGCTTATAGCAATCTAGAAGAGGGAGCCAGGTAAAAACAGCGATTCCAGTTCCTTCTCCACTCTACGTCCACCGAGGCATGGGTTTTTCCACTGAAAAGTGCAAGCAGAGCAGTGCAACGTGTTCACAACCAAACCTGCACCCAGGATAAAATCAGCCCTTTTGGGGTTTCCAAGGAAACTCAGGCCCAGAGAACTGCAAATATTTTATCCCCTAAATGTTGCCGTTTCTCAGAAAAAAACACAGTTGAGCAGATCGCTCGCACTGCACCTGCTCAGCCCCATGGGGCACGGCCCGGCAGCTCACCACCGACGAACACTGTTTCTTACCAGCTTGGAGAGTGTTTTACATACAAGCCCAAGTGAATCTTCCTGTCTTCCCTGAATCTCTGAGGCTCATATCAGGCTCAGGGTCGGACTTGATGATCCACTGCGGTCCCTTCCAACTCTACAAATCTATGAAATCAAAACAGGAACCTGAAGGCCTGAAAGTTCAACACCCGTCAGGGAGTTTCACACGCACCCCTGAGATCCAAACCTGCTGAGGTTTGCTCGGACCTGGTTAGAAGTCACTTTTTCCAGGTGACCCCACAATGTTACCATAATCCCGGGTGATTCTTATCCTATTTTACTACTGACATCAAGGCCACCACCAAGATAACAACTGATTTTGTACAGCCCCTTGCACATACTAAGAGAGAGTCCCTGCTTTGAGGAGCAGAGCATCTAAGCAGACAAAGGGAGGGAGAAGGGGAAGAGTTTTATCCCCGTATATTAGATGCACAGGGCAGAGGCACAGAGGTTAAGTAACCAGCCCAAGGACACACAGGCAGTCTCTGGCAGAAGTAAGGATTGAAATCAGAGTCACAGTGAAGTCCTTCATTCCCCAGACCCTCCTCCCTCTCTGCTCTTCTTCAGGTCTCCGTCTCCCAGACTATGCCAATCTCATCTACAGCCACGTGCGTAGGACCAAAGACGGCAGCAGAAAGGTCGCACGGCTCAATAACCACGCGCAAGCAGCCACCACTGCATGGTAGCTGCTATAAATGCGCCTTTTACTCTGTGCAGCTCAGCAAAGCCTGTGCCACGGCCGCACGGCACATCTGAACTGTGCAAAGCACCAAGCGCGTTTGGCAGGTTTCATGCTCCGCTGATCCAGCACCAGACAAAAGAGTCTGGGGCCGGCATTTCCACATCGGGATGCTAATGGCCTGACACCTCCCATGAGCAGGTGGGTGCTTGTGTACGCCCAGGTCCGTCCATCACCTGTAGCTGTGGTCAGGGCAGCAACACTTCTCCAAGTGGGAGCGCTTGTTTTCAAGGGCCCTCCAGCTCATCTGGGTCATGAGCAAAAGCTTTAACGGTGAGAAACGACATGTAATGGGTGCAGCAAAGACAGCCCGAGTCTATAGGCAGCTGGATACTACGTCCCTAGCAGAAATGCGACTGCCTGCTATGCCTGGCCCCAGATCCCCTGCTTTGGTTTTACAATCACGTCTTTCTTTTAGCATGTGGGAGTACCTCCAACCCTCCCGCCCTCCCTATCGCTTACTGTGGCACAAGCTCAGCTCCCCACAGAGGAGCCTGATGACACCGTGAGAAATGATTTACCAAGGAAAATCCAGATCCAGTCTGGCCTCTTCCAAGCAGGTCCCTAACTGTGTGTGGCCATTCAGTATTGCCAGCCACGCGAGGTCCAAAACGCAGGAGCCAGGGCCCCAGTCACAGAGACCGGCACTTCGGATTTTGTGGCGCTTGCTGCAGATTTTCAACACTTTCCTGCCCAGAGATGAGGGTGAGTTTGGGGGGTGGGGGTTGGATGAAGGCTGGGATTTTCATCTATCTCCTGATGCTATGGGCTGGAGCCATCAGAAACACCCTCAAATATCCCAAAACACAGGGGACACGTGTGGCTCTAGTGTGACTCCTGGCATCCAGACCAAAGCTGTCCCGTGACACCAACGTGCTGTGCATACACCTCGTGTCTTAAATGAAAGGCCCCTCTCGGCTTTAAACTCTGCATCACCTGTAGACACAGGACTGAAATGGGACATACTCTTCGCCGAAGACATCCCCATTCAAATCTGGGTCCAGATCCAACCCTGGCAGCAGAGGATGCTCGTCCCTCCTATTTTTTTAAAGATAATTTAATGTCTCGGGCCAAATCAGTTCTGAATTTTATCCACTAAGCAGAGAACAATCATTCAAGCCTGTGTGGCACCACCATCGGCAAGTCTCCTCCCTCCCAGACTCTTCAAGCCTGGGGCTTCAGATACCCCCAAATTCATGGAAGGCATCTTACGTGCAGGCCCCAAGCCTGGAGGTCTCAGGGCTCAGATGCCCTCGAGCCTCACTTGCCCCTAGCCAAAAGGCCAGAAATCCCCCATCTGCACAAAATGAAGCGTGTTGCTGAGATCCTCCTGTTGGGAGTCTATGGGTAGACTCTTGTTGGGGGGCTGCCTGCGGTGCACTGGACAACTCTCCACCCTTAACTACACAAAGTCATTTAAAGTGATCTTGGCCTGGCAATCACGGTATCTCCCTTGCAAGAACAGGGACCATGCTTGAGCCAGCGCTGAGCCCTGCTTTGTAGCTGGGATCCCCAGACCTTTTCAGCTCAGACACATCACTGCAAGCGGCCAGATGGGTGCCTGCCAATTGTGTGCTCTTCCCCATGAAAGATGGAGCTCACGGGACCGCAGAGCATAGCATCTAAGAGCTCCGTCGGCCACGGACACAGGGATCTCCCCTTCCCCTCGCTGCTCTGAGAGGTTTGCAGTGCACCCAGTCTCCTCTCCTGGAAGACACGGCAACCTCTACGCAGCCAGTTGCAAGAAGCTCTTGTTCCCCACCCAGCTCGGTGCCCTCGGCCCTTTCTCAGCAATGCCGGAGGAGGCCGGCAAATGCCGAGGTCCCCACTGCCTCCCAGGCAGCCGCACGGCATTCTAGTCATTCCTCGCATTGCGCTGGTGTCTGCATCTCAGAGCCCGTCTTGGGGCCGGGGAGGCAGTGGCCTGAGCTATGCGGCCAGGGCACTGCAGAGGTGGAAGGGGGGGGCAGATGCCCCGCTTCCTGGGAATCTCTTGATGGCAGCAGAAAGCCAAGGATGGGGCAAGACATCCTAACCTACCCTGGCACGTAGTGTGGGGTCAGAAACAGGTGGGGCCGGATCCTGTGGGAGGCTGGGATGGGGATGGCCAGAAGCACACGTTGGTCTAATGATCCTGGGCCCAACTGTTCTAGCCTGAGAGCAGCCCCATGGCTGCTGTAATTTGCACCTGTCAGGAGTTTCAGCCCCTCACTGGTCCCAGGGACTGGTCCCAGGGACCCCAGCGACTCTGGTCTGACAGAATGAAGCGTTGAATTCAGCTGCATGAGCTCAGCACTGCAAAGACTAGGGTCACATGAATTAAGGCCCAGGAAGTCCGACCCTTTCCACCACACAGAAGCGTGGTTTGGGGCCTGTTCCACTCCAAGGGAACCTCCAGGAATCCCGAGGGAAAAGCAAACCGGCCGGTGTGCATATTTCGCACAGACAAAGCACACGGCAGTTCCCGTGCATCATCCACACTGCACTTCTGCGGATGGCTCGGCCAAGGCGCTGGAGGGTCAAATGTTGCACCCTGATGAAACTGCCCCTCCCACTGGTGTCTCCTGACCTCATAAGCTTCACAGCACCCCCCCCACGGCCTTAGGGAGACCAGCCCTGCACTGACATCTGCTTCCCTCTCCCACACCACACACTTCCAGGCACCCAGATGAGATCTATGGGGACACTGGATATATCTAAAATATAGGAATCACTGTAATGCAGCCACTTCTGGGGTGAAACACAGCAGCTGTCAGCAGTGCCCAACCACTGTATGTGGACTGGAACCGAAGAACATCTGTCCACTCAAAACAGGACTGATGCTATGTGAGCAGAATGACATGAGCCACACTGGAAATTACACCGATGCTGACAAAGAAGCACTGGGGAATCTGGAGGAGCCACGAGGCAAAAGTGCTTTGGTTTTCCATGTCATGATTGAGCAGTTAATGCTACAGCCAAGGATTAAACTGGGGCATCAGGGCAAGCCAGGTTTGCAGGTGATGGGCAGCAGCTTGCTTCAAGAGTCAGCTTTGCTGCGAGGTTGAGAGCAAAGGGAGGAAAGGACTGACCCAGAAGTCTGCTGCTTCTCCTGGCTGGAAGAGCAAGGCAGCTGGCTGCAAGCCGGCTCGGGTCTGAGAGTGAATTTACTGCTCTTTGGCCCTGGTGCAGCCGTACCAGTCCAGCTACTCCACACCAGTTCTGGGCATGCTTCCAGCTAAGCGGATGCCCAGCCTGGGCTAGAGCAGTGAGGGGTTGCTGGTGAGACAGCCTCCTTGTACCCTTGGCACTGGGTGGCAAGCGATGGCCTAAGGGTCCCTGTGGCAGCACAACCCGAGCACAACCTGAGGCTGAATTGATTCAGGCTTGGCAGGTTAGTCTAAGCTGTAATGATTGAACTGATTAACAAATGAACAGACATTCCCTTTTGATTCCCTCAAGCCACAAGCTGGAGGACACCAGAGCATGCCTGCCAGCCACTGCCAAAGAGAAGGGAAGACAGAGCCCTCCAAGGCTTCCCCCCTCCCTGTTTCAGCAGAGGGGGCATGGCCAGGCCCCAGCCAGGAGCTAGCGCCAGCTAGGCTGAGGAGGGGGTGGGTGGGAAACAAGTAATGGCATTGAATTCATAAAAGCTTGAACAAGAATAGTTCTTTCTCTAAAATGAGCATTCAACACAGTTCAGCTGTGTTTTTGCTTTCTCTTGCTGCTGCCTCCGAAGTCTCTGGGATTTGCAGTCCAGACTCAGAGCAGCAGGACTCTGCAGGTTTTGCTCACTGCTTCTTCTTCCTACTTCTGGGATTTGTAGTCCACAGTTGCAGCCAGCAGTAAGTTTAGCAGAGTACAGCAGCCCCATACTCAGGGGAAGCGGAGTTTAACCCCCCTCCCTGGCCCTAGGCCCCAGGCCCCAGCCGGGGTTTGCCTGGTGGGGGCAGTGAGCCAGTACCCACTGCTCCAGCTAGGGAGTATCAGGCCAGCTTTGCTCTCTGAAGCAGACAGCACAGCCCAGCACAGCCCAGGGCTGCAAAGCATGCTAGGGGACTCTGATTTAACTTGAACCAGGAAGGGGTCTGGGACAGAAGTTTCATAAACTGTTTTGACCTAAATCAGTTAAGTCTGATATATACTACATTCAACTAGGTTTCTCTTAAACCAGTTTCAGCCATTCTGAAAACTGGTTTACGTGCACTGAACTTCTGTTCTGTTACTGGTTTAAACCAGTTTCTGATCACTTGAACCAGTTTATGTGTAACTTCTGTCCCTAGCCCTACTGCCTTTCCTTTCATCAAGGCACCCGGGAAACTCGACTCAGACGATGGGCAGGGAGCAGCTCAGACACCAGCAGCCCCTTTTGCTCCCTGCTCGGCTGCAGGCTTCCTTGCACTGGTCACTTCTGACAGGTTCACAAAGGCATCAAACTCTCTTGGGTCTCAGTGGGAGCTGGCTGCTAAATACCACTGAGGATCTGAGCCTTTGCCTCTGGCATGAGTCCCACAGGGACAATGAGAACAGCCAGCTTAATGCAAGGCAGCTAGGCACTGGAGTCTGGGCAGTACCAGCATGCCGCTCATCTTCAAGCACCCCTAGACAGTACTGCTCTACCTGTTCAGCAGAGGTAAACTGAAGCCTGGGCTGGCCAAGATCAGAGAGCTAGCAAGCTGCTGAAGCCAGGAATCTGCCTCCTGGGCCCGTGCTCTGACCACTGCCCTACACTCCCCTCCTGCATGCATTCCTTCAGGCTAGGAGGTCCTTCATGCCTGCATCCCTCAAATTCTCCAGCTTGCAAACACAACGCCATGTAAGCAGAGCAGGGCGCTCTGTGGAGACGGAGTAGCTATGAAGCAGCCCGGCCCTAGGAGCCGCAGCTCGTGATTACAGGTTGGACCATGCAATCAACCCTGTTGCACAGCTACAAGGCTTAGGGCCCAAAGACACCCAAAGCACCCTAGTGCCACAGGTCAAGCAGGAGGATGAGGGCTCTTGGTGTCTGGCTGCTGCAAAGGTTGTTAAAATGCACTAGAGAGATACAAGGCAGAGGATCTCCCTACAGAGGAAGGCAAACCCCCTGTTGTCCGTACCAACCTGACTGCGGGGTGAAATTCCTTCCTGACCCCAAATACGGAGGCGACTCAGCCCAGAGTGGAGGGGCAAGACCCTCTAGCCAGAAAGCAGCGGGTGCGAGTCCCAGCAGGAGCGCGGAGCAGGAGCCCTGAAAGCGGGGAATCAACCCCAACACAGTCCGACTGACAGCCGCCTTTCTGGAGAGGGGATGTTTCTAACTCACTGTTGGTGAACCAGCCCAGGGAGGAGCAGCAAGTAACACACAGCCGTCTTCCTGAGACTGCAGACAGCCGGCTCCAGTACCTCTGCTACTCCCCACCTACCCCAAGGCCTTTGAGCACGGAGCCAAGTGAAAGCTGAGGCGGCTGAGAGACAGACACCCTTGGACACAGGTGTCCTCAGGGACAGACAGTGGCACAACAGAGTAGGAAAGTTACTTGTCCAGGGGCAGTGGCAGAGTCTAGCCAGGAACTCAGATCTCCTGAATCCCAGCCCAGTGCACCAGCAACCGGGCAAAGTGGCCTCCCTGTGGCACCAGAGCCTCCCACCGGGCCTTTGTGGAGGCACTGCACCCTCCCCCACCCCCAGTCATGAGTCTGCTCCCCGCTAGGGTATCTCAGTGACTCTAGGGGTTTCATAGATTTCATAGACATCGGGGCTGGAAGGGACCTCGGGAGATCATCGAGTCCAGCCCCCTGCCCAAAGGGCAGGAAGTCAGCTGGGGTCATAGGATCCCAGCAAGATAAGTATCCAATTTACTCTTGAAGGTGTTCAATGTAGGTGCTTGAACCACCTCTGCTGGCAGACTGTTCCAGACCCTGGGGGCTCGGACAGTAAAGAAATTCTTCCTTATGTCCAGCCTGAAACGGTCTTGCAGGAGTTGGTGACCGTTCGACCTCGTCATCCATTGGGGCGCTCTGGTGAACACACGTTCCCCCAGATCCTGGTGGTCACCCCGGATAAACTTATAGGTGGCCATCAGATCACCCCGAGCCTGCGCTTTTCCAGGATAAAGTGCCCCATGGCTCTCAGCCTGTCATCGTAAGATCCGTTTTCCTGACCTCTGATGATGCGCGTGGCTCTCCTCTGCACTCTCTCAAGCTTCTCCACATCCTTTTTGAATTGTGGAGCCCAAAACTGGATGCAGTACTCCAGCTGCAGCCCCACCAAGGCCGAGTACAAGGGGAGAATGACGTCCCAGGATTTGCTCGAGAAGCATCTATGGATGCAAGCCAGCGTTTTGGTCGCTTTATTAGCCGCAGCATCGCATTGGAGGCTCATGTTCATCTTGTGGTCAATGATGACCCCCAAGTCTCTTTCTTCGGTAGTGCTATCCAACGTAGCACTGCTGAGCCTATAAGGAAGCTGCAGGGTTTTCCTCCCAAGGTGGAGAGCCTTGCATTTTTCGGTGTTAAACACCATGAGGTTCTCGTCTGCCCATTTGCTGAGCTTGTCCAGGTCAGCCTGGATCACCCGCCTGTCTTCTGGCGTGGATGCTTTGCCCCAAAGTTTGGTGTCATCGGCCAACTTGGCCAGTCCACTCCTGACTCCAGTGTCCACATCATAAAATATCACATTCGTCCCTGGGTGGGCTCGAACCACCAACCTTTCGGTTAACAGCCGAACGCGCTAACCGATTGCGCCACAGAGACGTGGCTGACTGGTGAGACGATGGGACGCACCACGGCCTCTCTGCTCTAGAAGCAGCTGGTCACACATGGCACAGAGGTGGCCAGGACAAGGACAATCGTGCTGCTGGCTGCAGAGGCTGCTGGGCTCCCAGGGGCCCTGGCTGACCTCTCTCCTGGCTCAGAGGATCCCTGTGAGCCTGGGCTGAGGTTTAAGGCCACATCTGGCCAATCCAGAGCTGGTTTGGGGGAAGTAATGCTTTTACCTGACCTCTCATTGGTGGATCAAGTTGCCACTCCATACCCTGCAGCAGAGGGAGGGGTCTCCAGGGTGCCCAGGGGAGTTAGGGGCACAGATGCCCAGTGCCCAGGGGAGCTAGGAGCACAGGCAACCTGCTGCAGCACTCCTGCTCCCTGCACCCCTCGCACCGTGGAGACCCCTGGGGCATGCAGAGGAGCCCAGCCTGGAGATTAGGCATGTGGCTCCCTCCAGCCCCGTGGGCAGGCAAGGCACGAACCAGCCCTCCCCCTTGTCTGGGTAGAAATGCATTCATTGCCCACAATGCTCCTTACGCCGGCTGGGTCTGGGCACACCTCTCCTGGCCAGACCCATGGAGGAATGAGGCCTCGCTCATGAGGACAGCCAGGGAAGGCGCAAGGTCTCTAACGCCAGGGGGACACAGCCCCCGCAGCAGCCCCCGTGGCCAGTCTGACCACAGCCGGCTTCAGGGTCATCGCCCGGGAGGGGAGAGGCAATGTTCACCATTGCTAAGAAACTGCTGGGATGAGCTAGTCCAGCCCCCAGCAAGAGCCGGGGCACCATGTCTCCCTGCAGCTCCTCCAGACAATCCTGGACTAATATGGAAAAAGCAGCACGGCCCGTTGCCCGAACAGCAGACGGACCGGCTGGCCACTACCGTGTGCAGCTACAAACATGTTCCCGGGGAGGCGGAGGTCCCCGGAGAAGGCGGGTGTCTGCAGTGCTGCCAGGCAGGGTGACATCCGGGTGATGCCATCGTTTGCAGTGACCGCGCCTCTGCACTGCTTGCTGATGCCGCTACGCTGCAGCGGTTGCAAGCTCTGCTTCATCCATTCAGCCCCTCCCTGCCTCCGAAGCAGGGATCTGCTAGCTCAGTGTTTTGCCAGGCAGCAGGTGTGGACAGAGAGATTAAAGCCCAAGCCACTCGCGGTGGGTGAGACGCCAAAGGTCCTGCCTGCAGAAGTGCTGGGCGTCCCCACCCTGCAGCCAGGGCCCAGGGAGAGCGGTGTTAGGCCCAGACTTGCACTATCCGAGCACAGGGGGTCACTCAGAAATGGCTGTGATCCAAGTGCGTGGTCAGTGCTGACCGATATCCCCTAACCCTCCTGCCCAAGATGCTCCTGGGCTCGGGACATTTGACGCGACTGCTGGAGGTGAAATCCCAGTATTAACCCTGCCCTGGGCCTTTGAATGCTGGGAGCTATAGGGGGAGAGGGGCAGGGGACAGCTGTGCGGGCAGGACCTGCTCCCCTACTCTGCCCCTCTGCAGCCGCTCTGCTGCTGCGTGGTAGGGCGCTGGGCTGGATGGACCTGGGGTCTAACCCAAGCTGGCAACTCATGTCCTTCTGGACTCAAGAAGGTGCAATATGACCCCGCTTAGCAGCTTAAATGCCACTTAGATGCATAACATTGGAACAAGATCTGACTTGGGGCTGTTAAAATTTATAGCGAGGAAACAAGCCTCTGTGGGGCAACGTGATAGCTTTTATTAGATCAACTAAATAGTTGGAAAAATTGCTTTTTGCGAGCTTTTGGGTATAAACACCCTTCTTTAGGCAGAGGGAGAGGCCTGAAGAAGGGTGTTTGTACCCAAAAGCTTACAAAGAACAGTTTTTCCAACTATCTGAGTTGGTCTAATAAAAGATATCACATTTATCTTGTCTGCCTATGTCCTTAGACAAACACGGCTACAACCAACGCCCCCAAAACACAGGAAGCAAAGATGACCTGGCTGGTCATGTCTCTGCCCTCCACCAGACACAGCCTGGGGACCAGGATCTCTGCTCTGGGAGGGGAAGGAGCTAAGTTGCTCCCAGCTGGGATATGGGCTCCTGGAGCACGGACAAGGACGACAAACCTCCCGGGCTGCCCCCAGGCTGGAGGACCCTCCCTTAGGGCCCCCCGGGGTCCACGCACAACAGATCTCCTGGAAAACAAAGCCTCTTGCTGGCCCGGCCAAGCCACCAGGCCCAGCAAGCATGTGCGTGCTTAAAGTGAAACCACATGCCTTGGCCGCCGGTCCCTGCAGAGCCGCGTCTCGCTGCGCTCGGAGCAGCCAGCGCCCTGCGCCTCTAACTGGAAACATACCGGGGGGGCACCCCGGGCCGTGCCGTGCCAGGGGAAGGCTCTGGAGCAGGCCGGCTCTCGCCCCAGGGCTCCCAGCCAGCAAGGTGCCTGCAGCGCTATGCGATGGGGAGAAGAGGGGGCACGGGTCCTTGTTTTTCCACCCCTCGTCTGGATCCACTCGCTCTGTCGGCAGAAGCTCGCGGCAGTCAGCGGTCGCTGCTGCCCGGCCGTCGAAGCGCGTGCCCAGCCGTGCCGCGCAGGGGACTCTGCCCAGCGCCACGCGCCGCCAGCGCCGCTCATCAGCCCCTTGCTCCCTGGGCTAGTGGAGATACGGAGGCTGCCGGCACGGAGACCTGCTGGAAGAGCGGCACGCTCCTCTGCTTGAATGGGTATCGAAGCTCAGATGGATGCCGTGGTACCGGTGCCAGGGGGCAACAGCTTGAACTCTGCTCGCTTACATCGGTGTAAGCCTGTTGTCGCCCCGCACAGCTCCCGTGGGGCACTTGCGCCTTTGAGCACCGGGGGCCAGAGCCCCTGCAAATGCTGGTGCAGCTCATCCTGGGCCAGGGCCGGCCGGCGGCCCCTTTGCCATGCTGCCGAGTGCAGCTGTGAGCAGACCCACTGGGGGCAGTGTAAATCAGAGGCGGGCACCTTGTGACATGCGTGACACAAGGGCCATGGGTCGTCTCTGTGTGTGGCACGTGGCAGACCGGGGAGGGGACAGGCAGCACGCTGGCGGAGGGGGCAGGGAGCAGAAAGCCGACCAGCAGATCAGGCAGGGAGCACAGGGTGGGGAGCAGACATCAGAGCAGCAGATCAGGCAAGAGGCATGGGGCAAAAGGCAGACAGCGGAGCAGCAGATCACGCAGGGAGCATAGGGCAGGAAGGGGAAAGGAGAGCAGCAGATCAGGCAGGGGAGGGGGATCAGCATGGCACTCGGGGAGGATGTAGGGCTTAATATGTGGCACGCCTGGCTAAAAGATTGCCTCCGACTGGTCTGAATGGTCCCGGTGCCCTGGTGGTCTCAGTGTGGGGAGAAGCACCCCCCTCGCTCTGGACCCACTCCTCACAAGCACCGCTACGATGGGCCACCCCTGCCCCAGCCCTGTTTCTCCTTGGTCCAGCCCCACCTTCCTGCACCCCTCTTTGTCCCAACAGGCATCTCCCTCCAGAGGGCTGAAGGAAGCCTGAAGGCCGGCCCTGACAGCGCATGTCTTTTTGGGCCAGGGGCACACATATACGGCTGGTAATCACAGCCCCGCGCAGGACGAGAGACAAGTGGTCTACAGGCTGATTCCTAAATAGGCTGCGGTTGTGCGAGAGGAAGCTGTGAACAGCTCTGGCGTGGGAAGGGAAGTAAGGCAAAGGCAAGGGGGAGCAGTGTAAATGGCTTGAGCTCACTGAGGGCAACCCTAGGTATCAGTGCATTCAGGCCCCGAGTGCATCACCTCCTCCCCATGCCCAAAAGGTGCCTACAAGGTGGGATGAACTCCCCACGCTGCTCCATCTAAGCGGCCATCCAAGTGGTAGCAGCTCTATCCAATCCCCCTGCACAGCGCCGGGGTGGATTTATACCTCAAGCATCTCACATCTCCTCTGGAAAGCCCTGTAGGGCTCCTCCAGCCCAGCACAGGCTGTAGAGCAGACAGCCACCCACAGCAGCATGGCCAAGCTGGCCTGCAAAGAAGGCGGCGTGTCTGGGCAAGGCTCACGCCTGCTGCAACCCCCAGTAGCAACCATGAGCAGTAACCAGCATCCCCTTGCAATCCCCTCCTGCTGCCACCCGCTAAAACAACCAGCCCTGAAGGAATTAAATGCTGAGATTATCCTGTCTGAAGTTCAGAGACAATCCTGCGAGAGAAGCACTGAGGTACCAGGAAGGCAGAAGGCCTCCTTGCACCCTCCCAGGACATGACTCCTGCTGAGAGGCACCCGAGTAGCTAAAGAGATGCAGTCACTGCCCAAGCCCATCACGTGCCCATCTCCAAAGCAGCAAGAAGTCAGCCAGGCACTACTTAACAAAAGCGGCACTAGCAGCTTTTGACTGGGGTGCGCCACACGCAGCAGCTAGGCAGCCTCAGGACATGTCCTTCCTTCTTGGCTCCAGCACCGCAGGCAACGGGGCTGGGTCCTGATCTCAGTTACACCAGCAGATGTGAAACCAGAGGCATCCGCCGGGTAACGTGCGTAGTGCCAGTGAGCCCTCATGTATTTGCTGGAAATCATCCAGCAATGACTTCCAGTTTGCTTCCTCTGCTCAGCACCAGGCTGGGGACAGGCTGATGAGATGGATGTTAGTGATGGTGAAACAGCTGCACAGACAGCCAGCCCTGGGGCCTGGGAAACTTCAGTGATCAGAGCCTGGGCAGCAGCAGGGTATGCTTCTCTCATAATGCCCTGGGAGAGGTGAGAAGAAGGCACCAGAGGAAGAAAGCCCTGCTGTCCTTAGCCTGGGCTTTCTCCACTGATGCACCCAGGGTGTGCCCATCCCAGCAATATCGAAGTCCAAACCCTGCTCTGAGCAAGCTGACTGCAAAGCCTGCGCTGGAGTCTGTGTGTGAAAAGCATCGGCCCGCTCCTCTGCTCTCCCAGAGCAGGCCGCATCACGCGCTACAGCACGGGGGAACTTGAACCTCGACTACCGTCCAACACTTTGGGGTCTGAAATGCAGCCCAGAGATCCAGAGCCTGGTGCAGGACCTCCCCCTAACTCTCTGACCCGAACCACAAGAAGACAACCACCAAATGAGCGAGGCCCTTCTACCACCCCTGGGGATTTCTCCCTAGCCCACAACCAGCATCTCGGAGGTGTTCCCAGGGACCCTGGAGCTCCTCTCTGCAGATAGACCAGGCCAGGACAACGCTTGCTTTGGCTGGGCAGAGAGGAAGGCAGCTCTGGGTCCCATCAGCGGGCAGCCCTGCTCAGCTCCCTATATGCTGAAATGCTCAAGTGGTGCACGCAGATAAGGTACTTCGGGGAGCATGGGCCAGGCTGGTCCAGCTGTGTAACCAGCTGTCCTGTCAAGGGCCTGCCTGGGTGAGTGATGGCAGCTCCTGTCGCAGTGCCGCGGAAGCAGCTGCTGGCACCTCCCCAGCCCTGGGCGCTGCCCATCGGGGTGGAGGGGGTACAACCGCACACACGCGGTACTGCTCATGAAGATGATCTGGCTGCGAGGGCACAGTGGCGGCGGGGGGCTGCGTGTCATGTTGTACCTCTTGGCCCAACTTCCCTACCTCCCAGTAGCAGCTGTAGCCGAAAGTCACTACCGCTTGCAAGACACCCAGGCACTGCGATGCCAGTGTCTACCTAAGCACTGCACAGATGCGCCAGGTCTTAGCTCTCAATGGCCTTCCTCACCTGCCAACCAGATGGGACCTGTAGTTGTGATATCCGTCTCCGGTGCCTAAGGCTCTGTGACCTGGAGGCTGGTCTAAGCTGGACAGTGCTAGCAGCACACCAAGAAGAGCAGGGGTGGATCCAGGGGTTGCAGTTATGTAGCTGCACCCCTCCACCCCCCCTTTGATTCCTGCTCCACCCAAACTTTAAAACCAAGTGTCTGGGAGAAGCAGTGGCATTTCTATTCAGGCAGCTCTGAGGAGTCTGTGAACTTCATGGCTCATGATTCCTACTTATTTTTCTTTACTCCGACTCTCTCCTTTTTAATGGTCTTCTTGATGTGCCACTATGCCTGAAAGTTAGCCAAAAACTTTTTTCCAACTACTCAGCTGGTCTAATAAAAGATATCATATCTACTCAAAGTACCTTGCCTGACTATTCAAAACATCCTTTCTTCTGCTGGCCATGTCTCTCTGCTATTTTATATCCTGTAGACTGTTCTTAGATCTACCTAAAAACCTTAATTCAGGTGTTGTCATATTAACCCAGGCATAAAAATGACTGACAGTGAAGTATTGGATGCACTATCAAGATGCTCAAGAAGGCTAGATTTTATTTTATGAATCTGAATAAGAGATGTACATTTAACTATAGTGACTCCAGGACTAATGAAGCAATATCTTTTAACTAACTTGACTATTTTTCTCTATTTTTTTATGTTTTTAAAACTTCAAATATAATGCTGCACATTAGTGCACATTCCAATAAAGTTACATTTGTTTTTGCTTTGACCTTAAACTGAATAATAGTGTACTAGCTCCCTAGCATATTAGCAGAGTTTCAAATATCTGTAGAAAAATATGTTTTGTGTTATCTGTGCCACACCATCTGCAGCACCCTTCTCAAAATCCTACATCTGTCCACAGAGAGGAGCTGTTCCTGCCTTGACAGGCAGAATATATATATATTTTTTACTATAACCCAAGTCGTTTTTCCACAGTTACCATTCTTCATCCAGTAACAATTACAATCGGCAAAGAAGCATTATAATCCAAGGACAGGGCCACAATAGGATCCATTAGTAGCCCACGGATCCACCTGCTCCAGCCCTTCCTGGATCTAGTGCCCACTTGATCCCTAATGATCTGGCATCACTTGTGACCATCCAGCATCCCACATGCAATGGGTGGGGTGGGTCTCAATCCAGCTGCCAACCTCTGTGACATAAAAATCATCATCTGCCTGATACCTGCTGCCAGAAGTGCTACTTGTTTCTCATAACCTTGTCCCTGCTGATCCGGATGCTGGAAATAGCAGCATGGTTTAACTCCTCCACTGCTGACCGAATCAGCCAGAAAGGTGAGGTACGAGCCCACCAGGCACTGCTGGTGGGCTTGGAAACGGATGAAGTTAGGAATACACTAACCTATATCCATGCAGCTGCGTGAGACCTGGCTTCATTAGAAGACAGAGGGCTGAGGCTGGGGGTCTGATCCTGCTAAAAGCATGGGGAAATTTCTACTAGTCTGGCTACGTGGAGGCCGGCTGCGTTTGGATGTAGCAGGAACAGCTTGGAGATGGAAATGGAGGGGGCATTGAGGCTGGAGTGGAAGATGAAGCGGGAGATGAGGACAGAGCTCATGCCCCAATGCCACCCACCAGCCTCCAGGGCTGTGTTCTGTGGGTCCCTCCAAAAGGAGATGAAATAGGACAAGCGACCTACAGTGCATGAAGACAAAAAGATGTCAGGAATGCACTCAGATGGAGACAGACATCGTCAGCTCCCAAATGCAATCTGCAACCAAGAGCAAGGTACATCGAAAGCTCTTCAATGCCCACCCAAGGCATCCAGTTTGGGTACCACCACTCTGTTCTGGAAGACAGGAGGCTTAACTACCTCTTGTCCGAGGCCCTCCACAACGGGCTACAGATAAACGGGCCCCCAGGCTCTAGGGCTGCCACTCAGATTCTGATCATTAGTATCATCTCTTTGTCATCAAAGCTGACACTGAACACAGCCATACACATCCTCCTCCATTCGGAGATGTCTACATGGCGCTGAGGAGGCTTTTAGGTCCCCGAGGGCACAAACACACAACAGGGTTACTACAGAGCAATTCACCCTGGATTTCACTCTGCAGCAAGGGGAGGACACACAACCAGCTAAGCTGGTAAGTGCTATTCAGCCCCTGGCACCAGGGGTAGGTTGGCATTTGGCTCCCCCTGCTGGAATTTATGGGGAATTGCACACCAAGCTTTGAAAGCCTGGTGCGTGCAAACACACACCTGACGTGCCAAAATAAACAAGTTTAAAATTTGTAATGCTTGTTACGTTAATGAGGATTAAATGCCGTGGTGTGTACAAGCGCCCCTGGACACTAAGTGGCAACAGATCAGATTGAGCACCTGGTTTCCCTGGGATAAAACTGACAGGCCACATGGCTACTACCCTGGTATAACTTCTCCTGGTGTATATTTACTCCTTGCTTCAGGAAGTGTAGCTGCTCCCTGCAGCAGCTTACACTGGTACCAGTCTGTCATGGGTCCGTTCTACTACCACTTCTGAGCAAAGCTGATTTACTCTACAGTAAAAGTATTGTGTGTCCATACCAGTCTCTGAATGTGAGCTTACCCCCTCCTCTCCGCTGCTTGATTCTCTGTGCAACCATTAACACACCTACATTGCTAAGGTGCCTCTATCTGCACCTGAAGTGGCAGCAGCAGTGCAGCAGCCACCTCTGCCCAAAAGCCTTGTGCTTAGGGCACTCAGGAAGGGGAAAGCAGAGCTCTACGTCCCGCACAGTCAGAGGAGGCTTAAACCCACATCTTCTGCTTCCTAGAAAAGCATCCACCCCACCAGCCAGGGGCTAGGCAGGGCTGAGGGCACCACCCTCCACTCCCCCTGTCCAAGCTGGGCCCCTGGGCAAGAGAGGATGCAAGATGGAGCTGGACTTTGTGGCTCAGTGAGGAGGGCACTGCCCTGGGTGGAAAGGACTGTGCTGGTCCCTGTGTTTTTTATACTTTCATCCCAGGAGCTGCCCACTTCTCAGGGCACTGAGAAGAGAATCAGGATCCCCTTTAGTTATGACAACTACGACAATTATGACTGGATGTCACCATCCCTCGCCCCCGACCATGAGACAACCCTGCCTGGCCTGTCACTTCAGTGAGCCACCCCTTCCGCTGGAGGACAGGTTTCACCTTCCTCCCTGTGGGGCTGGTTTCATCCTCCTCCCTGTAGTCCCTGGGCTGGCAGTCCAGGTCTCCCTGGATGCTTCCAGACGACCCCAGCCTGCTGGGCACTGAGCTCTTCGAGTAACCAAGCACCAGCTGAGGAGGCTGATCTGCCTTTCTCCTGGGTAAAGTACCATACATACCGGTGGTTTTTGCACTAGAGTCTGGGGAAATGATGGGTGCAAGGTTTGTGCCAGCCAGGGCCCTCCATTACACCTGCAAACTCTCAGAGTTATTCCTTCCGGCACGCCTCCCTGGCTGCTCTGGTTTCACAGGCTTTTGTGCATTTTTAGGCTCTGACCTCAGCCTCCGGCTTGGGAGGAGAAGGCCTGGGCTCGGCGACTTGGAAATCCTCAATGCTGCCGGGAAATCCTAATAAGGAAGGATCCTCTGACTGCCACTGCTGCCCTTCATGTCCCCTGGCCACTCATGAAGTGGGGAAATGCAGCTCTAATTTGCTCCTCTATAAACTCAGCTTGTCCAGGCCTCCGTGAAATCATCTCTTCATGACCATGGCTGGTGCGGGGAACAAAACAGCCTCTGCCCTGGGCTCGCTCTCTGCCACTTGATGCTGCCACAGGCCTCTGGTGACATGCACTGGGGCTTGCCTAGGAATCCTTCAGGCCTGGTATCTGCAACGCCATGCTCATTGCTTCATCCTCCTTCCCCTGCACCATCCACCGCTGCCTCCCAGACCCATGTTCCCCTGCCCTGTGCTTTCATATGAGGCCCAAGCCTGTATCTCAGGCATCAACGAGCATCCACACCTGGAGGTGGATCCAGCCTTCCACATCAGCTTCCCCCATTCCCCACTGCCTGGGCTGGCCCAATATAAGCTACCCCCAGTTGATGGCAAGACACCCAGTGGTCTGTAGATCAGGCTCTGGGGACCTGTTCGAGTTGCTACAGCCACCCAGGACTGGGAGGGTGCACGTGGCGTTTACAGCCATCTTCACCCAACCTTCCCCATCTGTCGGCAGCTCAGGAGAGAAGCCCTCCCTTGGCCTGAGCAGACGACTCAGTGTGCCTCAGCTGGCCTAGAGTGACCTCGGGCCACAGGCAGCTGTTGATCCGAAATCCTCCACTGGTAGAAAATCCACTCCGCTCCCCCTGGCCACAAGGCACCACAACCACTGCCCACCCATCTAACCACAACATGCCACAGGTAAAGAGCAGGATTGACAAGCGTCCTGCTAATGCCTTGGCTGCTGCATTAGCAGGGAATCAGTTAGGTTAACCTACGCTCAGAGGCTCTGAGGTCTTCCAGCCCTAGTGCATCCTGCACTGCAGAGGAAGGCAAGACCAGCCACCCCTGCCAATCTGGACTGGGGGGAAAGGTTCCCCCCAAGCCCCAGACCTGGTGGTTGGTGCAAACCAGCGCACAGGGGCAAGACCCTCCTGCCAGGCACACAAGAGACATCTAAGTCTGGCAGGAGCATCCATGTGCCCGTGCCAGGCTCCTGCAGCTAGCCCGAGCCAACGTTCAACCACCCACTGGCATCAAGGCCGATGAACAGGAGCACGAGAGACCCCAGCAGAGGCTGAAGTCCTGTTCCCAGTCACAAACGGGACAAAGAACCAAGGAGCCCACAGTCTAACGGAGCAAAGAGAGGGAGGCGAGACAGAGAAACGAGGAGGTGAAGCGACACGCTCGTGGTCACCCAGATGGTCAGTGGTACAAGCAGATGACGCACCTAAGTCAACTTATTGCTCACTATAACCCCCCCAGGCCCTTTTCTTCCAAGCTGCTGCCCAGCCCGTCAGCCCCCAGCCTGCACTGGTTTAAGCAATTGTTCTGTCCTACATGAAGGAGTTTGCACTTGTCTTTAATTCAACTTCATACGATTTTTTTTGGTCCAATCTTCCAATTTGTTGAGGTCTCTCTGAATCCTAGCCCTACCCTCCAGTGTATCCACTACTCTCCCCAGCTTGGTGCCATCCGCAAACTTGCTGAGGGTGTGCTCTATGCCATCTTCCAGGTCACCGATGAAGATATTGAACAAAACTGGCCGAAGGACCAACCCCTGGGGCACTCCACTTGATATCGACTGCCAACTAGACATGAAACCATTGATTACTACCCTTTGAACCCAACAATCGAGCCAGTTTTCTATCCACCTTACAGTCCTGTCATCCATCCTGTACTCCCTTAGCCTGCTCGCAAACACGTTGTGGGAGAGGGTATCAAAAGCCCTGCTGAAGTCAAGGTATATCACATCCATTGCTTGCCCCACATCCCCAGAGCGAGTAATTGTGTCATAGAAAGCAATCACGTTGGTCAGGCATGACTTGCCCTTGGTGAAGTCAATGCACACCCTCCATCATCAAGAACCCCATCAGTTTTTGCCTTTTAAGCCACCTGGAGACACCTGAATCAGGGCAAAGCAGTTGTACTCGGGCTGCAGGGGGAAAAGAGGGAATGGCAGGACTCTGGGCCAAATTGTGAGTAAGGGACCTAAGAAGGGGGTAGCTGAACCCGTAGAAAACTTTCAAGGAGAGTTAGAGGGGAAGAGACGGGACAGTCAAAGGGTCATGGTGCTCTAAGATCAGGGGAGGGAACAGGAGAGGAAAAAATGAAGCTGTTAAAAAAAATCGCTTTAATTTTATAGGCTGGGGGCACCTTTCAGCATGCAGGAGTGGGCTGCGTGGAGGCAAGCAGGCTTATCAGCCGTGAGCAGAAGGAGGCACGTGCAGAAACAGAGCCTGGCTGTGACCTCCTGGACGGAGGTGCTGAGCTGCTTGACGGAGGCGCTGAGCTGCTTTGCTGCCTCTGCCAGGCCAGGGGCATGGGGTGTCTCATTATCCCTCTCAGGAACATAAAAGGCTAAGAGTTTCTCTGCCAGGAGAGCGAGGGAGAGGGGAGGAGAGGCAGGGAACGGCGTTATCAGCCAGAGGAAGCTAAATCCGGTACCAAGGTTAAAGCTGCTGCATGTAAGTACAGTCCTGCCTCGGAGCTTCAGCTTTTATGGAGCAGTAAATCAAACTGAGTAGGAGCTCTGATTTTATTGTGCTGGCCAACAGGTCTTGTCCTTGGCCTCCCAACATGCACGTAGGCTGGACTATGCAGCGCGTGCCCTCGTGGGGAGCAGCCTGGAGGTTGCTCTTAGTTGCGCCCCTGAGATGGGATGGCCCCTAAAAAGCCATCTTAGGCCCACGGGACTTGTCTTTCCTGGTTGCACAGGACACTTCTCCCTGGCTCGAAGCCAGAGAGGCTCCTGCTTTTGCATCCAAGCACCTCTTCTGAGGTTGCCCTTGGCTTGAGCAGCCCATGCCATTCGGGGCCCCCTCTACCAGATTCATCTTGGCCCCTGGTGCAGTGCAGGGCCAACCCCATGCCAAACACAGTTCCCCCTGCCCTGACCAGGAGGGGTGCACTGCCCCCCCTAGAGCAAAGACACAGCAGGCATCCCAACCAAAGTGCTCCTCTTCGGTGCAGGGATGGGGGGGAGGCGGGGGTCCCTCAGACCTGCTCTGTGTCTACATGTGCACGCTCATCTGTGTGAGATCCACGCATGCCCTCTGTCCCATGAGCAAGTGAGCGCCTCGCACACTTCCACATACATGTATCCTCACACCCAAAGTGTGAGCCTGTTCCACCCTGCTCGCTGTCTGCTGTGATGTGGCCTTAGAGCAAAGAGCCGGGTGTGTTATCAGAAAGGATCTGGTCTTTGGTGACTTGGTCACAGTCACACAGGCAAAGCAGGGCATTGAACCTATGTCTCCCGTGCCCCCGATGGGCTCCCTGGCTCCTGAGCAATTTGCTTCTCATTCTCCAACCTTGCAGGGCAAGATGCCTCCCTCCCGACTTGACCCGCCAGCAGTTCTGAATACAACCCAAGGGTTGGACCTTTGCAGAGCCCAGTCGAGATCGGTCCAAAGGGTCCGAGTGCCCCAGGGTGAGCAAAGGCTTGGTGTACGGTCAAACCCAGCGCACCCCTCTGCTTCAATCTCACGGCAAGCCAGCAGGTCAGATTCAGTGGGCTGACCGGTGCATCAGAGCGGGATATGGCACCAGGATTTGAAAAGGGGGTGCCGATGTTGTGGTGCAACATCACATTAAACATGACACATGTTTTCCTCCAGTTAAAAAAACCTAGAGGCTTTCTAATATGCCAGGGACCTGGGGCTGTATTACTCAGTTTTTAAGAGTGAAGCAAGATTGAGAGGTCCCGGATGACTGGAAAAGGGCAAACACAGTGCCCATCTTGAAGAAAGGGAAGGAGGAGGATCCAGGGAACTACAGACCAATCAGCCCCACCTCAATCCCTGGAAAAATCATGGAGCAGGTCCTCAAGGAATCAATTTCTAAGCGCTTGGAGAAGAGGGTGATTGTGAACAGTCGGCATGGGTTCACCAAGGGCAAGTCACACCTGACCAACCTGACTGTGAACAGAACAGTTTTGAATACCAGGACAGCTGCTGATGTGATTGCTTGACTGCTTTCCAGCCAGAGCTGCAAGCCCAGACCATTTGAACCTAGAGGGCACCCAGAAAGCAGGAGAGCCAGGGCACAGACTGCTGCAAGCCGCACAGACCTGGACACATGGGTGAGGAAATCTTCAAGCACCTCCTTTTCCATGAGCAATAGTGGCCCCAGCATCGCTCAGGCCTGACGTGGCCTCTTGCCGTGCTGTCTTGCGGGGAGACCTCTCTGCAGCTTCTCCACTTCTACGCTGGGTCTGGGTCTCAGCTCAGCCTGCATTTACAAACCCGCCGTGGTCCAGGGGAAGGACCAGGATCCTACAGCAGAGGACCTGAACTGGTAGGGACTGGGGTACAGAGCAAAGGACCGGTGTCAAGCCCTACTACCCTAGTGTGTGTCAGATTTAATCAGTAGTCAGGCTATAGGCTCTGCAAGGGTTTGTTGCACTGGCCGCCAAAGAAAAACACAAGCTGATCTGAGCTAGATGATCAGTGGTCCAGAGTCACTTCCCAGCCCCACAGGCCACGGTTTTCCAATTCTCCTTTCTGGATGTCCAGCTTTAGACGCTGGGATCTGATTTCAGCCCTCTTTGATCGCACTTGGTCCCCCAGCTCTTCCACTTGTGAGGACCAAATTGGCCCCTTCCCTGCAACGGTCCCAAGACTTATGTTCCCTTCTGTCCATCTGGGACACAAGGACCTGGACGGAGACCAGGGCTTTCCCAGTAAGGGAGCTTGGCATTTCCCAGCTCAGCCCTGTTTGACTTGGGCTTCTCCTTGGGTGTGACCCTAGCTTCCACCTTGCCCACACACAAGCCCTTCCCCCAAACATGCCGGTTGGGGTACAGGTGAAAACCCAAGTGCTGTTTATATTCAGGCTAGTGACCCCTGCTTTCGCAGAGGGAGGTGCAGGCTGAACCCCCTAGTCCTCCACAGCCTGCCTGTAATGCCCAGCCGTGTGCCCGGCAAGAGATAACGTGCCCCGCAGGGCACTGGAGAAGACCAGAGAGCAGCTCCGATTCCTCCAGCTCTGGGAGCCATGGCCTGGCCAACTTGAAGTCATATCCACCATCTAGTCTCCCCTGCTGCTCAATATATTGGCAGGCAAAAAAAGCCCAAAAATGAAGGCGATTTTACTTGCCCACAACAAACCCTAAGAGCTGCTGTCTTTGGGCATGAAGAACATAAAGGGAGAAGGTGCCAGGAGGGGGGAAACCCCCACAAGAGCCTGGACACGGAGCCAAGAACAGGCTCTCGGTAAAGCAGCCACTGACGGCCTGGACTGAGACCACGAGGGAGGAGGATTGCTGGAGACAAGGCTCAGCTGTCGCGGAGCGATGCTGGGAGAAGGACCGTCCCTTGGCAGGGAGCGCTTTGGTGCCAGGCACCAGGGCAGCTTGTTCCCGGCCCCCAAAGCACGGGGGGGCAGTGCAGGGGGAGGCTTGGGTTGCTGGTACGTCGATAGATCATGACAATGCACGGGGAGAAGAGAGCGGGGTGTCAGGGCAGCAGTGAATCATCCCCACTAAAGAAGCCCTGCCCTTTCCATATGGGAGCCATCTCCCATCACCATAAATCGTGCAGCTGAGATCCTCACATTGGGAGGCTTCAGTAGACTCTTGCAGGGCCGCCTGCAAGGGACAGGTCTCCAGCCTCAACTATATCAAGTCATTCAAGGCCAAGGAGAAGGGGATCAGCAAAACCACCTGGGCAGCAACTGTCATCATGGTGCTATTGCATATACCCCAGCTGATGCATGGCAAGGCTGAGATGAGCTCCCATACTCTTACACCGTGCGTACCCCAGTCTCCTACAGTCCACTGCACTGGAGCACCAAGGAGCCCCCATCCTGACAAAGCTCATGTCCCCATGCTCAGGTGTGGGCTGACACTCTCTAGCTGAGAAAAGAAAGGAGGGTGAGCTATAGCTGCATGCTTCTTCATCCTCATTTTCTTTTCCATCCCCTGGGATGAAGCAGCGACAGACGTGCTGCCGATGCTGGACTCTGTGCAGCCCTTATCCATGCCAGGTCATATCAGGTCCCTCCGGGGACCTAGTACCAAGCCTGGAGGCCCTGCACAATCCCATGTCACTCCAGGCCTGCCGATGGCTTACACCCATCCATAAGGCATGCAAGAGTCAGCACTGGCTCTTGGAGTTTCTCCTGGAGCCTCCTTCCTGATTTACGAGGAGCCCCCGCTGGCAAACAGGTCAACAACTAGCCAGTCTGGGGGCAGCTCAGCTCTGCTTTGCTCAGGACACAGGGTGTAGAGGGTCGTAAATCAACTAGCACCCATTTGAGGGGGTGAAAGGGCAGGGAATCGGCAATAAATATGGGGGAGGGAGACGAAACCAATCCCAGAGTGGTTAATCTTTTGGACAGGAGACTCAGTTTTTCCCCAAGGGCAATAAAATGCACCCAAGCCAGAGGTGCCAAAGTTTCAGGACAGTCAGAGAGGTTGGAAAAATCCCTCTTTATTAAGAGTTTATAGAGTTTTTGGATCGCTACCAGCTCCCTCTGCTCTGGGATACCTTGCGTGCTAACCCATGCCTCCCCTAGGCATCATCCACTCCTGTGTCCCGAGTCCAGTTCATCCTTGGTTTTACCAGCAAGGACTTCAGTGCAGCTACGCCAGGCATGGATCTAGCCCTGGAGGGGGCGGGGAGGCGGCACAATTAATAGCAGCCTTACACTAACATTAGGCCCCTGATCAAGGCAGATCTCAGTGCCACCGGTCTCCTATCTGGGGACCTATCCCCCTACCTAGGGGGGACAGGTCAATGTTTGGACAGCACCTACTGTGTCCCCAGGGGTTCAGGCCATGTCTCCACTACCCCAGTGGTGGTGCAGACCTGGCCTGAATGGTGGTGCAGACATGGCTCCTGCTGCCACCCTGTTGCCAGCTGTAGGGCTGCCACTCCCTCACCTCCTGCCAGCTGCTGCCATCCCTGCCAAGGGGGCACTGGTAGCTGAGTGGCACCAGGCAGAGCCAGCAGGAGTGCCTGCATGTGCAAGCATGTGCAAGCCCCTTCACACGCTCCCTCCAGAGGGTTCCCATGCAAATGGTTAGAGATGGGTCCTAGTTATATGCACTATGAAACAACCACACGGCTGAGGCACTGAGGACCCCAATGTGCAGGGCACGGTAGAGGCTGAAAGCACATGCCAGTTACAGTGCAACACAGGCATCCAAACTAGCCATCTGGGGCACTGAAGGCAATCCAGGCAGAGCAGTGCCAGCTCAGTGCAGGGGGATTTGCCCTGCCTCTCAATTGACACTGCAACCCACAGGGAGCCGTACGTGCCACGGCCGGGCTGCAGCTGCCTTCCCAGTGCGGCACTCCCTGCCAGGGCTGCAGCATGGATGAGCCCGTGGGCAAAGCTACCCTGCAGTGTTGTCTGGCACAGCTATGCCAGCTAGGACCACAGGTACAACTCAGTCTGCAAAACCTCTGAAGTGGGCGCAGCTCTGCCTACCAAAGGGGTCTTCTCCCAGCTCCACTATTCCCATTTGTGGAAAGGGCAGTGGCTAATCCAGCAGAAAACTACCTTGCCTTGCCACTAACGGGCTCTGCTAACCCAGCGAGGCTATAGCAGCAGAGGCTCCCCTGTGCAGACAAGTCTGCGGACACTGTCCATGCCCCAGAAGCTCAGACAAAGGGCAGCGAGGGCCGTCAGTATCATGCTGGTGCCACAGTTTTCTGCTGAGTGTTTTACACGAGGGCAAGCGGTGGTTAGATGAACAGGGAGGCAGGAGAAGAGGCAGGGGTAGTGGTAGGGATGGAGGTGAGGTGACTGCAGGGGTCACCTGCAATGACCCAGGTGCCCCAGCAGGTACCAGGGAGCGATCCGGTGCCCCAGCAGGTACCAGGACATCAAGCCAGCTGCCCCCAAACATCTCTGGTTTCCCGTGCTCGGGCCAGCTCTCAGCAGATGCCAAACTCAGAAAAGCAACTACTACCTTGCAACTGAACTTCTCCCACTAGACGCGCTTTCCAAATGCACCCCAGTCACTTAGCCAGAAAGAGCCCGTTAGCACTGGCAGGCATGGGGTCAAACCCCTTGGCTAACAGGGCTCTAGAAAATCCTGTCTGTGATTTGGATGCTCGGCTGGCAAGATCCCTCTGTCCTGGGTGACAAGACGTTCGGGCTGCAGGGGTGCTGGGCTTGTTCTTGCCGGCCTGGCTGCGACAGGTGAAGCTTTCTTGGTTTTCTTAAACCATGACCCAGTCTCAGGTCAGAGCCACCATCTCAGGGACGGGGCGGTGACACCAATTTGAGACCATCAGCCGGGGGGGGGTGTTGAATGAGTGACCCGGTCACAGGAGAAGAAGCCCCACTGCTGGCATTTATTCTGGTCTAACCTGACTTGGTGCTACGGTATTCACAACAGGTAATAGCACAGGAAATGCCTCCTGATTCGTTTAATCCAGTGCTTCTCAACTTTTTTAGACTCATGGCACCCCTCAGCAAATGCTATCTCATAGCTTTCCTTCTTTTTTTGACCACAAAAAAATAATAGAGCAGCTTTTCTGCAGCAAAGAACTCAGAAAGCCCGTGGCTACGGATTTCTACTTGAAGTCTATGAGTTTGTCCTGCAAATGGTGCTGGCAAATCTAAAAAGCGCTAACGTTGGTGACATCCCATGGCACCCCTGAAAGGATCTCAAGGCACCCTGCTTGAGAACCACTCTTTTAAGTTGCGTCCTTGTTATCAGCTGTATTGTTTCCCCGTCTGCTGCCCCGGTCCTGTTCTGATTTCATTACCACCCACCTGCCGAGCGACAGCAGATGTCCGCAAGCCGGCAGCTCGGCTTCCCGATGGAGAAGAAATCTGCTATGTAGCGTCTGGGGAGATCCTTAGGGCCAGATTCTTTCCCACTTATTCCCGTCCTATGTGGATTTAGGCACTGCGGCGCAACTCTTCTGTCCTGCTGGATTGTATGAGCGTGGGGGGAACCTCCTCTTCCTCACTGCTTTTCCATGTCTCACTCTAATGGACAGATGAGGGTGTGTTACAAAAGCAGAGGTATTTGCTAGCCATGTTGCTCTGAGACAAAAAGTAATGCAAAACTCTCTAAAACTCTTGGTTCTGAGATGATACCTTTTAGTAGACCTTTTCTTGCAATCTCTTAGTTGGTCTAATAAAAGGTATCATCTCTGAACCAAGAGTTTTAGAGAGTTTTGTATTACCAAAGTAGATGCATTCATGGGTTTTCAGGCTCTGAATGGGCTGGAGCAGAATTGCAGTAAGTCCGTGTAGATGCCCTCAGAATAGAGACTGGTCCTTAGTGCCTCGTCCTTTATTTGCAGATATACACTGGTTGAGCGTGAGATGAAGTAAGCATCAGCCCAGGAAAGCTTGTGCTCTTTTGACATAACTTACTTAGCTAGTCTATAAAGGAGCCTGTACACCCTGCTTTCTAACTGACTTCACACTAAGGTGGCTACTAGAATGGAAAAGTTGGACAGGACGCACGCCAACCCCCTTATCCAGGCATCCTGGACCAGCAGCTCTCTTCCAAGAGCCTCGCATGACCCAAACCACCCTGGTATATCCCCCAAGAGTCAAAAATCCCTTGCAAATGAAGATCCAGAACTTCAAAAAATAGGTGTGACAGCGCCACCTGGTGACACCCCAATCAAGAACCAGCACCCCAAGGTGCCAGGCGCTATACACACAGGCTCCAAAGACCTCACCCTCCAAGTCAGTGATCAACTAGAGCAACACTGGGTACTGTGAGATCCTTTCTGCACAATATTAGCACTTCAAGGTGTGCAAACACCTACACGTGATTTGTACAATAAACCCAGAGATTTCAAATGGGAATCCAGAGTGTCAAAACCATCCAGGCCACGTGTGGGATGCCTGCATTCCTTGCAATGGAAGAGTCTCTCTGCCCTATTTTTGTGGTTGAAAAATGAGTAAAAGCTCAGAGCTGGTATTTTCTGAGTGGCTGCGGGGAACGTTAATGGTGGAAGCTTCATAATTTAGAAAGAAGTGAAATCAGCTCTGGTATAGGCCTGCTTTTGACTTCTAGCTAGCTTTCGCCAAGAAAAGAAACGAAACAACAAGAAAAGAAAAGAAAAGAAAAGAAAAGAGACTACTTTCTGCCTTGAATTTCTCAGACTAATGCTAAGGCCAGAGAAGAATCTTTTTGGAGGAAACACTGAGGTTAATCAAACGAGCTGTTTTTAGAGTTTAAAGGGCTGGTGGTTAGTAATGATGTGGCTAATGCTAACCTAAAGAGCTTGGATGCTACCGCTACTTCCAATTTCATATTTCCTTAGTAGCTTGGTTTCTGGCCGGGGATTGGCTTGGATAAATTACATTATCTCCTCTCGGGACATTTTTAAAGACAAGGTTTGATTAGGGTTAGTATGGCTTTCAAGGGGAACCAATAAAGAGCTGAAGCCACAGCTCTCTGCTGGCCTGATGCACAGGGATAAATGATACCCCACAAGGAAGTGTGGCCTATGAAAAGGCAGGGAGATGATGGCTATGATCTTTCATGCTAACACACCACTGTGCTGGCAGCAGCACTGAGGAACTGAACCTCGCTGTGCTAGGCGCTGTACACCCAGAACAAAAAAAAACAGGTTTCTAACCAAGGAGCTTATACGTCTTTTTCTACTCATCGTGCTTCCCTTGTTTGGCAGCTGATGAAGGGTGGCCTCCATTTAACAGAGTTACTGCCCTGGGAGAATCTGGATTGCATACTTCTATCTAGACAATGATCTGTGGGTGACTGTTTATCAGTGCAATGTGGGATAAAGCCATTCCAGGTCCTTCAGACAAATACCTACAGCACAGCAGTCAGAGCTCTTCCAAAAGTAAAGCCTGAAGTCATACTTTCAAAAGCACCTTGGTTGGAAAGAGCCCTTCCATACTCAGTACTTATGGGCTCAAAGCCAGAAGCTAATAAATACTGTTTTCAAAAAGCACAATTCTTATCTTTTCACATGCATCTCTCTCCAAAAAAAAAAAAAATCCTTTCGAACTGAAATTTGATGCATTTGATGCTTTGGCAGAGGCCATGATGATGATTTTGATTTGCTGCAAAGGTTGATCTCAATTGGAAAATGAAGCTTTGAGCTAGAAGGGTTAGGGACTGCCCAGAATGGCTCGGGGGCTTTCCAGCCATGGGGAAAGACCCAGCCCTGGGGTCCAATGCTAAATAAATAAATAGCTAAATCTGTCCTGGGACAAATTCATCCCTGGTACAAAGGAAACTTATTAAACTAGGATTCAATCCCATAAATGCTGGCTCCTACAGGGCCCTGTCTGTCTTGTGGGGGAAGGCATGGCAAGAGCTGAGGGCTGAGAGGCAAAGTCAGGTCAGCTCCACCTGGACACAGGCACCTTTGCGTGATTTACCTTTGCAGCAAACTAGCAAAGGAGATTGGGGCTTCTCTGTCCGGCCGATACTTGCAGATCAGGACCTGCTTGGGAGGACACGCTTCGGTTAAGCACAGTGCAAGGGTAACCAGCTGAAATGTGGCCTGTATACGGGAGGTGAGACTGGACGTTTGGCTCTGGCATTAATCTATAATTCACAAGCAGCCTTGGTGAGAGGCTGAGAACTTGTATTGCCATGCCAGTGAGACAGGGCTCGGGGCACTGGAGGGTTGCGCGTGAAGTGGCTATTGGATCTGGAGGGCTGATGTCTTGATGTATGTGGGGTGCGGTGAGGCTGGGAGGTGCAGGGCATCTGGGACATGTCCGGCTACCAGGCCAGCTCTGCCCACCCCTGGACAGTCCTCACTTCAGGATCGCAGGCCAGTGAACAATCAACTGCAACAGATTCTTGCTGCTTTAGGACCCTGCTGAGCTCCTTGTCCTCACCGCCGATTCCCATCCAGCTGCTGATTCCCATATCTCCCACCAGTACGGAGACAACGAACCTGACAGGCATCACCCAGGCCAAGGAGGTAGCAGGAGGGGGCGGGGGGGAGGAGCTGGACTGAGCACTGGCCTGGGACCCAGGACACCTGGGCTCTACCTCTGGCTAAGTCACTCCTCCTCTCCTGTGGGCTAAGATCAAGTGAAGGGAGTATCTGAAGTCCCGGGCTAAAGAGTTTGGGATGAATACCTGGGGACATCCAAACCCCAAGACTTCCAGGCTTGGGCCTGCAAGTAGGATGCCTGCCAATGGATTTGGTAGCATCTGAAGTCCCAGGGTGACAGGTCTGGGCTGGAGGATGCTTGCTGGTTGTAGCGCCATACATGGTGTTTGCAACGATTGAGTTTCTGCCTGCTCAATCGATACCGTTTTTGGAACAGTTGAGTTCTGCTCAATCAATATGTTTGGAACTGATTTGCCTAATTTGACCTGGAACATGAAATATATAAAAACCCCCCCAAAACTCCTCCTCCTCCCTGCCCCTTGGCTTCACCCTCAGTTGAATGGAGCCAATGAAAGTTACTTCCTTTGAGATCTGCTGATGACCGGCGCTATGTAAGGGCTCGGCTGCAGCAGCAGCTTCTGGCTCCCTGCGACTGACTTGGGCTAAGTTTAAAAAGAAAAACAACTCAGGAAATTGCGGACAAGTCTGCAGAAATGCCAGTGCTTTAAACACCCGCCTTAAAGCTCCCTTATGGCAAAGCCTCATTACAAACCCCCAATTATTTGCAAGTGGTGTAAATCCTTTAACAGTCTCATGTACCTGCCCCCGCACCCAGCGGCTGTTATGCTACTGCAGGACTACGGTCCCACCCACACCTCACTCCTCTCATGCTCACTCCTGCCCACCCCTTCGTACCTAACCCATCTACACGCTGCCGCTCAGACGGCTAAAGAAGAACAATTTGGCAGCCAGAGGAATCGATGGGGATCTAAGCGTTTCACATTCAAACCCCTACCAATTTCCCATACGGACTTGGGCAACTCCCTTGATCCTCAATCACTGGGTGTTAGGACCTAAATGCCTTTGTGGATATGGGTTTCAGGGTCCCTACACTTTAGCTCTTGATCTGTAGGGTGAGGATAGGGGCTTTGCCGTACCACACAGAGGTGTGTAGGGAAACAAACTCAATGATGGGTTGGGAGATGGTGTGACGGTATTCGTGGAGGCCACGCAGGACGTGGGCCTGCTCTGCATTGCATCAGGAACGCTGGAGGACTGTCCGAGGGCTGTGAGGGATGCTTCCTGCCTGACTGGATGGAGTTAAGTCAAGAAGAGAGGAAACACTGCCTCGAGACACGGCACCTCGGGGTAAACCCTCTGGAGCTGGTAGCTGGGAAGAGCCCATTGGTTGTGGCTCCAGCAAAGTTAAAAGAGCAGCCTGGGATGGGCGCCCAGGATCAAAATAAGGCTTTGCAGTTAAAGGAGCCCCTTTCCAAAGGAAGGGGTCGCTGGCTGCTCAGGGGAATGAGCCCACGGGAAGCTGTGGGCACCCAGGCCTGCACGCGGCTGGCCGAGGGCCCCTGGGCAGGGAGGGCTCGGGCTGCCCGAACAAGTGACACCTTGTTTGGAGGCCCCTGCCAGTCCTCTGCCTTGGCCGCTGGTCACGGCTCGCGGCAGGGGCAGGCTCTGAACTGAAGGGATCACGTATAGTAAGTCCCCTGTGACCCACAGCCTGGCTGAAGAGTGCACCAGGGGGTGCACCGGGGGGATCCAGGGTTGAGGTTTGGGGGCAGCCAGCCTGGTAATCATGGCTAAGTGCCTCCATGAATGAATCCATGCTACTGGGTGTGTGGTGGGTAGAGCAAGACAGGAGGAGAGAAGCCATGTTCCTGGCTCTGCCACTGCTGAATGCCTCTGGCAAGTTACTTCACCTCTCTTTGCCTCGTTTTACCCGTCTGCAACATGGGGACAATGCGGCTGAGGGCCTGTAAAGTGCTTTGAGAACCTTAACGGTACCGGGGATTTACAAAGGCAAGGTAATGATTCATCCTCACGCCCCTCGGAGGTGACAGCATCATCGCCAAGTCACAAAGGGGAACAGCAGAGGCACCAAGTGGGGGGCAGAGGCAGGCCAGACCCCAGGCTCCCCGCTGCCCCGAAGAGCATGGAGACCACGCAGCCGCGGGGCAGCGAGTTACCGGCTCGGACAGCACGGCCCGCTGTCGCACGGAGCCCCCCGATGTTGGTAGGGCTGCGGCGGTGGGCATCGCCGCGACCGGCGGCGCAGGGGCTGGCGCGGCTCTAGCTTCCCTCTGAAGCCTCCCGGTCCGCGTGAGCGGCGCATCCAAGCTGCTGCTCTCCCACGGGTACGCGAAGCCCGAGCCGCGCTCCGAGGCGTAACGTCTTGAGAGGAAACACGAGCATAAATCAGCGGGTCTCTGAATCAGCTCTGCTTCGGTTGCTAATAATACTCCCATGTTTACCCACAGCCCTCAGGCGGGAGATGTTTGCTTTTGCCTTGTCCGTGGTTTTCCCAGGCTCCCAGGCTGCGTCGGAGCTGCGGCTCTGTGTATAGAAGCCTCCCCTTAGAAAAGCAGCTTTCCAGCCGCCCAGGGCACAGCTGCCTCCCAGACCCAAACTGGGAAAGGAAGGAAGGGCAGCGCTGCCCTCTTCCACAGGGAATACAATGAGCCTCAGTCTCCGCGGAGAGGCTGCGCCGAGCCCCCAGCTGCTGAAACCCTAGCGCGGCCGGCGGAGGATTCCTGAGATTCCAGCACCGCATTCTGCCCGCCTCTTCCACGGAAAAGATCAAGCCCTGATTTTCCTTCTTTTTTCTGTCTATACCCCCTTGCGATAAGTGCCAGGGTCATCCGTGCCAGCCCTTGAGCGACCTAGCCAGCGCCCGCAGGGAGCAGGCTCGGCCTTCGCCCTGCTGCATCCGCGCCTGATGCTGCGCGGGGATGTTTCAGCTGCTGGGGAGACCAGTGCAGCCCTCCCCTCTCCCCTTCCCCGTACTTTACCCCACCGAGCCTCAAGTCCCCGCCGCGCTACAATGGGGAGCCCCTAAGCCTCTTAGGACCGGGAATGTGCGTGCTGCCATGACTGCAACGGTGCTGGGTTGTGTTTGTGGGGGCCTGGCCTGACCGTGATACTGGTGTAAACTGGGGTCGCTCCGCTGATGCCCCGGCAGCCATAGCCGAGGCTCCAGTCCTGACTACGAAAGAGGTTTATGAGTATAAGGAGGAAGCAAAAGACCTCTGCGAGCTGTATGTAATAGCTGAAGGCAGATGCAGATGTCACGGAGGGATCCTGGAAGGGGAATGGAAGGGAACCAGCTTGTCTTCGCATGACGGGAGGGAGTGGAGGGAGGGGGAGGTGATGACCCAGCCGGGCCTTTTCTCCTCTAATTGCTGCGATCCCATGATTCATCCCGGGGCTGGATGCTGCAGCTGGGAGACACAGCCTGGCTCTAACTTTATTTTAAGTGTGAGAAAAAAAAATGCTCCAGCCTCTCATGCAACATTTGGAGCAACTGTTGGAGGCTGCGATCATTAAGGGCAAGTAGAAAAGAGCTGGCTGCACCCTCCTGAATGGCTGAGGGGGTGGTCAGAGACAGCAAAAAGCCCTGTTTGAAGATACTGGACTTACCCAAAGAGCCTTGTCTGCCGATGTCCTTAGACTAAGGACATCGGCAGACAACCTGCACCCCATAGGCTACAACCTGCACCCCTGAAATGTCTTTGGAGAAAAGGTTTCTACTTTGTCTTGCTTTTTTAAGACCCAAACTCTTATCAAGCAAACAGCCATTAGGCAGAAAGGCTTTCCCCTAGGATTTTAATTAAGCTAATGTTTTCCTTATCTTTTCCTAGCCCTAGAGAGGCAAGACGCAGGGCGCAAGAAAACACGAGACACCAGCCATTAGCAGATCCCATCGCTGGGGGTGCAGAGGGGATAACATGGCTACTTTTCACAATCGTTTCAGTGCGCTATCTTGTCCATTAGCCTGCATCCATCACTGGAGTATCTGAAAGACCGTCCATAAATTAGTGCTTCTGACACGCATCCACACGTGCACATGCGCGTGCACACACACATCCATTTATTGCTGTAGGAACCTGACAGATCTTTTTACAGGATTTTAATGGTGCTCCTCTCCCTTGCAAGGCCTGCATGAGAATAATTTGGCCGGCAGCTACGTTCTGCGCCGCGTGCTCTCCTTTCAAACAGCACCTTCCAGTAGCCGCAACCTGGCGGATGACGGCAAGCAACTTTTCCTAGCAATCCTCCTCCAAAGCAAGCTTGTCCCTCTCGTACCGATTTGCACACACCTGTCATGACTGATTCCTCATCGGGTTTGCTTTTCCGGGCAGGTGGACGGTTTAAGTCAGGCCTGACAGACACCTGGAAACCCTTTGTGCCCCACTGCCGTTCCTGCCAGATGCCCGCATGGACCCGAGTTCACCCAGCCCAGGGGAACCAGGGTTTTCTGTCTCACTCAAATCCCCCGTGCCACCCCACCCCGTGGGGACAACCCTGCAGAGGTGAGAGGGGCTGCCCATGTTGTTGCCTTGACCTGGCGTGGGGTTTATCACAGAGGCGGTGGCGGGGAGACCCTACCGACCCTAGCAAAACATCTGCACGAGGCTTACATCCATGGGTTCCTAGAGAGTTAAACCTTGCGGGGGGAAGCCAGCCCGCCAGCTAGGTCTGAATCAGGCCTTCGCTGAGGTCTTGAGAACGGCTTTCGCCAAATATGGAAGGTTTTTGCCTGTTTTAGTCATGCAGGCCCCAGCCCAAGAGTGCTGCTTTCCAGATGGTTAGGTCACACAGAAACAGCCGGCCGCCCCCCGCCTGCTCCCCCCACCTCCGAGCCTATAAACGCTCGTCAACGAGGCTCCGCTCGCTCCGTCAGACCTGAGCGGGGCCTGGCTGGAGCTGGCCAGGGGGCTGGGAGCCCGCGGTCGCCAGCAGGAATTCGCCCGCTCCGGTGGCCCCCCGAACACCAGACCCCCCCCGAAACCTGCTCACCGAACTTGGCCTTCTTCAAATCTCCGCGACTCCCGCTGGGAGGTCTGGCAAAGCAAAACCGCGGCGGCTGCTTCTTGCTTAGGGGAAGGAGAGGTGGAGACGCTGACGAGCGACAGCTTTTCTCCATCGGCCTCGGGCCGTGTCACCGTGGCCTCTGGGCACCTTGCACGTGCAGCACGGCAAGGCCCCCGCGGACCTCCTGAAGTCGCCGGCACGTTTCCCTCTGCATTGCTCTGGTACCTGCCAGGCCCCACACAATACAAACCACGTTGTCCTGAAGTGCTCGCCCCTACTGATGCTCTTCTCTTGCCCCAGGAGTTGTTGAAACCATCCCAATGGCTGAAACCCCCCCCCAATCACCTCTACCGCCGGCCGCTCGGCCAGCCACAAACTGCTCCCCCGGGCTCCACATACATAAATACCCGCAGCGCCCTTCCACGCAGAGCACCCCCCGCCCCGTCTCTGCAAGAAGAGACACGTCATGTAGCATATCCATGAGATAAACCAGACAGCCAGAGCTTTCTAGGGGTTTCGAGGGAGGATGCCCTGCCGATAGCCCCCTTACACTGACGACCCAACTCCTGTCCAGCCCAACAGGGATCTCCCCGCTGAGCCTGCAGGGGGACTGGGGCTTTTGGGAGTCTCTCGATGTCCGCCGGGACACTACAGCAAGGCAAAAGGTGACCTCTCAACTAGGAACCTTGAATTGCACCCAAAATCTCCTTGCAAATTCCCGAAGGAGCACCAGCAACCTGGACACCAGCTGGGGCCTTTGAGATGGGAGCCTAAATCCCAGCTGGCGGACACGCTCCCTCTCTCCAGGCTCCAGGATAACGCTTGGAGCGGTGACCGACATCTTCTAAACGAAACGTTTTTGTTTCTTTCCAATTTTTCTTTCAGATAGTTGATTTTTCAGTAAGGTCCACTTCTTTGGCAAAAATCACAAAGCCAAATTATTTATTTGCTGATTTACAAAGCCTCTGTTCTAAGGCTTTTCTCCTCTCCCTGCCCCCTTCCCTTCTTATGTTTGGCTTTTTTCCCTCCCTGTTTAAAAATATATCCTTGCAAGCTGGGAGTCCTCTCTTCAGAAAATCCCAAAAGTGGGAAAGGAGGGAATGTAAAGGGAAAAAAAAATAAAAAAAGGACTTGGTAAAAGGGGAAAAGGACCTGTTTTGCACCCTCTGAAATTAAATAATTTGGGGGCTTTTTTTAAATTCTATTGCAAAATTACAAGTGCAACAGGTAGGAGACACAGGATCAACTTGACTTGAGGAAACAAAATGTTAAAGTGAATTTCAGGTTCCCTTAAGAAGTCCTTCAGAATGGCTCCTAGCAGGATATGTATCCCATTTAGACACTCGTGCATCCTCCATCATTAGCTCCCTGTTAACTGAATTAACACCCTATCCCTCCATCTACCTAGGCAGAGCGGTGGGCCATCAGCACAGTGATGGCAGATGAACTTGGGCGTGCAAGTAAGGTCATCCAGAAATAAGATGCAGGGAGACAGGAGAAAGAGACCAAGGTCCCAGCCCTCTGGGCCCCATAGAAAGCTGAAGAGGGATGAGGAAGGTCCTATAAAGGATGGGGTGGAGTATGAGAGAGGTAGCAATGGGACTGGAAGGTCCAGGGATGGAAGTGGAGGAGAGAAATGGGTCAGGGATTGTAAGCTGCATCTTCTGTGAGCTTCAGGGATGGGAAAGAGAAGCAATGGGAACTGAAGCAGCAAGTGAGGCCTGGGGTGGGACGAGGGATGAGCAGTCAGACACCTCTCTCTCCCCACCCCCTGCTTTTACCACATCCTCCAACTGGCTGGTCCCCATCAAAGGGCAGGCAGGGGAGGATCAGGAGGCTTCAAGGTTGGAGCTTCCCCTTCCTGCTTTTCTTAGTATCCTCACCCGTATATTCAGAGGCTGGTGCCCCGCTGCATAGCTTTGAGTGGTATGAATCCAGTTCCTCTCACCCTGCACAGGTGAAGACCCCCATGCCAGAGACATTTGAGGCTTCACAGGTCCCAGGCAACCCCCTGGCAGGAAAGTGGGGTCACATGAGGCCAGCGCCAGCAATCATGCCCTGGCCAGGGCATCCCTCCACCTGAGCCCAGGCCAGCGCCTGCGGTCTCATCCACACCCTCCTGTTTGCAACCTGCAGTTACTGGCCCCTGTCCTGTAGAAAGATGCATCTTGGCCCTCTAGCACAGCTCTGCCTTCCCTCCACAGCCATCCCTGAAAGCTGCCCTGGCCTCACCTACAGCCTCAGGATGCCTCCAGTGGCCAGTGTACGCTGGGGATCCCTAACCCTGGCTGTGGGAGCGTGGCTGAGTGGAGTTGGGAGGTAAGACTGCCCTGTCGTGAGCTAGCAGCCACCACCCAATGGATGATTCAAGCCATCATTCAGGCTGCGGGCTCCACCAGTCCTTGGCCCTCCAACAATGTCCTAAACAAGCAAGGGCAACACTGGACCCCTGCTGAACCAGATGGGGCAGCTGACAACTGACGCCCAGGAAAAAGCCAACTTGCTAAATGGGTACTTCGCGTAGGTTTTCCATCAGCCCCATGGGACGGCGCTGCCCACTATGGGGTAGGGAGGCCCAGGCGAGGGAGATCCCCTGCCCTCCATCAAAGCTGACCTGATGAAGGATCACCTCGACAGGCTGGACACCTTCAAGTCAGCCGGCCCTGATGGGCTACACCCCAGCGTACTCAGGGAGCTGGCGAGCGTCATAGCCCAGCCCCTGGCACAGGTCTTCAAGAGCTCCTGGTGCTCTGGTGAAGTGCCCGGTGACTGGAAGAGGCCAGCGTGGTGCCGATCTTCAAGAAAGGGAGGAAAGTAGATCCGGGGAACTACAGGCCCATCAGCCTGACCTCTATCCTGGGGAAAGTCTTGGAAAAGATTATCAAGGAGGCCACCCTTAACAGACTAGCTGAAGGCAATATCCTGAGGGATACCCAGCACGGGTTTGTTGCGGGTAGGTCTTGCTTGACCAACTTCATTTCCTTTTATGACCAGGTGACCTATCACCTGGACAAAGAGGAAGAAATCCACGTCGTATACCTCGACTTTAAAAAAGCCTTTGATCTGGTATCCCACAATCACCTCTTGGCTAAACTGGCCAATTGTGGCCTTGATGTCACCACAATCCGCTGGCTGGGGAACTGGCTCCATGGCAGGACCCACAGGGTGGTGGTCGACGGGAGCCAATCGTCGTGGTGCAGTGTGACCAGTGGGGTCCCACAGGGCTCTGTCCTAGGGCGTTTACTGTATAATATCTTCATCAATGACGTGGACACTGGTGTCAGAAGCGGACTAGCCAAGTTCACCGACGACACCAAACTCTGCGGTAAAGCATCCACACCTGAGGACAGGCAGGTGATCCAGGTGGATCTGGACAGACTCACGAAATGGGCAGATGAAAGCCTGATGACATTCAACACCGAAAAATGCAAGGTTCTCCACCTTGGGACGAAAAACCTGCACCATGCTTATAGGCTCGGCAGGGCTACGCTGGCTAGCACTACAGATGAAAGGGACTTCAGGGTCATGGTTGACCACAAGATGAGCCTTCAGTGTGATGCTGCGGCTAGTAAAGTGAGCAAAACGCTGGCTTGCATCCATAGATGCTTCTCAAGCAAATCCCGGGACGTCATTCTCCCCTTGTACTCGGCTTTGGTGAGGCCGCAGCTGGAGTACTGCGTCCAGTTTTGGGCTCCACAATTCAAAAAGGATATGGAGAAGCTTGAGAGGGTCCAGAGAAGAGCCATGCGCATGATCAGAGGTCAGGAAAACAGATCTTACGATGACAGGCTGAGAGCCACAGGACTCTTGAGCCTGGAAAAGCGCAGGCTCAGGGGTGATCTGGTGGCCACCTGTAAGCTTATCGGGGTGACCACCAAGATCTGTGGGAACATCTGTTCTCCAGAGCACCCCAAGGGATGACGAGGTCGAACGGTCACAAACTCCACCACGACCGATTCAGGCTGGACATAAGGAAGAACTCCTTCATTGTCTGGGCCCCCAAGGTCTGGCACAGGCTGCCGCCGGAGGCAGTTCAAGCATTCACTTTTTGAACACCTTCAAACACATTTGGATGCTTATCTTGCTGGGATCCTATGATCCCTGATGCCTTCCTGCCCCTGGGGCGGGGGGCTGGACTCAATGATCCTCTGAGGTCCCTTCCAGCCCAAATGTCTATGAAATCTATAAACAGGCACCCATGCATGCCAACTGGGTGTCTCTGTCTCCCCAGGGCTGGACTGAGACCCACTACCATCCCCAGCTCTGACTAATCAGGTCCAAATTTGAAACAGCAACCTCATTTCATTGGTCCTAATAAAGAGCATAAAAGAAGGCTAAAGGTAAGATTAGTAGTTACAATTAAACTGTGTTAAGGGCACTTAAAAGGTGAAGGATCTCACCCTCATTAACAAGTGCTAAGTGCCTTCTAGGCCAGCGGTTCTCAACCTTTTTTGTACCAGGACCCATTTTTAAACATTCATGGTCAGTCCCAATCCAATGCCCCCCGCTCCCAGGTCTCAACCCCGCAGTGTGTATGTGGGGCGGGACGGGGGGGATGGACCCAAGTAGTCCCTTGCAGGCTGGAACTCTGCCATCCTGCAAGGGAAAAGCCAGCATTTCCCACATTTTTCTCCTTTAAAGGGGAATCCATTTTTAAGTTAGTTGATCCATTATTAACGTTTGTTCACAGCCCTTTAACATATTCTTGAGACCCAGTTTTGGGTTGCGACCCATGGGTTGAGAAACGCTGCTCTAGGCATCTTAAAGGTACCCCATTTGAAGTGAGGATCTTCTTTGAGCTCATGGCTAACCATCTTGACTTAGCCTAACTTCTAATTGTTCAGGGGAGATCAAATGATGGATTCACAGTCCTCCAGTATCCCAGAAAGCACCATTCCCAGGTGGACTAGCTGTCTTCCTAGACTCCCATGCTCCCCTCTCCCCAACACAGCCTGGACGGTGGAGCGGCAGCTGGGAGCTGCCAGGCTGTGTGGGCCAAACAGGGGCTGGAGGCAGGAGTGAAGCTGCACACACAGCACAACACAACATACATTCACACAGCAAAGTACAACCCACACAAAGCATGCTCACACAACACAGCACAACGCATATAACACAACACCCTCACACAGCACAGCAAAACAATACATATAGCACACCTACACACAGCATAACACACCTAACACAACATCACACACACACACATGCTCACATAGCAAAACCCCCGCACACAGATCAACACACCACACACACAGAGCAGAGCATGCTCACACAGCACTTTGGCTGTGCTTACTCATTACAATTAGCACTTGACAACTTTAAGGTATGCTGGGTTGTTGTTAAAGTGACCAGGTGCTGGGAGCACGGGCACATTCAGGGTTAAAACCCTCCGTAAGGAGCTGCTGCCAGAGGCCTGGTACTAGCTCGGGGTGCAGGTCTGCTCCCTGCCTGCCCTGATCATTGACGCTCTGCAGCAACACCCCCCACGCCTTTACAGAGCACAGCATGCACACACGCGCACACACACACACACGGAGATCCCAGTCTCCCCTCCCATCCCCTGGCTCCCATCCACCAGCTCTTTAGCAGTAACGCCCCTCCCTCCTGCACACATAAGTATGCACAGAGCACAGCATGCACACACATGCACACAAGTGCGTGTGTGCACACGCACACAGAGCCATCAGTCACCCCACCCCCACCATATCTCCCCTTCCATCCCCTGGCTCTCTAGCAGCAACATGCCCCCCCCCGCATGCACACAAATGCACACACATGCACACACACAGAGTCACCTCCCCCCCCCACCATATCTCCCCTCCCATTCCCTGGCTTTCTAGCAGCAACACTCCCTTCCCCTCCCCCCCCACACAAATGCGCAGAGCACAGCATGCACACACACACACGACCTCAGTCATCCCCCCTCACCATATCTCCCCTCCTATCCCCTGGCTCTCTAGCAGCAACACCCCCCACCTGCACACACACATATGCACAGAGCACAGCATGTACACACACGCACACAGCCCTCGGTCCCCCCTCCCACCATGCTCCCCCCTCCCATCCCCTGATCTACCTTTGGCTGCCACTGAGCAGCACAGCCAGGACACCTGGGACAGCAGGGGGAGAGGGGCTGCCCCGACTGCACAGAGCTGCCTGGCGCCCAGGAGCACGCAGGGAAGTCCCCTGCCCCTTGCTGCTGGGCAGCAGCCAGAGGCCCACTGTGCAAACACCCCCGCCGCACCGCTACCCCCATCCTTTGCCCATAGACGGGGTCACACAGCGCTTCCCCACCTCCCAGGGCTGCTGTAGGAATAAATGCTTTGATGCTGCAGGGCAGAAGGCAAGGAGTTCAGGAGCTCTTAGGATGCTCCCTTTTACTGGGCCGACTGTGGCTGGGACAAAGTTGGACAAGCTTTGGACAGCAAGGCATTCTCCCTTGGGTGCAAAGCGATGATGTTGCAATGGCAGAGGCCATTTGAATACCTGGGATGAACAGAGTGAAGGGGCTCCGAGTCGGTCACCGAGGCACTACTACGGCAATGCAAGTACCACGAGCTTTTCCTGTGAGACCTACCCACCCTGCATCCTCAAGAATACCTCAGCAGCATCAAGCAGGGCACTCATCTTCTCTCCGCCTCTCCAGGCTTGGGTTTCCCTGCCTCGCGGGGTGGCTTGCATTCATAACAAGCACTGGCTTGCCCAGGGCTGAGCTCCTCCGCGAGCCACCAGAAGAGGTCCAGCTGGCAGCTGTGCATGTGCACCCCCCTGTTGAAGCTCAGGTCCCCGAGCTTCACTTGGGTGCCGGGCTCCTCCTCGCTTGGTTCTCTCGTGCAAACGCACGGAGAAAAGCAAGACGTTTCCTTGGAGGGACAAAAACTCACACACAAGGAAAGGAACCTTACTGCTAAAAGCACCTGCTGGGGTGCAGGACAGAGGAAGGACACAGCAGTCCAAAGAGAGGCACCAGGATTTCACAGGGGCATGGCCCTTTCTGGACACCAGTGCAGGCATCAGAGAAGGGACTGGCTGAGTAATACCGTCACACTAGGACCCTACAGGATCATCCCTGGCCATATGTGCTCCCGGGCTCTGTCCCACTCTGCTGCAGATGACCCAAGCAATGCCACGACAGTGCCCACGGGTCCCATCTATCGACTTTGCTGTGCCGGGGCCCAGCTCTGAAGCTGCCTTAGGCAGGAAAGCCCAGGCCTTAGGGTATCCCCCTGGAAGGGGCCATGCATCATACCACAAGTGCTTCTGCTGTCGGGTTTACAGACAGGAGCAAGGACCTCGATAAACCACCCTTTGACAAAGGATGACAGGGAGCAAAAGCAGCCGAAGTCGCCAGAAACAAGCACGCGGCTGAATGCAGCTGGGCTGCATCCATCTGACATGGCTCAGAGAGTTAAGGAACAAATAGAGGGGGATGCCACCCCCCAGCACCAGCTGGCAGGGACACACAGGTCCTCGGCAGGACAGACACCCACTTCCACCCAAAAGCCAGAGCTGCGAGAAGTGTTTCCGTCCCACCACGTAGGGTTTCAGGCTGACGAACGGCACCCAGGACCCAGCCCCAGAGCGTCCGGTTCCCCACACCACGTTGCATTGCAACCCCGGTGAGCTGGGAGTCTCCACGCCCACGCTGCGCTCGGCCTCGGCCCTGGGAGGGTCCGTGTCCCTGGTGATGTGGACGCCCATTCGGAAGGGGCTGGGCTGAGACATCTCAGCGCCTTTCCCATGAGCTGCTGCAAAGCCAAAAATGCTGGTGAACAGCTCTCCTGCTCCACTGACCTGTGCTGGCTTCAGACTGCGAGGTGAGGAGCCCCGTCTCCTGTTCCCGATGCCCTGAGCCATCTACAGCCCATCTCACTGGGACGCTGGAAAATCACAGCCGGCGAACAGCAATCATACGCCCCGCTCGCAGCTCTGAAGCAGGCCGACTCCCAGGCAGCTCTTACTCCGAATAGAGTCCCCATTGATAGGCGCGGGACTTCTGCAAAGAGCTTAGACTCAAGCTCTAAAAATGCCTAATCAGGGCAGGGCGGGTAAAGTCCAGTTAGCCTCCTGCCTCTCCCCCCCCCCTTGCTAAAAAAAGCAGGAAACCATATCCCGGTCTTGGAGATGCCAATCTTTTCATGCAAACAACTCTCTTCTTGTTTTCTTTGGAGAATACCAGAGGACCAGGGAACATGTGTGCACAAATAGAAAGCCCTCTGCCCTGCCGAAGAAACATTAACCAGCGACGCTGCTGATCCTGAGAAGGGCAGGAAAGGAGAAGCCAGGATGAAGGCTTTCCAAGGGGCCCAGGGCTCACCGATTTGAAAGCCAGAAGAAGCCATTCATTCACTCAGCCTGACATCCCCTGGTGACAACCCTGCTCCCGCTGCCCTATGCTCAGCACAGTCGCTTGAGCTCCACCAAAGCCTCTCTTCCAGGCAAGACCCTGATCACCTAATGAACCGTCTATTTGGAGGGGGAAGCCAGAATATAACGCAATCCGGGTGCCTAACATCAATGGCAGGCACGCAGTCAAACGGCCTAGGTTGTTCGAAACCAGCTCATTTTCAGCACGTTGATTAGAGAGAAGGGGACCAGCCTGTGTCAGTCCATCGTCCTCTTCTTTCCACCATTCACACCCGGGATAAGAGGAAACAATATCAACAGCCCAGGGCAGGTTCTTCAAGCCACTTGCTTCACTTTGAGCCACCTACATTGTGTAAACTAAACCTCTAGACAAAGACATGAGTCGGGCAATTGCACAGAATCACAGAAAATGAGGGTGGAAGGGACCTCGGGGGGGTCACATCTAGTCCAACCCCCTGCTCAAAGCAGGACCAGCCCCAACTGCATCATCCCAGCCAAGGCTTTGTCTACCCGGGTTCAAAACCTCCAAGGATGGAGAGTCCACCACCTCTCTGGGTAGCCTATTCCAGTGCTTCTCCACCCTCCTCATGAGATATTTCTTCCTAATATCTAACCTCATCGTCCCTTGCTGCAACGGGAGCCCATTGCTCCTTGTCCTGTCATCTGCTCCCACTGAGAACAGCCCAGCTCCATCCTCTTTGCAGCCCCCCTGCAGGGAGGTGAAGGCTGCTATTCAATCCCCCCTCGGTCTTCTCTTCTGCAGACCAAGTAAGCCCAGTTCCCTCGGCCTCTCCTTACACCGTGTCCCCCAGCCCCCCAACCATTTTTGTCACCCTCCACTGGACTTCCTCTAATTTGTCCACATGCTTTCTGTAGTGGGGGGCCAACACTGGACACAGGACTCCAGATGGGACCTCAGTGCTGAATCGAAGGGAAGAATCACATCCCTCGATCTGCTGGCAACGCGCCTACTGATGCAGCCCAGGATGCCCTTAGCTTTTTGGCAACAAGGGCACGCTGCTGGTGCATTTAATCTGCACACAGGGATGCCAGGGCTTCAGGTGTATTTATTCCATGTACAACTAGCACAGCACGTCCATCACCCCCTGCCTCGCAACCCCAGGCCTTCTGGAGGGGCTGATGTATTCACCTCCACGGGATGCTTGCCTCCAAACCTTTCCTGCCCCGGACCAGGCCGAGCCAGGCCACACCATGTCATGCCAAGCCACAGCTTTCTACACTTGCTAGCACGGATAACCACGTGGTATCCAGATGATCCACTCCTCTTCAAGGGCCACATGCCCCGCAGGAACCTGATTTTCCAGAGCGTGCTGAGCGAGTATGTGTTCAACGCAGGTCCCCACCTTTTCAAGATTTACTGGCCACATGCATTAGCAGAAAGACAGAGGGACACAAATCAGGTGTCTTGGAGGATGCTTGGGATTAGTGGGATTTCAGGTGGGTCCTGTGAGACTTGCCCCGGGTCACCATCCCCACCGTGAGTTTAGCACCATTCAGAAATGAACTAGACATTCCTACAGGGAACAAGGATACCCGGAGTTGTAACAGCGAGGATTAGAAATATATAAACACGAGCTTTGGAAGAGCGATGAATGCTCGGGCTTCAGCCTTGAACTACTGCGGGTCAGTAGAGCGCTTCCTGCGTGGGCACATTATACCGAAACCAGGGCCTTTTTTTCACCTTTCCCCAAAGGAACGGGTCCCAGTTAGTGCTGGAGGCAGGATACTGGGCTAGGTGGAGCACAGCCGTACAGCAATTTCCACATTCCTAAAAGAATAAAAAAATATAAAAAATTCCCCACTTCTCCAAAATATCTCCTGATTGCCCCTGCACTCCTCCGGGCATTGAAGCAATTGCAGCCAGGGCTGCCAGGAGCTCGCAAGAAGCATAAGTTACCGAAATATTTCTACACAGATAGCGATTTTCTCTCTCTCTCACTTATTGGACAGTTCGCAGTTCCCAAAGACCAAAAAGCAAACACACTATTTATAGCGAGAGATCATTTACTGTAGCTGTTCCCTTTGAAATTCGTCACCCATCTTTACCATGGCAACCAGAAGAGTCCAAGAAATGGCCCCGCTGGGACAAAACCTCTGAGTTTTAGAGAAGTCAGCCTGCGGGGGGGAGACTGCGAGGCACGGGGGGAGGAAACGGCTGATTTTCTTTTTTGGATGGACCCATCGGCACAGCCCTAGGAAACGCCACAGGCAAAAAAAATTGCAGCCTAACAGTTGCAACGCAGCACGTCCAGGCAAGCGATCGGCTTGACGTTTCCAGCATCGGCTTGCAAAAAATGGTAGGAGAATGGAGACCGGCCTGACCCCCCCATGTCCTCTCCGTGCCAGGGTCCTGAGGGCTGGTTCAGAGCTTGGTAAAAAACAGACACAGGTTGTGAGAAAAGACACACGCCCTTGGGTGAGAGGCAGGGAACAGGTCTCCTTGCAGAGGCAAGTGAAGGGGAGAAAAAAGGACCCCGCGGACCAAACCCTGGCTCCAGTGACGGGGACCTCCCATCACCACCCCGCAACAGGCACCGTCCAGCCCCAACCAGGGACTGAATTTGTTTTAAGCCACAGCAGCTTGGGCTAGATGGCTATGGTCTGTCGCCCACCTCGACTGGACCAGACCTCTTCTCGCACCAGACCCGGGAGCTACGGGAACCCACTCGCAGCCACGTGGTACAAGAGTGCCGACCCCAGGAGTTCAAAAATCATACGTCCTTCCTCCCCGTCCTTCCATAACCACATGGTTGGCCTGCAAATAGTGAGTTTTTTTTATGTGAAGAGATTATATTGTAGTCTGCTGGGCTATCAGCCACCTGGCCCCCAACCTCCGAGTGTGTCCACCACAGCCTCACTCCCCTCGCCTGGGTCATGGGGCTCCTTTCTTCCCTTTCTCAGGCCGGGTGTTGTAAGGAGGGTGCGGAGAAGAGGGAGCAAGGATGCCCTGGACCAAGGGGGTCTCCCTGCCGGCTCCACCCTAGGCCCCTGGTATGAAAACGGGGTCAGCTCGAGAGGAAGAGGAGAGTGAGCTTCACAGAGATGCCCTGATTGAGGCAGCCCCAGCACGGGTGCCAGTGCGTGGCACACAAAGGCATTTTGCTCGGCTCGTGCTCCTCCGGGCGGATGGCGGGGAAGGGGCTGGGGCACAATAAGAACCGGGCTCCCCGCGGCTCCCCCGCCACCCGCCCCAGCACTCCAACATCTTACAAGTCAAAGCTGCGGGTATTTCTGCCCCAAAATGATGCCAACCCCTGCAACCAGAGGGTTGACTGAGGCTTCGCACATCACTGCGGGCCGCATCCACATCACACAGCGCAGGGCAACACTGACCGTGGGGGAGAGGAATCCGTGGAGCCTTCCAGTATCATGTAAGCACGGCTGTATTATTATTCTTTGTCTTAAGCCCATGGTGCTAGATCAGGGGTAGGCAATTATTTTGGCCACTTAACGAGTCCGGGTGAGCTGTTGAGGGCTGCACACATCAAACGAACGGCGAAGTTATTTTAACAAATGATAAACAAAAAACAAATCGTGCACTAAAACTCAAACATCTAATACCATGTATTTTAAATTTGTTTCCAAAAATAATTTTTGGCCTTATTTATGTGTTTTTAATAGTGTAGCTAGAGGCAATTGCATAAGAGCTCAAAATAAAGGCTTACTTTTTTATACCGCGCGTGGGGGCGGGGGGCGATGCATGCATGCTAGGGCTCGGGAGCCGGCTGGGGGTGGAGGGCGGGAGTGCAGCAGAGCTCGCCCAGGCAGTGCGGTGCAGGTGTGGTCCACCCCCACAAACAGCCCGCGGCGCAGGCCTAACCCCACTCGCTCCCTCCCAGGGCAGTCCCCAGCCCCGGTGCACAGCTTCCCGGTGGGGCTGCCCCCAGTACCAGCCGCCCAGGTAGTGCTCAGCTCCCCCTGCCCCTGCTGTGCCACTCCAGACAGCAGGTAGCAAGGGAAGGGCAGCAGCCCTGGCGATGCAGAGGGAGTGCCACACATCCAGCCAGACAGGAGGGAAGCTGCTGGGTGGCTCCCGCCCCAGCGCTGCTTATGGTGCTGGGTAGGCAGAGGTGGAGGAAGGGACCCACAGCCCCCGGGCGGCTGCAGCCACACCAGCAGCAGCCCCGCGTCCTGACCAGAGCCAAGACCGTGGGCAGGCACGGGCATGAGTGTGTCACGGGCTGCCCCAGGCAAGAGCAGGAGGGACTTGGCCACACGTGGAGCACCATGGGGACAATCAATTGGCAGGCACCCACCTGCAGGCTGGATCCAATCAGTTGGCGAGCCAGATCTGGTCCACAGGCTGTATTTTGCCCAACCCTGTGTGAGATGCTGCACAAACCTGTAAGGAGAGACAGCCCCTGCCCCACTGTCTAAAGAGCCTAGGGTCTAAATAGACAAGGCAGCCAGTGGGCAGAACAGCTGCCCGTGGAAGTGGGGAGACCTGGCTAAGGTTATACGGGCAGTCAGTGTCAGTGCAAGGAACAGAGCCCAAGTCCCCTCCCTCCCAGTGCACACTGGTTCCCAGCACCTCAGGTATCCTTAACTCAGAAAATGCATCCATGACACCCGGCGGGGAGCAGGGCCTGCCTCCTATCTCATGCAGACTGTTAGGCACACAGCAGGGCTCAATCTGGGTGCCGGCACAGCACCTCCAGCCCGTGGGTCTTCCAGTGCATCTGAAAATTTGACAGTGGAGGAGCACTGGCAGCATTATTTGCTGCTCCCCAGCTGCCAAAGTTTCAGAGCTGCGGAGAGCCCTGCAGGCCCTGTCCACTAGACCACGCTGGCATGCAACGGGGCTGGTAAACAGGGTCACTTCATGGATGGATCTGGTGCATGGGGTCAGGCTGGATCTAGCACACGGAGCTGGGCTGATGATCTGGATTGCACCCATTGACTGACCCGACACTGCATCCAGTCTGTGGACTGACCTTGAGCCACTCAGCCCGTGGGACCATAAGGCTGAGCACCACTGTATCAGCATCTTACAAAGACTCAGCAATCCTGGATCGTGGGCTGCTGCTGCGGGGTAGCAAAGGCCAGCAACAAGTAGCTCAGGCAGCCTGGCCCAGTCCCAGCCAGTTTTACGTCTGACTACGCCAAAAACTTCAATTCTTAGTGCTAAGTTCAATTCGTAGTGCCCGAAGGCTGGAAGAAGGCCAATGTGGTGCCTATCTTCAAGAAAGGGAGGAGAGTGGATCCGGCTAACTACAGGCCCATTAGCCTGACTTCTATCCTGGGGAAGATCCTAGAAAAGTTTATTAAGGAGGCCATCCTTGATGGACTGGCCCAGGCTAACATCCTGAGGGATAGCCAGCGCGGGTTTGTTGCGGGTAGGTCTTGTTTGACCAATCTCATTTCCTTCTATGACCAGGTGACCTATCACCTGGACAAGGGAGAAGAGATTGATGTCATATATCTTGACTTCAAAAAAGCCTTTGATCTGGTATCCCATGATCACCTCTTGGCCAAACTGCCCAGTTGTGGCCTTGGCTCCACCACGATCCGCTGGCTGGGAAACTGGCTCTGTGGTCGGACCCAGAGGGTTGTAATCGATGGCAGTCACTCATCGTGGTGCCCTGTGACCAGTGGGGTCCCTCAAGGCTCTGTCCTGGGACGCATACTGTTCAACATCTTCATTAATGATGTGGACACTGGAGTCAGGAGCGGACTGGCCAAGTTCGCCGATGACACTAAACTTTGGGGCAAAGCATCCACACCAGAAGATAGGCGGGTGATCCAGGCTGACCTGGACAAGCTCAGCAAATGGGCGGACGAGAACCTGATGGTGTTTAACACCGAAAAATGCAAGGCTCTCCACCTTGGGAGGAAAAACCTGCAGCACCCTTATAGGCTCGGCAGTGCTACGTTGGTTAGCACTACAGAAGAAAAAGACTTGGGGGTCATCATTGACCACGAGATGAACATGAGCCTGCAATGCGATGCTGCGGCTAGTAAAGCGACAAAAACGCTGGCTTGCATCCATAGATGCTTCTCGAGCAAATCCCGGGACGTCATTCTCCCCTTGTACTCGGCCTTGGTGAGGCCGCAGCTGGAGTACTGCATCCAGTTTTGGGCTCCACAATTCAAAAAGGATGTGGAGAAGCTTGAGAGAGTCCAGAGGAGAGCCACGCGCATGATCAGAGGTCAGGAAAACAGATCTTACGATGACAGGCTGAGAGCCATGGGACTCTTTAGCCTGGAAAACCGTAGGCTCAGGGGTGATCTGATGGCCACCTATAAGTTTATCAGGGGTGACCACCAGGATCTGGGGGAACGTTTGTTCACCAGAGCGCCCCAAGGGATGACGAGGTCGAACGGTCACAAACTCCTGCAAGACCGTTTCAGGCTGGACATAAGGAAGAATTTCTTTACTGTCCGAGCCCCCAAGGTCTGGAGCAGTCTGCCAGCGGAGGTGGTTCAAGCACCTACATTGAACACCTTCAAGAGCAAATTGGATGCTTATCTTGCTGGGATCCTCTGACCCCAGCTGACTTCCTGCCCTTTGGGCAGGGGGCTGGACTCGATGATCTCCCGAGGTCCCTTCCAGCCCTGATGTCTATGAAATCTATGAAATCTTTTTTTTATAGGTTCCACTTGAGTCTAGAAAACCATCTCCAAGTCCACCGGCCCTTCAGCAGGCAGCCACATCCTCCTAACCTCTACATGCACAGACAGAATAAAACCAGCAAGCTCCTCAAGCTGACAGGGGTGATGGATAGCTCTGAGGTCTGCCCCTGACAGCTGCAAGAAGCCTGAGGACCCGCTGTCAGACCTGTGGGCCGGACTGTGCTGACGAAAGATGCATTTCTAGTGGCCATGATCCTGCTTGAGATTGGGGAAAGGCTAAGTAGGCAGGGAGGTATGGGAACTGGGCTTTTGGTGCCAAAATACGCTGATCTGAAGCCCTGCATGTTCCCTTGGCTGTCTCTCCCTCAGCAGAGAATTAGGATCTGCTAGAAGCTCAGGGTATTTCTAATCCTGACTGGTAAAAGCACAGCGAGAAACAAGGGGCGGTGGTGAAATGGCCATCTGGGCGGCCTGCTGGGCTCTGAACAAGCAGCAGAAGACAGACCCGACTGTCTCGGGGTGTCTCATGAGCGGTGACTGCTTATGTTTCCCTGCAGCATGTCCATCTCCTCCCACGGCTTTCAGTGGGAGCTACACTCACGTCAGGCATCAGGATCAGACCTCGGCCACCCGACCTGCTGCTCTATGTAGCAGTGCCAGCTCAGAGGGAGCTGAACGGTGCCCGAATTGCCAGGGAACTTGAGGGACACGGGCTGGCTGTCACTTCCCTTCTGCATGACAGCAGGTGTCTATAAATACAGCTGCCTCCCCCACGTGGAAGGTGCTTTTGTGCCAGACACGATCGGCGTGAGAAAGACGCGCAAGAATACGCGCGCACACACGAGAGCAGAGGCACGTGTACACACATGGACAGAAAAGCACGCACCCTCGCAGCTCTGAGCTACGCGCACAGCTCGGCGCACACACACGGGTGCAAACGTTCCCACACAGTTCAGCACACGGACGCAGGATCAAACTACCCCATGTGCCCATCGTGGCACGTGCCTGCCAAACCCAAACAGGTGTCTGTACACCCAGAAATGTACGTGCACCACAGACATGCATGCACAAGCATGGCTGCACAAGGCCACCCGTGTCAGGAAAAGTCTGTTTTCCCCAGCATTTTGCAAGCTGCAGCAGCAGCGGGAAGGAGAACTCAGCCCATCCTCCTGCTATCTTGATAAAGCCGAGGCATTTGAGTCTTCGTGTGCAGCGCTCTGCCAACAGCCTGACCTTCTGTGTTTCCTCCGCCCCGTGCCAAATCCCCCCCCCGGCCCGACAGCCGAGCGTGCACAGAGCAGCTCCGGCCCGCGAGCTGCAGGACCATGTAAAGCCTCTGGAGTCGCAGAGTTTTGGCGGGAGGAGACGAGAAGACAAATCTCGGTTTATAAATATAAACCAACTGTTTGTGAACCTTCCCCTCCTCCCCGGGCAGCCGTCTTCCTGCCAGATCTGACCGCTGAAAGATCTCATTGCAGAAAGCCCCGGCGAGGATGCCTTCCCGGGTCTGTACGGCTGGAAGGGGCCAAACCAGCCCTGGGGCAAGACGGTGCAACTCCACTGAGTGGCAAACACCTCCCTGCGGCGGCATCAGACCTTTCCTCCCGGACCAGCATTCCCAGCCTGATTCTCACCTGGTGCTGGGCACAGATGCACATCGCTAGCTTTGTACAGCTGTGCCCGTCTGCCCCACGGGGCAGGATGAGTGGGAGCACGAGGACGAGGTTCAGACCCACTCGTCCACGCCCTACGCGAGCCGCGGCGTCTACCCTGCTATCAAGGAGGCAACGTCTGCAGGGATTGCAGGGAACGGGCCAAGCGCAGCTGAAGCGCCTGGTGCGAGCTCACGCAAGGGCTGCAGCTGAGCTGAGACCTGGTTCTGGATTCGTTTCACCCCCCTTCCACCCCCGAAACGCACCCGTGAAGCAGGCCCCACACACGCGCCATCGCTCCATGCCCGCCAACTCCCGGAGACGAGGCAACACGGCCTGGGGCACGTGCCACAGAGCGCACCTGAGACGAAGAGCGTGACAGGGCGCTGGGCACATGGCCTTGCCTTTGGGATCTTGGCGCTGAGGACCGGGAGGGCTCCTGGATGCAATTGGGTGGCGCTCCCAGCGCTCAGGCATCGCTTCCAGCACCTCCCTGGGTCTAGCAATGCCCTACTGCCATCTCTCTCCCTATCTCCTGACCATCTTTCTGCTGTCACTTCCTCTTGCAAACCACCTGTGGCAATGGCATCCTTCCACCCCCCATCTTCCTGCTGTTTTCACAAGCTTGCTCCTCACCTCTTGCCCTCCAGTGGTATTGCCAGTCCTCCCTCCAGGCTCGGTGAGCAGAGATCCAGCCCCTCCTCTCCCGTCGTGGTTAAGGAGCCAGGACTGGGGCGGGCACGGACAAGCTGGTACCTGGCTGAAGCGAGTCTGGGAACGAGACCTTCGACGTCTGTTCCTGGCCCCGATGCCAAATTGCTCTGGGACTTCAGACAAGTTCATAAGACCCTCTCCGTGCTTTGTTTATCCAGCTGTAAAAAGAGTATAACCGATTCCTTCCCCCACGTGGCCTCCATTTAATTACTACCCCGGGTCACGTGTGTCGAGAGCCTTACAGAATAAACCCGTGATGGCCACGCTGGCTTTTAGTTATGTGTCACCTATGTGATAAGCAGCCAGGGAAATGAGAGGGTTGATGAGACAAGCTGCATCTAGACGGGGCCAGGTCCATCGTCTCGACTACCTTCTGTAGCTGCCCCAAATCCACGGGCCTCACCAGGACACAACCCACAGCGTGTCCTGCAGAAGCACGGTGTCTGCCTCATGAGCGAAAGGAAATGCTTTCATGTCACGACTGCTCTCGGCACTTCCTCCCCTACCAGGCTGCAGCCACGGAAAGGGGATGTCGTTCCACCCAGGTCTGCACAACAGAGATCAGACATGGGGAAAGCCACGCTCAGGCCTGCAGAAAACTGGTGGGGAATAGCCAGGGCTTGGCGGTCTTCACTGGCAGCTCACCAAAGCCTGGCCTGTCCGTCAGCACTTTGCAGACCGGCTTCAAACTGCTGGAGCAGCCTGACACGTCAGCGGGACAACGCACTTGAATTGCTGCTCAGATGGTTCGTGCACGGAGGGCAGCAGGACGGCTCCATGAATGCTGGAAGGACGAACCTCGCAGCCTTGCTCTGCATAACTCTGTATTAAGCCCGTGGAAGACACGAAACACCAACTTCCTACAGTAATGATATTGGGGGACTAGGATAGCTTGGGGGTACAGCGCAGAATTAGCAGCCTGCAAACCGGGTTTTACTCCAACCTCTGCCACTGCCCAGCCTAGTGACTCACTCGCCTTTCCCCATCTGTACCAAAAAAGGCCTTCTTTGTAAGGTGCTTTTTTGCCCTGCAGCTGACAAAGAGCACAAGCCTGGCCTGGAAGAAGCTAGTCCTCCACTTGCATGTCTGCCCCGTCTCTTCCCTTTTTAAATATAAATATGACAACAGAGAAGCAGACCAGGATAAACAGAGCTGCAGAGCCGGGGTAGTGCAAACAGCCCTGAGTATGCTGCAAGCCTGCCAGCGTGATTAGAGGCTTTCCAGTCCAGCCCGGCTGACAAACACTAGACCACACAGCTGGAAGAACGAGCCTGAGGGCTACTGTGTGTTCTCGGCATCTCCGCCGCACAGCACCGCCCTGCGCTCAGCGGCCGTGGTAGCGCGCACGGCGAGAGCTCGGGGCTGGACTGAACCATCCCAGACGTGCTCCACGTGCGCACCTGCGTCCCCGGCGCTGCCGCACTGCCCTGCGGGGCTCACGCGGCGTGGGGGAACAAGCCGGCGGTGCTACGTCAGCTGCGCCAAGAGGCGACCGACGTGGGCCGTGGCTGGTTCCAGGGAAGACAGGCTCTTCGAGAGCCGCGCGCCCAGGGTCTGTCGTCTCCCCGCGGCATCCAGGATGCTCCTGCTGACATGTCTGCTATTGCATCTCTAACTGCAAGGGAGCTGCACCCGAGTCACCCCAGCATCTAAGGACCAGTGTCTGCAGGCATCTCCTGTCCTACCCACAGCAACACCCAGCCCCCCCCAAATCTGCTTCTAAAAGCGCATTTGATCCCCCAACGCCCCCATGAAGTGTCACCTCGCCCCTGCTATTTTTACAAACAGGGAATGGAGGCACAGAAAGAATCAAAGATATTATCACTGGCACAGAGCAAGGGACCCAACCAGCAAGCCCCCGAAGCCCTTGGTCCTCCTCCTCTTCCTCCAGGGCTAATAGGGTAGGAGGCCTACCTACCTCCTACTTACACTTACGCACAATTTACACCAATGCTACCCCACAGACTCCAGAGTTACACCTGCATTAGCTAGGGGAGGTGGTGGGGCTGGACTCTTCCCCTGGTACAGCTGCTCCGAGCAAGAAGACATGACGCAGGGCGCAAGGCCCCGGCAGCTCTTCTGTACTTGTGCCCCCTGCTATTGCTGCCACGAGCCTAGGAGAGATGAAGCCGTTGAGCAGCCCTCCGCCTGCCAAACCCAAGAGAGACAGAGCGGGAGCGGGACCTCGGCAGTGGGCTCGATGCAACGGGGACCGTCAGCCAGCAGTACATAAAGGAGGAACAGAAGCAGCAGAGCGGGGCCACGCAAAAGCATGCAAGTCCTGCTGCACAGCCGAAGGGGAGCGGGGATTTGTTAGGCACGGAGCAGCCATCTGAACCAACGATTCCTACCCGGCTAGGGCTCGTCCCACAACTGCAGGTGTTTCCAATTAGGCGGCAGAGCTCTAGGAGGGCCCAGCCTTGCAAAGTGCAGGACAGCCCAAAGTGTACGGAGTCTGCTAGTCCCTGGTTGAACCCGCAGTGCAGGTTCTTCCTGACGCTGAGGTTGTTTGCACCTAGACAGCAACTCTCACCTAGGGATTTTCATAATCTGCGTCAGAATAGACCCCAGAGACCTGCTGCGCACGGTGAGGTACAAGCGCAGAGAATCCCTGCCCTGCTGAACCACGTTCACAGTCATGGGAAAACAGCAAGCCCAGGGGGTCATCTAGTTTAACCCTTGTTCAAGGCAAGATCAGTCCTGTCTAAACCACCCCAGACAAATACTTACCTAACCTGCCCTTAAAAGCCACCGTGATGGAGACTTCGCAGCCTCTCTAGGGAACCAATTCAGAGTTAGCAAGTGCTTCCTAACAGCTAACCTCTATTTCTCCCCGGTGATTTCAGCCCAGGAAATCTTGCCCGGTCCCCTGTGACCACACGGAGCAGCCAAGCAGCATCTGCACTGTGGCAACCCCTTTTGTTGCTGGTTTATTATTCAAGTTAGAAACAAGGCAGGTGAGTTTAGGGAGACCAAACATCAGATCCGGTAGCAAGGGAAGCGGCGGGCTCTCCCGCTCTCTTCACGCCAAGACTAGATGCCTTCCTGGCAGAGATGCTTCAGCCAGGCTCACCTGGCTGGCTTCACGACAGGAGTAGGTGAGTGAAATGTTATGGCCTGTGTTATAGAAGAGGTCAAAGAGGACCAGTGATTCTCAACCAGGGTGCAGCGAGATCCTTTTGAGGGTGCTGTGAGGTTGCACACAACATTAGCATCATCAGGTGCTGGATACACAAGGTAAACCCAGAGATTTCAAGCAGGAATCCAGAGTGTCATACCCATTCTGAGTTTTTGCAAATGAAAAATTGCTCTCTTATTTTTCTGTAGTCAAAAAGGAAGGGAAAGGGGAGAGTTGGTCTTTTCTGAGTCGGGCCTTGAGTTTAAAAGGATTGAGAACTGCTGGACAAGACAATCTAGGGGACCCTCTATGAACCTTACAATGCAAACAGAAGGGAAACAGGGGAAACCCAAAGTCGTGCCCAGCTGGGAAGAGCACTAGGTCTCCTAACTTGCAGTCTAGGGCTGTCAGCAAGTGCATCCTCAACCCCAGTCCCTTCCCATGTCCAGTCGTGCCCAGCTCCCATCTCACCCTTCCTAACACCCACCTGCCTATTTGTGAAAACCAAAAACAATCTTAGAGGTGCCAAGGAGAGATTTAGAGCTTATGTTAATACAGGAGCAGCCCATGCCCGGCAGGGCTGGCGTGGCTTTCCTTTATCTAGCGCGGTCCCTTTCTTGCACAGCAAGGAAAAACAGCCGGTTCTCCGGGATGTATTTCTACTGCTGCCGCACTAGCGCTCCCTTAAGAAAGGAGGAGCTCTGGGGCTGTCTTCATCTGCTCTGAATGAAAACAGAGCCCGACCGCAGGGGGAACAAAATATATAGCGCTCCGCGTCCCACCCACGAAACCACAGAACAATGAGGATATTGGTTGGGAGGGTAAAAATAGTCTGCCAGGCAGGACAGCTGGGATCTGCCTGGGTTTTGCATGGGGCCTGACATGCACTTTCTTGCAAGAGGATTGACTAACAGAGGGAGGGGGTGGGCAGGCAAGTTCCCCCTTTGCATCTGTTCATCGCATTGTATGCGAGGAGGAGGAGGGTGCTGGGCCTCGGGAGCCGCTGAGATGAAAGCTAGAAGCTGCAGCACAGACACAGGCACCCAGTGTGTCCTGGGAGAAGCTGCCTGACCAGTCGAACGTGGCTGCCTAAAGTTAGACATCGACAGCCACATTTAGGCACCTAAATAAACAGCCTGACTTCCAACCCCAGTCCCCATCAAAGTCAACAGAAGCTGCAGATCTGTGACCACTTGGAAATAAGGTCACTTATAATGTGGCTTTATAGGACTAGCTGAAAATCCTGGCCTTCGCTGAGGAGTCAAAGTTTTTCCATTGGTGAAAAGGTTACGGCATCACCTCCCAGCTCTGTAAGGATGCGGGAGGGTTAATTAAAATCTGCATATAACATCTGCATGCAGCCTAGGAATAGGATTCAGGCCTCTATCGACCGGCTGCAAGAAGGAGCTGCCCATCTGCAGAAAAGGGTATTTTAAATCACAGCAAATTATACAGGCCCTGTGCTGAATTTAACACAGGTGGGAGTTATGTTTCAGTCCAGAACAAGAAAGAGCTTGTGGTTTGTTGCTAGCTCTCCACCCCCATTTTTTTATTCTCTACACTCCAAACACAGATGCATCCAGCTGGCTTCTGGGTAATACAGTCCAACAGGCACTTCCTGGTCAGAATATGAATACCCAGCTCTTGTGAAATTTTCCAGGAAAATTCAGCTCGAGGCACAGAAAATTGCAGCCCAAATGGTTAAAGTCTAGCAAAGTTCTAAGCAACTGGAAACAAGGCCTTGCAATGGAAAGTATTGGGCAACTTTAATAGGAGGTTGGCTTAACAGCTCCACTACTAATATAGCGCTTGTTGTGTGCTCCCAAAAAAGGTCAGTGTCACTGTTTTGAATAGGAGTGATCCTGCCTCAGGCAGGGGGTTGGACCTGACAACCTAAGGAGGTCCCTTCCAGCCCTACTTCTTTATGATTTCTGTGATCAGCCCCATTTTACAGGTAGGAAAACTGAGGCATAGAACAGGGAAGTGGCTAGTCCCAAAGCCAGTGATAAAGCTGGGAGCAGAACCCAGGTTTGCGGCATCCCAGCTCAGTTTCCCCCACCTCAGACAACACAATAATACTACTAATAATAACAACAGTTATAATAATACAAAATTACACATGACATCTTTCCAAAGCGGTCACAAATTCCGCGTGTTTTGATTCTGGGGGGTTTGATTTGAGAGAGGTGGGGCCTGAAAGCCCCAAGTGCAGAGCATCTTTGCTATCATCTGAAGTCACAGGGATACTGAGCAGATCTGTACATCTCCCCAAGTTCCCTGTTAAAACACTGACCTGCACGCCTGTACTGTTGCATTAAAGGATCCATCTCCCACCCCCACAACACTGGGCAGAGGAAACTCCGCACTGATTTCACACTCGCTCGCACAGAACCAGCCCTGATGGATCAATTCATTAGCTGCTATAAAGAGCTCTGGGTAATCTCAATAAGTGCCTATTAAGATATAGGAAAAATTCGTAAGCCACATCCTCTAGGATTAATTTGTAAGGGAGGGAGAAATAAGGAATCTTTCCAGTGAATTTGTTTAGGGCAGTGGTGTCCAACCTTTTGCCCTGCAGGCCAGGTAAGTAGCCCGAGACTGGTCCGGGGACCAGATCCTGCATGAGGTTAGCACGTGGAGTGGGTGCTGGATGTAGACAAATGCTGGCCCTGCAAGTTGGCCTGTGCAGGCTGGGTCCAGGACACAGATGCAATCTAGTGCACAGGTCCACTTTACTGAGCCCATGGGACTGCCCACAGGTCTGGAAATATGGCAGCAGGGGAACAGCAATTAACACAGCCACTCTCTCCTGCCACCAAATTTTCAGACCTGTACACAGTCCTGAGGCCTGGACGGCATAGCTCTGTGGGCTAGATCTGGCCTGCGGTCCAGGGGTTGAGCACCCCCCAGCTAAGGGATTTTTTTGAGGGGTGAAGTGCAAAAGCAGCAAAAAGATGCCTTTAGTCTTCAGAGCATGCTCTAGGCACAAGGAAGCTGTACCCTGAAAGCTTGGGTGCTCTCCAGCCCGCTCCTCCAGGGCTCTCCCGGGGTGCTGGGGCATCTCTCCCATCCCCATGTCTGCATGTGAACAGAAGTACCCTACAAAGGCCACAGAGAGGAATCATTGTCTAGTGGATAAGGCACTGAGAGCAAAAATCGAAAGATACAGTTCTGCCACTGACCTGCACGGTGGCCAGGGTCACGCTGCTTCACCCTCTTGTGCCTTTGTTCCCCTTCTCTTTCTCATCCAGTTAGCTTCAATCTCGGCAGGGCAGGACTGGCTCTCACAACTGTGCGTTGGGCTGAGCCAGCACAATAAAATCCCAACAGGTGCTGACCAAGCTAACTATGCCGGACTGAACGTACCTGATGCTGTCTGATTATAAGTACTGAGCAGGCCTGGGCCTGTCTAGTACTTGGATGGGAGACTACTTTAGCATCCCAGATGCCAGAGGGACCAGCCAAGCAGACATGTCTGATTTCTGGGTGAATCCTAGATTACAGAAACTGGCTTTGTTTGGTCCCGCTGCTGCTGATGTAAAGGGACAAGCACTGCTTCTTGGCACAAATAACAAGCTGTTTTCCACATCACGAGGGAACGGCACGGGCCAAGGTCTGCCCCTCTGCAGTCAGACAGACGTCAGCGGGTTGGCAAGAGAGGTCAAGCCAGACACAACAGCGGCACGACTGCCTGCCCCTCGGGGTCTGCTGGGAGGGCACTTCCCTTGCACAGAGGTGGCTGCCAGACCTCACAACATGAATTATAACATCCCAGGTTCATTCACCTGCACCTCTGCGACGTCGTACAGGTCTCACCTGCTTACGGGGCCCCTCTGCTGTCTATGCTGGACAGACACGGCGACTCCTGTGAGTAGGAGTGAATGGACACGGGTCTGACATCCGTTCCAAGGAGCTTGCGGGAAAACACTTTAACCTATCTGGACTTCCCAGCACCGAGCTCAGAGTAGGAAAAACGGCAAAAACCAACTTGAACAGGAAACTATGAAACAAGAAATCATCCACAGACGGGACTGTGCTAAGCACGGCCTAAACAGAGACTTCAGATTCGTATCCCGTTACCTGGATTAGCTTTTGTGACCCCTTGGTCCCTATGGGGTTATTAGCTGTTTGCCTCTCCCAGCTGCCACCCTCTCCCCTCCCTTCCCTGTCTGTTATCCCCAAAGCACTCTCTCCATTTGACACACTTCTCTGTGCATGTCCTTTCACAGTGTCTGACGACGTGAGACCAGGCTCCCCAAAGCTTATGCTGGAAATCTCGGGTTCAGTTAGTCTCTAAGGTGCAAATCTAGCCTGACTTCAGACCAACGCACCTGGCTACCTACCTCTCTGCTGGTTCAAAGCCACGGTGGTGCTTCAATGTGAGAGGTGCCTGAGCAGCAGCAGCTGCCCCATCTTTTCGGATGATGGAGAGCACTAGCCAGCCCCTGGCTAGAGACGTGCTCTCATTCACTCAGCCCCTTTCTTGGGCACGGATCGAACCTAGTGCATGGCAGGGAGGAAGAGCCGGGCTGATTTTGTCACGGGGCAGTAAAGTTCAGCCCCTCGTCACACTTCTGCAGCCCTACTAATGTCCCCAACGGGGAGAAACCAGTGTCTCACCTTTGTCTATTTTCCTTCGGCTCAGCCGTCCGTATCCCATCGCTCGCTGGCCAGCAAGAGCTCACACTCGGCTGCTGTATCCAGCCAGGCTGGGGTGGTATTATTTTTCATCCCCTTCCAGCGAGGGGAATGGTTCGGGACACAAAGCGGCTCTGTGCCTCTGGAAGCAAGGCCCAATCAGATCTGGACTCCTGTTCCCCCTGCTCGCATCCCCCGTGCCAAGCCGGGCACACGGAAATCCTCTGTTTGCTTGGTACCTTCAGCTGGACCCCACCGTGATTCATTGCCAAGGGTTTCAAGTTGCATTAAAAAAAAAACGACAGCCCAAAGGCTTATACGCTCTGAGCGAGAGGTCTACACACCCGCCTTGCAACTATGCCCCAAAGAACCATGGATATAGGGGCAGGGGGGTCGTACACACTGATCCCTGGATGTGCAGGAGTGTGTGTGTATGTGTGTCTGCGTGCATTCACACCCGACTGTCTCTAGATGGTGGTAAATGGCAAGACCTTGGTTTCTGGGGCCCGTGCTGTCATTCACACCTAGGTGCCTTGACACAGCTCTGGTGGGAGTAAGGAGCCGGCCAGGGAGCCCAGGGTCAGCAAAGAGGCTGCGGCTGATGCCATTTACTGTATCATCATGTGTGCCAGTATCCAGAGGTCCCAGCTGGGAACTATGTGTGTGTGTGCGCGCGCGCACGCGTTGGGGTCTTTTTCTCTGCTCTTCTCCCCATCTAGCACCTGCCTTCTTTCGACCTCTTCACATCGCCACACCCTCATGGTGCCAGGGTCTTCTTCCCTGTGCTTTTTCACCTACCACTCCACCCTGGTGCATTTCTGCTCCCCATAAAAGCAGCTTCTCCCCCGCCGTGCACGTCCCTGCCTGCAAGAGGAGGAGACGAGATGGTGAGAAGTAAGGGGAGCATGAGCTCTGGCCGCAGGGCTGAGCACCAGGTGGCCGGGCTCGCCCCAGTCCTGGCCCCTCGGGAGCAGTGCCGGGATCAGAGGGATCTAAGCGGTGCCTTCTGGACAACGTCTTGGCACTAAAGGCCCAGATGTGTGCTGAGGTGGGGGGATGTAGGTGCACCAGGCAGCTGCCCGCGGTGCCCAGACGGGCTCCGATTCTGGCTGGCTCCAAGTGCTAACCCACCCCCCGGAGCGGGCTGGTGCTGGTGGTAGGAGGGGGGCTGTCATCCAACCCCGAGCGCCAACCCCCTCGGGGCACGCTCCGTCCCTGACAAACACTCTGCGTTCCCACTGATCTATTTCTGCCTCGCCCTGCCGTCTGCTGAGGTTTCCCTGGCCCCGGGCCAGTGGTGCCATGAGAAAGGCTGAGCCCGGCACGGGCTGGTGTGCTTGCGTTGTGGCTCCGTCCAGGGACAGCGGCCCCCCCCCCACCTCAACCTGCTTCCACAAAGGTCCGGCGGCCGCTGCACAGCTGGGCTGGAAGGAGCGGGGACACTGCTGCAGCCAGGTGCACGCTGTGCAGGAGGGCTGTGCTGGAAATGGGAGCAGAGCTAAAACTGCCTTTTAGCCTGAGAGCTGGAGGCAGCCTCGGGGGATCTGCTGATGTCACTGGTGGACGTCTGCTGCTCCCAAAAGCTGGGAAAACCAAGGCTTCCCTGATCTTGTCTGGGCAGCAGAGACATCACAACAGGCTGTCCAAGGTTTGCCTGGCACCTCTTCCACAGGCAGCTGATGATGGGCGAGACCTGGACCTGAGTTTGACGCCTTGCTCTGCTACAGACTTCCTGGGGAACCTTGGGCAAGTCCCTTAGTTTCTGAGTCTCCATGTAACTTGCATGCTGCTTCCCAGGGGGCTCACACAGATAAATACACTGCAGGTGGCCAGGGGAGTGCCTTGGGGAAAAAGACACCGCTCCATGTGGTCTGGCTCAGCTCAGGAGCCCTGAATCATCTGTCTGCAACCCCAGACCTGCAGTGCTCAGTGCAAGGGGAAACACGGGTGTTTGTTCCCCCTGAGTGGTACCATAGGCAGTCTCCAGACACAAATGCTCTGTCCCAGAACCCCTTGGGATCCTCTGGGATCCCCTTCCCCGCAAGGCTGGAGCCCATGACCCGTCACGTTGCTGGAAGTGAAACCTTTGCACAAAAGGCAGAGCTCCTGATGGCTGGAGGGCCCTGGGATACAGCCAGACGGGTCCTTGTGTTAAAGCCAAGCTGGGAAAGGCTTCGGGAAAGCCCACGTCCTGTGTCTGGATGGATCTGACAAGGCAGATGAGCTAAGGCAGATGCTTCCCACTATGCCAGCAGCAGACAGGCTGGGGAGGGAAGGAAGCAAAAGCATCTCTCTCCGTCTCTGCTGGGCAGACCCTCCCCAAGGGAAGGCAATGCCAAATGAACTGCTCCAGGACCTACCTTTACTCCTCACTGAACATCTTTCTTACAGGTTTTACAGCCTCAAACATCCCGGCCTGTTGTGTGCTCACCAGTCAGCGCAACCTGGCTCCCCCATCCTGACACACTGCTTAGGCCAGCTGCCTTCGCCTGCTGCTGAAGTGCAGCCCCACACTCCTGAAGTGTTTAGTATCCGATCCAAACAGCTGAGAGCTTTTTAACCAGGTCAAGATTTCTGAATGGGGTCAGTGGCTTGAGTAGGGCTGGAAGGGACTATGCTAGTCCCGTCCCCTGCTCGAGGCAGGACAAGTCCTTGTCTGACCTATTCCTAGAACTACACAATCACCCCTGTTGCACAGCTAACTGCAAAACACGCTGCCCAAAGACACCAAAAGCACCTAACCTGGTACAGGAGGAGGAGGGCTGTCAAAATCCTGCTGCTGCAAGCGCTGCTCAAATGGAGTCAAGAGATTCAAGGAAGAGGGCCGCCCCCCCCAAGAGAGGAAGGAAAATCCCCCTGCTTGTCCATGGGATAAAATTCCTTCCTGACCCCAGATGTGGCAATCGGTGTGACCCCGAGTGGAGGGGCAAGACCCTCTAGCCGGGAACCTCTGGGTTTGAGCCCCAGCAGAAACACTGGCACAGCCCAGTCCCCATCCCCAACCTGGGCTACAGCTAACACACGGTATTTCTGAAGAAGGCAAAAAAAAAAAAGCCAGACACCTGCAGCAAAAAGAGGGGAAAAAAATCCTGCTTGGCCCCATGTGGCAACCAGCAAAGCCCAGAAGCCTGGAAAAAACCAGACAGCCTCCACGCTGCTGCGCAGCCTGGGGACAACAAGCAGGACCCACACGTTGCACCCTGTAACCGGAGGGCCAAAATCCCCTCTCTGTAGGCCCTCCAAAAACTTAGCCCAGCTGCTTTCCTCTTGTTCTGTAACTTAAGCTGGCTGCGAGGCTCCACGCTACCTCTGGCAGGGGGATCCCACGAGCGGGAAATCCACCTGTGGGGCAGCCTAAGGGTGGCTGTTGCTGTCCCACCAGTGGGCAGCTGCAGCTGTGGGGAGACACCGTGGTCAAGGGATGCAACAACGCACTGAGCCGTGGCTCGTCTCTGTTTCATGACCTACCCTGTGCCAGGACTGAGTACCCCAGGTTCAATTCCTAACTCTGTCGCTGTCCTGTTGAGTGTCCTCCCCTTTCGGTGCCTCGGTTTCCCCTCTTTGTAAAACGGTGGCTGTGATCCTAACCCCCTCCTTCCAGTGCCTGGACTCCTGGTGCTGGAAAACACTCAACAAAAGCCGGGTCTTACTATCGCATGCCCCCGCTACAAGGTGGGCCAGCCTTACCTTGCCACTGCAATCGTGGAGCAGGCTTTTATCAGCAAGTATCACGTAGCAGTGGGAACCAGCATCCAGCCCCTGGGTGCCAGCCCGCGCCCTGAGCCAGGGAGTGGAAGACCTGTCCTGTTCTACCTGATGCTCTTTGCTCCTGGCAGTCCTCATCTGTGACAGGCTCGCCCGGGCAGTGACTCACCCTGGTTTCGCATCGGTCCGGAGAGGCCTGCAAGAGCAGCTGTATTCTGGGGCCACCCGGGCACGGCCTCTTCTTGGGTTGTTTATAAGCTGTTTTCTGGGGGCACGAACTGAGGACATCTGCCCCAAAATGCACATCTGGCCAAATCAAGCCTCAGACAATGGCTGCTTTCCTACGAGTTGGTGTAATTCCAGGGGATTTTTTTTTTTTTTTTTTAAAGAAAATGCCCCATTTCCATGTCTTTAATTCCAAGTGTCTGTCTTTCTAGGAAGCTGCAATGTGCCCTGCATGAAGAGGTCTGCGCTATAAACTCCTGACGGCATTAACTCAGCCAGCCAGGGCGTGGAGACCTGGGATCCCTGGCTGTTCGAGATGGGCCGGCGAGGCCTCTGATAGATGCAGGGTCTGGACAAGCTGTCCAACTGTGCTGCGTTTCAGGCTGGACATAAGGAACAATTTCTTTACTGACTGCCGCCGGAGGTGGTGCAAGCACCTACTCTAGTCTCTTTTAAGAGGCATTTGGACATTTGTCTTGCTGGGATCCTATGACCCCAGCTGACTTCCTGCCCCTGGGGCAGGGGGCTGGACTTGATGATCTCCCGAGGTCCCTTCCAGCCCCAATGTCTATGAAATCTCTGGAGTGGGCAAGTCACAGGGAGCCACCGCTGTGGGATCACTGTCAAGTCTGCCTGCTCCTACCCTGTGGCAAGCGGGCACTAACCCAGGGCAGCTCAGGAACAGGACTCAGTCAGTGCAGTTTGCATTTGCCACAAAGTAAGAAGCAGACAGACAACACGGGGCAATTACTGTGTCTCTGGTGCTCCTGCTCCCCTCCTACTCGCTGCAGGTCATTGCAAAACTGCATACTTGGCTGGATTGAGAAAAAGGCGGTGTTATCCCAGCTCTTAGTGCACTGCCCTTTGTCAGCTGTAGCTGTCACCTGGCATTTACATGGTACTTTTCACCCCAAAGCACTTTGTAAACTTTAGAGCTGAAGGAATTACCCACTACCAAGATGCAGGCACTCCCATACCCACTACTGAGATGCAAGCACCCCTACAGCGCAGGCACATGACATAGAGCCCTCCACTGGTAGACCATAATAAGATCCAGGGTAGAGCTACCCCAGGAAAAAAAAAATCAGGGGTAAAACTGTGCCAGTGCAAGTCATATCACAGTCAGTCTTGTCTGTCTGCTTCTACCCCAGGATAACCTCACCTGAGACTGCAAGGGAGAGTCTTGTTCCGCGTTTGTACTGTACACTGCATTGGGTCTGTGCCTGGGCTCCTAGCATAGCCACGTGGCAACCAACCATGCTCCTATCCACACCGTAACCTCGAAGTGAAGCTAACAAGGCCCCAGGTGGAAAGAAAGGAAAAGTTTCGCTGGGCAAACTGACCAAGAGCCCCACCACGAAACAATGGGCCCCGCAGAAAGGACAGGAGATTTGCAACGCAACCCTGGTGGCTTTCAGCTGAGCGATGGGGAGGAAGGAGGGATCAGGCTCTTCTAATGCAGGGCTTCTGGCCCAAAGCTGCATCCCCAGCCAGGGAGGCGCTGCCTGCTTTTCAGATCATCTCTACAATCCCGTCAGCTCCTCTGGTCCAGTCTCTCCTCACCTTCGGCCCCACTCCAGTCCCTGCGTGCACCCCGCACCTCTCCACCTCCCCAGCCACCGTTTTTATCCCATCTCCCCAGGCAACCTGCAACCGTACTTAAACACAGTTATTTTTAAGAGTAGAAACAGAGCCTGAGCGAGGGTATTTTTAGAGGGAAGAGCCAACCTCAAAGAGCTTGTTTCTCTCCTTTATTCCTTGCTTCTGCAAAATGATGCCACGTTGGTGTGGGACCCTTCTCCTCTGCAGCTCCCTGCTGACTATAAGCCTGGCGTGGGGGAGGTTTGGGTATAACCCCAAACACCACGTCCACACAGAGGTCCCAGAAGGCTTGAGCCATCACCCCGGAGCGCTGCTGCAATCCTCTCTAGCAGAGCCCAATTTCCTGCATCTCTCTGTGCCACTGATTCCCCACCACGTCCACGGAGAAAAAACAGAGACACTTCACCTGCCTGCATAACCCTTTTCTTTGCCCGTCTTGCCTCCCTAGGTTGTAAGAGCTTAGGGGCAGGACTTGTCTGGCTGTGCTTGCAGGCACCTGCCCGTCTCCGCTGGGAACAGGGCAGGTCTGGATGAGTCTGCAAGCACAACGCAGCCCCAGCTGAGGTCCTGGGGTGCTACCGGCATAGTACACCAATGCACAGAGGCGCGGCGCCCAATGCCCCTGGGAAACTGGTGTGAACACGGCCTGAGCTGCAGGGAGGGGTTGGGAGGCTGGCGCGTGGGCGGCGGGGAAGCTGCCTCCTGCTGAGCTCCGGGAGATCCTAGCGCAAGCGAGGGGGGCCGGGGGCACCGCACCGTGGACTCTGCCTAGAGATGTGGAGGCTATAAAGGCTGAGCCCCTCCCCGTGCCACGAGCCGGTTGGGGACCGAGGGTGAGAAACAACGCGGGTCGGGCAGAAGGAGCAGCTTGAACCCCAGTGGGAAACCGGCTCTGGAGGGCAAAGTATGTCGGGTCATCAGCAGGGCCATCACCGCAGTAAACAAAGGACAGGAAAGAAGATATTTATATTTCTTCCCCTTCCCTCCCCACAGCAGCTGCCCTACAACAGTGGTTTAATTATAGATTTTTCCATCGTGCCAAAAACCAAAGATGTACCAGCCGCGTCCTGGAACCTGGTTTCTATGGAGATGACGCCGAAAAGGGGCAGGGAGAGGGAGACCCAGCACTGACTCCCAAATGCGAGATGGGGGTCAATCAATTCGTACCCGACTAACGGCCAGGCTGAGGGGTCGGTCCCGGGGGAGGCGGGGTGCTGCTTGCACAGGGGAATGTCGTGGCTGCTGAAGCCGGTGACTTGATGGGACTGGGATTTAGCCCCTCCGCGGTGCTGGGATGCTGTGCCGATGGGAGCTGGATGCTTGGGTGAGTGAGTGGACGCGGGCTGGCCAGCCCATGCAGCCTCAGCTTCTCCACCCATGGCAGGAGAACGATGCTCACCGTCCTCCTGGGAGAAATCGATGATGGATAAAGTTTGCAAAGCACGCGGGGAAGGACTACTCCAAGCGAGGCATGCATCAGTGCCATTCACAACACGGCAGGATCCCTCTTCTTTCCTACAACCACTCCTCGGAGCCAGTTACAGCCAGCAGTTCAGGGTGGAAGCGGGGTTAGGCTCTGGGTCAGGTTCAAAGACCGGTTTGGACCAGGACAAGGGATCTGCAAGACCTAGACCTCACCAGCCGTTCATCTACACAACGTTTTGTGCAACCCACCAGATCAACTGGCCATGCAACTGTTTAGCTGCCTCTATGCCAGCAAACAGGCCTGTCTTCATCTGGGCACCTGAATGACTACGGCTGGGATGGCACCCCGGAGGTGAAGGGAACCGGGTCTTCCCCGTCATGCCCCAGATTGCAGGGGCTGTGGTTCACACGCTGGGTTTTGTCTGCATGTTTCTGAACCACAAAATGTGCAGCAAGGGTGTGGGCGTGAGGAATGGAGGTAACGAGAGGTTTCCTCCATCTAGGGTAAGAGGTGAAAGGCCATGTTGTGACCAGAGGTTAAAGCCCAGAGTCTCGATAACAAGAAGCCCCCAGAAACAAGGAGACTGCCATGGCACTGAAGGAAGAGGCATCCCTGCCTTGTGAAGGGTAGCCAGTCCACCTGATGGGGACACCCACATGGCGCGGATACCAAAGAACCTGGGTTTTCCTTGCCAAGGCGAATGCATCCCTACGCCCACTTGACTTCGGGTGCCTCTTGTCGTGGTTGCATTGGGCCTGATTTTCAAAGGTGCCAATTCACCCGGGGGAGCTGGCAACGCTCCACTGGCTGGAAATTTGTGCGGCACAAAATTATTTTCAGGATTTTTACCCCCACAGGCTAGATGACCCACCTCTGCAGGCTGGATCCATACGTCTGACACTCCCAGGTTGACTGATTTCAGCCACAGGCAGATCTAAAGGAGGCCCAAGATAGGCCTGGATCCGATCTCTGCCCGCTCCGGTTCTGCAACACCGAAAGTCCGCCCACGGCTGGAGAAGTTCACGTCTTCGGCAAGAAGCAACAAATAAATAAATCAATCAGTCATATAAATGCTTGATAGCCGGTGCTTGAATGGGCAAGACAGACCCAGCATTGCTGACCTGAATACAGCAGCGATGAACCACTGGTGACTTTGGGAATGTGCAGAGACAAGTCCAAGCCAAAGCCCCAGACCCGAACACCCGCCAGCTGTTGGCTGGTCTAGATCCTGAATGGGCCAAGCCAAAATCTCGGCTCCCCCACACCTCCGCAACCTGGATGTGGAGACAGGCATAAGCCGCAGGACTTGAACATATCCCTAGTCACGTGGCCGCATCTCTGCCTGATGGCAATTTGCACATCTGCACAACATAAACAAAGGAGCCAGATGCTTCCCTGGTAAGGAAAGCACCAGGATTTACTCCCCACACCTGCCCATGACAGCAGTGGGTTGGTATGCCAGGGATCCCAGGCTTTTATCCCCTTGGGGGAGGGGGGACCAACAGGAGCAGACTGTGCTCCGATTTTTTCCCCACTTCTGACAGCAAAAGTGGCCAGTTCACATTTGCAGAGGAGCAGAGCCCGAATGCGGTTCAGGGCACGTACAAGGCTGTGCATTCCCTTTTCCAGCATCCCTGAGACCTGCACACGCACCTCAGATAGGGCCGTAGGGTCTCACTGACGGGCTAATCCTGCTCTCAGTGAAGTCAGCACCAGGCTCATCCCCTTATCGCTGTCAACACATCAAGCCCACCACACTGCATGTTTAAGGACTGCATTAGTCAGGCGTGGGACCCCCTGTGCCCGGCACTGCCCAAGGGCACATCTACACTTCAGGCAAGAGCAGAGACCCTGCACTAGCTTGATTTAGGGTGCTCGGGCATCTTCAGCACAGGCTGGGCTTTTGAGGAAGTGCTACCCTGGGGTCCAAGGCAGGCCCCCTGGGTCTCTGCTAAGGCCTGGCGTAGCACAGCCCCGCTGCTATTATCTTATTTACCTTAGGTGACCCCCTCCCCGCCACAGGTACGAACACATGCACACACTCACATGTGCATGTGCACACACAAACACATTCATACTGCAGGGAAGACAGATCCCAAGGAGTCCATGTGAAGACGCTCCTCCTGCTCCCAACGCCTTACAGTCTAACTTGATAGTGAACAAAGGCCAGAGAAATCTAATTTTCAGAGAAAAATGGGACCGGACAGGCTCTAGGGAGATCACACAGTCCAATCCTCTCCTTGAGGCAGGATCATCCCTGTCTAAACCATCCAGCCATGTGCTGTCGAACCTGCACTTAGACACTTGCAAGGACAGAGATCCCACAAACTCTCTAGGGAATCCATCCCAGCGATGAAGCACCCTTTAGGTTTCTCCTAATACCTTACCTAGATCTCCCCTGTTGCAATTTAAGACCATTACTTCTTGTCCTGTCCCCTGTGGGCAGAGAACAGTTGATCACCGTCCTCTTTACAGCCATCCTCTTTATGTTTCAAAACTGCTATCAAGTCCCTTGAGGAATTTGACCTGAGGAAGGGCACTTTGTGCCTAAAAGCTTATCTAGCATCTCTCCCAATAAAAGGCACTACCAAGAGAAGCCTTGCTTCTCAGCCCCCCTCCTCAGCCTCGTCTTCTCCGACTGAGGAGTCCCAGTGCCGCAACCTTTCCCCGGGTGTCATGTTTCCCAGGCCTCTAATCGGTTTTGTTCCTCTCCTCTGGACTCTTTCCAATTTGCCCACATCTTCCCATCTACAAGCCAGCAAAAGCCAAACCCTGGACTATGGCTCTATCACAGGCTCCAAACTGCAGGTGAGCCGGGCTGGAAGGGACCTCATTTAGCCCAACCCCCTGCCCAAGGCAGGATCACCTTTACCAAAGCATCCCAAAAAACTGTTTGTCTAACCCACTCCTAAAACCACACAAATAACACCGCTGCACAGCTACAAGGTACGCAGCCTGAAGACACCAAGAACACCTTCACCTGCCGCAGGTAAGGCAGGGGACACCGTGCCTGGGGCACCTTACTCAGGAGTCAGCAGAGCTACAGTGAACCCCCACTGAAGTATTCAGGACAATTAGGATTGCAGGAGTGGGGAAGGACTGGCAGAATGAAACCTCAGTTTTTCCACCCACGGGGGTGATCCGAGTCCCCTCTCTAGGTCAACAGACAGACCTCCTCCAGACCTGACTCCAAGGAACAAGATATCCAGACGTGGGGCTGTGTAACCAAGCCAGCCACAATCAAAGAGACAGGAGCACGCAGTTATGTAGGAAGAAAAGGCCTGGAAAATAAAAAAAGGAAGCAGCAACCCCAGGGCACGAAGTCTAGCAGCCACGTGCAGTATCCAAAGTGCCCCTGACCCTGGGGAGCCCTTGGCCATTGGCGGAGTTACGCCGGTGGAAGAGAGATCAACGTTTGGCCCCGTCCCTGCGTACAAACCGAAGTTCAGACAAAAGCAAAATCTTCTGGCCAGGCTCAGGCCTTCCTCAGCAATCCCAGGCTCAATCCCTTTTTTGGATTGAACTACCTAAAAAAGCAAGGCAATGAAGAACAGGAAGGCTTTCACCAGGGCCCAAGGTCTAATGGCGCATGCAAAGCACCAGCCCAAAACCTGTGCCCCACTGTGAGCTTGTCTTCACTAGGATTTTTAACTCAAGGTAACTAATAGCTCATTACATGCAAGCAATTAGCACATTTCTAAAGCCTAATGTGGCTGCTCCAGGCATAGACACTCCAGGGTACACATGCATTATTATAATCTGTCCTACAGATCATCATCCTGTGTCTATGCTAGGGCCGTACCTGGGTTAGGATATGAGAGTGTAATGCTAACACGTGAGAACCCATGTGTAGAGAAGGCAATTTCTTCTCTTAAGGCACCGGCAACATTAGCTGGTCCAGGAAACTCTTTAGGCTTCCCCTAGGACAGGGGTGGGCAAAATGTGGCCTGGGAGCCGGCTGCAGCCTGCCAGGCCATTCTATCCAGCCCGCAGGGCCCCTAAAAAATTTAGAAAATTAATATTTATCTGCCCCGGGCTGCCTGTCACGCGACCCTCGATGGCTTGCCGAAACTCAGTAAGCGGCCCTCCGCCCAAAATAATTGCCCACCCCTGCCCTAGGAGTAGTCCCTACCAGCAAACACACCTAATTCCAGCTGCCCTGTCTGCTTCAGGACATCAACACGTGTTAGCTCACATATGTTACACTAATATTTTTTTCCAGTGAGACAAGACCTTAATTAGTCACCAATTATCTCGGGATTAAAGACTAATGAGAAACCAGCCCTCAGAGAGAGCAATGCTTGTCTGTTTTCCAGAGGATGAGAATGAAGCCCAAGGTACGGAGTAGTTTGCCACTTCGAACCACAGGGCAGTCCAAGTATTGGAGGTTAAAGGATTTGCCCGCGGTCGCAAAGGCTGTCAGTGGCGGAGCTGGGAGTGGACCCCGGATCTCCAGATAGACTGGTCTGTGCTCTAACCCGGGCTACAAACGCTGGCCTTTGTGGCTTCTAGCCCTCTACCATGAGGTCAGCTGCCTTCTGGAGGCAAAATCCTCCAGACTGGTGCAAAGCAGCAGTGGCTCAGGGTGGAAATGCCGTTTGACCAGGTGTGGGGAAAGGGGCTAAAAAAAAGCAGCTGCCACTAGGGAAGACCAGGCAGTGGGATTAGCTCTGCCCATGTGGGGCAGCGTGAATACACAACTCTCAGACTCCACGGGGATGTGGGCGTCTCTGGGAGCCTGACCCTGGAGACTTCCCACTGAGGACCCCCTGCCAATGCACAATGCCAGGTCAAGGAGGCCTGGGCAAAGGAAAGTCCCCGCTGGGCTGAATCCAAGGGCAGCCGTTCAGAGGAGAGGCCGCAGTCCGTGATATTTCAAATACAAAGGATTAAAAGTCAGGACAAGGATGACTCAGGCTACCCTGCTTCATCCAGCAACCAGCCCAGGGGCTGCGAGCACGGGAGCAGCGGTGCTGGGTCACCCCCGTCTCTGACCGCGGCCTGCCCGGGAAGCTACCCAGGCGGTAACGCGGCCCCAGCCCCCTCGCTCCCACAGGGTCCCTGAAGCACTGCACTTATCGTCCCTGCCAGGGACTGCTTGCTAGCAGAGGGCAGGACCTCTCGCCAGCCCTGCGAATATCCGATCCCACTTGGAGTCCAGCTAAATTCTTGGAGACAATGACTTCCTGCAGCACTGAGCAACGCAGCTGGATTGCATGGCCTGGGAAAAAGGATTTCCTTTTCCCGATGCCACCTTTTAACGCTACGGAGCATCCCCTTGCCCTTGTGTCCGGTCACCTCCCGTCCCCAGGCCAGTCGTTCTGGGCCGAGTCTCCTGTCCACACCGAACACCCCCCACCCCAACACAGCACTGCCCGCTCACTCCCCGCAGGGGAGCTTTTCCAGGCTTTTGAAACCCTCAAGCGCTGCGACAAAATCAGGCAACCTGGCCACAGCCCCGGGAGGGGGGCTGGCTGCAGAGGCCACATCCCCATGGCTGGTCTGAGTCCCAGAGGTGCTATTTCGGTCAATATTTTCCTGTTTAAAATGACTTCTGCTTAAGTCAATGAGCAGGGAACGAACCTCATTTTCTATCGGTTTCTGCCAGACAGGAGGGAAGGTCCTGTGGTTACCATGAACTACACCTTGTCTGTGCTTGACCTGCCCAGCCGCCAGAGCAGGCCGTGCACCCAATGCAAAAGCCCCCGAGAAGGCTACATGCTTCCTAGATAGCCAGCCCAATGGAGTCCATCCGTGCCTCAACTGGCCATCTGTAAAATGGGACTATAATCCACAGTCTGCATAGCTACTTCTCAGCAAATTCTCTCGGGAGGCAACCGTCGCTGATGACCCATGGGAAGCCCAGCTCGGCGGAGACCAGACTTCAGCTGGGACCTGCTGCGACAGAAGCACCGACCCCCTTGGCGTACCCCATCCTGCCATACACCCCACCCCCGCTCTGCTGACTACAAGGCACAAGGGCAGAACGTTATCTGAGCTCCGCGGTGTTATTTTGCACCCTGCTATCATTTCTGTGCGTCTCCGTGCTGCCGCTGCAGCCAGCCAGCGGATTCTGATGGAATCAGCAAAACAAGGAACTGGCTTTTTTTTTTTTTTTTAAATCTCTCTCTGTTCCTATTTTTGTCTTTCTTCACACCCTCCACCCCCTCTCCTTGAAAGTATTATTTCTTTTCATGGCCTACACTGTGCATGCCTGAGCAGAAGCCCTATCCTGCGGGATAAACAACACTTGTATTGTCAAATTAACTGCTCTCCGCCAAATAAAAGCCTTGTGCACATTTCTGAACAAGGGGAGGAGGAGCTTTTCTGATTCGGGGATTCTTTGGAAGTTCAGTCGTCTAAAAAAAATAACGAACGGAACATGCAGGACTATTGGAAAATGCCCAGTAAAAATAATTATGCGGTGGAATGAGATGACTCCATGGTGTCAGTCATCACTTATAGCTTCCCCTATGTACATAAGGGGCATGACGTAATGGTTTAAAGAAAGAGCTAGTTTTTACTAACATGCCTGTAGACACTGGCAGGCTGTTAGCAAAGATGGGCCAAATTCTCCTCTACATCACACATAGACAGTTCCACTATATGGGATGGAGTCGCACCGCTGTACGTGGGATGGGGATTTTGGAGGGATATAGCATTAAAGTGAAATTGATCCGAATTAGTCACCACCTCAACAAAGCAGCCTGGTGCTGCCAGGCTTGATCCCCACTTGGTCACTGGAGTTTTCCTTCCACTGATGGACTTCCACCGATTGCAGCAGGGTTATGCTAGTGTGCAGAGTGTCCAATGTGACACAGATGGACACACACTGCCCGCCACAGTTCACGGACCACATCCTGTCCTGCCGGTGGGGTGCACGGAAGCTTTCCTACAGACGGGCTTTCCCAGGGAAGTGAGTGTGGAGGCAGGGGGGAGATATGCAACTTGCCCAGGGAAGAGTGCATGTGTGACACAAGACTTGTTCCAGGGAAGAGAGTGTGTATGCGTGAGAGAGACTGAGAGAAGATACTTTCTCAGGAAAGCATGCGTATGTGCGCACGTGCATGTGACAGAGACAGAGAGAGATACAGGGAGCTTTCCCAGGAAAGTGTGTGTGTGCATGCACATGTATGTGCATGCAACAGAGAGCGATACGGACGTTTTCTGGGGAAGTGAGTGTATGTATGTGTGTGTTCGATATGCAACCTTCCCAGGGAGGTGAGTGGGGAGTGTATGTCAGATTTTGTGCGTGTATGTGTATGTGTGTGTAAGATACTGGGTGCCTATGTAAGATATGGTGTGCATGTGTGTGTGAGAGATAACGGAGTCTTCCTAGGGAAATGAGTGTGTGTATGCACACACGTGTGTGAGGCACACGGAACTTTCCAGGAGAAGTGAGCGGGTGTGGGTAAGTGCACGGCTACAGGTGGGTGCGAGTGGGCAAGGGCAAGAAGAGAGCCAAGCCACACATCTGTACCAAGCTGGTATCAAAAAGGAAGTCCCTACCCTTGCCAGGTGCAAAGGAACCACCCTGCACGTGAGCCCGGCTGAGAGGGAACCCAGGCGTCTCCCCCGATGTTCCCCGTACCCCCAGGGAGACGGGCCCCCAGGGGGAGGGCAGAGAAAGCGCTTCAAGCACATCCTCGAGGCCAACTTGAAATATGTAACATCGACATCAACTCGTAGGAGAGCGTGGCCCGGGGCCGCCCCAAATGGAGGAAGTCTGCTGCAAGGATCTCAGTACTTTGAAACCTTACAACAGGAGAGGGAGAAGCAGGAGCGGCAGGAACAGCATCACAGACCGAATCCAGAGCCACCCGCTCCACAAGGAAATGCGTGCCCGAGTTGCGGCAGAGTCCGTCGATCCTGGATCGGCCTCAGCAGGCATCTTTGGAAAGGCGATCATGGAAGACAAGCATCCTCGGTGGCGAGGGATTGCCGAAGATGATAACGACTCCCAGGAAACCCCAGAGTGATTTTAAGTAGCCTCTGGCTGGTTCAGACTAGCCCCTTCTGCTTCGTTCTGCTGCTACCTGAGCGCAGCAGGCAGTCATGGGTCTGCTGACAAAAATAATGGAGTTGGGGGCACAAAGCAACACATTTCTTCCAAGGGGGCAGCTTGGGGGGGGGGAGAAGGATCAGCCCACTTTCACAATCCAACGTGTTGGTCCAGCACCAAAATGACAGCTTCCTGCCTCCCCCTGAAGCTACTGTGACATCCACGTGAAGTGAGGTCCACGTGAGCATGTAAGACACATGTTTCCATCATGAAGACACCTGAGACCAGATCCTACTCCACAAAGATCCCACAGACATCTCAGTCCTATCTTATCCCACCCTGCTCGAGTCCCACAAAAACTGCTCCTGCAAGGAAGCCAGCAGGTCCTCCTCCTCCCTGCTTTTGCACGACTTAGGCCTGGATGATGGCATGTTACAAAAATAGAGACGTTCGTGGATGTCCACACACACTGGCAAGGTGGAATAGGATGGCATTTCGGTGCCTAAGAGAGTAAAACTGAGCTGCTACTGACTCAAAAATGGGTAATATGAAATGCCACCAATATTACCCAACACACCCAAACACACACCCACACCCACAGTGTTGGGCTGTGATAAACATCTGGCCCTTACAGGGTGTCTATGTGGAAGCCAGGCAGACAAGTTTCTTTGGGTGAATCTGATATCTTTCATTAGATCAACTTAAATAGCTGGAGAACAAATTTTAAGCAAGCTTTCGGGTTGAAAAACCCTCATCAGGTTTAACTTTAAGTTGGTCTAAAAAAAGATATCAGCTTCACCCAAAGAACCTTGTCTGCCTGTGTCCTTAGACCGACACGGCTACACCCCACACCCCTGTAAATGGAAGCTACACTCTTTAAAATAAGAAACCTTAACCTGTATCATAACCCATAATAAACTAAGATAAACTAAGTGTTTGAGTTATGATCAGAGGCTCCAAAGAGCCAGCACTTCCCACTGACTCCCCTGAGCTGCGGATCACACCCCTGATCAATATGACTCTGAAGCCTAATGAAGGTCTGGGGCTGGATATTCGGCTGGGGTACACCACCATCACGCTCTTGAAATCAAGTGATCAGTCTCACAGATCAAATGGATGTATCGAAAGCGTACGTGTCCAGGCAGTGTTTGGAAGACTATTTTGCCACGGGGCCTGATTTAAAATCCCCTTCTGGACACTGAAGTTTCCACTGTCCCTGGCTCCTGCTGGCAATGCTAAACCAATCGCTTAAATTCCCATGCCACCAACCCTTCACCTTTGCAATCTGAGTTGACACAGATTTCAAAGAGGAAGGAGGGCTCGGTTTTCCTCCATAGGTCACAGAGCATGTCACATTCCCCTGGGAACCTGCAACGTGGTGCCAAGTTATATCCGGTGCTGGGCACAATGTCCTCTCATTAAAACAGCCCCGTTCCAGCACTCCCCCTTCTGAATTCATGTCTGGTGCCATCTGAAGTAAAACATCCCAGCAGCCCGCTCCAATATATAATAAATCAAAGGGAAAATAAAATATTGTTTTCAGTTATGTTATGGCTGCAGCACAGAAAAGGCAAAAAGGCAGGAGAGATATTCAAAGATACGGCTGAAATTTTGCCCTTAAAAGGAAAAATTTACACCCGCTGGGCAGCTCAAGGGTTCAAACAAGGTAAGAGCTGCTGCTCAGATCCCTGCCACGGCTCCCCTGTCACTGGCAGGAAGTCTGCATCTCTGCTCCGTGTGTCTCGGCGAGACCCAGAGCCAAGTTATCCCATTGGTAGACATGGTGCAAAGCCCTTGGAGGATGCTGGGTGATGTGGAAGTAGCAGAGGGGCATCAAGTGGGGTTTATCCTTGATGCGGCCTTCCCAAAGCCAAGGCAGGAAGAGGGTGTGCCCCTCGCATGAAGCTGTCTTGCCTGGGCGGCCAGGTCCTTGGGTAGTACCACATCATGATGATGCTCTGGCTCCACAAACTGAAGGCCACAAGGGAGGCAGCGGTGGGATACCACAAAAAAAGTGCTCTTACCTTGGCAGAGCTTAGCAAGTCACTGGGGGCCCCCAGACTAAGCCGAAATGGGGCTGCTGCCCTTGCCTGCCACTTAATATCCAAAGAGATTAAAAAACTGTAAGAGAAAAAAGAACAAGAAAGGGGAAAGGCTCTGCTATATCCTTTCATCTTGGAAATACAGGAATTGCAGATCTGCTGTTCCCCCAACTTTGCTGGCACCGGGGAGTTCACTGCGAGCTCTTAAACTGAGCTGAAAGCAACACATGGGATTTTTAACAAAGATCTCTCTTTCTCCAAGTGGCTCATTAGTTGGCGGAGAGAAATAGGTGTCAACACAGCCAGCCTGAGGCTTGGACTAAAACTCCCTTCCCACGTCATTGACGCAGCCGTCAGGTCCTTGATTCATGTGTGTCATGATCCCATTAGCTTTAAAGGGGGCACGAGCCCATTTCTTTTTCTTAATTCGCCTTTTAAAAAATTAAAGCAAAAATCCCGGAAACTGAAGACTTGTGGGAAGCTCATCAGATATAGTTTGCATTGTCCTTGACTGAATCATGTTACCTGGGACTTCAGTGTCACCATATGTTAAGGAGAAAATCACTCTCTTTATGGCAGAAACCCCCACCAACAGCACTAAGGCTCTCATGGGGCAGTAACATCAAAGACTTCCTCTGGCTGCTAGTCATCTCATGAGGACGTCAAGGGAAATAACCTCTTAGGATTTCAGGACAGGATGGGAACTAACCCATACAGTTATGCCTCGAGAGCTAAAGGGGACTGGGCCTGACCAGATCCTGGATGACAGACTTGCACCAGCACCCTAGGGCTGATGGCTCAGGACAGGCAGTGAAGAGTAGCACAGCCAAAGTGAAGACACAGGTGGGCAGATCGGTGCTACTTGATCTTAATTGTGGCCACGATTAGAAACAATCAACTCAACAAGAGCTGTGTTTAATTGCCTGTCTAAATGGCAATGCCTCTATCAGCATAGCCTCCCCCAGCATGTGTCAGGTCTCACCTCCTGCCTCCACTACATCCTCTTAAAAGTGAGCCACTAAATCATTTTAAGGGGGATGGGACGAGGCTCTGATTCAGGGAAAAGCCTTGAACGCTTCTCAGAACAGGATCCCAAGGTGTTTCTGACGCCACCTATTCCCCGAGCTGCTCATCAAAGGCTGTGCTGGCAAATTACAATGCTTGGTACTTAAACAACTTTTCACCCGAAGATCTCAAAGCCTCTTGCAAACATTAATCAAACCCCTGTCAGACAGTTGTCATTCTCCCTTTGCCACTGAGAAATGGAGGAGCGAAGCTCCTTGCCTCAAATCTCACAAAACCAAGGCGGGCAAAGCTCTCACCAGGACATCTCATCCAACCCCCTGCTCAAGGCAGGATCAGCCCTGTCTCGACCATCCCAGCTGAGGATGTGCCCGATCTCCTCTTGGAAACGTCCAAGGACGGAGATCCCACCTCTGCAGGAAATCGGTTTCAGGGCTGAGCCATCCTCCAAGCGAGAGGGCTCTCCCTAATATCCAACCCGAGTTCACAGAAGCAGACCCAGGCAGGTGATGGATCCACTAATCCGGATCACCTTCCAGACGAAGCAGGAGACTAGTTGGGTCTTGGTCAACATGTTTTAGAGCGGCGGGAACTGAAGAGCGAGGCAGAGGGTAGGAGAGCTTTTGCACTGCTCTTGTCACTGATGCCGGTGTGAGCGTTTGAGTGAGCAGACAGATCAGAAAGGACTCCTCCGAGATCCCTCCTAAGAAATGCTTTCAATTAGGACTCATGGCCAGTGGTATTCATGTGCCCGCTTCCTGGCCACAGCATCGTGACACCACTCAGCTCCTGTTCACACAGCGTGTGCTACAGTGGTGTCAAAAAGCTGGCATCCAGGACTTGGGGGTCCCCTTCGACTGCGGCCTTGCCGCGCTGTTTGAACCCAGCCGAGTCGCTTGCTCTCCAGACGCCCTGGTTTCTCCATCCAAAGAAACAAGGATGGCAACTGATGTGACATATTCATTAATATTTATGAAGCGCTTCCAGAGGCTGAGATGAAAAGTATTATTAGTGGACACGGTGCCAGGAACACCAAGCGCGCTCGTCTGCACTGTGCATTAGTCAATACGTTCAGCGGCTTTGCAAACGCCCGGCTCCTAATGAAATGGGATGAATGACTCCCAGAGAAGGCTGTACACACACACACGCACGTCACAAACAGGCACTCACATGCATAGACACACATGCCAGACACGCACGCACATGCAGAAGCACACAGACCCACACGCGTACGCACACACGGGCGTGCGCACATGCCCCACGCTGGAGCTGCATTTGTCCCTGCCAATTTCTCTCCCATCCCAGCGGCTCTCCTGAATCAGCACTTGGATCGGCAGTCATCGGGCAGCATTCTTCACATTATTGTTCACAAATAATAATAAAAAGGAGCCGTGCGAGAAAGGGGGGGGACGGCGGGGAAATATGCAAACACGGTGAGCAATTCCAAGGCAGGGAGGGATTTGCTTTCATGGCTCGCGGGCTCTCTGGGGAAGCGTGCGTGCGTGTGCAGAACACAAGCGGGGCCCTGCTTCCTTCTACCGAGAGGCAGAGCGGGGACAGCATCCTGCTACACTCCAGCAACAACGTGATTTTGAGCCCTGCCTGCTCCAGACTCGTGCCAAGAGCTGCCCCCAGCTGTGAATGGGGAGCTGGGGAGCCAGAGGTGGTTGGACTTGATGTCGTTGCATCCACTTCTTGCATGCTATTGACTATGAAACAGCGCATCCCCTACCCATGGGAGCCGGATGGCACACGAGGCTTGGCTGGATTTTTGATTTCTATGTATCTAGCCCAAATCACGAAGGAAAAAAAAAAAAAAATTAAGATAGAGGATGGCATCCCTTTGGGAAAAGGCCCTCTACCTAAAACGCACCTCTCCCTCTCCTATTTAGAAAATAACTTTCTCTCCTGCACATTTGTTTGACCCAGCTATCCTTTCAAAAGCAATAAAGCCCCTTCTGCCCCACACCTCCTTCCACCCAGCCCCTGGAGCACTGCCCAACCTCCTTGCACCCTCACTTTGCCCTCGCATATCCCCCACATAGTCCCGCCACGACTGCAGCCGCCCCCGAATGCGCTTTCCAGTCCCTTCCGCAGGGGCCTGGGAGCACTCCCAGCCATCCAAAACCCAACATTTGTAGCCGGACAAACACTTTGCTGAGTGCAAATTTGCTCAGACACCCAGAAATGTAAGTCATGGCCAATAGCCATTGCCCAGAACATTTCAGCAGTCCCTCAGTGACGGTAAGCTGTTAATGTGGTCTCTTTGCAACCGGGGGGATCCCCAAGCAAAATGCTAAGTAGCCGACCTGTGAATGTCCCTCTCCATGTGACTGGGGAGCCCGTGGGGGACACGGAGCTGCGACAGACCGGTGGCCCTGGAAACAGAGAGCTCCATGCCACCTTCACTGCTCTCCTTTAACTTGCCCTGACAAGTTGCATCTGAGTTACAAATCACTTCTCCCTGCTCCCTCCAGAAGCAGGAGAGCGTCCAACTCCCCCAGAGGCCCGCTGACCCCCTCCTGTGCGAGACCCCCGCCTAGCGTGCGCAGCCCTCGCCTGGATCCTGGAGCAGAGGCCTCCTGCCGCCAGGAACCAGGGGCCTGGCAAGCAGCAGCCCTCGAAGTGATGCGACGGGCAATTCAGGAAATCCGCCCATTGAAGCGCTGCAGGGAGCCGGGGGAAGCCCATCCGGTGCGTGACCCGGACTCCCAGCAGACGTGCACCGCGAGGTGAGGCAGACTGCAGAGCGAGCTCCTTTTCCTTTCGCCTTTGCATTTTTCAGAAATCAGAGTGGCAAGTTTGGGAGAGGCCTGGAGGGAAAGAAGAGCCCAAGAAGGGCCAAGACAAGCCTAGGTGAGCTGCAGAGGGGACATCTCAGGATGCTGGCGGCAGCCCCGGGCTATGCTAGGGCCGTCCAGCTCCTGAGCAGCCAGGGGCCACCCCGACCTGCAGACCACAGCCAAACCGCACACTGTGATGTGCAGCATGGCCCCCACCGTGCTATATCCGTGCCCCTGCTAGTGTAAAGAGCCTGACCTCGCTACTCCAAGCCCTCAGGCTCCGGGGTCCCTGCGGGCTGCACCGTGCCAGCTCCAAGTGCGAGCGTAGCGATGCAAGCTGGGGGAGGGAAGGGAGCCCAGAGACCCCCCACCACCCCCCACAGCAGCAGCAGCAGGAGAGTGATGGGGGAAGCGATGCTCAGACCAGGAGCCGGGGAGTTGCAAGTTAACCCCTCACAGGCCACACGCTGCTCATGGGCCACCGGTTGGACAGCACTGGGCTATGCCATTTTTGCAGACACAGAAGTCACCAAAGGCAACTCCTGCACTGAACGCGGCAGCCAGAGGCCAGGCCTGTGTTGACCGGCTTTCTCCAGGACTTTGTGTTGTCCAAGAGCCAGCCCTGCCACCCGCATCTGGGCTCTCTCCTCTGCCTGGGTCATCACCAGTTGGGGAAGGCTCAGAAAAACCCACTCAGCCCCGCTGTCACACACAGGCAGGGCCTCCCGGGACCCAGGGAACAGATCTGTCGGGGAGAAAGAAACAAGATGTATTCAGCGGGGAATCCCAGGCCCTGGAAATCATAGTTGTCCAGCGAGCCCACGGACTTCAACGGGGCTGACGATCACCAGAGTTGACATCTCTCCGAGTTGCACGGGGCCAGCAGGAAGAGGGAGCGCTGCAAGCCTGGCGTGCTCATTGCTAGGACAGGCAGACGCGGCCAGTGGAGTTGGGGTCGCTTTTACCCAGCCTCTCTGCAGAGTCGGTCTTTCCACTCCCCTCCCTGGGGCACAAGAGCACTCACAGATGCAGATATGTTAAGGCCAAAATGGGCCATCAGATGACCTGGTCCGATCTATTTTACACAAGCCAGAGAAAGTCATCCACTCAGGCACGTAGCGAAGCCAGGGACTCCTTGCCTGAAGCTCATCTTCCACAAAGGCATCCAGCCACTATCTGAAGACATCAGGGGACGGGGAACCCGCCCCTTCCCGCGGCAGGTGGTCCCAGCAGGTACCCACCCCCCGCACCTCGAAATCTGCGCCGTGCTTCTGAGCTGAATTTGGCTGGCATTAACTACCAGCCATTAGCTCTTGTTAAATCCTTCTCCACTACATTAAAGAACCCTTTACAACCCTGTAATTTCTCTGCAGGAAAGAACTTCTACACTGCAATCAATTCACCTCCCAGTCGTCTTTTGGGAAATCTGAACAGCTTACGCTTTCTGAGACTCCCTCTTCCAAGTATCTCCTCTGCCCCGGATTGCTCTCATGCCTCTTCCCTGCACCGTCTCCAAAATGTCCAGCATCTCTTTTAAACCGTGGACACCAGAACTGCACGCAGGACTCCATCGTCACCCCCCGAGCCCCTGCGATACCAACGCCTCTGCCGGGTCCTAGGTTAAAGCACCTGCTTTGGTAATGCACTGTCATCTGGACCTGAAGACAAAGGCACAAAGAGCAGCGAGGAGGAAGATGACCCATCCCACCATTTGCATTAAAGGTTTTCCAAGGGACTCGAGCAAGTTGAGAACAAGATCACGTAGGTGCCTAAGCAGACTCGGGTGTTGAACTCAGGGACAGGACCTGGCCCCGAAGGGTTTCTGACCCTTGCAGGCTGGGTTTCCCAACTCACGCAGGTGGCACCCAGGGGAGCCAGGCCCTCCCTACGACCAGGGTCCCTGCCCCAGAAAGCTGCTGTATGGGACCCCCGTATTACTTCATTTTTTCCAGCATCGACCTGACCCCTCAGCACTTCCACCCAACCGGCCCCTCCTGCAGACTTTTCCCAGCTCCCTCTTGGCTACGAGCCACATTGGCCCTTGAGTCTCCCACCTGCTGGGATACCGGACCTGCCTTTTACCTCCTGCTTGCCCTTCCCGGCAGGTCGTGCTGCACCTATGGTCATGGCAGCCAAGCCCAGGACAGGGTAGGGTCCCTCTGGGCCCATCCCCTTTCACCAACTCCAGTGATATTTCCGATTGCACTGCCCTGGTGTTTCCTCGGACCTTGCTATTTGCCCCCTGCCCAGACTACGCTGCCAGAGGCAGGCGGGGGCTGAGCCCAACATGGTGGTCAGTGCAGGGAAGAACAACAAGGCTGCAATGCTAGCCTAGTTTGTACAAACTGCATTTGTGTTAAGAGGGGTATGTGTGTGGAGGGGGCGCAGCTGGAGAAGTGGAGAACAGGGGTGAGATCCCAGTGCTGCGAGGATGCTTGGCCCCGACTGCTTTCATGACCTTGAAGAAATCTGTTTCACCATCTGTGAACTGGTGATAATACAGCTGCCCCATCCGCAAAGCAAGGTGGGGACCTCTCATGCATGCATGCTGAAGTCTCCGGGGGCCCAGAGGACCCTGGACCGGGCACAAGTGAGTGATGCTAGAACACAAGGATTATTGTTACAACCCATCCAAGGAGTGGACATGGGGCTGTCTGCTCCCTGCAGCCCCTCTGTCTACCCCCAAAGTCTTGGCTGCTTCTCCTAAAGGTCCCAGTATGAGGGTCCCTGTTAACATTTGCTCTGAGGGGCTGGGCTAAGAAACATCTCCTTAAACCCAGCACAGGCAGCAGGTACAGGATGTCTTGCCTGCAATCTCTTGACACTATGATAGAGCCGCAGAAACTCCCGTACCTGCTCTGCCACTGCACCCGGGTGTCATGGGACGGTAAAGGGCCTGTTTGCAATTCAAATGGACCAGCAAAGTTCAGTTCTCTAGACAAGCTCCCCTGCCCTGCAATCATCAGTTCACATGCAGAGACAAGGCTCATGGAAAGACTCACTGCTCCAGCAGCAGCCTGGCCTAGTCCCACTTGCAGATCCTTCACCATGAAGAATTGCTAAGATAATGACCAGTCCATGCATAATTTGGAAAGAGCCCTGACAACGTAAATTTAATACTGGACAACACTGCAAAGAAGAGGAGGCAGGGAGCAGAGTTCATTGCTCCTCACCTCCTGGCTATCCTCAAGCACCGGGGTATATCTGGGGTTGGAGGGATCTAGAGCAACAGGGACAGAGAAGAAATCCACATCTGGATCCGTATGCTCCTAAAGTCCAGCACCTGGGATCTTCCCAAAGTCCACCACTGGCAAAACTGACTACCCAGTAACAGCCCTATATCATCTCTCTTTCTCCCACACTTCTTCCAGGGAGACACCCACGATGGGAAGACCAGCTCTCCCAGTCTCCTCCAGGCAAACATACTGCTCCGATTAGCACTGAGACCGGCCTTGCTCCCTTCCACCCTGGGAACGGACTGCAGCACTAGATCAAAAGCAGCCCCAAACATCTGAGGTCAGGTGCGCTGGCAAGGCAGAAGTGTCAGCTCCCCACCCCGTCGAGGAACAGCTCAGTCCCTTTCTCTGACCTTTAAGGCTTCCAGACACGCTTCAGCCCACACTCAGCTCGGCCGCCAGTCACTTTGTCCCTGCGCCCGCCCGCACTATATGTTCCACTTGCTTCAATAAGTCACCACCAAAAACCCTGATCAGTTTTTTCCTCCCTCGAAATGTTTCCAAGTCTCTCAAGGAGAACCTAAGTTATAGGGCTAGATTTAAACCCCTTTCCTCCAGCTGAAGATCCAGACTATGCTTATGAACTAGGAGACCATCAAGCATGCTCCAGCCAGCAGCCTTATGAGCCACCACGATGCCGATGCATTTCAAACAGCGCGTGAGATTTAATCGTTGTGTCCACCGGGAATGAGTTACTCAGCACAGGGCCAAATCTTAACCCCCGTCTTTATCCTGCAGGAGCATTTCGGAGGCCCTGTTCGAGCCTTATGGTGCGCAAGGCCTGCACCAGAGACGGACTGTGCCTTGCTGAGCTTACAATAAAAGTCTGCTGGGGTGAAAAGCAAAGGGGAGCTGCGAAGGGAGGCGAGTGAAACCCAACAACACGGGTCATACATCCCCAGGAGTGGGAGGAATGGGGGCCTTTTAAACCCTCAGTGCATATTAAGCAAACAAAACTCCAAGCCTCCGCCCAAAAACCATTAAAAGAAATGCCCAGAGACGTGACGGGGCAAACACAATAGGGAGAGAGAACAGTTGTTACCAATTTAGTAGATAGCTTACGCTCTGGTGAACACGGCATTCAGCTCCAGTACACAAACCCTGCCAAGGCAATTCCCCCCTTCCACCTCCGAAAGAGAGAGGAAAAAGGGCCCGCGAGCCTTTGCTTGGCAAAAAGTGACATGAGCCAGACGGCAGCGCTAGCCACAGCAGCGCTTTCCGATTAAAGGACCAGGGAGAAAGGCCGCTGCCCCCTGTGCAGCCTTAGCCAACTAAACTGCAGTCGCGCCGCGCTTGCTGCTCTGCTCGCTCGACTCAAAGCACTGCCACCGAGATGTCCCAGAGCCCCACTAACAGGAGCCAAACGATTGCAAAAAGATTGCAGCTTTTCTCCCAATCCGCCAAAGCCGACTGGGAAAAAAAACACCAAAACCCTCACCCATGCAACACGAAAACCAGAATGCTTCCAGCAAACCAGATATCTTAATCTACGCCCTATTTAACAAGATCAAAGGGGTATTTCACAGAACACTGCACACGGACACAGCTCTCAACCAGCAAGGCAGCCCGGGCACACGTGCTTTGCAGCTAGGACACAACCGCCCTGAAAACCAACTTGCGTTTTGGCAACGGCGCTTTGTTACGAACAGGCAGCAAACATCCCCCTCCCTCCCCGGCTCTCTCCGATTTCGCTACCCGGGAAATCGCTGCAAAGCGCTCGTTCCTTTCTGAAGTCGCTCCGTGATCACACACAATCAACGAGCTGCAATAACCATACCAGAAAGTTAGAGGAATCTCACCTTTAGCCAAAAATATATATTATATAGAGCTGTGTTTGTTCCCATTAAACAGATTCCCACATGCAGGAATACCAGGAGATAGCTATTTTTTTTTTAAAAAAACCCCATCAACTTGCTCTTACAGCCGACGGGCAGAACGTCAGGAATTATAAAGAAAAGAAAAGACGATATCAGCCCCCTACCGAGGAAAAGGCAACTTTTGTTCAACGTTGCAGGCATAAAAGCATCTAGAGCCGGCCAAGAGAATAACAGTTTATGGAGACCTTATATAGCATCCCAGAGAGAGAAAACAGGAAGAGTGAATCTGAAGGCAAGAAAGCGTCTTCCGACTGGATGGGGCCAAGCCCAGCAGCCTTCGACTCAGGCGGGGGCTGGTCCTAATTTGGACGCCGACCCCAATGGGAGTCTGCCCTCACATGAAGGCTTGATCCATGGTGTATTAAGTTTCTGCCAAAATTTGGTAGGGGCGAGATTCTGATCTGATCTCCCCGGAGTAACTTCACGGAAGTCAACGGAGTTGCTCCCAATGACCAAGAGCATTCATGACAGCCGAATTTGGCCCCAGCCAGTGGACCCAGAGTCCAGGGAAGACAAGGTCTTCCATGATCTCTGGACTGGGCCACAAGAAGAACACCTTAGACAGACTTACCACTTGGGGCTTGGTCCTGGCACCACCGGAGCCGAGGTCCTCCTGCTGCTTCGGACATCGCAGCAGCTTGGGCTCCGACGTCGTCGGCGTCGCTGGCGACGATCTGGGCAAATCCACAGGGCTAGCGGAAGTCGAGTCCCCAGAGCTGAGGTTCAGCATGTACTGCTTGGTAACATCCTCCAAGGAAGGCGCTTGGAGCACGGGGTAGGCCTTGACGGGGAGCCGGGACGGCTCTGGTGTGGTGATGCGCACACTGTGGCCGAGCGTCGCAGGCGGGTCCGGGGCCGAAATGGGGACGAAGGCGGAAGGCTCGCTCGTGTGCCGGACGTGCTTGGAGGCCAGCCGGGACCTGCCGACGGCGGCGGGACCGGGGCCCGAGGCCGGCGTCTGGTTGTTTTCCAGGTGGGTCACCCGGTTGTTGCGCTTCTTGGAGCTGCGCCGGAGGACCCGGGGGGACAGGACTTCCGCGAGCTTGGGGTCAAAACTGTAGCCCTGGCCGGCCTCCCCTACGGCGCCGGCTCCCAGCTGCGCCGGTAGGACGTGTTCGGACTGAGCGCGCAGCCTCCCGGCCTCCGGGGCCAGCTCCTCCAGCTCCCTCGCCTCGTCCCGCTGCTCGGAGAGGATGGGCTCGCTGCTGGAAGGCGGGATGGTCTGGTCCAGCTCGCTGATGGGCTCGCCGGGGCCCTCAAAGCCAGCGCTGGCCAGGTCCCCGCGGCGGCTGGGGTCGCTGAAAGACTTCTTCTTGATGGTCTTGCCGTTCCCCTTCTCGTCGATCACCTTGTCCATGGCGCCGGGCTGGCTCACAATGTTCTGGATGACCCGGCTGTAGTCTTTGACGCCGTCGCTGCACACGGACAGGTCGCTGGCGGCACTCCCCGTGCACTCCGACCGAGCGATGGCCGAGGCCTCCGGCATGCCGGCCTTGGCGCTGAGGGACCCCAGCAGATTGCTGTCCATGGAGAAGCTCTGGGCCTCCTCTGCGATTGAGCACCTGCGGTGCGGCATGGGGTCACTCAAGGACCTGTAGGTCTCGCCGCCGGCCTCCCCATTGCTCCCGTTGCTGGATTCGGACCCGCTGTTACCCACCGAGGGAAACTTCCTTCGGCGCCGCAGGGTGCTCGGGGTGGAAGGGGCCTCCGAGGATGCTTGCGCCACGGCTCTGCCGTCAAGGGCGTCGTCGACAGCGGGGCCCTCGTGATTCGCTGTGGCGGCGTGCGCCGGCAGAGGTCCCTCTTTGCCGCCGGCTCCGGCTCGGAGGGGTCTGCCTTCCGCTTGGCCAACGCCCGGCAGTTTCCAAGCCGCCACCATGCGATCGAGGTCCCGGTAGGCAGCGCTGGCGGGGCCCGCTTCCGGCTCCGTCACGATGCCTTCGTCTGTCATGCTGGACTCGCGCCCCGAGAGCTCCTCCGCGGACTCCCCGCCGGCGAGGCTCCCCTCAGGCCCCGCGCCCCCTCGGGCGCCCGCCGCAAGGCCGTCGTCGTGCTGGGAGCCGATCCGGCGGATCTTCTCAAACACCTGCCGCGCCTCCTGGACGTACTGGTCCTGGACGACCACCGTGGGGCCGGCGTCGCCGTCCGGGGCCGCGCCGGCGAGGAGCGGCGAGGAGCGGCCCGGCTGCGCGCGGCGCGGGCCCAGCTTCTCCGAGCAGGTGAAGGACTTGGCGCGGCGCAGCGTGGCCGTCAGGTCCTTGAGCGTGGGGCGCGGGCCCGCCGCCGGGGCCCCCCGCCTGCGCCCCCGCGGCTCGGCCGCCTCGGCCCGCGGGAGCCCCAGCAGCGCGGCGGCGTCGGCGGCGATGTCGGGGTTGGACACGGCTTTCCGGTGCGCGCGGGCGCGGGCGGGCGCCTCGGGCCCGGGCGCGAAGGGCGGCAGGCTCACCTTGGCCACGCGCGACACGGGCGGGAAGGGCGAGGCGGCGGGCGGCGGCGAGGCGCGGTCGGGCCCCTTCCTGCGGCGGCGCCGCCGGCCCGGCCGCTCCTCGGGGGGCTCCGCGCCGTCCCCGAAGAGGCGGCGCATGGCGGGCACGCTCGGCCACGGCCCCGCCGCCTCCGGCCCCGCCGCGCCCGCCGCCGCCGCCTCCCGCGCCGGCCCCGCGAACCGCGCCGACAGCTGCCGCACCCACGCGCCCGCCCGCGGCGCCCCCGCCGGCGCGGGCAGCCGCGGGGCCGGCGCGGAGCTGCCCGCCGCCGCCGCCTCCCCCTCCTCCGCCATCGCGGGCTGCGCCGCCCGGCCCCGCCCCGCCCCGCGCCGCGCCCCGCCCCCGGGGGCGGTGCCCGCTCCCTGCGCGGCCCCCCGAGGCGGGGGTCCGCGGGCCGGAGCGGGGCCCGCCCTGCCCTTCCGGCTCCCCCGTCTCTTTCTGTGCCCCCTGCCCTTTCCTCGCCCCCTTGACGCCCCGGCCGGCTCCCCCTCGCCCAGCCCGCACGCGGCTCCCCCGCCCCGCGAGCCGTCACCTCGGCCCCCGCAGCAGAAGCGCCCCGAGCTCCCCCCGGGCAGCTCTTGGCCCCGCTGCTCCCCCACTGCTGGGTGTCTCCGGCCGCCACCTTCCCCGCTGCGCCGCGGGAAGAGACCGGGGTGGCTCTGCACAGGGTTTCATCCTTCTTCGGGGCTGGGAGGGACGCAGGAGGGGGGAAGAGCGATGCCGCCGTGGCCCCAAAATGGTGCGAGAGGCCAGGGGCGCTCCGGGTGCATAGTTGTTAGGGCCTGGCAGGGACCCCGCCTGAACGGGGAGGGGGGGATCGGGAGGTACGGAGCAACGCTGCCATGCCCCCAAAACGATGCGAGAGGCAAGGGCCGCCTTGGGTGATCCCACCGTGTCGTTGGCAGAAAGTTGGACGAGCTTTTGAACGTGAGGCGTTATCTGCGCTCCTGCATCCCCGCCCGCTGGCAGCTCGGGCTTCAGCCTGATGCAACCCCGTGGGCAGACGTAGGATGTTGAAAAGAGGGGTGCAGGCGGCGTGGGGCATCATCGCATACAAGAGGACGCCTATTTGCCTCCGGTTCAAAAGAAGCCAGAAGCTTTACCAATACGTTAAGGGTCTCGTGCTGATTCAGTTTAAGATTGAAGCGAACGTGGATAAACTGGATTGGAACAGGTTTTGTTTTGCTCCGTCGTATACTGCCTATAAAACACACGACCAATTTGGTGAAAATTATGGGAAGCGGGCGCTTCGTTCGTCCTGCGGTCACTGCAATGACAAATTATGTCCTAGGGAAGCAGGGCTGGAGGGTCGTCTAGTCCCACCCCCCCGAGGCTGGATCCTCCGTCTCCAAACCACCCCCTACAATCCCGAATCTGCACTGTACACAAGATACCGGCAACGCTGACACCACACAACGCAAACCCCGCACCCGAACCCGCCACGGGTCGAGCAGGGGAACCGTGGCAGCCGACATCCTGCTTCGAAGAAACGCAAGTTCCCTTCGGGCTCGGGCTTCCCCTGGAAGTGGCACGGGGCTTTCTCGTCTGTGACGGAGATGCTGAGAGACCAGATTTGGAAAGGGAAGAAGCAGGGAGGCAGTGGGGAACCACAGAGGCCTTCCAGGTCACGAGAGGTGCAAGGCAAGACGAGGCCAGCGGTCGAGGAGCTGAGTGCGGAGGGGAATAATAGGAGGAAATGCCCCTGCTACAGCCTCCGGTGGCATATAAGGGCTGTGAACGTCATGGAGAAAACACCCCCCTCCGTGAAGGGGATGCCCCCCCCGGGGCAGTGCAGTTCCCCACGGGAACAGCACAGGGCCTGCAGCTGAGCAAGGCTGCCTGGACTTAGACCACCCCATGGGTGCAAGGGCCAAGGCCAGCCCAAAGCCACCTCGGCTGCCCTTTCTCCTGGCTGTGGTGTCCTCCTTGCCTCCTCTCCGTGGTGCAGCACAGGGGCCAGGAGCTGGGCTGGGGGAAAGGTGGGGGATGAGGGGGAAAGAGGGCAAGTCTCCAAGGCAAAGAAGGGGGAGAAGAAAAGTTCCCCCTCACTGTAGAAGGCAGGGCACGAGGCAGTGGGTTTACACCAAACCTGCTCCCTGTCAGATCAGGGGGCGGTGGAAGAAGCTACCCAGGGAAGTGGCGCAATCCCCTTCCCTGGAGGTTTCCAAGCAGAGGCAGGACCAGGGACTCTCTCGGCTGGGGTAGGAACAGCAACTCCTAGCTCTGTGCAGGGGGCTGGGCTAGACAAGCCTTGAGCTCCCTGCCAACCTTACGATCCTACCTCTCTGCAGTGCTGCCACTGTCACTGCTGGTAGAGTTGATCTGCGAGGAGCCGAGCCGCGTATGGATCTGAAAGCACGCGGCACGCATGCAGTCAGGTCCTACGATGAACGGTGCCAGGCCATTGCACTGACGCCTTCTCTGCCCGCCCCAGCCTGGAGCAACTGTGCCTGCTGCCCGGTCTTCCTAGGGCTGGACCAGCCACGCTGAGCTGACCGCTGCTCCCACGTGCAGCCAAGGCGGCTGGGACGATTGCTTTCGGGGATGGGCTCACTAGCCCACCCGCCTGAGTCTCCCTACCTACCCACACAAACGAGCTGTGACACTGCATCCCCCCTCGAGGCCAGCTTCTCTGCCTCTGCAAACAGCCAAGATATGGTGAAACCCTTTGGTCAGAGGACAATACCTCCACCGGACAGAACTGCAGAGCCTTGTGCTGCACATGCCTTTGTACAGCTATGGGGCATGTTTCGGCGGGAGCTGCCCACCCCTTCTTATCAGGGCCATTTCGGGGACAGGATCGTAACCAGACTTCCTGCCCGCTGGCACACTCGGTGCCTGGGTGGTAGTGGCAGTCTACAGGGTGATACAGCAAACCAAGTCCCCCTCGGGCCGTGGGGAGCAGCAGTGAGAGAGCAGGAGTTGGTTAAGCCCATCCCGTCTGCGTTGCCACAGGGGGAGAGTTGTGAGCATGGGCAGCCCTGGTCATTCATTTCCCCGGGAGCTGCATTGCTCGGGCATGGGAGAGAGGGGCCACGACGCCAGGCCCTGCAGATGCCCAGAGGGTTTGCTGGGGGCATAGAGGGATGAGCCGCTCTGTGCATATCTTCCCGCACTTAGCTCCATGAAAGGATCCCTGCAGATCCACCTCCCCCGCGATCCCTTCCCACCTGCCACAGGGGAGCGTAAGGACCCTGCGCCCTTGACCCTGCCGTAACAGGATCCCAGCCTGGTTGCACTGGCAGCTGCTTTGTTTGCTCAGCCCTCCATCTCCCCTGCTCAGCTCACAGAAATTCCCCTTGGCTTAGCTGCCCCAGCATGCAAAGCCACCAGTCGAGCAGGTCTCCTTAGTACCAGCTGCATCCCCCACCGCATCTAAGGCCGGGCCTTGGCGATGCTAGGTGCTGTACATACCTGTGGCCGGACATAGCTCTGGCTCCAAGCTCAGCTTTGTCCTCATCCTTCCAGCTCCTAGAGGACAGCCCCAGGGCTGCATTTGGTGGCCCTACCACCCTGGCTTGGGCTGTGCGGTGGGTACCACGTGTTACTTGGAAAGGTGCTTGGGCAGGCAGAGGCGATGGTCTTCATTCCCAGAACGCTTACATGCCCCTAGTGCAGGGCCTGGGTGAAGATGGCCCAGGGGACAAGCCTGGGCAGAGGCCAGGTGGCTGCCCATCACACTGTTCCCTCCGACTTCGATGCTATCTGTGTGTTTAAGCTGGTTTTGGGGATAGTAGCTCTGCAAAGGTCTCTTTCCAAATCTGGGTGTGCTGTGCCCTCTACCGGACACAGGGAAGAATGACCCTGTGCTAACAGGCCACTCCACTCCTTCTTCCCAGCCCAGGGATCGTTTTGGTGGGGACCGACTGCTTTTTCAGGGTCACTTACCCCACGGCTTCTTGCAAAGTCAGAGATGATTGTAACATGCGCATTGATGCAAGCAGGCAGGCGTGTGGTGAGTGGGTGTCGGGACTGCTGGGTCTGCAACTCGGACACTGAGACGTTGGAAACCGCACTCCTCCAGCCGGTCTCCTGCCTAAAAACAACTCCCTTGTTTCATGGACTCTCAGACTTGACTAGCTGTAGGACGCTAATCTCCTTGCTGTGTCACAGCTGAACAGATAAAGCGGTTTACACTGAGCAAGGCGATCAGAGCAGTCACCGTCCTTCTCACTTTCTCCTCCCCTCTCCTGTATGGTGGAAGCCTCTTCTGGGAGAAGTTCATTATGAAGATTTTGCTTCTCAAAACCTGCAAACAACCCGGCCGTGGGTTCTGTGATTTAGTTTCACATTAACTAGTCGAAGGCATCAGGGGAGAAAACTCCATGGAAAGTCAGGCCTGCCGGGAAGGGCTACGGTGCTTGTTCATCTCCAGCTTGCTTCTAATCAATCACTGCCTCGCCAGGAGCCAAGCAATCATGTCCCGTGCTGCCTATAGACTCCTTGACGCCTTCCAAAGAGGGCTTGTGCTGGCACTTCCTTGGGAGCCAATGATCCAGCCTAGCCAGGCAAGTTCCCAGGGCAAGTGATGAGAGCAGCCTGCTCGAGTCCAGGTGGCCATGTAGCCACGAAAACTTCCTCATTCCCTGCTCCTAACAATAGCACGTGGAAAATCATGAGCAGCCACCCAGGCCCCGTTCGTCCTGCACTGGCAGCACCAAGGCTTGTGTCATGTTAGGTAGCCTGCAACCTCCAGGCAGTGACACTCAGCCATACCAGGGTGGCTTTTGGTCCAGCCATTCGGGGCCAGAGCACAGACTTTGCACGAGGCAGGTAACGGGGTGTCTTGCTATAGATTCCCTTCCCTGTGGCCAAGGGGTTTCTAGATGTTACAAGTCGACCCCTCACCTTTCAGCACTCACCTGTTGTAGCCGAGGTGCTTCTTCTATCCAGCATGCTTGAAAATGCATCTCCCTGCAAGGTGTCTTCACCTTCCTCAAAGGCCGGAGCTAAAGCTGAGGGGGTTTAACTAGGGGGTGTTGATGCTGTGCTGGTGCTAGAAACCCAGCTGTTCCTGGCTTGGGAAGTCTTGCCCTTCCACTCAGAGTCAGGCCTGTTGAAGATTTGGGGCCCTGCCTAAGATATTCTCCGCTGATAGGCACCAGCTACACGGGCGGTGCCCTTGCCTGCCCTGCTTTTCCCGGTGGCAGCTGGAAGCCGGTCTTTCTGTTGCTTGCTGGAAGCTGTGCCTTGCAGGTCTGCGGGACAGTCTGAGGTGGTGATTTGGGGTGGTACCTTGGGTCAGTGGCTGCCTGTGAGCGCAAGCGACTGGACTCCAGAAAGCCCTTTCCAGCCTGATGTCCCTGGCGTGTTCCCTGCGGGCTGGGTGAGACCCGTGAGCTGTGGCACGTCCCGTTTTTTCCAGGGTAGTTCCTTTCTGATCCTGTCGTCTGCCTTCTCCAGCCCCCACAGCCCACCTGCCTCCCACAGCCCAGCTACCTATTGACCCTCCCCACCCTCATGCACAGCCCCACGGGTGACCCCTCATTTCCTCTTGCCGGGCAGGCTGCAGAGCTCCCAGAGCTGGCTGCACAGGACGGAGAGATGAGGGGGAGAAGCAGTGTTGCTTGCATGGTGCTGTCCCAGGGCTAACTGCCCTTGCTTCCCAGCACAGCAGGGCTGGATTAAAACAGCTGTGTGGGTCACCCAGGGCACCTTCATGGCTCACTGTTTGGGAACCATCATGGTCCCAGGGAATGGGCTGGGTCTGGAGGTCAGTGGTGGAAGGAGGCAGCTTCTACCTCCCAACCCCTGGCCCAGGCCAAACCACCGTGGCTGGACCTGTGACCTGGCGCTTTCCAGAAGGGAGAGAGGAACTCAGTCCCTGTCCCAGAAAACCCCTGCTCCAAGAGGACAAACCAAAGGGCTGGGGCCACAGCATTCAGCGCTAAAAGCACAAATGAGGGAAGATCTCCATTAGCGACAGCAGTGTAAGGCTTACGCCCCTCTCTGATGTGCGGTGTGCCATGTGCAGAGGTTGTCCATGACACTTGTGGCCGCCCTTGCTTTACAGGATCTTGAATGCACTAGGATGAGGTTGCCCGGGTGCAGGCTGGCTCAGGTCCTGGCAGCTGCCCACTGTCTGGATAGAGGTTGGTGAAGGGCTTACTAACATGTGAGGAGAGTTAGTTTGCTCTCCTAGCCAACTTGGATGAAAACGTTCTTCCTCCTCACCCTCATCCCCAGCCCAAGACCAAGGCACCTAGAGAGAGAAGCAGGGATGGGCGTCAGCTTGGGAAGCCAACTAGAGACCTGGCCGGTGGGGGTCATAGCTGCTGTATGAGCTGTACCAAGCGCTGTTGCAAGGCTGCTGAAGCAGCAGCCTGACTTGGAGGGGAAAGTGGATGAACCAGAGGCCTGTGGGGGAAACACAGCAGCAATTCAGCCCCTGCAGAAAAGAGTGATGGAGCCTGGAAGTGAGCCATGGAGGGATAACGTCAGGGGGTGACTAACTGGGGGCAGGAGGGGGTTAGTTCGGTCCTTCCAGCCCCTGAAAGTGCTGGTCTGGAGGGGGACAGAGCACCCATGTCTCTAGTCCCTAACCCCGGGCAGGACTGAGCCAGGGCACTTGCTACTGCGGGGCTTAAATAGGCAGTAAGGAGATGGTGCCCTGGACTGCAAGAGGAGCAGGGCACTGCCTGGCCTCTCACTCCTGCAAGATCCTTTATGAAGTACCCTGCACCACCGAACATGTTGCGTGAAGGGCCAGGCCACAACCCCTCGGCATACTCCATGGTGCAGTTCACCTTCCTGGAGCAGGGTCTACACATGACTGGATCCCACCCACGTTGTACATATGGCATGGACACGTGAGCCCCCATCAGCTCTGTTAGTCCCTGGGCTGTTGCCTGGAAATCTGTAATAAAGCAGTAATGAAACCAGCCTTTCTGGGACTCTGGAGTCTTTGTGGTCATCTCTTTTGGCTCCTTTGGTACTTTATACCAAGGTGAGGACATACCTATGGAAAGAGGCAGGCAGCACACGTAGACTGATTCCCACTAATGGGCAGCATCTTCCATTTTATTGTGATTTCCAAGGGCAAGACAATAATTTATCACCATGTCAGGGCTACAATATGGCAATCTTACAAGCAGGCATTGATTGACTCATGGCTCTGCCACCCGCACAGGGCCAGCAAAGTGTCTAGGGGCCACAGAGCCACTGAGATACCCATCTGGGGGGACGGTGCAGTGGGCATCTTGCAGTCAACGTGAGAGATGAGCCCACGAAATACAGCCCCGTGCACTCAGCGATTCCCTCAGTACCTGAAAGTGCTTCCAGCAGCCAGACTACAGCCACAGCAGGGCCGGGGGTACTGAATAATACCTGGCAACAGCTCTGGGGGTGACACTGAAAAGGCGGCAGCAGCCACAGCTGCAAAAAATGCAACCACTTGGCAGCAGCAGAGAGGGGCCTGGAGTCACAGGCCATGGCGTTTGCAGCTAAGGCCCGTCGCCACCTGGGAAAGTCTGAGCACCCATCTGCTCTGGCGACTGCTCTCTAGCAGTCCCCAGTCCTAGATGCTGCAGAGGGAGGCTTAAACCCCCCACGCTGCATTTTGTTGTTCCACGTGGGCTCCATCTGAACCCCCTTAAAGTCAATGGAAAAGATTCCTGCTGACTTCGGACAGCTTTGGATCGAGCATGACAAATTTCTTCCAGGTCAGAAGTCCAGTTAAAGGAAGTGGACAGAGGAAACACTTACACCGCAGCAGTCAGTGTTACACCAGCAAAGGAAGCAGGTACAGTGCAGGCCCCTAAAGTCTCTGCACAGTTGTGCACAATCCCTTGAAGAGTCGCCCTGAAAGAATCACAGGTAGAACTTTTCCAGTGCAAGTTAAACCAGGTTAGGGCTGGTCTGTCCATGTCTATCCTGGGGTAACCAGCTGCTCCAAACAACCAAGTTTGTTATGTACTCCTCTGCCATCTAGTACCATAATAGACACCACCTGTAGGAGCTATCTTGGAATAGCTGTGCATCTCTCCATTCCTGCTCCCAGAGTTTTATTTTGGTGAGCAAAAGCAATGTCCGGGTCACTAGAGCATACATTTGGCTGCCTGTGCGCTCGACCTATTTGAAGAACTCCAGATCTCTAAGGCTCACTGTGTTGCAGGGCTAGATTGTATCCGCTGTACTTCTCCTCCCCGCCACGATTTCATTAAAAAAGGGAGCCTAGAAGAGCTCAATAAACCCCCCCACGGGAAAACAGTGCCCAGGGGGTGGGGAATCTGCAGCCGGCTCAGTGAGGGCTGCTCTGCTCTGGGTCTGGGGAACTGAGCGATGTACTGTGGAACATGGAAAAATGAATCCACCCTTGGTGCAATATCCAAAATCGAGGAAACCACCCTCCCCATGCTCATCTGTTTAAGATTAACGCCGTCTGCTTATCCATCCTCCAAGTGAGTCACACGACTTTCTCCCACCCCACACTGGCTCAGCCCGGCCCAGCCCAGCCCTCCTCCCCACAGCCCCAGGCCAGCTTCCTGCCTTGCATCCACTTTGCCCTGTGCCCCGGTCTCAGCCCTGGATTGTTCAGTGACCTTCATGGTGTTTCACTGCGTGCTTTGGTTCGGACGTGCCCCTGCAAAACCAAGAGGCTTGTTCATGATGAAATGCTTCAGAGGGAGGAAGCAAGCAGGGATAGGGTGGGGATGGGTTTGGTCTCAGCCCTGACCTTCCAGACTTGAACAGCCCTATTAAATTGATCTCACCATAAGGTTGTCTCACCCGCTTTGGGGCTGTGCCTGCTGTCAAAATCCCAGCCGGCAGGACCCGCTTGCTGCAGCTCGCCTGAGTCTCAGTGGTATTAGCCCCTTCAGTGCTCCCTCATGCAACTCCACTCATGCCAGGGGCTTTGAGTTGGTGTCGCTGGGTTGCCACCAGTGGAAGAAAGCCCAGCTGTGCTGCACAGCTGCTGAAAGGCGATCAGCCCCGGGCTGGAGAACCACGTGACAGCTTGAACACGCGGCTGGGTGTGAGGCTCTTCATGCTGCCTCTTGGTTAATGGAGTGGCATGAGCACTGCCAACCCACCAACCCCACCGACCATCCGGTGCCAGGGTGATCCCCCCCCCAGTCAGCTCAGTGCCCCAGCTCCACTGACTGCTCCTGTGCTGTCAGCTTGGTGCGTTAGAGGCTGTTTGTGAGCAGAGCATGAGCTGTGTCTAGGGAGAAGCCTGCCTGGAGAGTCTGAAATGATGGCTACATGTCCACCAGTCTCCTTTCCAGGCCCTTTCCCCCAGCCCCAGTGCTGACTGCTGTGATGTGTACTCCAGCCGTGCTGTAGGAGGGGGCATGCCACCAGGACAGGTGCAACAAGGCCTCAGTCAAGGCAAAGAAAAGGTGTGGTGGGATGGGAACTGGAGGCAGAGCAGGGAGGGACATGACCAAGGTCACCCAGCAGGTCAGTGGAAGAGCTGGGGAGGGTACCTGGGCCACTAGATAAGGTGAGCAGCCTCCACCCTCGTGGCCAGGTGAGTCAGTGGAGCTGCGGGAGGGGTGGCATGGCCACATGTGTCCAGCACCCTGCTGGAGTCCTTGCTTGGCCTGCGGCTGTTCCCCTGTAATCGCCTCCATACAACAGTCCTTTTGCAGTGCCCATGTTCGCACCACCCCACACCCGAGGGACTGGCTTGGGAAAAATTGGCCTGGTGTCCAGCTCTGTGAGCCACAGGACATCCCAGAATCCATTGCCCACCCTTGCTGCTGGTACGCCTCTCTGCACAGGCCCCCTAGGCACTCTATGACCTGCTGATGCATTATGGGGTAGCCTTCCCCAAATGTGCTGCTACAGCCTGGAAGGTCTAGATGTATGTATTATTCATTATTCAACTATTCATATTATATTGTGCCCAAACTGTAACGTAAGGGCAGAGGCTTAAGTGAGTATAACGAGGCAGGGGGGCATGGGAATGACCTGGGCTGCAGTCTGGCTCCCCCACCCCCCCAGTGGCTGTCTGATCTTTTATTGCTGCTTGGGGCATATTACTTATGCTACCTGTGCCCCTCCACGTATGCAGCAGCAGCTCCCATGATCAGCCTAGGATGTCCCCAGATCCACCCTGGGAGGACTGGCCAAAAGCAGCAGCTATGGTAGGAGCATTGGGGGTGACACAGTATATTAACTTGTATAGAAGCAGGACATTGGCTGCCATGGCTCCCCTGGTTTACCTGGGGCTGGTTCGGGTGTGATGCCTGTGTCACGTCAGGGCTGATGGTAGCTTTACAAAGAGTTTAGGTTATGGATTTGTACAGGCTGGTATGGATAGGGATGATCCTACCTCAGGCAGGGGCTTGGACTAGATGACCTCTGCAGGTCTCTTCCAGCCTGACTTCTCTGTGATTTCTATGATTAAGACCTGGTAGGATGGACAGAGCTGATTTGACAGAATAGGGGGATCTGTATCTTCATGAACTTTAACACTGATGTTCAATGTAGCCTCAGGGGGTGATGGAGAGGTGACATCCGTAAAGGGCCACATTCATCTCTGCTGAGAGCTACCCAAATCCACTGACCCCAAGCCAATTCCTCTGCAACCACGCTCCACTGCATCTGGGCAGATGTGGTCCCTTCTCCTTCCACCCTCCCCTATGATTAAATGCTCTTCAGTATCCAAGTATCAAAAACAGGCCAAAGCAGCCCGCAGCTGTACCTGCCCAACTCAGGGCACAACCGAGTATTACAAGCCAACGAGCAAAGCTAAAAGGCAGACTTATCATTGCCATGAACAGCCACTAGGGGGTCCATGGATACATGCTACGCTTGTACATGCCAAAAAAGGAATTGCAAAGATTTTGGGAACTCTTTTTTTCTTTTTTTTTTTAAATAAAACAAACCCAATGCTGGGTTCTAGTTCCTGTGAAATCAATACATTAAAATCCTCTGGGGGGAGGGGGTGGTGGAAATGCCAATAATATCAGGTCCCCCAGGCCTCTTCCAGAACTGGCCAGGTAGCTAATAAAACATTAGAAACTTAGGAAAATCGTATCGTAAAGGACTTGAATAGAACAGAGCAGAAAACGAGAGAGTGGGATCTGAATGGGCAGTTTCCTTCCTGACCTCATTGTTCTCCATCAATAAAACTGAATATTCTCCCATCAGAGTCTTCCTTTTCCTGCCTTCCCGATGCCGTAGTAGACTCCTGAGATCTGAGGAGACCTCTTGCTGCAAGTTTTCATTGGGTCTACATGTCAATGTTTCTCTCAGGAAAGCTGAGACGAGTTAGTGATGGACTGGCAGGGTCACCAACCAGGCCCACAATACTCCTTGCCCACCTCCCCCATCACCAGGTGCTGAGTACTGAGAGGGATCAGGCATTGACACGGGGAAGAAACAACCAAGGAGTTGTCCCATGGTGTATATGTCACTGTAAAGCGGCAGACAGTTTTCAGGGCAAGCTGGAGCACCTCTGTGAAGCCCGGAGCGGCTTGCAAAACACCCGGCTTCCCAAGCTGGTTTAATGCCTCGCTGAGAACAAAACTCATTGGGCCCACCCTGACCATGATCATCCTCCTCCTGGTTCATGGCAGGGTTCACAACCCCAGCCCCGCATGTGGGTACCGGCCTCCATCATCACAGCCTTATCCAGATCCTCCCTGCACCCCCTCCCCACAAGGCAGGTCAGTAGGGGATCACCTATTCCACGCAGAGGCATGCTCTGCAAATCCCAGGTGGGAAAACTGAGGCACAAGTGGCCAGAGAGGGAATGGAGGTGATAGCTGCAATTAGAGTTCAGAAGCCCCCGGCTGCCAGCCTTGCACCCAGGAGAATCAGCCCCTGCCCCTTGCTTTTCCTCCATGTGGCTGGGCATTGCAGGCTCCTGGAAGCCACAATCTCTCGACCTCTGAGTTACCCCCTCTCCTTGGTGCCTAGGACCCATAGGTGATGCACCGGTCGTGCCGCCACTTGGAGCTCATCTTGTCCAGCAGGTACCGGGTGCTCTCGCGAAACTTGCGCTGGGTGAAGTAGAAGAGGATGGGGTCCAGGACACTGTTCATGCTGGCAAAGGGGCGGGTGCACTTGTAGGGGATGGCAAAGGCCTGCAGGACCTCACAGTCCACGCTGGGGGAGGAGCGGACGATCAGGTAGATGGTCTTGGTGAGGTGGAAGGGGAAGAAGCTGATGGCGAAGACGATGACCACGATGATGATCATGCGGATCGCTTTGTCCTTCTTCTGCCGCACGGCCAGCCCGATCATCTCATCCTTCTGGCACAAGATCCGGGTCATGCTGCAGTAGCACACCAGGATGGAGGTGAAGGGCATGAGGAAGCCCATGGCCGTCAGCGCGATGCCGTAAGGGAAGTAGCTGGCCGAGCGGTCAGGCGGGCTCAGGTCGTAGCACACGGTCCGGTTCCTCTGGGTGCCCGTGGACGCGAAGACGAAGGTGGGCAAGCACAGGGCCACCACAACGAGCCAAACCACGCCGCACACCAGCCAGGTGAACTTCTTGCCCCGCTTCTTGTGCCAGGTGGAGAGTGGGTGGCAGATGCCCAGGTAGCGCTGGATGCTGATGCAGGTGAGGAACATGATGCTGCCGTGCAGGTTGGTGTAGAACTGGAAACGCACGAACCTGCAGGTGAAGTCGCCGAAGGGCCAGTAGTCCTTCTGCGTGTAGTTGTAGATGAGGAGGGGCAGCGAGCACACGTACAGCAGGTCGGCCGTGGCCAGGTTCAGCATGTAGATGGTGGTGCGGGTCAGCGCCTTCTGGGACACCCAGATCTGCCCGATGACGACGAGGTTGAGGGGGAGCCCCACCACGAAGACCACCGAATAGACCACGGGCAGCAGGATCTGCTTGAACTCTTCATGGAAGGTGCAGTTGCTCTTCCCCCCCGCAGGCGCAGTGAGGTTGTCCATCCCCGGCGTCGGCCTCAGCAAAGCCTGCAAACAAAACACACGGGCACAGTCAAGGACTAGGGTCCTCCCAGGAGCCGGGTGCTACATTAATGCCCCTGGGAACCGCGAACCCCAAACTTAACCCTGTGGCTGTGAGCACAGCTCCATCTCCCACCCTCAGCTCTGCCCCATGGACCCTCCGTGTGTTTTAGGCCTGGCTTGCAGATTCTCACCCTCACAGCCCCCAGGATAGCCCAGGCTGAGCCTTCACCCCAAGACTCCTGCACTGAGCTCAAAGCTTCTGGTTGATCCAGACGGTTTCATTGTGGACCCCCTGTTACCACGCAGCCTCAGACTGCACGGGCCAGACCCCCTTCTGCAGCCTCCTTTACGGACCGGTTCCCCAGTCGCCCAGAGCTGCCCCCTCCCCTCACTGTCGTGTAGGAGGGTCACACGAGCACCTAGGACCCCAGGCAAGGGCAAGGCCCCTCTGTGCTCAGTGCTGCACCGATGCATACTGAGTTATCACCTTGAAGAACCTACTTTCGTGAAGCTCAAGGCAGAGCAAGGGAAGGAGGGAGGAAGCATCGTCTCCCCCCGTCTTGCATGTAGGGAGACTGACTCAGAGAGATGCGGTGACTTGCCCCGGTCACAGTGTGTCACACACCAAGCCTGGCCTAGTGCTTTACTCACCAAGCCATTACCCTGCTCCTGCCACTGGGTCAGCTGCAACATTGCTGGTACCAGTCTGCTCCCTTGCAGCCATAGCTGCCCACAACAGCCTCTGCATCCTGCTTTTTCATCACCCCCTGCAACATCTCTTCCCTTGGCTCTGCCTCTTCATGGCCTCTTTCTCTCCATCATTAGTATTCCAGCCTCTGAGCGTCTTCATTCAAAGGCATAAATCAGTGTGGGTCAAGTAGTGATGCCAGAAATTAGCCTTGTACTCTCCCCAAGTGCCACTCTGATATGCCAGCACCTTGTCTACACTGTGGCTTTGCTGTCCCAGCAGCATGGGACAACTGTATACAACCCTAGTGTAGAACAGGCCTAAAATAGTGTGGATACCACCAAGTACCATGAGAACTATTTTATGCAATGTTTCCCCCAGAGGGACAATGAACCCTGCATAAAGGAAAGAAACAGTCTGAGAAAGTGCAATTTGCACAGGAAGCAATGACCTCAGCTAATGAATACCACAGCAAGCCACAGATGCGTATGTCCCAAACTCCGCAGGGAGGACAGGCTGCATAACGCCCAATGCCCAAAGCAAAGGATGGCAGGTTGCAGAAAGTAACAGGATCCTTGTAGCCAGGCCTCACCCAGCTGCCCCTGAAATCAGCTGGAGGCAGTGGGAGCTAATCCAGCCCTAAATGCAGGGTGGTAGCCATGTGCTCCCCTGAGTGCCATACAGAGTGCCCAAGCACAGGGACGTGCACTAAGGTACTCAGAGACCCACAGGCAGATGGACCAGAGATGGCCCCACATGATGGTTTGAACGTGCAAACCTTCCACCGGGACAGGGCTGTGCTGTGCATCAGCTACTCCGCGGTAACTGCCCATGTGCCCGCTTTTACCCAGTGGGGAGTGAGAGCTAAACCGTGGTGGCTCAGCCCGCAGTGGAAGAGCAGTAAATTATTGCAGGTTAGTCTCCTTTTACCTGGGCCATGACCGTGGCCTACCCAGAGCAAAGCCTCACCCTTTTAACCTCATGGCCAGTCACTTGCACGTCCACATCCTGATCTGGATTCCCGATGCAACCAACGTGGCTTACAGCGGTGGGTGAAACGAGCAGAGCATCGGTGGCAACAAAGGGACCCCGGTGGTGGAGGGGAAGTGGGGACAGGATGCAGCACATATCACTGCAAAGCCCCTTTGTTTCTGGTTCCTGCTGCCCATGGAGGTTAGGGTGCACCAGGCCGGGCTGCTGCTCATCCCCTGCACCGAACAACGAGCTGGGGCAAGGCAGACGCCCCCTGGGTCCCTTCTGTGTGGGAAAGAGCATCAGTGAAGCAACACACGGGAGATGTGCCAGCTGCCCTACGTCAGCTCCACCCCAGCAGGGACGACATTGAGTTGGGGCCAGGCCACAAACCAGGCACCCCCATGATGAGAGGAGAGGCTTGGCTAGTGGACAGGACTGACGTCGAGGGGACAGCGCTCGGCGGAGCCAGTCTCTGCTGCAGGCACCAGTGTCCTGAGGGAACTCAGCACCTCCGTGGCCTGGGAGGGCACCCGTGCCATAGTACAAGACTATAGGGTCCCCGTGAGACCCCAAGAGGTCCCGGGTGGCCTTGGGAGCCAGGCTAGAGAGATGTGGTCACAAAAGACAGAGGTGAGCATGACCCAGATGCTGAAATGTGAGCCTGCTTTGCTGGGAGAGTTAGTTTCTGAACAAAAAGCAACCCAAGATAGAGGGTTTGGCAACTAAGCTGAAAGAAACCACCACGAAGGCCACAGGAAGCAGCAGGAGCTAGTGGGTAAAGATGATATTCTTGGCATCGGGAGACTTGAGAGCTGGTCTCAGCTCTGCTGCTGACCTGCTACGTGGCCTGAGCCAAGTCCCTTCGCCTCTCGTGGGGCAGTTTTAAGCAAGTGACCTACCTGGAGTGGTTAGGCTCTATCCCAGCACATGATGGTATCAGAAAGAAAGAAATTAAAGGAAGAACATAAGCAGGAAATAGATCCTATTTTGCATTGCACAAGCTCCTATTGATCCCCAAACTCTTAGATCGGGGAATGAGTGGGTTGTTGAGAGGGCGAATGCTCAAGAGAGGCGTTTCCACAACTCGAATGTAGGTTTTTTCAGCAGACAGCACACACTCTTACGCTAAGACATGCACCAGTTACCTTGCTAGCAGGCCTTGCTCCCTGTCCCGTTGATCAATCAGTTCAGAGTCTCGCTGGGACATTCGGGAGCAAAGTCCAACAAGACTTTCTTCCCAAACCCTTTTGTTTCATTATTTTTACCGGTACTTTTACTCCTATGACTGGCTACTTACAGGATACTTAAATTATTGATTTCTTACTATTGGGCATTGCCCTAAAACCTTATATGCATAGACACACCCACACCTGCATGCCTGTCTTATCTCACATCCTCTCTCTCTACGGGATGTGTCCCATTGACAGTGGCTTTGGCAAAATTTGTAAGCCCTTGCCTAGCTCTAACCAGACAGTGACCCTCTCACCCACTCAGCTGCGATGCAGCAAGTCACAAGTGATATTGTTTCTTCTGTGAATGTTAGGAAATTTTGTGAAAGTGAGTTTCTATTAACTTAGTGAAACCTCAGGTGGGTTTCGTTTATTTGTTGTTTTTCTTAATGTGTTTGATAGTGTCAGTTTTTCTAATAAAACACCTCCCAGGACTGGACACTGCCAGCTTTATGGTTACACCGACATCCTAGCTCATCTCAAGGAAAACTAAGCTTCGGGTTCAGAAAACTGTCATCGGGTCATGTATCGCCTATGCCAGTCAACCCTGGCTTCTCTCACAAAGCCCCGTGACGTTGCTAGATCATTCTGAAAAGGAAGATTTTACCGAAAATCTTTGGTGTACTTCACAACATGGTCCCATAACACAGGAATGGTGCATAACAACCAATACTAAGCAATATGGATTATACAGCGGCCCAGCCCCGACAGAAAATCAGAGCACGATGACTACGGCGGCTGAGCCATGCCGAAGGGATGGAAGCAATCCGGACACCTTGGGGTGCTGGAGGGGAGAAGGCTGCCTGGATGAGCAAGGCTCATTACATGTCTTTGAGTGGTTTTGTGTTTGCACGCAATGAATCCGTGGATGCTTTAATGTACGGCAAGCCAAACTAAACTACGCCATAAAGACTTAAAAAAAAATCCAGAAAACCCACTTGTGCAAACAGTCACGGCACTGCAGAGCAAGAAAGAGAAAAAATGTGGTGTGTACAAAAAATGAGGCCTGGCATCAGCTTAATTAAAGAGCCCAATGCTCTTGGTTGAGGAGCTGCAGGTGACAGCCCTGCTCTTGTGGCACCACGGAGATTTCTACCACCCAGCTTACACTGCTCTACGCACGGACAGATTTGGTCTCAGACCACGCAACAAAACTCTCCCTGGGACCTACAGGCCATCGCAGAGGCCTCGCTCCTGCGCCAGAGGCCAGAAGCACCCCTCCAAGAAAGCCATGGAGCAGCGAGCCCAGAGAGGAGCACTTGGTTCCTCTTCCACGAAACGCTTCGCGGTGCACCCCGGTTCCTGCCTAGGGAGACGTCCGACGGGAGAGACAGGCACGCAGCGAGAGAGGTGAGGCACATCACTGAGGGCATGGCTGGCAGGCACTCGGATGCTGCAGGCATACTCAGCGTGGCATCTGCGAGGGTCAGACAGACACTTCTGCAAAGCAAGGAAGCCCGTCCGGGACTTCTGACCCGACACAGAGCCCTGCCTTCCTCTGCTCTGCCTGGTCCAGCAGTTCGGCTTAATCCACCAGGCTGTGGGCTGAGCAGGAGAAGATCCTGGGGGTCTCCTTCCCAATCTACTGCCAAGAGCCACCTCTCTTACCTGCTTAGACTGCCAGGGCTTCCTATCGCCTGCTCCTCTGTGTACGTCCAACACCCGGCACAAAGGGGCCTGATCCTGGCCAAGCCTCTGGGCGCAACTATCATACGAATAATGCTGTTTTCAGGAATGAAGCATCAGCTTTGTTTCCAGGTGCTCATAGGAGAGATTTGTTTGCCCAGCAATGGTACGACCCCGCCCCTCTCTGATGATAAACCTCACCTGGTGGGAAGATTTCAAGACCCCACATTGCTGCGGAGGAGAGCAGTCCCTCTTTGAGCAGTCCCTTACCATCCTGTCTGCTGAGATGCAGGACCCTCACGGAGCAAAAGGAGCAATGTCTTCAAAGCTGTCCCACCACTGTGTCTCGACATACATGGATGCGATCTGGGCTCCCAGCTGCTCTGCCCACGTTAACCCCAAGTGGCAAGACTGCGAAAGCGACAGCGTCGCAGAAGCCGCAGTGCAGTCACATGCAGCCACCTCTTGGGTGGAACAAGACAGCCATATAACACTAAGTAACACATAACAGTGTAGGACCAAAAAAAATCAATCGCTGGAGATAATGCAGTGGACCAGAGCCCCGGTCTGGGAGTCCGATGTTCTGGATCCTCTGCCTCTGATTTACTCTGTGATCTTAGGCAAGTCATTTTTAACCTCTCTGTGCCTCAGTTTCCCTGCTGACAAACCTGGATATTGATATTTCCTTCTACTCTGCCACACCTTTGGAATCCATAAATGACATTTCCAGAAGCTCCCAAGTGACTTAGTAATTTGAATCCCACCACGCACCTCTCTGCATTAGGTATGAGCAGGGGGGTGCTGGCAGACTGATATTCAGTGAGAATAAGGCTTCTAAGTCATTCAGACACTTGAGATCATTATCTGGTATCAGCCACGTCACCACCCCTCTGACAGCGCAGAAGCAGACAGCACACGCAGAGCCAAGAGACACAGGTCTTACCAGCCTATTGCAAAAATCACCCATGGGTTTGCTCCAAGGGCTGCCCCCCCGTCATCCTCAGGCTGGTGATGCCAGTCCCTGCTCTCTGCCACGCTGCTAGTCACACAAGCAGGGACACGCTTGGGCAGCGCCGAATCGCAGCACCGGCTGTCACTTGGCTCCTGAAAACACGCCTGCTTCCTCTGCATTTCCAGCATGACACTACCCCTGATGGGGCAATGCTTTCCCTTTGCATTCAGGCTGTGCTGCAAAATGGAGCAGGACAGGGAAACAGAAAGCGCTCGGCCATGCCTGGCAGCGTCAGCACTTCCTGAGCACTTGAATGGTTTCATCATCCTGAGAAACACGAGATTTGGGTTTCCCCTTCTCAGAGCTGAGCCTGGAACCGCATGCCTCACCCGGGCCAGTTATGTAGGGGAGGTGGGGGCATGCTTTCATAAATGGGCTCCGATTTTGAGTGCCCAATGGGAGATGCCCAGTGCCTCATTCTCAAACGTGCCAAGGCTCCACTGAAAGTCAATTAGCAGCTGCAGGGCTTAAAATAAATAAATAAATATAAAAAAAAAATCAGGCCCTAAATGTCCACACTTGGGCAAACAAAATTAGCGGTCATTTTGGAGTATACAGCTCTTTGTTGCTTGGGCCCATGGGGGCAGCAGTAGAGTATAAGGGGGTGCTCTTCTGCAGTAGGGGTGTGCTGGTCATGTCAGTGACCAGGATCGGGGCCCTAATGGGCCCTTGAGGAGTGGATGGAAGAAGACAGCCAGCGGTTGGCATACAGCCAGGACTTTCTGCAATACCAGCCATCACCTATCCTGGAGTGCCGCTGAGCGGACAGAAATGCTAACTACCACACAGGGCTATCAGTGCACGATACCTATACGACTACCTCTGCCCCAGGCTCTGTTTATACTGGTTTCCATGTCATCTAGATCACTGGCCCAGGTCCCTGGTGTCCATGCCTTTCCAAGCATTCACTCTGTGAGACTGACTGCACTGACACAGTTGCTTAAGTGGCACCCTGCAAACCTCACAAAGACCTTGTAGGATTATGTCCTCACAGTGTTTTGAACACAGACGCACATGCACACACATCCTATCCAGCAGCCAAAAGCTACCAAGTCAGTTTGGAGTAACAAGCTGACGCATGACTGATGGGGGAAAAAAAAGCACCATTTAAGCAGAGAAGCCTGTTTCATAGTTTCTAGGGTCAGAAGGGACCTGAGCAGATCATCTAGTCCAACCCCCTGCCATGGCAGGAAAGAGTACTGGGGTCAAACGACCCCAGCAAGGTGTTCATCTAGCCTCCTCTTAAAGCCCCACAGGGTAGGAGCCTGCACCACTTCCCTTGGAAGCTGGTTCCAGGCCCTAGCTGCCCTGACCGTGAAGTCGTGCCTCCTGATGTCAACCTAAACTTACCCTCTGCCAGCTTGTGACCGTTATTCCTGGTCACTCCTGGCGGTGCTCGGGGGAACAGTGACTCCCCCAATGCCTGCTGATCCCCCCCGACTAGTTTATAACAGGCCACTAGATCCCCCCCTCAGCCTTCTCTTGTGGAGGCTGAACAGGTTCAGGTCCCGTAGCCTGTCCTCATAGGGCCTGCCCTGCTGCCCCCGATCATGCGAGTGGCCTCCTCTGGACCCTCTCCATGCTGTTCACATCCCTCTTGAAGTGCGGCGCCCAGAACTGGACGCAGGACTCCAGCTGCGGCCTGACCAGTGCCGCATAGAGGGGGAGGGTCACCTCCTTGTCCCTGCTCGAGATGCATCTGTGGATGCATGACAAAGTACGGTTGGCCTTCCTGACCGCGTCCCCACACTGCCGGCCCTTGTTCATCTTGGAGCGACCACTCTCCTTGGACACTGGCTCCCCTCCCCTCCGGGACCTCAGCGCTTCTCCAACTATCCTCCTTAGCTCGTTGAAGTTTGCCCTCCTAAAATCTAGGGCCACTGCTGGATGGTGACTCCCAGCAGGCGATGATCGCTGTCACCCAGGTGGTCGAGCACCCGCAGCCCCCTCACCAGGTCATCACCCGTTGCCAGCACTAGGTCCAACAAGGCGTCCCCCCTGTTGGTTTACAATGTTATTTTAGAAAGGAATGAAAAATACCTTGCTAAAGCCCTTTAAAGCCCTGTCCCTGCTTTAGCAAAGAAAGATATGGGATAGATGTCATAGGGACTGGAGAGAGGCTCAGATTTCAAGAAAAAAGCAGCCTTTTCCCAGTGATAAAATATTGCATGGCATACAATCCAAACTAGCTCCCCCACAGCTATTCCAAATTCCCTTTTTCATGAACTGCCAGTCTCCTGGAAATATCGGCTCCCAGCTTTGTCAACGCCTTGCATACGTTCAGGCTCACTCACAGTGCTCTGTCTCTTTAAATGTAGTTAACTAGGGCAGATGTTTTGCCAGGGCAAACAGCTGGAGCTGGATTTCCAGAAGAGCTCTGTGCCCTGGGTACCAGGGCTTCTGAAACCCTGGCCTTCAGGGCTTGCCATGTTCCCTCAACTATAAGATGCCCTTGAATTGAAGACAGGCCTGAATTCCTCAACTCTCCATTTAAAAAACAAAACAAACCGTCAAGTACACGCTGATGATCAAAACATGCCGACAAGGAGATACCCTCCGTGGTGCAAGCAAGAGCCATTTCCTTTTTTTCATACTCACTTTAAGGACATAGGCTGATTTCAGAAGAAATATTTTACCTTAAAAATCTCTCCATGCAAAGCCCTGCCCATCTGGTGCAGGTGACACCAGATCTGATGCTCCTGATTTCCCAGATCTACTGCCTGGCTCACATTTCTTTGCTTATGCCAGGGACTCACTGGTACCCACCAGACCCGGCCTGGGCTTACACACACATACGTTGCCTCTCAAGAAACTTCTATGCAAAAGCAGTGAGCTAAAGACCCCAAGCACTTGCCACCTTGATGCTGGGCAAGCTGGACTGGGGTCATGTGTGGGCACCCCCTGGACAGCTCCAGATGCACCTGATAACATTCCCCGCCATCAGGAAACAGAGGTGATTCATGTCTTGTCCTGGAAGCTGGATGTGCCTTGGGTAGTTTCTTGTTCCTACATACAAGTCCCTTGTGAATACTCTTAGCTACGCGACAAGGCTAGCAGCTGAGGCCCAGCTGGCTCTTGCACTGTCCAAGTAAGGGCAGGGAGCAGACTCCAAGCCAAGATACTCTGCTGCTAATCTTCCTAGGGACAGATCCAACAAAGCATCGCAGCAGACAGCAGTAGGCCTAAAACCCTTCTCTTGCCCCCATCTCCTTAGCATTTGGGCTCTCCTCTGGCAACCTCTGATACAGCTGGGATATACCCTGCTCTCATGGCACCGTGGATTGCATTTTAGACCACCATGGGTCTGTTGTGAAATGACTTTATCTGCCCTCCTCCAGAACCCAGGCCAAAGAGACCTGCCTACGGCTCCTCAATCTAACCCAACATACCTGCAATGGCCTCATCTTTACCTGTGGCCGGTTGGAGGCTGCTCTTGGAGTTTCAGCTATTGCACCATGTAGCTGTGGGCGAGGGATTAAAGTAGGGATCTGGGGGCTCCTTGGGCAGACGGCTGCCTGGGAACGCAGGGGACTGGGTTTGATGGTCCAATGTGGGATGGAGCATTTTAAAAAGAGACGCCACCTGGATGTAAAGCCCCTGGCTTCTCAGCACCTAGTGGCCATCTCTTCTGGTGGTTAGTTCACCTGTGCTGCACCTTTCCCAGTTTGAACTCCACTGCCTCCAATATACTCATGCTAGATCTTGGTCTAGAGTGAAGGCCCAGTCTCGGTATCAAGCGTCTCCTCCCAGGACACTTGTTTATTTCATGACTAAATCACCCTCTTCTCTGGATGGAGCTGCCTTGGCTCCTGATCACAACCCATGTCCATGGCCCTTCTCTTGCCCCTCCCCTATTTTTGCCCTATTCTTATTGAAATTCAGTAGGAGATGCAGCCTCCCAGCGATGCTCCTACCAGCACTGTGTCCAGCCCCGCCACGGCATCCTCCTCCCTGTTGCTATGTGGGTGGACATCGGGATGAGTTCAGCCCAGGCCAGGAGAATCAAGCCCTGAGACAGGGAAGTTTCATAGTTTCTAGGGTCGGAAGGGACCTGAGCAGATCATCTAGTCCGACCCCCCGTCATGGCAGGAAAGAGTACGGGGGTCAAACGACCCCAGCAAGGTGGTCATCCAGCCTCCTCTTAAAGACCCCCAGGGTAGGAGCCTGCACCACTTCCCTTGGAAGTTGGTTCCAGACCCTCGCCACCCTGACAGTGAAGTCGCGCCTCCTGATATCTAGCCTAAATCTCCACTCTGCCAGCTTGTGACCGCTATTCCTGGTCACTCCTGGTGGTGCTCGGGGGAACAGGGACTTCCCCAGTGCCTGCTGGTCCCCCCTGACTAGTTTGTAACAGGCCACAAGATCCCCCTCGGCCTTCTCTTGTGGAGGCTGAACAGGTTCAGGTCCCGTAGCCTCGCCTCGTAGGGCCTGCCCTGCTGCCCCCTGACCATGCGAGTGGCCTCCTCTGGACCCTCTCCACGCTGTCCACATCCCTCCTGAAGTGCGGCACCCAGAACTGGACGCAGTACTCCAGCTGTGGCCTGACCAGAGCCGCATAGGGGGGGAGGATCACCTCGGTATGTGAATGAGAGGAGGGCAGAGATGCAGCTCAGGGATATGCTTACTAGATGGTCTGGGGTGTTGATTGCAGCCGTGTTGATCTAAGGACATAGACAGACATGGTGCTCTGTGTAAAAGTGGTATCTTTTATTAGCCCAACTAAATAGTTGGAAAAAATGGTCTTGCAGGCTTCAGAATTCGAAGAAGGGTGTTTGCACCCAAAAGCTTGCCAAGAACAATTTTCCAACTATTTAGTTGGTCTAATAAAAGATATCACATTTACCCAAAGAACCTTGTCTGCCCACTAGAAGGTGTAGCTCAGATGACAACGAACACAGCGGGCCAAGCCAAACGGGTCCCTAACATCTCCTGGGCACTGCAGTGCCTTCACAATTCACAAGCAGGAGCCCGTGAAGGTCTCCAGCGTGATTCTCCTGACCTGCCTCGAGAGGCCCCCAAGTGTGTGCTCACAAGCTGGATACACTTGCTCAGCCTGGGATTTGCTTTCTCCTGTTTGCAAAGGGGGATGACTATGCTCTGGCATGTTCAGCAACCACGAGAAACAGGAGGTACCAGGTACAGCTAACAAAGCTCTGATGAAGAAAGTCCTGCCTTCCAGAGGTTACTGGATTTTATGCTGACCATCCAGCTGGTCCAATAAAAGATATGGCCCACAACCCTTTGCCTCTCAGGCAAGGCTAATGCAATCGGGACAGCTAAATGTCTCAAGTTAGTCCATAGCCAGCAATTAGATAGGGCTTGGTGCAACAAACACTGCAGAGATTCCTGGTCTTCAAGGAGCTCATGCTTTAGAGCATGGGCAGGATTTAGAGGGAGGTCTGCAGCTGCTACCATAACACACAAAATAGAGGGGAAGAGGAGAGTTGGGGTGGGGGCAAGTTATAAACGCCAAGCCAGAAAAAGAACAATTCAGCAAACAGCAGGTTTGAAAATGGCATCTTATAAACGTGTGTATACACACTCACACACACATATGCACACAAGAGCACACATACAAACACATGCACGTGTATGCACAGGCACAAACATGCATGCACACACTTATTTTTAACAACCCAGCTTACTGGAAAAGCACGGTGCTCTCATGGAAGCCATCTGATACCTATTTAAATGCAAAGGGAAGTCCCTCATTGATTTCAGTGGGAACTGGAGAGGTCCCAACACAATCCAGGTGAAGTAGGCAGTCAGAGCTAGCACTTTTCCCTGCCCTTTCATCACCCTCTGCAAGGCTCATAAAACACAGAGTCACAAGTGCGATGCACCTGCCAGCTTGCGGATAGGTTTCACGGGACCGGTACCTGCTCCCTGGCAACTAGAGTCTGGCTGCGTTCATTTTGGTACCTCCCTGGAAAGCCCCAGGGGCCCCGAGGCAAACGTACTGCAGCCATATACTGATGCAAGTCCTCTACCAGAGGCAAAGCTGCTCTTGCCCGGGAAAACCCACCCCGGTTCCAACCTAGGGTAAATTTGTCCTGGAACAAGGTAGTTTTTGCCCAGAACAGCTGTTTCAGCACTATTGCTCCAACATCCCTGCCCTGGGACAGACACGGCTCTGGTGTGCTGCCGCATGAGTTGAACCCAGGGTGCTAGAGGTGCGGGGACTATGGTGGTCCACCCAGCTAGGGACAGGAGAGACTGGCACTCACTTGGTGATTTCTGCCCTTTCAGCGCAAGCTAATGAGTCTCCAGCCAGAGCTAATGAGTCTCTGTGCCCGTGATGCCTGGACGGGCTGATCACCCACCAGCCATGCACCTCACACTTGGCTGGTATCCGTCCTCCCTGCACCCCAGAGGCAGTGGAACATCATGCTCATTTCACAGGTGGGAAAACTGAGGCACAGAGAGACCCAGGGATAGGCTGGGAGAGCTGGCAAAGGGAATGCAGGCCCTCCCAGCTCTGGGAGAGCTCCCTCACCACTGCACAGCGTCTGATCCAAGTCAAGAGCTTTTGCGCCTGTAACGCTGAAGCAAGGGAGAAAGGAGCCTCTGGTCGACGGAAGCCGAAGGACTCACGGGCTGCAGCTAGGAGTAGACACTAGTGCCCAGAGAGCCCTGCAGGTTCAAGCTTGTGAACACCTCCCCAAGGGCACATGCCACCCCAGCTGGTCTTTGGCACCCTGTCCCGAAAACAAAGCCGGCTCCTTGCTGTTTCCTTCCCAGTGCAGGGAGTGTCTAGAGCGGGGGGTCAACCTTTTTTGGCAGGTATGGCACTAAGTAGCCCCACACCCTCCCTGAAGACCACTCCAACCCTCTTCCCCTGGCCGATGTGCTGCTCTGCTTTCTGCTCCCCCCCTCGTGCTCCGTGTCCAATCCACCGCTTCCTGCCCATGCTCCATAATCACCTCCTGTTTTCCGCCCTGTGCCCCTGCCTGCTCTGCTGCTCTGCTTTCTGCTCCTGGCCCTCTCTGTTGCTGCCCGTGTCCTCCCTAACTTGCTGTGCATCACACGCAGAGGCTGCCCATGCCACCCATGGCAGGTTGGCCACCCCTAGCCTAGGTCTTGGTCCACGCCCAGGTTTGAATGTGCTGAGTTATGGCTTCCTATGCGAGGCCACTCACCAGACTAGAGCATCTAATGTGTGCTCTGCTACTTACCACAGCTCACAGCAGGGACAGTTGGGAAGGGAGCATGGCCTGTGGGGACGGCTTAACCCTGAGTGACCAGCTTGCAGAATAAGCCACTCTTCAGCCTCCTCTCCAGCGGACAGATGGTCCCCTATGGATCCTTAGTGGGCTCTGGTGGAAGGCAAGTGGGTGGTATGCACCGTGCATCACACAGACCGATAAGACAACTGTAAAGGCAGCAAAGGGCTGTAAATAAAAGAAGCAGAACCGGAAAAGCAACGGGTGACGCTCCGGGCGCTTGAGCAAGGAACAAAGCCCCAAAGTGATAGCATCAGCAAATCTGACCATCTGTGGGGTCCATTAACCACAGCCTCAAACCACAGAACAGGATCTGGGACTGGCCCGAAAAGCAGGGCTGCAGCGCAGGCCAGAAGCAAGGGGACTCTCTGTGTTCATTGCCGACAGAGAGATCCTGACCCCGTTGCCAGAAAACCAATGTAGAGGGGACCAGGAGGGAGAGACAGAAGGAGCTGGAGGGGGTCACACTGCATCAGCCTCATGACAACGAGAACCAGGTCCAAATGTCAAGTGGCAGAGAGTGGCTGTGTGGCGGAGGGGGGCTTTGCCGATCCACACTACCAAAGGCCACGCTAAGGAGAGCACGAGTGAGATGCACTGAGCTCATTCCCTCCAGGGACATTTCTCTGGGCACCGACAATGGGAAGGAGAGCTCGTCATCCGGCGTGCTGGGATATTGCTATGAAAGGTGGAAGCATGTGGCTGAAGAGCGCAGTTCCCGCGCCAGGGCTGTGGTGCAGCGGCAGTCCACACGCTGTGGATGGTTTGCATAGAGCCGGTAGGTGCAGCGGCTTCGGCTCTTGTTCCCAGCAGCTGCTGCAGCCACTTGTGCTTCTCACTGCCATGAACTGGGAAGAAGAGGCCTCGTCACCTCTTAAACTCTCTCCTTATCCCCAGCTTGTTGCCCCCTCACCCGGCTCCAGAGCTGCGGGAGGCGGTGGCCAAGGCTTGAGGTGGCTTCTGCCACATTAGGCTGTCTGTGCTCGAGCAGGCTCTCCTTCAGATCACCGCAGCCTCCTCTCCAGCCTCCCAGACTACTCACATCATCGCCTTCAGCCACCGTATGGGTCCCCCTTGGTGACAGGCTGGCTAGGACATATCCCACCGCCCGCTTCACCTCTGTTTGCTTCCCCTGCAGTCAGCTGAAGGGCTCTCGGGGCTCGGACAGCACCGCCCTGGCCTGCCTCAGGACCTCAGCTCCGTGACACCAACACAACCAACTCCAGGGCTCTATCTGTGTCCTTCCCTACTGCCCTCCTGGACCAGTTTCCCAGAGTTGTCCTTATTTATGAGTTAATCTCCAACCCCAGTAGGACCAGTGTCTTCTGATGCCAGCCCCTTCTCAACTCCCACTTCTTCTCTCATGGCCAGAAGAAGCCAGTTTGTTGACCATGGCCCTTTCCAGATGTCCTTCACCATAGGATGGGATGGGAAGGGAAATGCCCTCCCAGATATGACCTCCAGTCTCTGCCTTTCCCATGGCATCCCATCTGCTGGGAGCTCTCTGGGGCTGGGATTGTTGTGAGTTGTATGCATTGTACAGCCCTGAGCTCAACTGCAGAATTAGCAATATGGACTTGGATATCATGCGTGGAGCTTTGCTTTAAGGAGAGGCCAGACCAGCCTCTCTTCCCAAAGCTTGGACACAGGCTTAACTTCTCCTCTAGTTCAGCGGGTCACAAATGAGGGGTCAGGGCCCCAAGTAACAGCATGGTAGTCATGAGTGGGGTCGCGAGCCCGGCAGAAATCCAATGGCATGGCTTTTAGACCCTTGCAAGTTTTCCAATATGATAGGATCCAGACACCTCACTGACGTGAATGAAGGGACCCTGCCACATCTCCGTGAGGTCAGAAAGCACTGTCTTTCCTGTTCCACACCTGGGGAACTGAGGCACAGGGACCTGGTTGTCTAGTGCCTTGCACCTCACGTGAAGTTCAACCAAGGAAGTTCTGCCGGAACGAACCAGCTCCATAAACCATTGCACCACTTCCAGCCCTGGATGCCGGTATCTCTCCCAGCGCGACACTGCGGGCCTGCTAATTAGCTCTGCTGAGAGGCAGATATTCTGTGCCTAGCATCATGTGAATACGGCGCTTGGCAGCATCGGGAGGAGTCCTCGCAGCAGCTGCAGCAGGATGTTGCAATCCAAGGCTGACTTTTCAAACTGGGGGCAAAAATCCCATTTCAGGGAGTCCTCAGGGGACACTGGGACATGGCCCCACAATAGCACCCTGCTTCACTCCTCTGGAAAATTCAGCCAGTCCTGGAGAGGCATCCATGATCAAAGGAGCATTGTGGGAAAGTTTGGGGTTGGCCCCATTTTTCCATCTGTAGGAGGAGGTCAGTGATAGCTGTATAGCTCCCAGAGAGTTGTAATGAAGCTTAGTGCATTCATGGACATAATTGTACCACTTATATGGCCTTTGTGACTATAGGGCCTGCAAATCTTGAATCTGATTTTTCTCACAAGCCTTCCTGTGAGGTGGGAGTGGGAAGGCACTCTAGGTCAGACTGAAAGACTGTGGCAGGTACCAGGGATTGAACCCACCTTTTCTCTGGGTTTGACTTAAGTGCCTTAAATCAGTGGCCTACAGGCTGGATCAGGCCCCTGGAGCCATTTTATCCATCCTGTGGCGCGGTGGCGGCAGCGGTATGGGCTGAGTTGGAAGCAGCTTGTGCTCTGTTTAGAGGCTTCTGCTTCACAAAGTGTCTAACCCCTGCTCCAGTGATCAGTCCATGCGGCGTTGTGCTCTGTTACTCCAGTAAACACTGGGGTGACCCCCCTGACATCCCCTCGGCACGGAAGAGGAACAGCTCCGAAGCGAGTCCTACCCCACATCTGCAAGGCTTCCTCGCCAGAGGCCTCCCTCTGTGAAAACTCTTCTGACTTTTAAACCCTTGTGCCCGTGCAGTCATCTGCACCTTTCCCTCGTTTCCTCATTTCCCTTGGCCCATGCACATATGGCAAGTCTCGGTGCAGCTGAGAAGTTCATCGGTGCCACGTCCGTTCTCCAAGCGCTGAGTTTGCCAGAGCAACAAAGAGGCTTATTGTTTCCCGCACTCATTCCCGTCCTGCCGTCGTGAACAGTGATGCGTTCCAGACCCCTTTTCTTTCCCTCGTGCTACTCTAAAGAGGAAGCAGGGTTTCAGGACTTTCCCCCCTGCTTCTGGCTTTTGCAGTCTTGGCTACATACGTCTCTGTTGACTCGGCTGCACGGCCAGCGCCATCTCTGTTTAAGCCCTCCTCCAGGTCCTGGGCCCACACGCCAGCTCCCGCAGCACTCTCTCCAAGCCAGAGTCCAATTTCCAGCCACTGAGTCAGTCGCAGAGTTTATTTGTTCAGTGGAATATCAATATACAGGAAAACAGCCCATGACCTGCATGGCCGAGAGGCTCTGTGGCTCTTGGCAAGTGCTTGGATATGAAGCAATTATTGATCTGCTCCCCACTGGGATTTCCAAGAGTTTGCAACTTGTGTTGAAATTGTCTAGGAGACGCATCCGTTTCCAGACGAGCCCAGCAGTCACTTGGCCACATTGTCTTGGCCGTATCCCTGGGGGCACAGTGTCTTAGACCAGAAGTGACCAATGGTCCTGAATTTTCCAGAGAAGCAAAGCAGGGTGCTATTGTAGGACCATGTCCCAGTGTCCCCTGAGGACTCCCTGAAATGGGATTTTTGCCCCCAGTGTGAAAAGTCGGTTTTGTATTGCAACGTCCTGCTGCAGCTGCTGTGAGGACTCCTCACGATGCTGCCAAGCACCACGTTCACATGGTGCTAGACACAGAATATCTGGCTCTGCCTTTCAGCAGACCTAATTAGCAGGTCCGCAGGGTCGTACAGAGAGAGATACCAACATCCAGGGCTGAAAGTGGTGCCAATGATCTGGGGAGCATTAATTGTACCCTTCATGTTGCTCCCTGAAGCAAAATCATCTCACTTAAGGCCAGGTCTTCAAAGCCTGGAGGCACCAAAAAGTTGTGGAAATTTTGGGATCATGAGCCCAGGTGATGCCTCAGATGCAAGAACTGAACCCCAGTCACCCAATGCTGAGGGCTGCACATTAGCCTCAAATGCACCCTCTCCTGTTATCATCCATTATGTTACCCCAGGCAGCACAAGAACATGCAAGTGGAGATGTCCCCTTCCCCATCAGGGAAAGGGGCCTGGAAGATGGGATGGGCTGGGAGCGCTTGCAATGGCATGGAGAGATTGCAATGCTCTCCAAAGGATCCAGGGAGGAATGTGGCTGAGGAGATGCAGGCAAACTGGGACGGGAGCCCTATCTACATGTCAGGGTGGTGTGGAAACAGGAGGAAGTCATGGGGTGTCCACGCAGGCCATGAGGAGGGGGCAAGTGGATGGAGCTAAGAGCAACACTGGGGCCAGTGCAAGGCTGGAGGGAAGAGGTTTACTTCAGCCAGCGAGAGGGAGGAAAATGCGAGGGAGCAGGTCTGGATCAATACCAAAGCTTTCAGCCCATTGCTGTTGAGGGGAGGCTCCTTGCTGGCAGCTGGGGAGGTTTATGAGCCTTTTTCTTTGGCTGTTCTCCATCTCTCAGGGACCGCATCCTGCAGCTTGTACTGACAGGCTGGGCCGACACCAGTGAACATGCCTAGCCCATCCCCCCCACGTTAAGAAGCGCATAGCACTGCAGGGGCTCGACCCCGTGGCCTCACACATCCTTGACATGTGCTCTAACCAGTTGATCATCCTTCCTCACCCAGCAAGAATGGGGTCCACCACTGCCCTCTAGCTCCCTGCTTTCTCCAAGCCAGACATGTACCACGCAAAGAGACCCTAAAAACAGCAATGGCTCTGGGTGTGCAATTCAGACCTGAATCCAAACACCCCACAAGGGGCCTAAGTCCTTCTCTGATAGAAGTGCCTTTTCAGAGGCAACAGCATCACTTTGAAAGGCACCATCAGTGCCCCGGGGTGGGTGTTTGATAGTCAGAAAACTCCTGGGCTCCAGGTCCCATCCTCCAAGCCCAGCCTGCAGGAGGGGGCTGGAGGAGCAGAAGGATCCCTTGCTAGCTGGCTAGAAGACCCTCATGCTAAGGAGGGGAAGGAGAAAGAAATGGAGAAGAAAGAAATGAGAGGCATTCTGGGAAATGGGTCCAAGGATCAGAGAGGGTTCTGCGATGCACTTGAAATCTCCTGACACACTTGGTATTTTCATACTGGGGGGAGATGCTGGGTGTTTTGCCTTGGTGTTTCCGTGGGTTTTGGCCAACGTGTCTCCAGGTTCTCAGGGTTTCTGCACCAAGGGCAGAATCTATTGCATCGCCTTTCCTGCTCGTTAGCGGAGAGCGGGGAGTCTGGGTCAGTCCTGCTGTGTCCGGCCGTTACGGCGGGGAGACTAACCAGCGTAGTGGACAGCTTTGATGAAGACGCCAGATCGCGGCGTCATCCTCACCCTCCGGTTCGCCCCAGAGCACCGGGAACAAGCCGCATGCTGGAAGCACGTTAGACCCCGCTGAAAGGCAGCAGCTGTTTGACAACTCCGATGCACAGCAGCGCAGAGCAGGCAGTGCAGGCTGCCCTGTCCAGTGGGAACTGCAATTTCCCCTGCTGCAAAACCTCCTCCTAGGTCAAAAGACAGGAGGCTGCAACACTGCAGTGCCTTATATCCTGCTGCGATTTTGATCCTTCTGTGGGTGACAGTGCCGCCAACACCTCTCTCCAGTTTCCTCAGCAGTCTCCAGTCAAAATGGAGAACTGGACAGGGCCTCTGGTCCATCACATCTAGTATTGCATGCCGTATGATCCCCTTCATAAATGGATCAAAGCTCTGATCACAGAGCCCTGGCCCTGCCTGGCTTGCAGGCACCGAAGGGGTGACTCTATCCAAAGCAGTAAGGCTGGAGCGATTGTGTAAACTGTTTTCTTCCCGTGAGCCCGGCTCTCAAAGGAGATTAAATTACAGGTGTTTGTGCCCGGTTGCACAATTCATCCCTCCTGCTGCAGGTGCGTCACAGGTGATGTCAGCTCCTCAGCCAGCAATCGACCTTGACAGCTCCTTTCACACATCTGACTAGGACCTCAGCCTTTCCTTCCTGATCACTGGCCCAAGGCAAATGCCAAGGGGAATTTATTGTTCTGCAAAGCATTTCTACTTGCCCCAGGGGAGAGGGGTCCTATACCTGACCTAGATGAGGAAATGCCAAGCCTCAAAGTCAGCACTGCTCAATAATTAGGCTTTGCCTTCCCTTCCCTTCATTTCTGACTGCTAGCTGAGTGGAGTGCCCTGCTGTGATCCAAGCCAGGATGCTGGTGCAGCTTGCTCTCATGGCCCAGCTGTAACACTGGCTCCCTGCTCCAGCAGGTCTCCAGGCAGCAGCCAAAGCTAAAGTAAAACTGATTTACAGCAGAAGAGCAGTGTTTACAGCAGTGTAAGAGCATTTGTGCAGCCTGGTGCTGCTTGGCCCATCAAGGCAGAAAACACGTGGGAAGGGGACATCCAAAGCTCATGAGCAGCTCTGGGTGTTCACGTCCAGCCCGAGATACATCGCATGGTGGACGTTCCAATGGTTCCTCCACCCGGCTGTGCAGGCTCATAAGATTTCACGTTGTGGCAACGAGCTTTGCCCAGTCAACAGCCAAAGTAGGCAAGGAGACAGAGCGGAGTGGGTAGAGCCAATGACTTGGCTATTTGGATTTGGAAGGCAGATTGTCTGTGGTCTCTGTGGGTTGCAGGTCTGGATCATGGACAAGAGTAATGGTGCTTGCTCTGGACAGCCAGGAGTTACCTGGCTGGGAGAGTGGTGAAGATGAGGACATTGTTAGTTTTACTGTTGCCGGTGTAGGTGTGTGTCTGCCATGTACCCCACCACATTTTATCAGGTGTGACTGGGGGTCTGAGGACACCTATTACCATGTTTACTCAAATACGAAACAAGGTTTTTTCCCCTAGCTCTTGTCTTATAATTGCAGGCAAGGAAACTTCATTAAATACATTGTATATCATTAAGCAGCTGCCAAAAGCAGCATATGCTCAGTAATGGAAAACAACTATGAAGTTGATTAAATGCAGCCAACATTGAGCATGACTATAAAACATGTGGTCCATGTTGGGCAAACATACTGATTTTTTTTTCCGTTTCCAGGGCCAAATCAGTTCTGAATCCAGTTCTAGATCCAGGTTTGGGGCCTGCACATAGGATGCCTGACATGGATTTGGTAACATCCGAAGCCCCAGGCTGATGAGTCTGGGAAGGAGAAAACTTGCTGGTGTGTAGTTTCCCGTGCCTCTCCCCTGTGCATCAGGTAAGTGTGGTTTTCTCTGACTTCACCATCGCTTTGAGGAAGAAACAGGCTTGTTAGTGGGTGGTCTCTAGTCACACTACCAGGAAGGTATCGCCTGCCATGCCTTTTCTGTTAAATGGTTTGTTATTGGGAGGAAGATGGTTGGTCCCATCCCCCTAGGTGCCTTCCTTTGAGTGTCCCAATTGTCCTTCCTGCTTGGGGCTCTGCCGAGCACTTTGGTGCTTGGGCCCACTAGATTTGTGATGGAGGGGATTGAGATGTCGTCTTTGCCCGAGCGTTCCCTACTGCGTTCTTGCCTTACTTACGCATCTTCCTGATGTGGTGCTGTCCTGTGCCCAGGCATCTGACTCTCTACTGGGGCTCTACACTTGCTGTAGGCCCACCGGTCATTAATCCTTGCTTCGCTTGGTCCTGCCAGATACCAGTCTGTGCCATAGATGTCCGGTGTCCATGAAGCTTTTGCTGGTAAGTCCCCGGACCTTTGCTGGTCCTGGGTCTCACTGAGAACCCCTTCCTGGGGCATCCATCAGGTCCCTGCATGGGGACCGGGTTTCAGATCTGGCCTTTCTGGGACAGCTGGGGACCTCTCTTCCAGTTCCCCTGATGAATCTTCCGCTGGACTTTTTATCCTGGTCTCAGTGGTCCGGGAAGCCAATCGGCCCTTGCACACTGCTGGAAAACATGCCCACGTTGATGTAGGAGCTGGTCCTAGCTCCTTCTGGCCTGTCTGTTTTTTTCCCCCTCTTTCTCCTTTTGCTGCGGTGTCTCCATCTGCTGTGGTTTCATTTTTGCTGCACTCTGCTTCTAGTGTGGTGCCCTGCCACCTCCGCTCCTTGTCTGGCTGAGGTAAGTTTTTTCCACATAGTGGTAGCACCACACAGTCTTGAGCAATTGAGTGTTACTCAGTTGATAGAATTCACAGCTGATTTGTCTAATCTGGCCCAAGACCCAAAGTTTAAAAAAAAAAAAATCCACGTTCATCTAAATGGTGAGGCCACAGCTGGAGTACTGCGTCCAGTTTTGGGCTCCACAATTCAAAAAGGATGTGGAGAAGCTTGAGAGAGTCCAGAGGAGAGCCACGCGCATGATCAGAGGTCAGGAAAACAGATCTTACAATGACAGGCTGAGAGCCACGGGACTCTTTAGCCTGGAAAAGCGCAGGCTCAGGGGTGATCTGATGGCCACCTATAAGTTTATCGGGGGTGACCACCAGGATCTGGGGGAACGTCTGTTCACCAGAGCGCCCCAAGGGATGACGAGGTCGAACGGTCACAAACTCCTGCAAGACCGTTTCAGGCTGGACATAAGGAAGAATTTCTTTACTGTCCGAGCCCCCAAAGTCTGGAACGGTCTGCCAGCTGAGGTGGTTCAAGCACCTACATTGAACACCTTCAAGAGTAAATTGGATGCTTATCTTGCTGGGATCCTATGACCCCAGCTGACATCCTGCCCTTTGGGCAGCGGGCTGGACTCGATGATCTCCCGAGGTCCCTTCCAGCCCTGATGTCTATGAAATCTATGAAATCTATGAAATAAAATACATAAGGAGTGCCCAGTGCACACAGTCCCCCTCAGCACCAACTCTTTTCAAAGTCGTGGTGAGCCACTATATTGCATACATCCCAATTTCCTTTTCATTCCCACAGCTGAGCTGTGCCTTTCTTTCTCATTTCCAGTGATTCCTGTTTCTTCAGCAGCCTTAAATGCCTGACAAACTTCACTAAACAAGACCCCAACCCGTTCATCTAGAATCCCTCTATCAACTCCTCTTTCAGCCTTTCACATATGTTTAATGTGGCCCTGTCCTCCATCAGGTGGAGCCAAACCATGATGCCCTGCACTTCACCTGCATTTTGGATGATCCCAAGACTCATGACAAGAACACCCAATTCCAGTCAAGATTGGGGGGTCATTAGCACATGGAAATTTTGTGGTGGGTATCTGGAATATACACACATATTGAGCAGGGTTGCCAACTCTGGCTGAAGCTATTCCAGGAAATATTTCCCCAGCATGATGTAATGTCATTAATAGGGGTGCACAAATAGAGATTTTTTGAGTTATTACCAACGGCCAATTTTTAACAAGCTATATCAGTTGATACCAATTCAATTGCCAGCCTGCAGCCGGGCAGCTTGGAGAGCAGTATCCAGCTATTAAGTCTGTTGTGGGGGAAGGGGTGGAGGGAGGAAAGAGGCATGGAGGGGCAGATCAAGGACCTCACAGTGGGGGGCGGGGCTGGGGCAGGGGTAGGTATAGGCACCGTGCTGCCAGGGCAGGGCGCAGGATGGAGCTGAGAGTGGCTAGTTTGGGGGGCATGGGAAGGGGGTGGCGGCTCCCGCTGCTGCATGCACTCCAGGAGGGCATGGGGGGCATGTGCCCCCAGATCTGCAAGCAGGGAGAGGGTGGGGTGTCTCTGTGGGCTGGGGTTGGGGGTGGTGCCGGGCTCTTCCCGGTAGGGGGCTGGGTTGTACTTGGGGCGGGTGGTAGAGCTAGCAGCAGGGGCTATGGCGGGGGGGAGGCTGCAGCCACCCAAAATTCATTGTAGCCCCCCTCCCAGAGCTGCTGCCACCTGCCCCGAATGCAGCCCTGGCCCAACCCCCCAGCCGGGGAGAGCCCAGCACCGCCCCTGGTCCCAGCCTGCAAGGGCAGCCCACCCTGTAATACACACAGATCCAGGGGGCACATGTTCCCCATGCCCTCCTGGCTCTATCCCAGCTGTGCAGCGCCTACCCCTGCCCCAGCTCTGCTCCCCCTCCTACTCCCTCCCTCAGTGCTGGGGCCTTGATCTGCACCCCCTCACACCCCTTCCCTCACAACAGACTTACCAGCCAGACCCGCCTGCTCTCCATGCTGCTGGGCTGCGCTCCTGGCCATCTGCATGCAGCGGGTATGGACAGGGCATTTATCAGCGACATTATGGGCCGCATCAGCCAAAAAAAAGCTGATTGCCAATACTGTCAATTTTCCTTATATCAGTGCTGATCTGATAAGGGACTGACGTATCCGTACACCTCTAGTCATTAATTGTACGGTTCAACCCATTCACAATATGAGTCTCCCAGACTGCTTTCAATAGTCACCGACCTCCATCACCTTCATCACCAACCTCCCGCAGCTCTTCTTCTGCTCCCTGATCTCAAGAGCCGTCTTATCCCTTCAAGCTATGCCAGCATGAATTCACGTTGGCGTCAAAGGCTCATGCTGTGAGCTGACTGCCTTTATTAGATCTGCTGCATCGCTAATGGGGGGATATTACCCTAAGTAGATTCATTAAAAGCCAATGTGGGAATTAGATCAGCCCTGCCAGGAGCAGCTCATTGCACTGAACAGCTGCTGTCTCGCAGCTTGCCTCAAGTCCCAGGACCCCTGTGATTAATGTCACCCATTCGGAGGGCACCACATGGCTGTGCTGCAGCACGCGTCTGAGGGGCGTTGTGTTGAGTTGTAATGAAAGGCTCCTGCAGCCTTACAGCCATTTAGGCTGCGCTTCAGTCCAAGACAGGCCAGGGCATTTCAACCGCTGCTTCCTGCACTGAGCCTCTCATCAGCGAGAACCAGAAGGACACGAGCTCCAGACTCATGTCTGCAGCTATTTTTCTACCTACCCTGACCCCATTTTTCCCCCTGGCTTTCTGCACTGGGATAGAGTCCATGCAATGTTTGGGAACCCGGGAGCTCGTGCCCTAAGACGGTGGTGATGCTTTCTGGCATCCAAATGGGTGTTGGGAGTTAGAGCTGGGACAACGCAAGGAAGCAGCTATGCAGGAAGGTGCTATACAAGGGTTATAAAACCAAGGGTTTTTTGCCAGAAAAGAAACGGTGGAAGAAAATGATGAAGGATCGTCTACATCAGGAAGCCGCTGCAGCCACAGCTTTGCTGGCTGAGCGAAGTCGGCCGCTTCCCCTATTAAAGACATTGCATATGCCAGCAGAGGCTAGCTAGACCACCTCCCCAAAGGACACGAGCCAAGGCAGATGAAGCCCTCTTTTGCCAGCATGGCGATGTCCAGATGGAGCGTTATTTCAGAACAGCTGCATCAGCAGGGGTGCATCTCCCCCTTGCCAGTTGTGCCACCCCCAACTCTGTTGTGTAACCGCAGCAAAGATCACAGCCGCTCAAGAGAACAACCCAGTGCCCGTGGGAGTCTGTGACTAACAGCCCGAGGGCCCTGACCAACAGACAACACGCGCCTGCGGCATGTCCAGGATTTCCTCTTCTCCTTGCCGTACACTTCTCTGTTCTCAGGGGTTTTAATTCTACCGAAGGGACAAAGAGAGGAAGAAACAAAAGGCCTCGTTAGCTGTGAAAGCTCAGCCTCGCTGCCGGCCCCCACACACAGTGGCTCAAGGCTGCCATGGACCAGATCGGTTGCACAATCTTGGTTCGGGGGAAGAGATGACTTTCCCTGGCATTACACTGACCAGGGGTCAAAGCAGATCTCATCCTGCAAGTCAGGCTTGTTGGGTGCATGGGGAGACTGTCCCTTCTCAAGGTCCTGGGTACCGCCGGGAGCGGTGCTGGCGAGTCGGCAAGGCCTGAAAACACCAGGAGAGGTTGATGCACAGGGAAATCTGTGCAGTGCAGGCGCAGGGGGATCCGCCTGCTGATACTAGAGGCAGCAGCTGAGTTTAGTGCGGGGGATATTGTCCGCAGCCTGGACTCAAAGTGGCACTTCCTAGGGAAGGTGCGACGGTGGAGCTCTGCGTTAATCCAGGCGACAGCCTGGGGAGGAATTTGCTGACCCTTGCAAATAAAGCTGCCTAACACAGAGCCCCACAGGCCCATTTCCTGCCCCCACAGGGTGAGGCTGTGTCCTGGGAACCCTGCTGGATTGGATGCTGTGGGGAGAGCAAATGTATTTGCTTATTAAATAATCCCAGAGTGGAGGCTCCCGCTCTGAAGAGCACCCTTGTCCCCCAGGGAGGGGGTGCGGGCGCTTTGATTTGGGAAGGGGAGGGGAAGTGGAGTCCTTTTCCAACGTTATGTTGGGGTTGGTTTTTTTAAGAAAGTCTGTTAACAAAGGCTGGCAGAAGCTGCGGGCTGAGCGAGATAGGCCGATGGACCAGCAGCAACAGCCGCACCCCAACAAACTGCCCCTGCCGGGCACCGCGGAGACAAGAAACGCCAAGCGAATTTCTTTGGAACAGTGCAAACTTTGGAGGCCGTTTTCTAAGGAAGAAACAATGCAAGTCGCTAGCAGGATGCAATCATAGGGCTTTTTCTGCAAAGGAGGATGACTTAATGCTCTTCCTCTCAGCTGCCATGTGCTGCACGCACAAGGGAGAAGTGCTTGGTAGCCAAAAAGGCATCTGCCCCTTCTCACTGCCCAGCAGAAGGTGCTGTAACAGGGCCTGGTTTTCCCAAAGGGTGCCCCCAAATCCCAAGGGTCTTCTGAAAAGCTCAGCTTTCCGGTCTGACTTCCCCTTTGCTCCCCAGGATGCGAATTTCTGCTGTTAAAGCCATGGGTTTCACTGAGGGTGTCTCGGGGATGAATGTAGCCCAGGGACAAACATCCTTTCAGGCCAAGAACAGAGAGCACTATAGCAATCCTGATGGAGCCTCACAGGCTTTTACAGACATTGTGTAACCAACACCGCTCCCCAGCCCTGCGATGCAGCCACTTCTGGAGCAGAACGAGGCAGGTGTTGTGCACAGCTAAGCAAGCACTACCCCGTAGCATGTGCACGCTGGGAGTGGAGAATAAAGAGAAACTTCTGTGTTGAAAGAATCAAAGAACCGTAGCGGTATACTATGGAAAGTTACAGAGGACTACCTGGCAGCTAGCATTGTAAAATGGGACCACTATAATGCACTGCCGGTGACGCGTAGGTCTGTGCACCGGAGTTAGGAGGATTCCCTCTGGATCAGGGAAGGGAACACGGGAAGATGGGCATTTTTGTGGGTCCTACCTGTAAATTGGACAAAATCAGGAGTGGAAGCAGGGCTATATGAAATGAAATGAGCTGCTTCTGCAGACATTCAGGAGCCCGGCTCTGCCCCTTCCACACCAGCTCACGGGACACATCCGTCGCCTCATTCCCATCCCTCAGCATTTCCTATTGAGGATGGGATAGACATGCCCAGATCCCAGCCCAGAGCAGCACCCAGGTAACTTTCAGCACCTGCCCCTGCCACACATGACAAATCTCCTACACATATCGTCCCCCGTCCTCTGCCAGCTCTGGTGCCAGGCGCACAGCACTACTGATTCTCAGGTGGTCAACCCCAAGGAAAAGTGACTGTCATGAGTCCTGCGCTTGTGCTGGGGGTTGGACGAGCCGCGGTCCTGTCCTAGACTACAGCCAGGCATGCTGCTGGGCATCCAGAAACAGTAAGTGAGAGATAAGTCTGCTCCTGGAGACCCTCAGCCCCCTTTTGGGAAAGCACCAGGAACTCTATGGTAACACTGAGATGTCACTTCTTTACCCCCAATGACCCTGAAACCCTTTCCAAAGGGAGGCCAGTGTCCTATCCCCACTTCAAAGGTGGAAAGACTGAGGCACAGAGCTGTGCCATCTCTCACTTCAGGTCAGCCAGCAACCCCGCCGCGCAGAATCCAGGTCTCCTGAGGCCCCAGGCCCCTGGGTGAAGCATGCGAACATCTGTACCCACATCTGCAGAGTCCGGCAGAGATCAGCGCCGCCTGTGATTCTTTCCATCGCGGTCGCAGAGGGGTAAAACTCGCTCTACCAAAAAGGTGACCGACTTGTATTTGGTTCCCTGGCCTGTATCTACCAGGACGGACACGCAGCAAAGGGGACAGAGGAAAGAGAAAACACTGCTTCCCTCCCCCCACACCTCGTACCAATCCAGATCCCCAGCCTTTCCTATGGACTCACTACCCCTCTTTTCTTCCACATCCTTTATCCGCCCTGTCTATTCAGTTTGCAACCTCTTTCGGACAGGGATTGCCATTTGGGCACATGTACGGCACCTAGCACGCTGAGGGCCTGAGGTGCCGTGGACACGCACACCCAGGGTGCTGCTTTGCAGAGAGCGAACGACTCGAAAGCAGACGGGAAGACGGCGACTCAAGCAAGGTGCGTGCATTCATGCGAGCGTGCCGTGACAGATGCTCTACAACCCTCCCGCTGCCTTGCTCGGTGGCCGCTCGAGGGCCTTCCCCGGCTTCCTCGCCCCTGCCAAGGCTGGAAGAAGGGGAAGCTTGTTCTCCCTTTCGTCAGGGGGCTGGCGCTGGAGCTCATGCTAAACGCAGCAATGCCAAAGGTTTCCCGCGCTGCAACAGCACGCAGCTGGTGTCTCCCGCTGCACAGCTCAGCAGAAGCCTGCGTCTTTCCCAGGAGCTCGCTCCCCCGACGGAGGGGGCCCGTGGCTGGCACCAGCTTTGTCTTCTGTGTGAATGCTGGCTCCAAAAAGCCTTTAGCAGAGAAGCTTTTGAACCATGTTTCCAGGAAGACTCTGATAAAGATCCAGCCAGGGTCTATCCTGGCTAGAGGGAAAACCAAACTAAACAGATGTACGGGGGACGGTGGAGCCAGCTGGCCAACACAGCACTCTGCATTGCCATGGAAGGGACCCCGGCACGGGCTGAATGAGCTGGTACCTGCCCACACGCTGCACTCACGCTCCTCCAAAGGCTGAAGAGCTGAAACCTTCCTTGAGCGAACAACGACCTGTGCAGGCAACAGCCAGACCGACTGATGGGCCTGATAACTCAGACAAGGCGTGATCAGTCTCTTTTCAGCACAACAGGGCGTTCACTCTGGATCGTAACGATGGCCGGACGGTTAACCACTGCCCTGCTGGTCCTCTTAGCAGGAGCCTCCAGCTATTCAGATGGGAGCGGAGCTCATGCTTAGCACGGCTGCTGTTTTGTTCCCAGCTTTCTGCTTTCTCTTGGCGCACAGACGCATTGCTGGACTCAGCCCGGAGGCATTGTAGGGGCTTTGGCTTAGTGCTGATGGGTCCAAACGGGAAGCACAGTCCAGAATGGCTCAGCCAACGAGGGGAAGACAACATCCGAATAACAGTCTGCTTCTGCCCAGCACTTTATCGCTACAATTGCCAGGGCTGCTGGCAGCCGGTTGGGCCTGGCCGGGTTACTAGGGGCTCAGACCCCTCTGAAGCTGAAGTCTGCGGCTCTCCTTGCATGCAGCTGTCAGCTCCAGTTTTCTCTGCTGCCACAGTGTGTACCGGGGGGTCTTCTAACGAAGCCCCAGCACTTGGCCTGGGGCCTGCTGGTCCCCTCCAGCTGGTCAGCAGAGAAGCCTGCAGCTGCCCTAAGCCCTCTCCAGACCCCGAGCGGCCCCCTGACCCCAGCTCCTGGCCACGATGCACATCTGCACTCTGGTTGCAAGCGGTGACACTAACCACCGGGCCAGGCTGCCGTCAGCCCAGCCCCTCAACTTCCTAGCACTCTCCACCTTGGGGAGTGAAAACCAGGGGCCACATCCTGCTTCCATTTCACCCAGTGGAGTTGCACTGAGACGGCAGACAGACCGTGCTGCCACAGAAATGCGGCGAGCTCTGGGGAGGGGAAAAGCAACCACCATTTAACACCACGCAGCAGGTTAGGACAGGAAGTGAAAGGCAGCTGTGTGCAATGCCCAGCTCTAAGCCACGCTGACCAGGGAGGGGGCACCAAGGGAGCTTTTCGGATGCTTGTCCAGCAAGACTCACAAGATCCGGGCCTGTGCACCCATGCTGGGAAGCTCCCATGAGCTGCCTGCCTCCCCCCCTCGACCTTGGCTAGGCTGCTGGAGGATGCTTTGGTCCCACCAAGTGCTTGAGCAGGAAACCAAGGCTGAACTGGGAGATGGTCTCTGGGGAAGCACATCCCCCAGCAGCCTCGCACGTGGGGAGCAAGGTGTCTAAGGCAGATGACCCCGAACCAGCTCTCCTAAGTCCCAACCCCAATGCCGCTCTTCCCTCATGCTGGCGTGACCCCCGTAGATGCACACACAGGGGCATGGAGCTGTCGTGGGGGGGGTGCAGAGGGAAACACCTGCATCTCTCCAGCGGCCATCCTGGGCTTCCAGCCAGCAAGGGCCAGAGCCGCACTGCGCTTCCCTGCAGCTTTTAAGTTATTGCTCCTGACAACTGAGTGCTCTTGCCCGCCCTCAGCCTGCCTTTCTCGAGATGTTTACTGGGCTGAGCTGAGAATCTCCTTCTGGCCAGAGTCCTCTCCAGGAAACGCTTCTTCTGGGAATCCCAATAGCGGTCACAGCGTCTCTTTAGGGTACGACCAGCCCCAGACCTCACTCTTCGGTCCTGCGTGGACCAGCAAGGAAACAGCCACAGCCCCATGGCAGAACGGGGACAGGACGGGTGCAGGGGCACTGAAGGCAGGGGATGGACTTCCCCCCTCCAGCTGCCTGCTCCATAGTTTGCTTGGGGGCCAGTTTTGGGGAAAGGGACTGGCGGGAAGTGGCTCTGATGGTCAGCGCTGCTCATCAGCCAAAGAGCCCTGGACTTTGCTCCGGACAGGGCTGAAGCTGTCCCTTGCCCCCATAGGTAAATAACTGCACAAGGAAAGCAAAAATTCCCTCCCATCCGGACTGTGCTGGCCCCCACGCAAACAAGGTCCTGACACAGCACCGTGGTGCCAGGATGGGCACACCTGAGAGATGCTGTTGTTGACCTCCTGCCTCCGGCTAAGAGGGTTGTCGGTGAGGGAGAGGGTCCCGAAGCAGCAGAGAGCAGCCCAGGTTACTCTGGGTACAGGAGAGGGCAACGGTGATGGTAACAGAAGAGGCAGGTGGAGGGTACAGACCACTGGGGGGAAGGTGAGCTCATAGGGAGCCACATTTTCCTCTCCAGGAAGAAGCCATCCATCCAAGGAGTCGATACGTTGGAGGGCAGGGCTCGGATTCAGAGTGGCCTGGACAAATCGGAGGATTGGGCCAAGAGGAATCTCATGAGGTTCAACAAGGACAAGTGCAAACCTGGCTAGACCAAGCCTTGGCTGGGATGATGTTGTCAGGGCTGGGCCCTAGGACTGAGCCCACCAGCAACTATTATCTCCCTTCAACAGCTCAAGTGAGGCCACAACAGATGGCAAAAGAGGAACAGGAGTGAAGGTTAAGAACCAGGATGCCAAGGGAAACACTGAACAGAGCGACCCAGCCATCAAGCTGGGTTAGAGGGACTTCAAAGCGAACTGGGCTGATGTTTTCCATGTTTCCAAAATGTACTGGGCACGCGCGCCGCTCTGGGGACGAGGGGGCAGAGGGGAGAGAGGAGCACGGGGCTCCGGGAGGGCTCTTCTCCGGGCGCAGCAGCTGCACGCCTGCTGGCCCTGCTCTGGCGCTAGAGGAAACGGGGTTGGTTTCACTTTTACTAGTACAAAGTGTCCAGTTTCCTGCTTTTGGACCTAAATTTATCCCTGAGCTATACTTGTATTTCCAAGTAATTCGCAGTTTTGCAGGGGGGCAAAAAAACCTGCCCTGCAAATCGCAGAGTCCCCATGGGCCTTGGCAGATCTGGGGACTGAAATGCGGAGGATTGTTTTGATCTGAGTTTTCCTGCATCACGCTGATTTCCACCCCCCCCCACATCATCCCCTGACTCCAGCGCCTGGAGATTTAAGGGCTAAAGCAACCTGGAGGCTTGTTTTACAGCTCAAGTGCTGGCAGCACTGCAGTCCTGACATGTCTTGCAGGCGTGTGGCTCACAGCGATGGCACCAGGCAGGACAGCGCGACTCCACCTACGTAGAGCGGTGCCTCGTGGGTTGATGTCCTGTCACTCCTCACCCTAAGTACTCAGCATTGAAGCAGGACTCCCTTGATCCCAAGACAGAATACAATCACTTGTGGCCGTGTCCAGGGCACTGGCAAGGAGAGATCCACGACTAGTCTAGGCCGTGCCCCAGACTTGCCACCCAGCCTTGGGTAAAGCGCCAATGGTCCTTATTTCGGAGGTGTGGGACAGCCACATCTGCCCTGGAAGTCAGAGGGAGCCTCAGTGCTCAGCATCTATGGGGAAAAAAACCAGCGACCTGCTTTCCATGCCCCGGTGTCCTTGTCTGTAAAAGAAAGAGATATATATGCCCCACGGGCATATCACAAAGCTAGGGGCACTGACAGACCTCCCTGTGCCCTGGTGAGATAGAGCCCGGTGTAAGAGATACGTCCTGGGGTAATTCCCCTGGGCTTGGGAACGCACAGCTCTCCACAGGGCCGGATCATACTGACATACTGTCGGACAGGCCGAAGAGAGCCCAGCCTGGAGGATGAGAGAGAAGGCGGCAAGGAAAACAGGCACCTGGAGGTTAGGCGACTTGCCCAAGGTCACCCAACAAAGTCAGTGGTGGGACTAGGAGCAGACCCCCTGTATCCAGCTGCACAGAGCTGGGACCCAAGCTGTGCTTCAGAGTTAGCCACAAGCTCCAAGAGTTTCCTGGAGCCAAGTAAGTGCTAGGATTACTTCGACTGACAGGCTGGGCAGCTGCTTTGCAGCAAAGGACCTGGGGAGACAGGGGACAAGAAGGTGAATAGGGGCCAGCAGTGCGCCCTTGTTGCCAAGAAGGCGACTGGCATCCTGCGCTGCATTGGTAGGAGCATTGCCAGCAAGTCAAGGGAAGTGATTCTTCCCCTCTATTTGGCACTGGGGAGGCCACATCTGGAGTCAAAACTGTGTCCAGTTTTGAGTCCCCCACTACAGAAAGGATGTGGACACACTGTAGAGGGTCCAGCAGAGAGAAGTGAAAATGCTCAAGGGGCCAGGACACATGACATACGAAGAGAGGCTGAGGGAACTGGGCTTCTAAAAAGTTTGAAGAAGACAAGACGGAGGAGATTTAATAACAGCCTTCATCTCCCGCAGGGGTTGCAAAGAGGATGGAGCTGGGCTGTTCTCCGTGGGGGCAGACGACAGGACAAGGCGCAATGGGCTCCCGTTGCAGCAAGGGAGGTTGAGGTTGGACATCAGAAAAAACTCTCTCACGAGGAGGGCAGTAAAACACTGGAAGAGGTTACCCAGCGAGGTGATGGACTCTCTGTGCTTGGGGGTGTTTAAGACCTGGGTAGACAAACCTTGGCTGGGATGATGTAGCTGGGGCTGGTCCTGATTTGAGCAGGGGGTTGGACTAGATGTGACCCCCTGAGGTCCCTCCCCCCACCCCGCCCCCAGACTGGCTTTTCTGCACAGGTGCCCAGCTTCAATGGGGTGGGGCAGGCTGGTGCTGAAGGCCTCCTCGTGGAGGCTGGAGATGTAGGTTGGAG